>NC_045795.1:58168914-58793914 GCF_009873245.2 Balaenoptera musculus
AAGAGTTCCCAGGTAATTCTGATGCATAGACCAGTTTCGGAACCAGTGTTTTACCCACTACTAAAAAAACTACACCATCCTGCTCTAACTCTGAAGTAACCCCTAACAGTAGGATGGTTCCTCAAAAAAATTAAACATAGAACTACCGTAAGATCCAGCAATTTCACTCCTGGGTATATAGCCAAAAGAACTGAAAACATGGTCTCAAACAGATATCTGTACACCCATGTCCATAGCAGCATTACTCACAATAGCCGAAAAGGTGGAAGCAACCCAGGTGGTCATCACAGATGAATGGATAAAAGAAATGTGGTATATACATAAAGTAAGTCTTATTCAACCTTAAAAAGGAAGGAAATTCTGACACATGCTACATTGTGGATGAACCTTGAAGACATACTGCTAAGTGAAATAAGCCAGACGCAAAAGGACAAATACTGTACGATTCCACTTCAATGAGGTTCCTATAGTAGGCAAATCCACAGAGACAGAAAGTAGAACAGGGGTTGCCAGGGGCTGTGGGAAGCTATTATTTCATGGGTACAGAGTTTCAGTTTTGGAAAATGAAAAAATTCTGAAGATGGATGGTGGTGATGGTTGTACAACGTGAATATACTTAATGCCAGTAAACCGTACACTTAAATATGGTTAAAATGATAAATTTTATGGATATTTTACCACACACACACACAAAAACCCAACAAACCAGCAATGACTAAACAAAACAAAAAAACCCTATACAATTCTTTCTAGCAAGGAAATAAGCCACCTCAAAGAAATCAGAGCCAAGAAAATAACTTTTTTTTTTTTCCAAAACACTGTCAGAGATAAAAATCTTTAGAAAAGAAAATTAGTTCAGAACAAGCTTCCTTCATCATATCAGTGTCCCTTATCATAAAATAAACAGAGAGAAACAGGAAATGGGAGACTAAAATAAATCTTCTGTTTCAAGGAAAAAAAAAAAATCATTCCTAAAAGTTTACACACAGATCTTTCTGGATCTTTCAAAATGTCTCTGAAATGTTGCAGTTCAAAGCTTTTCAAATACTATAGCCTCCACCCACTCCCCGGATATGCACTTACTTCCTCTCTTATAAACATAACTTCCTTTGTTGTTTGAACAGAGTCAGTGACTCTGGGGTCTCCTTGTGGTTGGTGCCCACCAACGAGCCCTGTTCCTCGAATCAGCTGGGAAACCCTACAGGGTGGGCAGTGACTTGCCATAGACAAAAAGGAGGCAGGTCAGTGGGGGGAGAGTGTGACAGAAGATGCTGTGAGTCGGGGAAGGCATCTATTAGGAGATCTCACAAATGTGAATGGCTGCTATCAGGGTGGTAAGCTGCTAATCAGTGTTTTCACAGATGAGACAAAAAAAAAAGCCAACTTTAAACAACTTTAAATGCAGCTGGAGTGATGTTTAAGTTACCATTAGGCCTGTCTGCAAATGAGTGAAAATCCAAAACAATAGTGATTTAAATAGCACAGAAGTTTCTTTCCCTCCTTGTAAATGAATCCAGGAGGGAGCTGGGCTGCTGTGATGGTTCTGTGAGGTTGTCAGGGACCCAGGCTCCTTCTGTCTTATCACTCTACCACCCTCAGCTCACGGGCCAATGTGATGATTTGACTATTTAAGCTTCAGCCTTAATCAAGTCTAGATTCTGGCCCAGGAGATAGAGGAAGGCATGAAAGGGTCCCCCCATCCTTCTAATAAGGTAAGTTGCATGTAACCCTCCCACGTATATTCCACTGGTCAGAACATGTTCTCATGACCACACCTCGCTACAGGAGAGGATGGGAAATGGATGTTTATTCTGGGGAGCTGCTGCACAGCTAAGAAAGGGAAGGCTGATACTGGGGTCAATGGTTAGCAATCGTTGCCCCCAGGAAGTTACGGCAGAAGGTAGAACTCGGGACTTCTTTTTCACAAGTACCACAGACCTTCCACATGAGACTCTTCTAGGCCAATCGTCTCATTTAATCAATACAACTTCCCTGGGTTTGTGTTATTTCTACTTTACAAAGGTAGAAGGATTCCAAGAGTTTGTGTCACTTATCCAAAGCAGCTCCATAAGCTATGCTGTTGGCCTTCCAATTCTTCAGAATCAGCCCTGAGTGGTCACAAAGCCCCTTCCTCTGTAGCACCGAGAGGGGCAGGTGGATGGGCCTGGGGATGGCTGTGTGGGTCTCTCAGGGTCTCTCAGCTCCAGGCATGGTCACCTCTACACATTTATGTCTTCCTAACTCCGAACCCTGCCATGCAGGACTCCAGGAGCCCATCACATGGCAAACTGTACACATCACCCCAGCCCTGCTCTTACCCTGGAGGCTGGAAACCCTAGGCTGGGCCACCGGCTTGCTTACTTTTCAAGTTGATGTTAGCATTCTGGGGCAGATTCACTCATCCCCGATTTGCAGCTGTACCCACTTTTGTTGAGGACATGCGTGTGCTGGAAGGGTGGGAGGGCGCTTACTGCAGACCCCAGAGAGCCAAAGGGAAAAAAGAGCATCAGTCCCGAGCTGGGCTCCCCCGGGGCTGAGACATCTGTTGTTAGGAAGGAACACCTAAAACTAAAAAGAAACCGCCTTTGGCTGGCTCTGTCTTCTCTTGATGGTTATTTGGGTTCCTTTCATACTTTCAATGAACTCTCTTGAGGGATTAGGAAATTTAATGTTTAAATCAGTGAGGATGAGGAATGAGCCAAGAAGAGTAACTTTTAAGAAAGAGACTAGTTCTGTTCTGCCTACGAACTGCCCGTTCCACCCCCTGGCCGGTGTGTGCAGCCTGACTGTTCTAAAGCACACGGTGTCTGCATTGCTTGGGGAGGACCACAGAGGCTTCTCGACTCCACACAAGGTCATTCCACATGAGCTTGGGGCTGACTCCCTAAAAGCACGTCTCCCGTGAAGAGGACAGAGTCTGGGTCACCCATTCCTTCGGCGGACCTCCAACTCCACAGATCACACCCCTCCACTACCGTCCTTCTGACCACTACAGAGAATCCTTCTGAAAAGCTCTTAATTTCTGTTTTAAAATACCTTTCAATAAAAGACATAAAAGTAAGTGCTTGTTTATTATAAATTCAGAAAAGAAACTAAAAAGAAGGGAAGAAAAACTGCCTCTTATTCTATCACCCAGAGATAACCGTGACTAACCTTTTGTATATTTTTCTAAGCACATACACGTGTATGTTCGTATGCACATGCATGTGTGTGTAAAAAGCTTTTGAAAAGCAAATATGGCCTCAGACTATTTTATAACCAGCTTTTTACCACTTAGCAATAGGCCACAGACATCTTTCTATGTCAATAAATATATATCTACAATATTTTTCTTAGTGACTGAAGATATTACATTGTACCATCATTTTTTTTAAATCCCCTATTGTTGGACAGTAAGATTAGTTCATTGCGCTATTTTTGGAAAAAATTATTACTATTATTATTATTATTACTAAAGATCTTAGGGCACATGCTTGATTATATCCTTAGAATAAACTCCTAGAAGTAGAATGCTAGGCAAATGCTTTGCAAACTGTTAGGATTTTTTTATATGCATGGTCAAATTTATCTGTAGAAAAGTTGTAATAATTTACACTCATCTCCCATGTATGAGGAGATTCCCGATGTTCTAGTTTACACTAGACACTATGTCTTTCTTTAAAGTCCTGGAAAGTCAATGACATTCTGTAATCTTTTGGGAAAGAACCACAGTTGCATATCCATCCTATACACAAAGCTCTCCTTCCACGACAGCTCCATCTGAGAAGTCAGGCCCCCAAAGGAGCCAAATTAGACCCAAACTCAAATATATCTGGGTCTCAGAACATCCTCTCGTTTCCATCAGCCTCTGAACACACATCTGGCCAAACAACTCTCTGTGATTTGCGACCTGGACTGGATTCAACGCTGACCTAGATAGAGAGCACTTTGGATCTCATTACCCGCCCTCCAAGCCATCTGGTGCTGGCTAAACAGGTTATCCACGCAGTAGGAACCTCCATCCCTCAACTAGCTTTCTTCTTGCCAGGTTTCTTCCAAAAAAAATATTTTCTACCTAGCTCTTTACACACAAAAAAAGAGGATATGGATTATCTTTTGCATATCTTAACCTGATAGACAAGAAGCTTATTTTTTAGAACTTAGCAATTCTACAGATTCAATCACAGCTCCCTGGATGTCCCAGGAGACAGTGAAAAGGGAGAGAAGGGGAGAAGGAATGAATTCCCATGGTCACAGGACTGGGGCCTGAGGCGTTGCCTCTGCATGTTATCTCACTTATGTTAATATTTAAAATATTTGTGGTTGGGGGGGAAATGCCAATTATCTTCAAAACAGAGAATCTGTTCTTGGCTACAAGTGTTTTTTCAAATTCCTAGAATTAAAGCAGATTATTCTTCCAGGCTCATGAGCTATTTTTATCTGCAAAAATATGGAGCACACATACCTGTTCCCACGTTCATCTATGCGCACGGACGCTGGGGTTCGTTACCGTCCCTTAGCTCTGTTGAAGGCAGAGCTAAGGGACAGTAAGCTTGGTGCTTTACCACCTTTGCAGAAGTGTATTGCTGTGGGGTGAAGGACTGTCTTCCTTTATAATTACTCATTTTCTCAAATGACATTTTGGGATTTTTAAAAGCAGTCATGGAAAACAACACAGTTACAGAGAAAACAAACTTATGATTACCAGAGGGGAAAGGGGCAGGGAGATAAGTGAGGAGTATGGGATTAACAGATAACACTACTATATATAAAACAGATAAACAACAAGAACCTACTGTAGAGCACAGGGAATTATATTCAATATCTTGTCATAACCTATAACGGAAAAGAATCTGAAAAAATATATATATATAACATATATATATATATATCTGAATCACTGCTGTACACCTGAAAGTAACACAATATTGTAAATCAACTATATTTCAACTTTAAAACATTAAAATCAGTCATATAAAGCAAAATAGACCTATTTTTTTGAACCTCTATTGTTCATTGTGTTGTGTTGTCATGGTCTCTCTTCTTTTGACCCTGGCATTTCTTTACTCATGCACAACATCCTTATCGAGGGCCTCCTGTGGGCAGAGCCCTCCGCTGGGTACCATGGAAGGCCTCAAGACAGAATCCCTTGTCCAGCTCTGTCCCCAACCAGCTGTCATGAAGGGGTCCCTGCACTTCACACAGCCACAGTTTATGCACCTTTAAAACAAGGCACCTGGCCTTACTGCCCACAGGCACTGACTCCCCTGCACTTGTGGGCTCCTCATGGTCCGGCGCGGGGCGGGGGGGGGGGTGTCCTGAGCAGGCTCTGGCTGGCATCCCAGGCCACAGGTCAGAGAGACACATGGCTTGCTCTGGAAGTGAAGCAAGTCAAAGCTGGGTGGAACCCCGCCCCGAGGCATGCCCACAATCAAGGGTAAGCCCTACAGATGCTGAGGTCCTAACAAAGGTGTCTGATCCAAACTAACGCCATTGTAGTCATATATCTGAGGCTCTATTAAAATGTTTTGTGATGAAAATTTTCAAAAATACGCAATATAGACAGAAGAATAAAATGAAAACTCAGGCACTCATCACTCAGCTCCAACAATTTTAACTCTGCCCCTGACCCTCCGAATCCCAGACATCCTGTCATTTTACCCGTAAGTGCTTCAGTGCGTGTCTGTAGTTAGAAAGGATGTTTTAGAAATATAACCGCCATGCCGTTATCCACAAAATTAACAGTTATTCCTTAATATCAGGTTAGTTCTCTTAAAGATGTCTCTTTAGGGCTTTTTTTCAAATCAGGATCCAAACAAGGCTCACACTTTTGTTTTGATGGTCCCTTCTGTTCTGTAACAGTCTCCACTCCTTTGTAAATTTTCATTTCCTTGTAGTTGGTTAGTTGAAGACACCAGGTCATTTATCTCGTAGGATGTCCCACGTTCTGGACTGGGCTGCTTGCTTCCTTGTAGTGTTGCTTAATTTGTTCTTCAGTCCCCTTTACTCCCTGTAAACTGGTAAGACATCTAGAGGCTTGATTAATTTCAGGTCTTTTTTTTTTTTTTTTAAGGCAAGAATGTGTCCGAGTTGATGCTGTGTATTTGACACTGCATCCCCCTAGGGAGCACATCTGGTCTGGTCATCCCACTTATAGTGATAGATCAGAGGGCTCCGGTAGCTAAGTAAGGGGGTGACCCTGACGGGAAGCAGAAGAGATGGGATTTGGACCTTCTCAGTCTGATTCCAGAATCCACAATTTTAGCCACTCCCCCATCTTTCAGGAAAAATAAGTGCTCCACTTTCATACCTTTTTCTCTGTTTCTGGACTCCTGTACCCACCACCCATCTTTCCCCTGTACCAAGGACAAACACCACTAGTTGTAGGTCAGATCCTGTAGTTTAAATTGGGGAGGAACACAAGGTCAGTGCTTTCAAGCACCAGGAGGTCCAGATGAGGCTTGGGTGCTCCTTCTGTCCGCTGGGTCATGGTCAGAGGTGTAAGAGGTGGGGAGGGTCTGGGAAGGGGGTGGCATCTGACAAGAGTTTTCCTTGGCCGCCGCATTTCTCTCCAGCCCTAAACCCTTCAGGCTCTGGCTGCAAAAGCCTGGGACCCCATAGTGCCAAATGTCAAAGGGATTGAGAATGACTATGAAAGTGTGATCACATTTCCAGTCTTTATCAAGAATTTCCCATTTCCTTATTTTGACTTCTTTTCATGCCCTCTTCTGCCATGATTTTTCTCTCGGTTCCTCTCGGTTTTCACTGGCCTCATCTGTCTTGTCCCTCCCTCATGGGACAGGGGCCTTTTAGAACAATCCCACACTGAAATTACACGCCAAAGGCAGTCAAGGTAGCAAGAGAAAGGTGGGCATCATAGGTACTGACCTCTGAAGTCTCTGCAAGTCCTAAATCTGAGGGTCTACCTTCACCTTGCACGTAGGGAGAGACTCCCACGAGAGACTCCTAGCCAGGTCCTGGGCACAGGGACTCCAGGGAGCTGAGGGGTGGAGAAAGCAGAGAAACAGGAGAAGACTGGAGAGAGAAAGACCATCTGATGGGAAATAGAGAAATCCCTCCCAGCGGGCTCTGGTGCTGTGTTTCTCTTTAATTCACCAAGGTTGTGTTCTGTCCACGCATGAGCTGGGCTACAGGCCTCAGGCCTCCTAGAGGCCGCGGATGTATTTGTTCTTGCCTTTTGTGGTGGTGATTACCTTTGTGCACTGCTCTCCTTCATTTACAAGGAATATTTGTAGAGATTCTTACCATTTACAAGGTCGTGAACCCTCACAATGACTCTTAGAGCGAAGGATCATCATCACACTCACGGTCACTTGAATACAAGACTCAGAGCCTGTAAATGCTTGAGGCTCCCCCATGATGAAGCGGCTGGGCCAGGACTTGAACCCATGTCCCTGGAAAGCTGAGCATCTTCCCCTATGACCACCCCCTACCCCCAACCCGCCCACACAAGGTTTGCTTCAGAGAAACAGGAAGGGCTTGGGTGTCACTTTCTTCAGGACCCAGTGACTCTTCTTCCCGAGAACTTGGTTGAGAGCGCCGGTTCCACGTGCTTTGTTTGTGGTCAGTGTCCCGTGGGAAAGGGTCAGCTGGCTGTTCAGAGTGGGACAGAATTTTTGGTGAGGCCTCCCTTTCCCGCTCTAAGTAATGAAAGCATTGGTACTCCCAGGGGGGCGTCTCCTTGGGACACATTCCTTGTTGTTATTGCTATTGATGTGGTTTGTGGTTTTGCATTTTTAAATTAAAAATCATCGTTTCTCCAATCGGGAGTCATATGTGCTCATTTTGAGACTTTAGAAAAATGGAGAAAAGCAATCTTGTCCGGTCTCCTGCCACCTCAAGCCACAGCGAGGACTTGGTGGGTTTCCTTCTTGCCTCCTGTGCCCCTGCAGATGCCCGCCCCACGCTTCCCTGCGCCTGGAACCTCACGACAGGCCCCGCGTCCTCTCGTATGGCAGGGTTCGGCTACGAGGCAGGCCTGGCAGGGGCAAGGACAGTGTGGCTGGGAATTTATTCCCCTCGCTCCCCCTCTGCAAGGTCACCTCTGCCGAAGGTCACTGCTCCTTTCAAGACCCAGGAGCCAAACAAGGCACTCGCCCCCCACAGGCTCTGGTAACTGTTCCTAATCTCCTTCCTCTGGGCGCCGGGTGGTAGGGCTCTGGGTGGTAAAGCCCCAGCTACTGCAGCACTGGTTGTTCCCTGCCCCCCCACCCTGCCCACACTTTCATAAATTATCCCTCCCCAGGTTACCCTGTTTTCAACGTGCCATCTGTCTTCTGTTGGGAACTGGACTGCCTCACCTTCTGACTCCTTGGTATGTCAAGATCTTTCCCATGAAGCTCCCATGGCCATGCTATTTTCTGAGGTTTCCAAAGCCATGTATGAAGTAGAGCCTGGAATAAACTTGGGGGTCCCGGGGCAAGAAGGCATCTAATTTCCTGACTCCCAGTAGCACCCCCCTCACCTGACCCGGCTCGGAACTGCCCCAGGCCCGTGTCCACGCGTTGTGATGTGCCGCACACCTCCACACACTCCCAAGCACCTCCAACTCCTACCGCCCCTACATCTCCATTAAAGTCACTCCTTTGGTCACCAGAATTACCTCCACGAGGTCCTGCTTGGAAAGGAAGTTGTAGCAGAGGAGGAAGGAATCCTGACTTTTTCACCCCAGAGGCCTCTGCACATGATGCTGCCTCAGACCCCCCCGCTCACCGCCTGGTTGAGTCTACCTGCCCCTCTTATCTCGGCTTTGAAGCCCTCTCTGAGCTCTGCGCCCTCGCGGCTCTTCCGTGTTGTAACTCTCCTCATGAGGTCCATGAGGGCAGGCACCGCGTCCTACTCACCCTTCTACCTGGCACCCGCCCATAGCACCTGGCATATAATAAGCACTCCATCAGTCAGTTGAATATTGTACATTTGGGACATCCTCCAGTATCAAGTTTTCCCATTAGCCCCATGTTGAAGGCCTATTTCCATTTGGAAGAACCCTTGAATTGAAGGAGCCAGCCATTGCTTCCTGGAATACTGTATATACATTAGAAGCCATTTACCCGTCCCCACAGGCACGGAGGTGACGGGACCCTACAAAGGTGTGTTTGTGGGAGGTGGGCGTGGGGAATAGAACAAAAGGTGCACCTTTGTCAGAAACTTTTGTGGGGCTGTGGACACGGGAGGAGGCGGAGTGTGAAAGCAGAGCCGGGGAGTCGGGAGAAAATTCTAGTCCATCATTTTCCCAAGAGCCAGGTATATAAAAAAACACCAGTGCTGCGGACGGTCCTAGGAAGATAGACTTCAGATGCAATTTCAGTCTTCTGGAGTCACTTCTGAATTTATCTACCATACTTAACTTTACCTCCTAGTGCGGGGTCAGGGGAGCTCTGAGTGTTAGTGAAATATTTCAAACCTCCCTTTGAGAGGAAAATATGAATACCTCTATTTGCACAAAGAAACAGTGGAAAGATATACAAGGAACTAGTGAAGTGATGACTTCCGGGGGTGGAGTGGAGGATCCAAGCAGACTGGGTAGCAGAGAGAGGGAAACTTCTCAATTATAACTTTTGATATTGATTTTTGAATCATAGGAATTTATAACCTATTTTAAAAAGAAAATTACATTTGAAAAACCTTCCCTGAGAAGAGCAATAACTTTCCATCTTCTTTTTCACTTCAACCCACTTAGGTGAGGCAAGAGACCTCATTGTCCATCTATTCTATCCTTTTACGCTTTCCAGTGGAAGAAACAATGGGACTTGTTCATAATAACAAAGTGTCAACGTATAAGCAGTTTGCTTTTGGGGAGAGGGGGTAGCATTATGTAAACATTTGCTTTTGCAACTGGGGTATGATGATTCCTATTTGAACCACAATGTATCTTCCAATTTAGTTACTAGAAAATTACGGGCCCCAAATACTGATGTGGCAAATATCTTAGAGAAGATCAGAAAACCTAAAACCAACCACGTGGATAACACAGTAGCAGCAACTGCTAAGAGAGAAAACAAAACTTGTTTCCTCCTAAGTATGGGCATTTGGCTGTTTACAGTTTTGCACGCACAGCAGGAGCTATGCAAGTGGCCACACGTTGCATAGATGATAGAATTTTGGATAAATGCTGGTTAAAAGTATTCTGGTCACACGTTAATTTTGGTTCATGAATTCCAAATTCAGTCACCCTTAATGATTCACTTAATAAGTTAATAGTAGAAAGCGATTAGTTCTCCCTAAATGACAGCTGGAGGATTGCGTGGCATTCACCCAGAAGAGCAGAAAGGACTCATATGTTTGGAAAGCAATTTGCATCCATCAGGAGAATTCTTGCATCTCCAGTGGCCTTTGAGACCACTTCGAAAATGGCTCTATTAGAATTACTTTACTGGTAAAAATTTATAAAGCTACCCTGCTCTGAGGTGGCCAGAGTCCTAGAGAATTTGGACTCTGTGATGAAAAAGACCACCCATCTAAATCATGCTTTTTCCCAGTGGGAAGCAGCCTTTCAAACAATGAAGGTCCTTCTTAAGTATCAGCTTTGGCCTCTGGGATAACTTTTCTACAAAGAGCTTGCTGGGTGAGTTGCAAACACTTGGGGAAATGTTTTCACAAGGAAGTTCTAAGAACTGTTGAGGATTGAGTAGCTCTACCCTTCTGTACATTTTTAACCACAGTTAAGCTTCCCTGGCAAGGAGTGATGGAGCTTTCGAGGCAGTGATTTTAGACCCTCTGACCCCCTCGACCCTCTTGTCCTAGATCTTCCCAGCATCTGCCCTGTTCTATCCTGTCTCTCACATCGAATTCTACACCGACCTTTGGACTTAGGGGCCCTCTTGGGCTTCCCTAACTTTGATCATCTCATGCTATCACTTGTGACTTGCACCCACTCTTCTTCTTACACCTGATCCAGCTCCAGCTCCAGGGGACCAAAGAGGAGGTAAGATGCAGTAAAATGAAATCCCCAAGGCTCTTGAATCCAAACACCTCTACTCCTTAGCCTGCTATGGTTGGTTAACCATCATGGACGTTTAGGAGAACGTTAAGCCACGTGGCATGGATCTGTACTTCCCAGGAACTGAGAATATGGGTACATACAGGGTTGGCAGTCAGCTGGTTAAATACTGAATTACTTCCCTGTCACTTGGTACAGCTATTGACCCACTACCTTGACCACCTAGGCTCCTTCCCTGGAACTCCCTAGACCTTCCCCTAAACCTGCAGCTTTAGGGACAATGCCTGGCCAATCAGGGGCAGGAGTGGGGGTAGGGCCTTGGTTGGGTACCCTTGGCCAAAATCCATTCTGATTGGCCGATACCTGAGCCAGACTAGTGTTATCTATCTCAAATATCAACCTTTACAAGTGAGCCATGGTCGTAGAGATTTCCAGATAAATAAATGAAAAAGAAAAAAGTCAGACAAGTGACGGCTGTGCCGATACTCCCAGCTGGCAGCCTCTTCTCTTCAAAGGCTGCCCCAGAGGTATAAGCAGATGATTTACTAAAGCAGATGATTTACTAAATACTGCCTTTTGCCAAATCCCCAGAGGCCCTTGAATGTTGGGTGCTAATAAAGCTCAAGTTATTATTAGGCATGTGGTCTATGTAGGTCACTGCCAAGTGCTGGCAAAGAAAAGCAAAGCAAACAAGCTAACCCTGGCTAGAATGTGGATGAGGAATTGCAACCCCTTCTCTAAACAGGAAGCATGCCCGAAATCTTTTTTGTCTCCAGGAGGACTTGGCTTCCTCACCTGTAAAATGAGGGTCCTATTAATGACCCCCTTCACCAGTGTCTCAGGATTTTGGACAATAAATAAGCCTCTTTAGAAACAAGTGGGGGAACCCACCAGGGAAGAGTACTGGGAGATTCAGCCTCATCCTGTAGAGGCTTGGATCCTTTAGATTTTCTGTCCCTGCCACACTGCAGTGCTTGGCTTCCATTTTACCTGGCAGCCCCTGAGAGGGACCGTGGCCATGAGTGGGGCAGGAAACAGCTCCAGGAATTCAAGGTCTTGACTAAAGGAAACAGCAGATCTGTGCTTCCAGTTCTGCTTGGACACAGGCTTTTTTCAGATGCTCACAGGAAGATGACTCGTGTCAAGCTTTCAACCATTTGGACAAAGTTCAGGATTGTTCTTCAGCAAGACCTCTTCCTGAGCAATAAGGAACACACGCATTTCCCAGGCATCCTGTTGGGCGGTGATGTTCCCTCTTTACCAAAGCTCTCCAAGCTGGAAGGGCATCCGCACAGGTAGGAGGGACTGAGGGGTTGGGGCCACGTGTGTGGGGGAGGGTGGTGGGGTTGGAGGTGTCTGGGGGTATTGCTGGAACGCAGGTGCAGTAGGACCCTCCCGGGGAAGAAGGAAGAGCTAGGACAGGCAAGAGAGCGGTGGATCTGCCCGTGGTGATGTGCCTCCTGACGGGAGGTTTCCAGGCTGAGTCACCCCGTCTGAACCTGGCAAAGAATGGGAAACCATTGGGAGAAAGAACAGGAAGAACCCAATTCAGGCCAAGCCAGAGGGAAGGGGCAGGGTCATGGGATTTCTGGGACAGTGGAGCCCAAACTGAGCCCTAAGCATGCTCCTTTTTTTTTTAAGAAAAATTAAAACTCAGTGAATGTACACTTCCTCCTGTTTTACAGAACATGTGAGGTGAACCCACATCTTCAATTTTATTTACGTACTAAATAAGCACATGTAGCACTTATTTGGTGCCAAGCACTCTTCCAGAGTTTAACAAGTTTTAACTCATTTAGTCCCCAGGACAATCAGAGGTCCTATGATTATTCCCATTTTACGGCGAGGAAACTTGAGGCATGGCAGAAAGGGTTAAGCGGCTTACCCAGGGTGAGGAGGAGCCGGCACTGGACCCCAGGCAGCCTGGTTTCCATGTCTGTGCTTTCAACTCTTGAATTGATTTTTTAATAGACTTTATTTTTTTAGAACAGTTTTAGATTTATAGAAAAATTAAGAAGATAGCACAGAGGGTTCCAATACATCCTGTATCCAGTTTCCCCTGTTATAAACATCTTACATTAAGGTGGTATATTTGTTACACTTAATGAACTAGCATTGATCATTACTATTAACGGAAGTCCACAGTTGATTTGGATTTCCTTAATTTTTACCTAATGTCTTGTTCTGTTCCAAGATCCCATCCCGGTTACTGCATTCCTCATGTCTCCTTAGGTTTCTCTTGGCTGTGGCAGTCAGTTTCTCTGACTTTCCTTGTTTTCCATGACGTTGATGGTTTTGAGCAGGGCTGGTCAGGTGTTTTGGGATGTGTCTGATGATTTTTCTCCTAATTAGACTGGGGCCCAACCCTTGTCTTTTTTTTTTTTTTAACATCTTTATTGGAGTATAATTGCTTTACAATGTTGTGTTAGTTTCTGCTGTATAACAAAGTGAATCAGCTATACATATACATATATCCCCATATCCCCTCCCTCTTGAGCCTCCCTCCCACCCTTCCCATCCCACCCCTCTAGGTGGTCACAAAGCACCCAGCTGATCTCCCCCAACCCTTGCCTTTTGATCGTTACAGTGAGCTCTTGCAAGGCAGGTGCCAACATAACAGGGACATCTGCCATTATTTGACAGAATTCCACAGTAGGTGTTTTTTTTCTTATGTATTCGGTTCTTTTCAGAAGGAAAAGGAGACTTCTCTTTTGTCGTTGTGCTAAATCATCTGGTTCCGAGTAAAGAAAGTCATCTTACCCTAGACTCTCCCGCTGGGGTAAAGCCCTTGGTTTATGCTAGTTTCCATCTTCCAGGGTCGCAGGGTGCATTTCGTTCCTCCAGCTGGGCCCTGTTCATCCCTGTTAAGACTCAGACCCCGGCACAGAGAAGTGCAAAGGGAAAGTCGGGGACTTGGTCTTGTAGGGCTCTGTGGGGTTCTGTTTGCTTCCTTCAGCCAACATTTCCTCAAGCCTTGTCACTCCCACTGAAGCCAGAGCATGCGCGGCCAGCTGCCTCCCAGCTGCCAGGTGGTGGCTTTGTCTCTGCAGCTCTCCATCCCTGCTGTCTCCGGGGAGGCATCTCCTCAGCTAGCCCTGTGGGCGCACATCTGCAGAAGCTACCCCACTCCCCACCGTCCTCAGGTGCTGTCCTGGCAGGCGGACCCTCCTTCCTAGATGATAGACCACACCGTCAGATGGGTCCTGACGGTCCAGACTGGGAACACATGCATTTGATTTTCCCAGAGAGAACTCCGATCATAAAGACGTTTACGCATGAGGGAAGTGCTTGATATACAGCCTTGAGGTGATAAAAATACACGCCACCTTCTCAGAAAACTAAAAATAGAATTACCATATGGTCCGGCAATCCCACTCCTGAGCATATACCCAGACAAAACTATAATTCGAAAAGATACATGCAGCACTACGTTCACAGCAGCACTATTCACAATAGCCAAGACATGGAAACCACCTAAATGTCCATCAACAGATGAATCAATAAAGATGTGGTACACGTAGACAATGGAATATTACTCAGCCATAAAAAAGAACGAAATAATGACATTTGCAGCACCATGGATGCAACTAGAGATTATCATACTAAGTGAAGTAAGTCAGAAAGATAAAGACAAATACCATATGATATCACTTAAATGTGGACTCTAAAATATGACACAAATGAACATATCTATGAAACAGAAACAGAATCACGGACATGGAGAATAGACTGGTGGTTGACAAGGGGGTGGAGGGTGGGAGAAGGATTGGAATTTTGGGATTAGCAGATGCAAACTGGTATATAAAGAATGGATAAACAACAAGGTCCTACCATATAGCACAGGGAACTGTATTCAATATCCTGTGATAAACCATAATGGGAAAGAATATGAAAAAGAATATGTACATATATATATGTGTGTGTGTATAACTGAGTCACTTTGTTGTACAGCAGTAATTAACCCAACATTGTAAATCACCTAGACTTTAATAAAAAACATTTTTTTTAAATACACGCCACCTTTTAAAACCATGGCAACACAAGAGGCAGGACAGTTGCAAATGAAAGGGCATTTAAAATATGGCAATGGGCTGCAGGTGTGGAAAGAAAGTTGATCAGGAAAACAGCTAGAGGGAATGGAGTCCTGCCTTCATTCTCATCTACACTTCATCCCAGCTCAGAACCTCACCAAGTTCCAAGGCCAACCCCCAGTAACTGTTGGCTATATGAACAAGGGATGCAGAGTAGGCATCTCCTGGCTGCCTCCAACAAGTCACAGCCCGGGCTTCCCATCTCTTTCCCTCGTTGCCTTCAGTCTGAACAGAGCTAACAGCTTCGTGGCTCATTTTACCTTCCCAACCCTCCTCCTGCTAGGTTGAATCATTAGCCTCGGTTCCTCACCTTCTGCAGCACTCACACCCTCTGCTGTGTAACTCTGCAGATCTTCCCACAACCCTGGGAGGGAAACACTTCCCTGCCCCATGATTTTGGACTCGGCTGGAGGATATTAGCAGATGTGACGCATACAGTGGTTCGAAATGTGCTTGTGTGGTTGGGCGTGTCCTCTTATGCCTCTCCCCGTCACCAGGAGAAGAACATGCCCCAGCTAGCTTGCTGGTCCCGGGAGGATGAGAGGCATGTGGGACAGACCTGGACCCAAACAGCAGCGTTCAACCGAACCCAGCTGATCCCAGCCAAGATCAGCCAAACCGCAGCTCAAATGTATGAGTGAGAAACAAACGCTCCGTGGAATGCCATTGAGCTTTCAAATCCTTTGGTACCAGCAATAGTACCTGCGGAGTAATACGCAGGACGAAGGTTTCTGGGAAGAGGAGACTTCATGTCCCAGGAGACCATTCCTTTCTTACGAGTCTTCCTGATGATGTCACCGTCACCGGGACTCACCTCTCCCAGAAAGCATTGGTCTGTTAGTAATGTCAGTAATTAGCATTCACCTGGGGTTTTATGGGCAGCAGGCAGCAGCAATATACAACTATCTTATGAGGTGGAGAGGCCGGGATTATCACATTCATTTTGCAAAGAGAAAATTAAATACTCAGACGAGTTGGGTGACTCACCAAGACTCGACCAGGAGGCAGCTGTCCGAAGGAAGAACGCGATAAGGAGTTCCTCATACCCGAGGGAAGTCACGTGTGTGCTCGCGCAGGCGCCTTTTATTTTTGTAACATTTCCTGTTATTAAAGGGATACAGGCCAATTGTAGAAAAATAGGAAAACGCGGGAAGCATTAGTAAGTTTCCATCCTACCTAGTAGTATTTTATTTCTCTGTGTTATTTTTGTTATTTTTTTTTTTGGCTGTGCCACGCGGCTTGCGGGATCTTAGTTCCCTGACCAGTTGCTCCCTGAAGTGGAAGTTCGGGAGTCCTAACCACTGGTCCACCAGGGAAGTCCCTCTCTGCGTTATTTTTAATGCATGTATATTTATTATATATTTTTATAAGTTAGAAGCATACTGTATATATAAGAACATTTCCTATGGCATTTAAAATTCTTTAAAGACAGTTTTTAATGCATACTATGTTCTATGACTTATTCTAATTTGTTTAAACATTCTCTATTACTGTAAATGTAACCTGTTTGTAATTTTTTTGCCATGAAAAACAATGTTTTGGTGAAATCTTTGTTGGTACAGGAGGTAATTTATGTATTTAGTGCATGGCTGGTATAAATCTTTGTCTAAATCCCTGATAATTTCCTTATAATAAACTTCCAGATGAACTTCTGGGTTAATGAGTTTTAACATTGAAATAGTTTTTGTCAAACTGCTTTCCAGAAAGGATGTCCCACTTCTATTGCTAATTATGATGTTGCAGTTGCCCGTCTCACAGCCTCCTCGCTAGCACTGAGTATTTTCTTTAAAACAAAGTATTGCTAATTTGATGGGTGAAAAATGGTAGTTTATTGTCTCATTTTTCATTCCTAGTGAGACTAAGAATTACCGCATAATTATTAACCATCAGTAACAGGATGACTGGGTAGAGGAGGCATTTGGATCAGGGCCTGGCATAATAGTTTTGTTTTTTTTGTTTTTTTTGTTTTTTTTTAAATTTATTTATTTATTTATGGCTGTGTTGGGTCTTCGTTTCTGTGCGAGGGCTTTCTCTAGTTGCGGCGAGCGGGGGCCACTCTTCATCGCGGTGCGCGCAGGCCTCTCACTACCGCGGCCTCTCTTGTTGTGGAGCACAGGCTCCAGATGCGCAGGCTCAGTAATTGTGGCTCACGGGCCCAGTCGCTCCGCGGCATGTGGGATCCTCCCCGACCAGGGCTCGAACCCGTGTCCCCTGCATTGGCAGGCAGATTCTCAACCACTGCGCCACCAGGGAAGCCCGGCATAATAGTTTTGAATGAATGAATTACCAAAGGAGGACCACGCCGTGCATGTGAGTAGAACTGCTAAGACTACGTGCTAAGGACTGAGGTTCTTGATTGTGTGGACAGGGATTTATTCCCAGTCCTTTCTTGATCAAAAGGACAAAATGCTGGGATAGAAGTGAGGTTTTCGAGTGTCTACTGGGGTGATAGGGCTGAGAACGAGTTGCTGGGCTTTGGAACTGGCGGACTGGCCAATGAGAACGCTCATCAGGAAAAGGAGCTGGTAATGCAGCCCCTTGGAATTTGCAGCCCCTGGTCAGTAATTTGGGGGCTGGAGCTGCCAGTGGTGCCCTCACTCCTCCAGTCAACCCCTGACGCCCCAAGCACACATGTGTGGTCATGGGGTGTACTTGGACTCTGCAGACAATTCTGTTCTCAGGGGGAAGTTAGGACTGCGAACTGGAGCTTTCCCATCTGACTGCGTCATGATCTGACTCAGCCACTAGGCTGGCTGAACTGGATTAACCCCTGCTGTTTCTGTTCCTCCAAGCCTGGCCGACCTCCTCCCTCCTGCCCTAGGTGAGGAGCCCCACCCCAGCCCAGAGCACTCTTGTAGTAATTATTACCCTGCCCTGTAATTTTTCATTTGCAAGCCATATGCCTCTCCTTGAAACAAACTACCTGAGGGTGGACGTAGGGTTTCATTATCTTGTATCTTCAGCAGCTAAGAGTGTGAGAATGAATGAGTGAATGAATGAATGAATGCTCCAGGAGTATCCAGAGTGCACCAAGAATAAACTAGGGCCTTGGAAACTGGTTGGGAGAAATAGCCAGAGATCAGTCTTTACTAATATGTTTCATGATGGAGTTTTGCTCGACTGAGAAGTTATAACTTGGATATTAGTCTCTGTGGTTGGTTGATTTTGGGGCAGAGACGACATCCCACATCCCCGTGCCTTGAAGTTTTCTGGTTTTGCTCTGATTTGAGCCATGTCTCAGCAAAAGCGGGAATTTTTTTTTTTTAACTATCTGCCCAGCTTTCTTCTAAATGAGCGGTTCTCAAACTTAATATTGAGTACTAGAATCATCTGGAGTGCTTGTTAAAATACAGAAAGCTGAGTTTCTGATTTAGCATTTCCAACAAGTTCCCACTTGATGCTGATGCAGGGGCCACACTCTAAGAACCACTGGTCGAAATGTTTTAATCTGGCCCCTGGATAAGGTGCCCAACTGACCTTCTCCCAAGTCGGCCTCTGCGTCAGGCCTCAGCTCTGTTCATCCCCACGACAGTTTGGAATGTCTTTTCTTGGCAGTCTGCATAGGCAGACGGGACCATCCTAACCTGTGTTAAGGCCACCAGGGTCTAAAAAGTGCTGCTACAGGGTCTGAAACCTCATCAGGACACCTACTAGCTTTCTGGAGAAGCACATGAAGCTTCAGGAAATGGAATTTTACACCCTGGGAAAACCCCAAGCTCCAGGAACCAACCTTCGGACAGCAGGCAGCAGCCAGGGGCCTTACCCGCCCTCTTCCAGAGGCAAATCTCCTCAAGAGGCGGACACCTGGCCGTCACCTGTGAGGGTCTCCGTGCACCTTCCACTCCGCCCCGTCTGTGCCTGAGCCCACATCCTCTTTCTTTGTTGATCTTTACAGGAGAAGGTGAGAACCTGGGCTAAGATTTAGCTTTCCAGCGGCTTCCCCATCACCATTCAAATAAAATCCAAGCTCCTGACCATGGGCTGAGCCTGCCTGGTGCTCGGACAGCATCTCCCTTCTCTTCAACGTGTTGGGTCCGCTCTGACCTGCTGTCCTCCCTGGCTGGCCCTCAGACAGCAAGCCTGTTCCCATCTTGGGGCTCAGCAGTTGCCCTGCCTGCAGAGCTGGGGCCCCACATGAGGAGGCTGGCTGGTCACGCATCCCCTCTCCAGAAAGAACTTCCTGTTCACCCTCCATAAAGCAGCCCTGCCTCCCACCTGGTCCTTCTGCCCCTATCTTCAGAGCACTTGTCGCCATCTGATGCCACCTCCAGAATGGAAGCTCCACGGAGGCCTGAACCTTGTCTGCCTTTCCTAGCTGCGTCCCCAGCACCTGGAGTGTGCCCGGCACACCGTCCTTGTTCAATAAGGATTTAAGGAATGAATTTGTGGCCTCCACCAGGTAGACTATGGAAGGCAGGAACTGGCATCCTTCAACAGCATATCCCAGACCTGGGCTCTAAAATCCAGAATCTGGCTCCAGGTTCACTGCTTAACAGCGGGTTCAAATGGGAAAAACCGGGGCCACAAATGAGGTTTCTGTCACCACCCCTGTCGCTTTGGACAGGCCCTGCCAAAGGGTTTGGATGACATTTGTGGTGCCCTCCCTCAAGACGGTGTCAAGGCTCAAATGAGGTGACTGCTGGGAAAGGGCTGGCTATGCCAGGAAAAAAGTGCCTGCAAATTTGAGGTTTGGGGCTGGTGATACTTCTCTATGGCTTTAAAATCTGCCTGAGATTCCTGTGCCCGCCTGCCTGCACCTGTCCCTTGCTGAACTGCTGCAACTGAACAAAGAAGGGGAATTTACACAATCAACACCAACTTGAAAGTAAATAAATGTGGTTTGCACATAAAACGTAATGTCGAAAAAGTTTGCAGTTCTCCCCAAGGAATGGCCTAATAGGAGGTGGTGACAGTAGATGATGGTTGATGGAAAATGGGCAGAAGAGAGCCATTTTTTTAGGAAGTTCTTCTTCTGAACCAGTTTCTTTACCAAGTTTTCAGTCATCTTGGGACTCATGATTACCTTTCACTCAAATTGCAATTCAAATAAAGATATAACACACGAAAAATTCCTTAGGGGCAAAATAAAGACAAAATATGACAGTACTTTGAAATAGATAAAAATGATATGGTTGCACTGAGGAGTTATAGAAGATGCTACCTCCCCATCCCTCTTGAGTGGCTTGGTGGCCTGCGATTCAAATTTGTTTTGTTTGATATTCTCTGGCTAGAAATTTGTGTGGAGAAAATTGTCTTTGCTTAAAATGGTAATGTCAAAATGTCACTTTTTGTATCAATTGTACTTAGTGCATTTTTGGTTGAAAAAGTATTATACTAAAATACATGGATTCATCAAAAAAATAAAGAACAAAACAAATAACATCTGCACGTGGCATTTGACTTTAGATGAGCTTTTCATTCTTGTAGTTAAGAAAACTTAAAGCATTATTTAATTACTTCATAAGCTTAAGGCAAGCCCATCGCAGATTAAAAATCTAAGGAATCACATGTGAATAAGAAGTTCTGGAATCGGAGGCCCTGCTAAGGGATCCTCACCTTGGTCATTTCTCTGCCTCCGTTTTCCTGCCCGCGAACACCTCTCCAGGTGGGCCTTTCTGCTGGGCATTAGGGAATTGAAGTGCGAGTTAAAGATCAGTTTGGGGTCCACGTTTCCAGCCCAAGGAACAGTTGAGGGAGGATCTTAGAAAGCGATTTTAAGTTGACTTCAGATAAATGGCTCAGCTGGAGAGATCTGAACCTCCCAAAGGCCTGAAATGGAGGCCTCCAGTCATATCTGGCTTTCCATTTCCCACCTGGATAAGGAATTAAGGAGTAAGTTCCTTCTGGTGAAGCCCTTGCAGGTAGGGTTGCCAGATAACACTGGAGAAGAAAAATACAGGATGCCCAGTTTCATCTGAATTTCACATAAGTAACAAGGAATGTTTTAATATAAGTGTATAAGTGTATCCCAGGAGATATTTGGGACATACTTACACTTTACAAAGTATTCATCATTTATTTATGTGCCCTATATTTTACCTGGCAGGGTCTGTTTTGATCATCAAGTCTTTGGTCCTAGGAATGGAGGGACAGGATTGCTTTACACTTTTCCTAACCTGTTTTACCCTACAAACGAGAAAAGTTTTGCTATTAGTCTCCAGTCACTCCCATGCCTTGTCCCTCCCTCCTGGTCCTGGCCGGTAGGTCATGGGCAATAGATGGACATGACCTTAAGTAACCCTGCCTGAGCTGCAGCTGAAATGCCGCCCACGCAGCCACACTGCTTGGAAGCAGCAGGGCACTTAGCAAAGCAAGGATGCCAGAAAAATGCTCAAGTCCTAAAACAAACCAGGGCAGGAATATTTTATGGCTGTTGGAAGCATTTGATTCTAAGACATAGGGCCTCGGAGACCCAGAACATTTCCCTAAATGCAGAGCAAAATTCCTGTGTCAGCTTATTTATTTCAGTATTGCTAAATGCCACTTTTATTTTATTTTATTGTTATTATTTTATTTATGTATTTTCGGCTGTGTTGGGTCTTTGCTGCTGCGCGCAGGCCCTCTCCAGCTGTGGCAAGCGGGAGCCACTCTTCGTTGCTATGCGAGGGCCTCTCATCGCAGCGGCTTCTCTTGTTGCAGAGCACGGGCTCTAGGCACGCGGGCTTCAGTAGTTGTGGCGCGGGCTCAGTAGTTGTGGCTTGTGGGCTCCAGACCCCAGGCTCAGCAGCCATGGTGCCACGGGCTTAGTTGCTCCGTGGCATGTGGGATCTTCCCGGACCAGGGCTCGAACCCGTGTCCCCTGCATTGGCAGGCAGATTCCTATCCACTGCACCACCAGGGAAGCCCACTAAATGCCACTTTTATTACTAATAATACGTCACACTCATGTTGTGCTTTTCATCCAGGTATCGCTGGGTGCTATAGTCACATGAAGCAGCGTAGCCCTGTAGCCCCTGGATTATGCCATTATACAGAGAGCTTCTTTGAGGTGGGACAGACCCAGACAGAAGTTAGGACTAGTTGGGTCCAAACCTGAGCGGGTGATGGTCATTAGGTTCATATTCCCCCACCCCACCCTGTTACACTCTTAGCCTCTCAGGTACGAGATCAGTGCTACCTCCTCCTCCTTTTTTTTTTTTAAAGCTCCAGCATTTAGCACAATGACGAATATAGCAGGTGCTCAATAATGTTTGTTGAATGACTGAATGAGTGACAAACAAGTCAATGAACCTGGAAGTAAACCTTGAGTTCCTTTCCTTGTTTTATTTTCCTGTATGTGGGGTGTGTGGCAGTGACTGTCGGTCCTATGTCAACATCTCAGATTGTTCAGCATTTCTGAGCATGAGGTCTCTCCTGAGGCTTCCACTCCCAGCAGCACCTGCATCTGTGTCAGAGGATGGACCACGGGCACCTGGAACTGCCTTGGCTGCATTCCCTGTATGTCCTGCCCCTGCAGCCCTTAACCGATGAGAGGGCTATAAACTCTCCAACTCCCTCATCCCCGATGGGGACGCTTAGGTGTCACCTACACCGTGCCCCTGAGGGACTGTGCCAGCATTACCCTCCCAGGGATGTGGCTTGACATCACGTCGTCCTTCCCTTCCCAGTCCTGTTTCCCCACCCTATGGAACACTTCCTAATGAGTCACTTTCACTAGAATCTTCCCTCAGGGTCTGCTTCTGGGGAACCCAGCTTGACACTGGAGCATTTTGACTCATCTTCTCAGTGATGCTGACTCTTTTTCTTAAACCAGGAAGGACCTCCTAGGAGAAAACAACAATAGCAACAACCACCAATCTCACTATTGACTGAGGAGCAGGAGAAGATGAGGAAGAGTTAGGACTTTATATCCACAGGGGCTGGAATACAGAATTTCAGCTTAGAATTTTCCTGAGCAAAGACAGCACAACTATGGGTCCCTGCAAAGTAAGCTTCAAATTATGCACACAAGCATGCAGTTCTTCTTCCAGGCTCCCCACCTGGGGACTATCTTCAGACAAGCCCCTGCAGGAGCCAGAAGTCAAGACCAGTGCTTGCTAAATGATCAAGGCAGCATCCAGCAATGGGAGATCAGGCAGGACCTAGATCAGAGAGTGTTTCCTCGCTTCCTTCCATTTAAATCAAGGGAGCCCATTAGCAAAATGGTAGGGGCAGGGAGGCTGAGTCAGTGTGATGGGTCAGTGGCCATGTTTCCTCAAAACGACTTTTAAAGAGTCATTTCTGCATTCCCTGGGGCTTTCTGGTCTCAAGATTTCTCATTTGCAGAGATCAAGCTCAGATGTTTGGAGGGACTGTTCCTCTTTCCATCCAAGGGTTTCAGGCAGACGCAGACCAGATGGGATGGCATTTAATAACTTTCCTGACTGTACTATAGGGACGATGGCAGGGTTAGGTGTCCCTCAGCTCCCTGAGATTTTATTGGTTCGTTACATTTTAAAGGGCTCCGGTGATACTGCCGTAACCTACTTCAGAAGAAAACATTTATTATTAACATTGGTTTAACACTTAACTTTCTAGGGTATTTGTGGATGACACAGTCATCCATCTGCCTTTTTATAGTGCTTCGCAGCAGAGCACAAGATCTTCTGGCTGACACCTCATACATCATCAAAATTAAGACCTCTAGGCCAGCAGAAGAAAGTAGGACGGGGGTGCGCAGTGGGGCCGGTGACTCGGCATGACTCTAATGGTTCCCAAGTTAACTTTCCTTTAGAGAGAGACCGTTTCCATTAAGGACCAAATTACTTTTAACATTGAGACATCTTTGTTTCCATGGCAACCCACAACAACTTGAAAGGAATGGTCCGTGGTGGCCATACTGCCAAGTGATGCTTCCAAACTGATGGGTGGCTGGTGGAGATTAACTCAGGGATCGGGGTCAGCCAGCCAGGGGTCAACCTCCAACTGCTGGGCATTCAACACCCCAGCTCTCCTGTGTTAAAGCCAGAAGAAACCTGGAAATCAGCAAGCCAGGACGAGAGCAGTTCCCCCGTATTTTATAAACATAACTGTATCATCATAGTGTCAGAATCTTTGCTGGAGACTTAAAATAATATTAACAGATAACTATGAAGAAACAGTTAACACAAGATAACAGAAAACAAAAGGAGAAAACAGCTTAAATTTTTTTACTGACCTTCCCTTCAAGGTCCAGCGCTGTCTGACATATTGGGGTCTCTTTTGCCTGCCTATAAAAAGAAAAGTGAGAGACCATAATTGTGTGGTTTCATATGCTCTTACACCCACAAGCCCCCTTTTCTCACTCAAATTGGCCAAACGTGACAACCAGGGAGCGAATTATTTTCCTCTGCTCTTTAGCAGAGATCATGTCTGCCCAGCTTTCTCTGGGCCACAAAACCTGCTTTGTAACAAAGGATCCTGACCTTTATGTTGAAAAGGAGCAACAATTATTGTCCCTAAGCCTTGGGACCATCAGTATGTTTGAGGAGAAAAAAAGAGAACCAAGAAAAAGCAAATTTCCTGAGAAGTGAGTAAGGACTGTAAAATAGCCATATGGGGAATTCTCACTTGAGACAAGAGAAAAACTTGCATCTTTTTCACTGACAGAGTGACTGCTGTTTGCTTTGGGCCGTCAGGAATGGACTGTGTGTAGTATGAAATGTAATACCAAACCATCTGCTGGGATCCTTTTCCTCGTCTTCTTTTGTCAACTGTGTGACGTTAACAACACCATATGACATTTGCGTCACGCATCAAACACATGCCTGATGGTCTCCAAACAATATATCCAGAGAGAAATAGAGCATTACAACCCAAAAAAGGAAACAGGAGAGGAAAGAGAGTTCTGCCCACCGCGCTCCCCCACCCCCCACCCCCCACTGTTGCTGATCAGTAAGATTCCCCTAAAGGCACTGGACAACACAGAGCAAAGATGGAGAAAAGCAGACAAAGCCTTCTGCATTCTGGGAAAAGGAAAAACCAACAGTGGAAAGAAACTGCTATCAGAATTGTGAAAACATCGCTTTAAGCCATAGCTTCCCTTCGCTGATGTCCTTTCTCCAGGTCCAGGCATCCAGTCTGTAGGAGTCAATAGCCTGTTACGTTGTACAGTTGGTCCTCCGTACTGCGGGCTCCCCATCCCCAATCCCAGATTCAGGGGATGAGGAACCTGTGGATACGGAGGGCCCCAGTCCTACATCATTTTACAGAAGGGACTTGAGCATGTATAGAGTGTGATGTCCGCAGGGTCCTGGAACCAATCCCCCATGGATAGTGAGGGATGATTGTACTTTTTGTTTTTAATTCCTAAATGATGAGACATTTAAGTTCGTGTCTGCAGGAATGTTTAGGGAACAAACCTCCAACCGTGTATCAATGCACCAGATACAGAAGTCTTTATGGTAGGCGGGACTGGGTGTTTCTGCCCCATAATCTGCGTGCTAAGAGAGGGGAGACATGGCTCCCATCTGACATAAGCCCGTTTGGATGGCTAACCAGAGAGCACACGCTACTTGGGGCAAAGGTAACTAGCTTTGCTATAAAGATGTCATAAAGATGACTGAACAGGACTGGATGGCTGGGTGATGATGAACCATTTAGGGCCGCTGTAAAACCACTGGGCATCGCAGGGCTCCTTCCATCTCCCAGGGACCTTGGGCAAAGTGCCCATATGACGCTGCACCTCCCTCCTCTGTGCGCTCCCCGACCCTTCATTCTGCTCCATGACCCCGGCCCTCCCCGCCCTCCCTGCCCTTTCCTACCGACACAAGCCCCAAGCCCGAAAGGGAGTTATCAGTTCCCTCCTCCTGGCCGTCCTTGCTCCCTGCTGACGTCTGTGGGCCGGTGTTCCGGATGCCAAGGGCTTTTCCTCTGACCCGGTGAACCTGCCGGGCAATGCCTTTCCAGGCAGCGGGTGGGGAACACTTTTGAGTCACTTCAAGAAAGAGGAGACTGGGGGTGAAAGGACACGGTTTCTAAGCATGTGGCCGGAGGCAGAGCTGGGTCGTGTGTGCACACTCGCGCCTTTCACTGAGGCACGAGGGAAACCAAGCCAGGGCTTCACTGGCTGGTTCCCGTGCCAACTCCCCCACTCCCGAGTCCAACAACAGCTGGGAGGAAGGGGCTTCCTCAGACTCCCAGCTGCCCTCCCCCAACTTATCTGGACCCAGCAGACTCCAGGGCGTCCCACTGTGAACTTCACCCCCCTCGTCATCTTTAAAATGTCAGTAAGCCCCTTGATCTGGGCTTGAGCAAAGGTAACATCTTAAAGAAGTGAAGTTATGGATTCACACTTGAAGGGAAAGACGCTCCCTGTCCCCCCCCCCCCTGCCCCAATCCCCAGCCCTGGTACATAGACCTGACAGACGCAGGGGTAAAGAGATGGGTGCGACTCCCCCCAGATCTTTCCTTGATCTGTCCTGATCAACAGGAGACCCTAGTGGGCGGGGCTCTCGTGCCTGCATCTTGGCTCTGCCAGTGGCATGTTCCGGGACTTTGGGCAAGTCATTTAACCTCCCAGTGCCTCCAATTATTTTCTGAAAAAATATAAGTAACTTACCTGCTGTGTGGGGTTGTCAAGAAGATCCAATGAGTTCAAGCATACAGAGCATCTGGACACGCCTGGCCACTGTAGGCACTCCACAACTTGCCTTAAACGCAGAAAGAAGATGATCGTGTTCTAAGAAAGGTCAAGGCACTCTACCACATTCTTAATGTTACTTCCCTGTATTGACTATTTACACTGAAAATGATGACATAGAAGGAAAGAAAGGGCAACCACGGTTTCTTTTCCCTTCAGTCCTCCCTTACTCGTCAGTAAGATGAAGGCGGAGAATGTTGGTAAAAAGTCTGTATATCAAGAAGTGAAATAAGAACAGGTCGATGCAGCATCTCCACTGTTCTGGTAGCGATGAACCAGAGATGAATATACGAGTTAGGAAATACGAATTGTGTCACTTTGGTGATTCCACATCTGAGTTAAAAGCTTTTCCGTGTGCATTTAAAACTGTCCTTGTATAATCTAGAGATGAAGGGTAAAGATCGTGCTAATAAATAATATTTATTTATCTACTTATACTTGGAACAGCACTACATAGCAAATAAAAAATACTATGACAATTCAGAGAGAGACCACCAAAGAAAGGGAAAAGGCCTTATATTTTAGTACCTTTAACGACACTTTTCCTGCTTTTTTGAACAAGGGGCCCCCCATTTTCATTTTGTAAATTATGTAGTGGGCTGTGCCCACAGGCCGACTACTTGGTGCTCTTTTCATGAGCCTCTCATTCAGCCTCATTTCTCTTATAGCCGGGAGAGTTTAAAGGCAGGGGCTGGGGAGGCAGAGGAGAGCTGCTGCGGTATTTTCAGCTGGGGCCTGACTTCCCAGAGGCACTTAAATCCCCTGGAGGCTCCTTTAAGGACCCTTGGCAACCTGTGGTCAGTACTGTCACCAGCGGAGAGGATGGCATGGTCTCCCCCCTCCCCAACCATCCAGTGTTTGCCAGATGTCAGATCTGAAAGGCAGTTCCAGACAGAGGAAAGGAAGATGATACCCGCATCACGAAGGTGGGAGTTGCCAGCCAGGACTCGGGCCCGAGGACCGGCCTGGTGCTTTGCTTTAAATGGCAGGAGCAGAGCAGGGCTGTTATTTCTCTTCCTGGGATCAAAATCAGACAAATCTCCTATTTGGCTTACCAGGCAATAAGTGGATAACGCCAGTGAATGTCAGTGCAAATTACAGCTCCAGACTCCTGTCGGCAGCTTTGTGCTGCTTCTCGTCACTTTAATGCAAAGAGACAGCATGGAGCTGATAACAAGCCAGAGGGTGGGGGATTGGAGAGGGTGGCTCTCTCAGGGACAGGAAAAATGCATGGTGGAGAGACTCAGACAGTAAAAACCCACAGCAGTGATTTCATCGATTGCCTGCTGGAAAGGGGGCATTGAGGGTGTTAGGTGCCTGGACAACGCCTCCTAGGTTTTTACAAACTGAGGTTTTACAAACCTCATCTATTCATTTACCCACCCAGCAACCCACCCATCCATCCACCTATCCTCATCTGTTAATGAGAGCCCGACTGGGCCTCTTGGCACACTGGGATTCTGAGGGACTCATGGGGCCTCCATCTACTGCTTGCAGCCAGTTCCCAGGGGTTGATTCTAAGAAGAAGTTTGAAGAACTGTTGGGAGGAAACACCTCTCTTTGTAGCAAAAAAAAAAAAAAAAAAAAAAAAAAAGGGTGCTTCAGGGCCTTTTAATTTGTCTAAAACAGCCCAGGGACTGCTCAAAAACTCCAGTTTTACTCAATTAAATTGCGTTTTCTAAGCTGGTGGCTGTTACTGTTTCAGAGACCCCCCCCCCTCAGCTGAGAGACAAGATCTTCCTTCCAGCCGGCTGCAGAAAGAAGTCTCGCCTTTTAGGGTGCCAGGATTTGAGCGTGTCCATCTGTCTTGAAGCCTGCAAGGGTCAGCTCCCATTAATATGCAGCCACACTGTATCTCCGCCCACATCACACATTTGAGGAACTGATGCAGTCAAAACGAGAAGCCAGGCCTTCCTACAGCTGTGCTGGCAAGCTAGTATCTAAGGAATTAGAAAAGGGGCCAAGAAGGTAACTATATGAGATACCCATCTTGTGTATCTTCGTAAGTTCCTCGATGACCGTTCTCTCTTTCAGCTGGTGTCCCACCTGCCCCTGGATGCCCTTCACCTTGAACGCAGATGAAATCCCTCACCGTAGGGCACGGAATCTGGCTTCATGGGCAGTCATCAGGGCCTGGATAATGCAAGGGAGCTCACTCCCCTTGGGGTGAATGTTAACCTAGGTGGTAGAAGGTAGGAGCAGGGCAGATAAATTCCTCCACGTTCCCTTCTCCTGTGAATGACACTGGATCATGATTCCTTCTTGCAGCCTTTCTAGAGAAGCTCCGTACTGAGTAAACCCGGTGCCCCCTCACTGCTCAGGGGAGCTCACGGTGAAACAAGGCCACCACGGTAACATGTTACATGGCATCACGTGACTTCTTGTCTCACTTCCTTGTTTCCATCTCCATCGCCCTGGATTTACACCTTCTAACCAAATCAGTAGAACCTTAATGCTTGCTCAGGGTCAGCTTTCTGGACCAAGGCAGTAAATAATAATACTTGTTCAACACCTGCTATGTGCCCACAGGTACTGTGAGGACATTCAAAACTGATTATGGAACTTGGCAAAGTCATTCAGGATAGCAGGACCTGTATCCCACGGACACCTAGAAAATCATATGCAGAGTGGGAGTGAAATTGTTGAAACTGAGTAAAAAATGGCTGGTGAAAAAAAGAAGGAAAAGAGTTGGGGGGGAGTTTAGTGAAGACAGGGTGGCATCAGATCTGCAGGGGACAAATGAAGAAAAGGGGGCTTCTGTATTCCTTGAGACTTTTGATCAAGATTCCAGGCCCCCAAATTGCTCTCCAAACTGGGAAAGATGTCTGTTTTGGAGATTTCACTTATGCAATGAGTTAGTGTTTTCTTCACAGCAGAAGTAATGAAAGAGTGAAGGAGGGACAGCTTTCAGTACCAGTGTACTAGTTGTCTATTGCTGCATAACAAATTACCACGAAACTTAGTGGTCTGAAACAACAGGACACATTGTCAGGGTTTTGATTTTAGCCATTGCTGTGTATGTGCGGTGGCATCTCATTGCGGTTTTGCCTTGCCTTTTCCTCATGGGTGGTGATGTGGAGCACCTTTTCATATACTTATTCCCATTCGGTTATCTTTTTTGTGAAGTGCCTGCTCGAATCTTCTGCCCATTTTTTCCTGGTGGATGGCTGGTATTTTTATCAATTTATGGCCGTGAGTTACATATCCTAGATAAGAGCCTTTTGTCAGATAAATAAATGGCAAATGTTTATCCCCTCAAAAACAAAACAAAACAAAACAAAACCCAACAGTGAACAATTAGGATCTCTCACAGCTTCTGTGGGTCAGGAACCCGGGAGCAGCCTGGCTGGGTGCATCGGGCTCCAATCTCTCATGAAGTTAAGGTCAGATGTTGGCTGGGCTGCAGTCAGCTGAAGGTCTGACTGGGGCTGGAGGATCTGTCTCCAAGATGGTTTGTTCGCACGGCTGTTGGCAGGAGGCCTTAGTTCCTCTCCATGAGGACCTCTCCCCAGGGGCTACTTGAGTGTTCTCATGACACGGTGGCTGGCAATCCAGGAGACCAGAGCAGAATGCCCTTTATGACTTTGCTTCAGAAGTCACACACTGTTCTCTGCATCCTACGCTATTGGTCACACAGGAAGTCCCGATTCAAGGCAGGGAGAGCATATCCAAGGGCATGGGGACTAGGAGGTGAGGACCCTGTAGGGAGGAAGAACAACTTTGGAGACTGGACCATAACAGCATCCTGGGACATCAGAGCTGAGAGAGTTCTTAGAGATCATCTGTTTCAACATCCTCATTCAATAGCTGAGGAAGCCAAAGGTCGGCAACATTAAGTAGCTCACTCCAGGTCACTCAGCGAATCATCTGTTCACACTATACAGTGCCTGCAGGAAGCACATTTTACGAAGCCATGTGAGAATCGCAGCCCGTGGTCAACCTGGGTCACTACACTGATCAAGGCAGTCAGAGGTGATGCTTTAAATAGGAGCTGCTGAATGAATCCAGTGCAAAGCTGATGAGAGCAGTTCATTCATTCATTCATAATATATTTATTGAGTGCTTTCCTGAAGCCTGGCACTGTTCCGGGCACTGGTGAACAGGTAAGCAAAAACATGCTTCTGTTCTCATGGACCTTACAGTGTAGGGAAGACAGACATTGGGTGGTCTCACAAATAATGGAAATATTACAACCATGGCAAGTACTTTGAAGAGGAGGTTGAAGCACTGTGCGAACACAGAATACTGAGTTTGTTTCAGCCAGGGAGGCATCTCCAAGGAAGTGATGATTCAGTTATCACTTGACAGCCTGAAAGTGAGTTCCACTAACAATGAGATGATGATTTTTGTTCACAATTTATTTGTTTTTCAGCTATTGTATTTTCCACCTCCAGATGTTCCATTTGGGTTTTCTTTTATGTCTTCTATTTCTCTCATAATTGAGTTTGTGTTTTCCTTTAACATCCTTGAATATATTTATAAGATTTATCACAGCAATTTTAATATCCTTGCCTACTAGTTCCATCATCTCTGCCATTTCTGGGCATATTTCTGTTTTATTTTACTCCCAGTTATAAGTCATATTTTCCTGATGTTTTGCACGCCTGGTAATTTTCTATTCGATGCTAGGTAATGGACATTTTACAGTATTAGGTATCAGATTTTGTTTTATTCCTTGAGAGAGTGTTGGACTTTGCTCTGGCACACGGTTACTTGGAAACAGTTTAATCTTTTCAGGGCTTGCTTTTAAACTTTGTTATGCTATGTCCAGAACAACCTTTAGTCTAGGACTGATTTAGCCCTGTGATTAAGGCAATACCCTTCTGGGACACAACCCATGTGTTACAGGGTCTGCACTTCGGCTGATGAAAATACCAACGTTTTCTAGCCCTGTAAGAACTCCAGGAATTGTTCCAGCTGCTCCTTTTATGGGGTTCTTTTTTCTGCCTCAAGGAATTTTTTCACATGCAGGTTATGATCAGATATCAAAGACAAGGTTTCTAACCTGACGGTGTCTGGAGTTTTTCTCTGTGTGTAGAACTCCCTTCACTCTGGCATTCTGCCCTGAAAACGTGAACTTCCTTGGTCTCCCACAACTCTGAACTCTGTCTCCTCAAGTCCGCAATCCCACCATCTGGGTTGTCTCTAGACAGTGAGCTGGTGCCACTGCAAGACCCATCTTGCTTATTTTCCTTCACAATCCTACCTTGACTGTTGTCCAATGTTGAAATTGTTGTCTCATATATTTTTTCTGGTTTTCTAGTTGTTTAAGGAGGGGTATATATCTAGTCCCTGTTACTGCATCATGGCATATGTTTTCTTTGACTTTTTAAACAGCTTTATTGAAGCATAATATATATATATATACATACATATATATATATGTATATATATACATTTAAAGTATAAAACGGACAAGTCTTGACATATGTATTGATGTATACACATGAAACTATCACCACATTCAAGACAATGGACATATCCATCACTCCAAAAGTTTCTTCATGCCCTTTTTGCAATCTGTCCTTCTGGTTCCCTGGACCCTTCCTCCCAGACAACCACTGATCTGCTTTTAGTCATGACAGATTAGTTTGCATGTTCTAAAGTTTTATATAAATTCCTTTTTGTCTGGCTCCTTTCAATCAGCATAATTATTTTGATTCATGCACCTTGTTGTTTGTATCACCAGTTTCTCCCTTTTTCGTTGCTGAGTAGTATTCCATTGTATGGATATACCACAATCTGTTTGGTTATTTTGTTTATACCATATTTACTTATTCATTATTGATGGACATTTTGATTGTTTCAATTTTAGCTATTACAAATAAAGCTCTTATGAACATTTATGTAAAAGTCTTTATATAGACATGTGCCTTCTTTTTTCTTGGATAAGTAATTAGGGATAGAACATATGATAGGTGTATGTATAACTCTTAAAGAAACTGTTTTCTAATGGCATTTGTTTTAAAGCCAGTTTTTGTTTTGTTTTGTTTGTTTTTGGATCCATGTGGTGGTGTGGTAAATCTGAGGTGTTTGGATGTAAATGTTCAACTTCTCTTATGCTGAAGCATTGAGCAACTGTCGTATTGATTAACCTCAGCCCTCACCAGTTTGGAAGGTAGACCTTCACCACAAGGTGGAAAAATAAGAGAAGAGAATATGAGGGGCTCCCAGCCTGGCTGACAGCAGTGCAAAAAGAGACAGAACTCTTGGATTTTTTTGCTTTGAGGCGTTTAAATGGAAATTGAAGTGAAATTTGCTCTTTTTGGATAGTTCATCTGTTGCTTGTGATTTTTGAAAATATAAAATGTTGGAGAACTTAGGTCAGAGCTGTTTTTTGAAGTTTTGAGCTATTTCCTTGATGTTTGGGCTTTGAAGCTCCTGTCTGTGAATAAATTCAGCCTTTGTTTCACCTTTCCCTGCTGAACAATGCCAGTGAGTTAGAAGGAGATATCCAGTAGGGATAAGTAGCTTTTCTTTGATCCACATACAAATCGAGCTCCATTTAGCCAACAGAGGAATGAGGTTCACAAATGCCCGTGTGGCTCTGAACCACGCGTCATATTTAATAGAATAGGCAGCGGCAGTGCGATCTATCTCCACTGCCTCCTTCCCCCTTCCCCAATGCCCAGCACAGACGGATTCTCTTAAAGGAGCTTCCTTATGGCAGGCAATATTTTTTATACTTCTGCTAATATCTCACACAATTTGAGATGCCTGGCACTTGGCAATATTACGTTAGCGCAGAGACCCTTGAAAGCCGCATGATGCCTGGGGAGGTGGGGAGGAATATGGTGGGGAGAGAATGTCCAGTCGCCCTTCAGCCTCCTCTGTCATCCTAACAGTGCAGAAGCAATCAGAGATCAGATATCCAGGGCCCTCATGTGCTGCTGGACCTGCTGACAGCCTCAGAGCAGGTGACAGCTTCTCTGGAGAGGGCGTCACCACTCCCTCAGAAACAGCCTGCCTCTGACTCTGTGGCCGGCTTGGCTCACAATGCAGCTTGAGGACATTCGTGTCCATATTCATAAACGACCTGGGACAGAAAGGCTAAATGATCCCCTCATGGCCTTTTCTTAACTGGCCCTTTAAATCTTCAGCTGTGTGATGTGGGCTACAGCCGGGAAAGGGGCTCTATTGATTATTCTGCTTCCCATTGTTGAGTTTAGGCTTTGTTCTTAATAATGACGCTGCTTCCTGTTGTGTTATGTGGGGCTCCACCTCCCACCTTCCCGTCCGCAAACATAATCTGGGTAACTTTTTGGCACTGAGCCTTCTGGGCCCTGTGGCCACCCCACCGAGGCTGGCTGTGGCTCTTCCTGTGCCTCGAGACAGGGGCTACTCACATCAGCCTGGGGCCGAGCCTCCCGACCTGGGCACCCAGTGGACTCTCAATGCTGATTGATACAGATGAAAAGTTAGACACCGGGCACAGCTGACAGTGACGTCACAACTGATGGCAGTTTGGAGAAAGGAAGGCCAACCCCACCAAGCATCCTGGTTCTCTGGCAGGTGACAGGCAGAGGACTGAAGGCATCTCCTTCTTGGCTTCCTCTTCCTTAGGGATACTGGTCATGCTGGGGAAATAAACATGCAATTGATTCTGTTGCCTCCAAACCCGTGGTACTGTGGCTGACTGGCTGCGGTTGTCATGGCAGCGAGCAACATTTTTGTTATCATCTATGGCCTTTTCCTCTCCCCTGGGAAATGTCTGACATGATTCTGGTTCTCCACGCTGGTTCTGTTCCTTGCCTTTTTGGGATGGATGCTTCCTCCTTGCCTCTGATTGGGGAGAATTTCTTTTGGTTTGGAGGGACTGGCTGATGTGTGGGAAAGATGGGGGCGGGGTGAGAAAAGAGAATCAGAGGAGGGACAACATTTTTTGTGTGAAGTGGGGAGATCGGAGCAAGGGGACAAATGGTCACTGGGTGACAGAGGAGGAAGGGAAAAGGGAACAAGAAGGGAGATGGGCACAGAGAGAAGCAGAGAGGGACAGAGGGAGGAGGGGCACACGGCAGGGAGGACACCCTGCCCTCAGGAAGCCCCTCGCTCACACACGCAGACCCGCTCCTACAGCTGTCAGAGCCCCTCCTGTGTCCCCGCCCCCACGGGCTTGTTCAACGTTCTCCACCCTCTACAAGCCCCTAAGCCTCCGGTGGGCGGCACAGCCTTCTCCTCAGTCCCCAGCCCACCGGCTCCACCACGTGCCTCATAACATCAGGCAATTCCATGCCGAATGAATTAATGCATGGATGGACATTCAAATGCTTTTTAAGATTGAAATAATTGAATGAGGCTTTGGGGGACTGATGAATGGAAATCAAAATCCCTAGAGACAGATGGTCAAACTCACCTGCCAGTTCGTGGGTTTGTGCTGAGAAATGCAGCTTCGAAGAAGAGTGGAGATAGATAGATATTATATTGGTTGGTCAGAGGGTGATCCTCTTTGAGAGAAATTCCCCCAACTCTGGGCACCTGCCTGAGGCTGCTCTTCTGATGCGTCGATTATGGTGGAAGTAAAGCAGGTGCCATTGGCCAAGGTGGCAGGTCGGCTTCCCCAGTGTCTTCATCTCCAAGCATCCCCACCCTGAGATGCCTCAGGATCCTGCCCTACAGGATGGGGAACGAGACTTGGAGAAAGTGGTTTCTTATCACAGTTGTAGGGTGGCGTCAGATGATGACTGTGACCGCATTTGGAAAGGTGTAAAGCCATGTCCCTACTATGGTCCCAGGGCACGTCTTGAAGTAGAAATCCTGACTGTTCTGGGCACAGGCCCTTCTTGCAGGCTCCTTGGAGAGGAGTGACGACAAGGACAGGTGAAATGAGAAAGGAGAGGGGAGAATGCCTCTGGGTTTGCCTCCTGGGAATGCTCCATATAAAAGGCTGGACCTTGAGTTCCTTCTGATATGGTCAGAGCTATGCGTAGCCTCGTGCCTGAGCCCAATCCTAGGAGGAAGAAAAGGTTTACAGTGGAAAATACCAGCTTATGTCCAGTGCTGGCAGTGGCCAATCTACGGGAACAAACAGGGGCAAACAGGGAGACTGACCCATGTTGACCAAACTCACAGGGGAGTGATGGATAAACCCAAATGCCACTTATTTGTGCAGCATTTTTCAAGTTCTTTGGAATCTGAAAATCTGCCCTGGTAAATAAACCTTCTGTATGACTAATCACATGACATTGTCTAGTAAAGAAAAGAAAAATGGTCCATTAAGCCTTGTTCTCAAGAAAGGCAAGAAAAGGGGGAGGAACAAGTTTGTTGTCCTTTCCACTTATTTATTCTTGCTTTTTGACTCAAGCAAGGGAACTTGATTAGAGGGAAAAATAAATTTCCGCTAAATGTCAACCCTAATATTTTCCTTTCGAATGTAACCCAGATTATTAGCTACCTCCTCCCACCTGGTGGAGATCCAGGTAAAGCTGGCTTGAGCAATCAGATTCCTGACCTTTAGAAACCTAGAGCCACCCCCCCAAGATTTCTGCACATCCTTAGGGGGCTCACGTGCTCATGGCTTCTTCTGTCTTCCCATGCCCTGCCCTGACTTTTGCTTATATGTGTGTGGTCCTTATTCTGTGCTGTTACATGCCACAACTCTTGTCAAGTATATCAAGATTCTCTCTCACACAAAATATCTGTGAGCTGAGCAGAATTTGCCAACTATTTCAGTAGTGAAAGGACTAGAAGGGGAGAATGAGAACAGATTTCTGTCACAGCAACACAAGTTCAAACTCCAACAAAATCCAACAAAATCCTCAAGCGGCCTCTGGCCACCGCAAACTGACACTTCCCTGCTCTCTTCCGCCTCTCTCCATCTTGCCCTTTCCCCTGCTCCTTCTTCTTTCCTTTATTCTCTCGCAGACTCTCCTAGTGGTTTAAAAAATGCCTCCCACTTTTTTTTTTTTTTTTTTTGGTATGGCAGAGTGGCTTCAACTTCAAGACCTCACATTCTACCCCAAGTATTTATTAAGGTCTTTTTTCCAAACAAAGGTAGTCCCCCCCCACAAGAGGCACTCCCATACTGCTAGGATAACAGAGTCGTTGTATCTCCTTTCCTAGACAAATCCTACTGCACTTCTCCATCTCAGTTTCCTCTAAGAAATCCAGGGGTTTAGCTATAATCGGCTCATCCCAAACGCTACTCCTTTTAGGAAAGTCCACAGACCATACTCCTGTTTGTTACTTCCTGGCTGTTTGTGGGAGAAACCAGCTGTGGGATCTTGGACAAAATACTTAAACTCTCTAAGCCTCCTTGGGGAAGGAAATAACAGGTAACATACAAAGCTGTTGGAAAGATCCAAGTAACATGATGTATATGAAAATGCTTTGTCAGCCACAGAACCCAGTGAAATTTATGATTGTTTACTCATGAATGCCAAGCAAGGCATCCACTGGCTGTCCGAGTGTTTATGTATCTTCCTTTCTTGGTGACAGCAGCTTGACTACTGCACTTGTCCAAACACTCTGGGGCCTCTTTCTCATGTACAGCCAGAGGCTATGTAGTTGGTGCACATAAAGAACACCTGATGAGGGACTTCCCTGGTGGTGCAGTGGTTAAGAATCCACCTGCCAATGCAGGGGACACGGGTTCGATCCCTGATCCGGGAAGATCCCACATGCTGGGAGCAACTAAGCCCATGCACCACAACTACTGAGCCTGTACTCTAGAGCCCATGAGCCACAACTACTGAGCTCACACGCCGCAACTACTGAAGCCCGCATGCCTAGAGCCCGTGCTCCGCAACAAGAGAAGCCACTGCAATGAGAAGCCCACACACCGCAACAAAGAGTATCCCCCGCTCGCTGCAACTAGAGAGAAAGCCCGTGTGCAGCAACGAAGACCCAATGCAGCCAAAAACTTGCAAAATAAAAAAAAATTAAAATAAAAAAAATTAAAATAAATAAATAAATAATAAGGGGGGGGGGCGGAAAGAGCACCTGATGAGTAGAGAACTAGCCGTCCTGCAAGAGGTGGAGCATCTAAGGCTATGGAAAGTCTCTATTTGAGGGACACAGAAATGCCCGTATGCCTACACACAGTCCTTGCCTCTGAGCCCCTTATCATTTACAGCAAGCACTACTTTAAAAAAAAAAAAAAAACAAAACTAATCCTCTACTTCTACTTCATTACACAAACAATATATTTACTGTAGATTATTAGAAGCAGTGGTTGGAGAGAGAGAATGATAGAGAGAGAGAGACTTACCTGCAGCTGCCCATGCAGAGAAAACCACTATAATGTTTTAATGTTGATGAAGCCTCATTTTGTGTGTGTGTGTACTTGGTGTGAATTTCTCCATGACATTTTGGTGCACAGTAGATCATACTTCTTTTATTTTTCCCATAAATTAAAACTATCTCAGTCCCCCACCTTTTAGATCCATTCACTCATTCAACAGATATTAATTGAATGCTTATGATGTGCCAGACACTCTTCCAGGTGCGGGGGAAATAGCAGTGAGAGAACAAACATCTCTACCCTTGTCCAGCTGACATTCTAATTGGGGGAGACAGACAATAAACAAATAAGAAAAATAGTACGACAGCTGGGGATAAACGCCATGAAAATATCACAGCAGGGAAAGGGCTTTGGGAGTGTTAGGCAGGCTGAAATTTTAAATGGGGTGATCAGGGAAAGTCTGAAAACAATAGCCTGAAGGAGACAAAGAACTGAACCATCTGGAGACAATAGGGAAGTGTGTTCCAGCAGAGGGAACAGCACGTGCAAAAGCCCTGGGGCAGGAGTGTGCCAGGCATATGCTGGGAACAACAGGGAGGTCAGTGTGACTGGAAAGAGAATGTCAGTGTAGATGGGGTGTAGGAGATGAGATAGGGAGGTCACGGAGCCTGAACGTGCAGGGCCTTGAGGGCCAGCGAAAGGATCGGGCTGTTCTCTGATTAGTGATGGGACACTACTAGGAGATTCGAGCAGAGCAGTTACACAATCTGACTGAACACTGAGGATAAACTACAGGCGGGCAAAGGTAGGAGCAAGGGGCCTGTGATGAGGCTATTGCAATAATCCAAGAGAGAGATGCTAGTTATTTGGACCAGCAGGATAAGGGAGGTGGTGAGGTGAGATGGCGTCTTGATGTATTTGAAGATGGAACTGAAATGTGAGACAGGGGAGTTGCTTTCACTCCCTTTCTTACAGTATAGTATTGCTTGTTTTGAAAAAGGGGCCCAGAATGTTGAGGTGTTTGAGGGGGGCCAGCGAATAGCACCCCCTTTCTTACTTCCTCACTTGAGTCCTGCTCCAATTGAGAAATAAACAAAGGTATAGTTAAGGCAGATGGAGACCAGAAGGTCACGGATACAGAGAAAACTGATGTTGGAGAGGTGTGTACCAGCTACATGTCCTTCCAAATACTGAATCCCAGAATAAGGCATCTCACTCACCCCATCATAACCAAGAGGCCTGTCCTGTGAGATTTACCGCATGGGAGAGCAGACCCAAGAGGGTTTGGGCGATTCCCACCCAACTTCTGCTTCCAAACTCACAATCTGATTAAGCCCCTCCCTCCAGGGAGGGTGACAAGGATGGGGTAGCCGGAGGGATGGAGAGAGTGCAGGGGTGTCATACCTGGGGCGCTGCCTCCACTTGGATGGAAGCGTCTTGGGGAAATAAGCTATCCCCACCCCCAGTCCCCCACCAACACACACCTTCTGAAAGACAAAAGGCCCCTTTAGACCCCTTGGAAGTGGGGATTCCCTCTTCCAGTGGTGAACAAGGGGGCCCTGCACAGTTCTTGTCAGGACGATGAAACACCAGACACCATGGCACGTGTAGACACTGCTGTGCAGAGAGAGGTGTATGCGTGCACACACACACACACACACACACACACACACAAACAGGATCATGCCATATGATCATAGCGTATTTTACAACTGCTCCTTTCACTTGATAATATATCTGGACTCTGCTTTCAGTAAATATACTTTTACAAAATCATTTTAATGGCCAAATATCACTCCACTGTGTGGTATACCCATCTTTTGGTAACCAACCTCCTATTGTTGGTCATCTGGCTTGTTTCCAATCCTTGGCTACTATTAAAAACAACTAACTAATTAAAATAAAAATTGTCTGAACCTTCTTGTAGCTAAATTGGTTCACGTGCTTGATTCCTAAAGCTAAATTCCTGAAATTGGAATCGCTGGGTTAAAAGGCAGGCATGTTTTTAACACTGTGGTTACAGTTTGCAAAATTCTGCAAGTCCAATATGCAAAGGACAAAAAGAATAGACAGAAGAGCCAGTTTACCTTGTAGGCTGTGGGCTCCCACACTGGACCTCCTGTGTCCCCCACAGGCCCTTGCACCATGCAGGGCACCCTAGAACTTCAGCTCATTGTGTGTGGGCTGAAGAGAACCAATGGGAAGGGATGGTAGGTCTGGGCCTTCTGTACGTGACGAAGGCGAGTGCATTTTCAAGGGTGAGCAGGGGCCTCTCCTGGTTGGTAGAGCTGACGTGGTGGGTCCCAGGCCAGCCGCCCATGCTCTCCCTCTGTGCCCGAGCTGATCTAAAATCAGAAAAGCAACATCTTCTGGCTTCGTTTGTCATGAGATTCTCCCAGATGACCCGCTCCCAGAACAGCTATCTGTGGGCTCAAGGATACACATGGCATTTGCTTTGTCCCCAAGTCTGTGCCTGGAACCTGGACCCTTGTGTGCCATTTTCACACTCAACAATTCCTGGAATGCTTGTGCCTCTTTGAATGGCATCTCTGAACAGTTGTTTAGTTCACGGGCTAATATTTTCCATGCAGCACCTCCAAAGAAAATCTGAATGCACACAGGCCCACGGAAAGAGCTGACTGCAGATACTCCCAGTTGCAGGAAGTTTTGCTGGTGGCTGAGGCTAAAAGCTGCAGAAGGATTTTCAGTTTCTCGGGGATAGAACTGAGGGAGGGTCTCACTGTGCCCAGGGAAGGTGGCCCCCCAGAAAAGGGAGGTGGGCTCCACAAAAGAAAGCCTCCCAGAGCATGGTGGAGAGCTTAGGGTAAAAATAGGGCTCTGTTCAAAGCCCAGGGCCGCCACCCTCACTGTAGGAGTGTGGGCAGGTTACCTGACCTCCATGTGCCTCAGTGTCCTTAGCTGGAAATGAAGGGAGCAAAGTTTAGCGCCCAGGGTTGTGTAAGGATCTAACTGAGGAAATGTGCATATAAATTACAGGGTAAGTGCCCCCAAAGCGGTAGATGGTACTCCAGCATCAATACCACCAAGTGGAGACAATAGGATCCCAAAGAAATGGATTAAAAAAACCACTGGACAGGGGAGGGGGTGGGGCAAATTAGGGGTATAGGATTAACAGATACAAACTACTATGTATAAATGATAAGCATCAAGGATATAGTGATGGGAATTATAGCCATTATCTTGTCATAACTTTTAATGGAGTATAATCTGTAAAACTACTGAGTCACTATATACCTGAAACCAATACAACATTGTAAATCAACTATACTTCAATAAAAAAGGACCACTGGACATCTCTAACATCATTATGTCCCAAGGGTGTAGCACATAGTCAGCACTCGGTAAATATTTGAGGAATTTGATGAATGAATATGTGCTAGACCACGTCAGCCATGTAGGCAGCAACAACGGTGAGAAGCTGGTCCCTGGAGAAGCTAAGAACACTTCCATGACGATAACAATACTATTAGTAAAAGTAGCAGAGGGGGCTTCCCTGGTGACGCAGTGGTTAAGAATCCACCTGCCAATGCAGGGGACACGGGTTCAAGCCCTGGTCCGGGAAGATCCCACATGCCACGGAGCAACTAAGCCCGCGTGCCACAACTACTGAGCCCGCGTTCTAGAGCCCGCGAGCCACAACTACTGAGCACACGTGCCACAACTACTGAAGCCCACGCGCCTAGAGCCCATGCTCCGCAACAAGAGAAGCCACCGCAGTGAGAAGCCCGCGCACCGCAACAAAGAGTAGCCCCCGCTCGCCGCAACTAGAGAAAGCCCGTGCGCAGCAACGAAGAACCAATGCAGCCAAAAATCAATCAATAAAATAAATAAATTTATTAAAAAAAAAAAAAAAGTAGCAGAGGATTATATAACACTCGGGTGCCTGACACTACACCTTAGATCACCCTTGCAAGGCGGTGCTTCACCTCCATTTACAGAGGAGGAGACTGAGACACAGGTCACATAACTTGCCCTGTGCAGTGCAGGTGGAGGGCAGAGCAGCATGCATGTCTGGATCCTGGGGCAGGGGGACAGCAGGCTGGGGACTCTCCTGGCTTGGCGAAGGTGGCTGGGGGCGAGGAGAGTGAACTCAGCTCAGGGTGGAAGGCGAGGAGGACCAGGGCTCAGAGACATGGCACCTGCCCTCCCAGGAAGGGCAGGATAGGCTGTGACCACAGAGACAGGTGATGGAATAGAAAGAAACCAGGAGGAGCCCGTTTCATCTCCGAGCTGTAAAACGAGAGGACATGTTTACTCACAGTGGGCCGGGGCCAGCTCCCAGGGTTTCACGTGTGTTAACTCTCTCGGGCCTCCCAGCCTGGTGGGTTGTGAGCTTCCAGGTTTGCTCGGCGGGCTGCGGTTTGTCTGCATCACTTCTGTCATCCAGGTGATCAATTTTAGCTAGAATAACGACACATAGCTATTCAAAAGAGCTCTATTATCGACATTCCTATTGCAAACAAATGGCATGCCTGTTACAAATCTCCAGCCCTTTTTCTTTTTCCTGTATCTCTCTTTCTTTCCTCTTTACCCCTTTTCTTTCTTCCCAAAGCCTTAGAATATAACTTTGCTCACATGAAGTTTCTTAGGGGCATTTTTATCACCTCTACCTGAGGACAAACAGGAAAAATACCAGGACCAACAAAGTCCTCCCAACATGGCCAAAGATGCTTGGATGGGGGACCCGCAGGGAGGGTGGGGTTGCTGAGCCCCACATTGGGGGAGTGAAGCCACTTGTTCCCCAATTTGCTTAGACTACGGCCGTGAGGGCCCACTCCGAGCCTTGGCCGGCTCCTAGGGTGTGGCCAGACTTGTCAGCTGGGATATCTGCCAACCATCCTCAGGGATGGCCAGTGAAGGGGGACCCAAGGGAGCCTCGCCCATCATTCGTGGCTGACCCATGAAGTGGGAAGATCATCAGGGCTGAGCCAATCGCATGGACTCCCTCTAGCACACGCCCCAGGCACCCAGGAGAGAGAGACTGGCCAACTGGGAGCAGCAGGATGGGCAGGGCCCCAGAGGTGCCAGGGTTTGAGGCTCCCTGGAGAATTGGCCTGTTCTACAGTCATGACCTTTGACAGGGACCGACTCTGCATCTGGGTCTTCAACCTTTCTTACTTCACAGGGAGGACTCGCCACACTTAGGCGCCACGGTGTCCCTTCCCAGAGCATTCTGGGCTGAAGACCCTGCCTCCCTCCCTCCCCTGCTCTGTCCCTGGTCCTGGCTGAAGCAGATGGGGAGGGGTCCACAAGGGAACGACTTGGGTGGTTGAATCTCATCCCCTCTGTCTCTGTGTGAGTGTCCAGAGGACTTTTCTGAGCCGTAAAGGGACCACTTGTGGCTCATCATTCTCAGAGAACAGTTCTTCCTTCATCTCAATACTCTGCTCGGAAACCTGGGGCACCTGGAGCCTTTCAGCAGCAAAAAATAAGCTACTGTGTGTGAGGTCCGGCTGTGCTGCCCTCCCCCCGTCAGGAAGCCGGTGGCTGGCCCTTTCCTGAGCTACACAGCCTCTCCCGGCCTCAGTGTCCACCTCTGGTGCTGGGGCTCCTTGGGTTCTGTCCCAGGTGTCTAGCTTACAGCCGGGCTCCTCAGACTGGTCCCCACGCCAGGAGGAGCGGCAGCAGCAGCACCTTGGAGCCTGCTGGAAATGCAGATTCCCAGGTCTTGTCCCACATCTGCTAAGTCAGAGTCTTCTCTTGAATGAGACCTTGGTTGATCAGTATGCAATGAAAGTTTCAGGAGCCTTGACCTACACCTGACCATTTTCAATTCTGGCTTCACGTTAGGATCGCCTGGGGAGACTGTCCAGTGTACCAGTGCCAAATCCGGGGTGGTGGAGGGCAGAGCCTGGGAATCTGTAGTTTTCCAAAGCCGCCCCGTGATTCTGATACGCGGCCACCGGTCCAGATGAAGGGGCAGTGAAGGGATCTATTTGCAGCTTCCTTAAACACCCCCTCCTGCCTCCCCCTGGGGCAACAGAACCAGAACTTCCTTCCCATCCCTTTGTACTGCTCACTCTTGCCTTCCTTTACTCCTCTGATCTCTCGAGTTGTTTTTCTTTCTGTTCTGGGCAGACGTAGGAGAGTCTCCTTGGATTTGGGGCTTGCTCTGCCCATCAGCATCGGCCAGACTCTGGCCACCCTCCTCGGAGGCTCCACCTTGGTCTGACCTAAGTGCTCCCAGCTGTGGAACATCTTGAGGAGCCTGACTCGCGCCCAGCAAAAAGCAAATCTGCCCAGACTTCAGCCTGTGGGCGTGACCAGTGACCAGTAATGCCGCCACCCACACAGCCCCCCACTGACCTCGCTCTCAGGCCGACTCTTCCTGGTCTCCATCTGGGACAAAGGGGTGGCAGTGAGGTCCTTCCAGGGCCTGACCCACCCTCCAAAGAGCCCCTTGAGGCTTTCCAACCCTTCGGGGAAATAAGGTCACACAGAAACAAAAAGCAAGCTTGCTGAGGACCAAGAAAAGGCTCTTTCCTAACTTCTTTCTCTATCTGAAAACAATGCGGGAGCTGGACAAGCCAATCCCAGAGCCTTTCATTGTTCGAATCAAGGTCAAAACTAGCACGTGAGCCAGAGGCAAGTATGGGAGCCCTGAGGGGGTGCGTGACGGGGCCCAGCCTTGGGTCGCAAAGAGGAGGGCCCAGGATGGAGGCCTGGGGAGGATGAACCCGAGCCCTGTGGCCTGTCTGTATGTGTCATGGCCTCATCACATCAACCAACATTTGCAGGTTCCCCCTGGGTCTGATCAAATCAGACCTATCTCTGCACTGGGTGCCTCCTCTGCCCCAGCCCAAGTCTCCCCACCATCTGGGAAACTCTTCCACAGCTTGTGTTTCTCTCCTGAGCTTTTCCATCCCTGAGCCCGCAGAGGCAGGATAAAGGCAGCCATTTCTTCAGCTGCTAAACAGGTCTGTTTTGTTGTTTTGCAAGTAGACAGCGAGTTAAGAGACGTCCTTTGCTGTAGCTTCTAGCTGCCTTGCACTCGCTGCCAGTTGGCTCCAGAAGGAGGGCTTTGAAATCCCCGTTTCCCTAAATTCTTTCTGTTGTCTCCTGTTCCTTAACTTTTCTGTCTCCTTCTTTCCTTCCACTCCAATCCCTTTCCTCCTGGAATCCCAGCTCTGCCTGTTTCCTTATGCCACTGGATCGAAATGTTGGACTCTAGCCGTGGTGAGGAGCCCAGGCTTGGCGGGTGCAGGTCACACGTCATCTGTGATCCAAGCAGCATCACTGTTATCCTGAGGGCGGCGGTCACCCAGAGACTCTGGACCAGGTGGACCAGGCTTAAATCTTCCTCAGCTGCTCGACTTGGAGCACCTTGTTTAACTTTAATGGGCTTCAGCTGCCTAGTCTGTAAAATGCACACTGATCATCAGCTCCTAGGGTTGGTGTGGAGATTGCATGAGATCACGGCCGTGAGGACCGGCCGGGCTAGGTGCTCCGTCACCCACGTGCTGTCCCCACATGCTTGCCTCCCCTGTCACTGTGCCTGGGACCTGTTCCCCCAGGAGGCGATTCAAAGATCAGGCAGAAAATAGAGAAGTGTTTCTGCTGGAATGTGTCCCTTCACGACTGGGCCCGAGGATCCCAACTCCTCTTCTAGTTTTGTTCTCACTTTTCCGTTTCCTCGGTGTACCTTCTCTGGCCACACTCCCCACTGGGCCACCGACTGTCTGTGAACGACAGAAAAGGCCCGCCCATGGGGGGTCGGGGAGCACGAGTAAAGTGTGACCAGGTTCTCTTACTGCCAGGGCTGTGGTTGCATCAGGCAACCTAAGTAGGTGTCAGGGATATAAATTCAGGCCTGGCGGGGGCTTCTGGGAGGAGGCATGGCCTGATTCACATAACAGTGCTTGGAACCAGGCCCAGGTGTGTTCAAGCCCTGGCCGCTAAACTCCATGACCTTGGGCAGAGTTATTTGTCCTCTCTGAGTCCTCATCTGTCAACTCTGCCAATAACCTCTTTCCTAAGGGATCACTGAAGGCATTGAAGGAGGTCCCCTAAGACCTCTGACATAAAGCACGGTGCGATAAATCCCCCCCCCCCCACCAACACGATCTCCACAGTCTCACCAGGACACGTAATACAGCACACTTGCAAAGCGCCCTGTGCCTCTTGCATACTTTCTCACATTGTATTCCCATCATGACCCTAGGAGGTAGGTTATGTTAGTGTCACACTCACCTTCCAGATAAGAAAACAGAAGTACAGGGAAGTTAAGTAACCTGCTCAAGGTCAGCCAGCATGGCAGAGCTAGGAGTGACTGTCACAGTGATTGGTGGGCATTTGCAGCTTGATTTGCATGGTAAGTTTTCCCATGGAACTTTGGACATCCCACACCCCAAAGTGGACATGGCTCCAGAACCTTCCATGACCCCCTTGCAGAGGGAGCCCACAGGGAACACAGAAGAGTCAAATGAGGCTGACTATCCAGGGACTTTGCGGGTGCTGCCAGGTTTGTGGCCATCAGCTTCTGCTGGGTCTGCCTTCCTCCTCCTCGTCTCCTGGGCCAAACTTTATCAGGACGTCCCCTCTTCTCTGGAGGTCCTTCCAGCAAATCCATTAAATGCAGGGACCAGGTGAGCAGGAACAGCCTGGATCTCAGAGATCTGCAGACTTCTAGCTACAAAGCATGACGCATATTTACTTTGTCACCTGACATTATTATTATTTTTATTTCAAAGGCTTAATTTAGGAAGATCCGGATGTTCACCGGGTCTCCAATTGCTGAAGGAACATGTATTTTAAAGGCCAACTGTCGAAGTACATGCATTCTGCCCTTGCCATTCTGTGGCGGCTGCCTCTGGCCTTGACGTTAAATCAGTTACACTTCTGTACTGACAGCCTGTGTGGACACGGCCAGGATTTCCCGTTGCCTCCACCTCACCGTTTCCTCTCTGCCTCTGAGCTGGTCCCCTTCATTCCTCCCTTCCTCCCTCCCCACAACTTGCTCAGATCTGTGGGTAAGTGTGCAGGAATGTTCTGGAAAGTGGGGACATTTAGGCTCCAGGCAGACAGGGGTTCATATGCCAGCTCAACCATTTCTGGGCTCTACACACACGGGCAGTTTACCCGACTGTCAGATGTCCACGTGGAAACTGTGAGATCACGTGAAGACGGTTTCGTCCGCAGCCTGGCACAAGGTAAAGGAGTAGTAAATGGAATAAGGGGATAAGCCTTTTGCCCAAGGCTAAGTGTAGTGTGAGGCACGGTGCGTCCTTAGCACTTGTGAAGGGCCTGCTTCCCCCTTGTCTCTCGCCACAGCCTTGGCCTCAGCCGTGGATTCCTCCTGCCCTCAGATCTCCCTCCGATATGGACAGGCCCCACCACTCCACGGATGCTTCTGTGACTCCCTCCTACCCAAGTAAAACCAGCCCCTGCCGGTCTCTGCACAGGGTGCAGCCGGACTGATGAACTAACCTTGGCTGACACTTTAACAGAGTGAGGTGACATCTGATCAAGGCCCAGCGACAACGCTTCAGGGACGCACAGGCTGCCACTCGCCCAGTATTTCCCAAACACCTGGACCAGGTGCTCGCTTCTGCCAGAGCTGCCAAGAGCTACGCCCAACTCCCCAAAGGGGGACAGATGGTAACCATTTGGGCAGTCTCGGCCCATGGAGGAAGGAAGGTCTTTGTCTTTGAACTTGAGGTCACACCGCTTAGGTAGCTGCTAGGCCAATCTGCGTGTCCATTATGCCTGCCTTCCCACAGCAAGCCGGGAGCCACGTGAAGGGACAGAAGGGCATCCGCTACAGCTGGTGCCCAGCTGAGGGTGAGGAGAGATGCTGCGCCAGGGTCCAGAGATCAGGGCTTAGATCTCACTCTGCTCATGACTCATGCACGACACAGGCAGGTCATTACCCGCTGTTGTGGCTAAAAGGCTGTAACAGCACCGGCCCCTCCCTGCCTCGTAACGGTGACTCGGAGGATTAAGGAGGAAACGAGCGAGCGCTAAGCTCGGTGAATGCAGCTTTGTTCCCCAGCTGGTCCCTCTGATTATTCCACAAAACTGATGGGAAATAGCAAAGGTCAACGTTCTCTTTATGGGAGGTTGAGGTCCTCACTGGGTGTGGTTCTGAGCTCTATGTCTGTGTCACGCTCATCTGGGGTGAGGCCCCGGGGTCAGACTTAGAAAAGGGGGGGTAGGGGGAACATCGTCCAAGCTCTGGCCACGTGCCGGGGGCATTTCACACGGCAAGTCGGCTAAAGGAGTGGATCTTGCTGGGCCTTTTGGAAACTTCCAGTAGCAAAAACCACAGACTGAACAGGACCTGTCAAGGTTGAAGTGAGCAGGATGAAAGCTGTCTCTCCACGATGCTGGCTTTCAGCGCTGGCCCCCCTTGTTCTCCACTTATGTGATTTGGTTTTGTGGTCTCTCTTGGTGGAAAGCCTCTAGGACACTAGTGGCTGAAGCCAGAGCCCTAGAAGGACAGGAGGAGGGAGAGAGGCAGGTGGGGTAGCTGTGGCCCAGCTGCCTGGAGGCAGCTAGGAGAGGCCACTTCCCTCCGTGCTGTGGCTTTTCCCGCTCAAGATTTGGAGGTGCCTTGGTGAAAGGTCTAGATGGGATTAAACCAATTCTGCCAGCCAAAGAATATCGCTCGCCATCCAGCTGTACCAGGATTGAGTCATCCGCCACTGCCATCACTGATCTTCAACACACCCTGAAAGGAGTTCAGGGTGGAGATCAGGAATGAGGTGCTCTGGGCTCTGGGAAAACTGGCAGAACAGCCTTCGGTTAGATATTTCCAGGAGAAAATTTTATGAACACAAGTTCTCGCGCCCTCCCATACTTGGAAAAGCACGAAAATCATTAAGTAAGATGTCTATTCCCCGTGGCTAGCAGTAACCTTCTAGCGAGACGTGTGCTTGGTTGCAGGTACCCTTCTCCAAAATCACATATATGCTGACCACCCCTTCCCCGCTTCTGAACAGTTTCTCAGAGCCATCCGAGAGGCTGTGTCCTGGGCTATAGTCCTCGGTAAATCCCCAAATAAAACTGAAAGTCACAGCTCTCACGTGGTGTGTTATTATTTCAGTCTACAATTCCCCCAGATAATCCAACAGGGGGTAGAGAAGATTCTTTCCAGTTTAATTTTGTGTGATAGATCAGGGGTCCCCAAACCCCGGGCCACGGACCAGTACCGGGCCGCTGCCTGTGAGGAACCGGGCCACACAGGAGGTGAGCGGCAGGTGAGCCAGCGAAGCTTCATCTGCTGCCCCTGGTCGCTCGCACTACCCCCTGAACCATCCTCCCCTGCCCTCCCACCCCGTCCGTGGAAAAACTGTCTTCCAATAAACCGGTCCCTGGTGCCAAAAAGGTTGGGGACCGCTGTGACAGATAATAATTCACATGGTTCAAAATCAGAATAATATAAATTAGATACAATGGGAAATCCCGCTCCACCTCTGCCCCAGTTCACTGATTCCTCCCACTATACCCGCTACTGTTATTAGTTTCTCATGTACCTTTCCCATATTCCTTTCTGTAAATTCAAACGTGTATTTTCCCTCTGCCTTCTCCCTTAAGTGCACAAAAGTTTTAGCGTATGGTACATCCTGGTATCGGTCAGGGTCTCTGTAGGAAGCCAATGGCAGAGTCGAGCTGGATTAGTGAGGAAGAGTTAGTGAAAGGCTGTTGACAAAGGTGTGGTCGGCTGAGGGGGGAAGGAATAGGAATGTGCAATTCGCCAGGGCTGGGGACCATGGGGAGCCTGCAGGGGTGAGGGATAGGAGATGCTGGAAGCCAGAGATTGAGAGACAGAGAGAGACAGCACTTTGTGGAGAGGCCTCAAGGTAGAGGGACAACGTACCGCAATGCAGGGAAGGAGCCAGGGACTAAACACCTGCCCTCACGCGCCACCCATGCCCTGGATCTTCAGCAGGGCCCCCATCGGCCAATCCGCCTCAGGAGTCTGGGGCAAAGAGGTCTGTGTGTGTAGACTTTACAAGCCAGCCTCCCGAGACCCAGAGCAGGCTGAGAGGGGTGTGGGTGTCTCGCAGGGGGGCCCCTGCAGAACATGCAGGACACCCTGCCCCACCCCCACCCCGGGACCTTGCTCCCTGCATCACCTGACAGCTGATCCCGGAGAGCTTTCCATGTTATTTGCTGAGGTGGCTACTAGCATTGCTTGGTTCCACTTCCTCACCTTCCCCGCCAGCACTGCCACCAAACTTCTCAGCCGCTGCTGCCCAGCACCCCAGAGGGTATTACAAGGCCCTGTGTGATGCGGCGAAGGGTCCTAGTGTCGGCCAGCCGGCTGGGGTGATCCTTCCCTTCAAAACCAAGTGAAAATTTTCAGCCGCCTTGCACCTCCCTGCCAGCAGCAGCTCAGGGCTCTTGGGGATCCTTCCAAGGACTCTGGGTATCTGTCACGTCGTCCTTGCCTGACCCCTCGTCCGGCACCCTTGCTCCTCACCTTCCCTCCTCCCCTGGGGCTCTTGGGCCATTGCCTGGCACATCACCATCCTCCCCCAGCCCTGCTGTCCTAGCAGGGACACAGTGTCCCCAGCCCCACACAGTCCGTCCTTGGGGTGCAGGGACGGCAGAGCAGTATCATGGCATAGATCAGGAACCCATTTAAAATTTATCAGCTGACCTCACTGCTGGCAAAACTCACGCTGGCCCTGCCCCAGGGGCTCGGGAAGGCCTTCCTCAGCCACCTGTTCCCTGGTCTCCGGCTACTGTCGTGTTCCTGGGCCTCCCTCCCATCCTCTCTTCGCTTTCTCTGTCCCCTGAAACCCAGCCCCGGGCCACACTTGCCTGTCCTCGTCCTAGTCTGTTACTTCCTCTTCTCCTTTCTCACACGAAGCAGTTGAGCTCCCGTTTGCCTCAAAGTCTCCTCCAGGCCTGGGTCCAATTACTCGCTCTCTCAAACCAAAGGGTTGTTTTCTCTCCAGCTGATTCCCACGGACTCAGTGCCATCCAATAGAAAGAGAATATGAACCCTATATAAAATATGAAATTTTCCAGTGGCTACATTTAAGAAAAATTAAAAGAAACAGGTGAGATTAATTTTAATATGCTCTACTTAACCCAATATATCCAAAATATTATCAGTTCAACATTTACTCGGCATAAAATTATGCGTTATTTTAATTCTGGTATATAACAAGCTATTTTAAATCCGGTATCTATTTGGCACTTACGGCACATCTCAATTCAGACCAACCACCTTTCGCACGCTCGGTAACCACACATGGCTGGTGGTGACCATGTTGGGCAGACTAGCCCCAGAATACGGAAACACCGGCGACCACCTTTTAAAAAATAACCAGATTCCACCACTTAGTGGATACGATGGATTCCTAGAAATATAAGCGCTGAATTACATCTGAGATTTTCATAGCTGGTGCCAAGATGCCCTCTGGAAGCTGTCACAAATGACGTTCGTGAAATTGCTGACTTATGTCATCACCAACACTGGATATTAGGGTGGATGGATGTAAAGTATTATTTGCATTTCCCTGGTGATGTGTAAGACTGAGCTCTTTTCATCTATTTACTAGCCATATTCATATTTTCTGTGAATTAATTATCTGTGCCCTTTACCCATTTTTCTATTAGATTTATTGCCTTTTTTTTGAAACTTGAGTTTAAGAGACTTGTTTTGTTCTCAGTGGGTCCTCTTCTATCTGAAGTGTTCCTTTGGCACTAGGATATTTTTTTCTAATATATCTTTTTATTTCCTCCTCTCCATTCTCTGTGTTCTCTCCTCTGGAGCTTCCATAAGAAAGGTATCTGTGCTTGATTTTACACCTCATATCACATAACTTAAAAAACAATGGCATCTTTCTTTTTTTCTAACACATTTTTAGGGAATCCTTTAGCTTGATCTTCCAGCTTACTAATTAAGTTTTCAGTTATCTATTTAGCACATTTACTGAGTTTTTAAAACTTTTGTCAGTCATGGTTTTAATTCCCAAGAACTCTTACTGTATCTTTTTCATAGAGGCTTTATTTTTTAAGTGGATGTGATATTCTCTTAACTCTCTCTGGGATATTCATTTTAATTCCTGACAGTTTTCTTCTGTTTTGGGTAGTCTGTTTTCTTGGAGTCCATTCTATTTTTGTGCCTCTCTCAGGCTCTGGCTTTTCTGAAATAGCTAGCAATTCTAACGTAGCTGTTAACATTGTAGATGACCATCTGGGCTGAACAGTATTCGTGGCTGGGGGACACTTCCTTGCCCCCATGAGAATCCCATTCCTCTGGCAGGGAATGCAGCTGTTGATACAGGAGCCAGCCTCAGGTGACTGCGTGTGCAGAGTGGTTAGCGGACAGTGGAAAGGAACCATTCACCACCCTACAGTCCATCTCTAGCTCACTCTTTCACCCAGGTCACGTTGCCTCTGTTCTGGAACTCTGCTGGGAAAATTCACTCTGTGATGATTGCGCATTTCGCCCTGTGGCATTACAGCTTCGTTTTCATTTCTTCACCAACCTGTTCTTGTATTTGTCTTATAGTTTCCCTGAAATTCCTTAATCTTCTGGACATTGATCCCATTCCTCCTGACTGCCCACAACCACGAGCACTCTTTTTATTTCTGAATTTCTTGTCATTTCAGTGGAATGTAGGGAAGAAGAGGGGTACACACCACCGTGTGCTTAGCCATGTTGAACTGTAAGACACTTACTCTGCACTTGGCATCATTTCATGAGAGTGGTTGTCAGAAGCGAGTTAGCTGGATCAAAGGGCAGGAACATTTTTTGAGGTTGTCGGTACATAGTTTAAACTGCTTGCCAGACTGAGGAGTAAATCAGAGGGAAAGGAACCGGCTTTGGCAGAGAGAGAGCTGGGTTACAACCACAGTTCCTCCCCTTGCCAGATGTGTAAACTGAGTGAGTCAGGGAACCTCTCTGAACTTCTGTTTCCTCATCAGTAAAATGGGCATGATAATGGTACCAGCATTTAAGAATACTGTGAGGATGAACTGTACAAAGCATCTTCCCCAGAGCCCAGCCTATAAAAGGTGCTCAGTAAATGCTGTTAGTCAGCAGTGTTTCAAATAAGTGGTTTGTCAGCATCAAAGAACTGTGGATTCAACTGGGTGTTGGGAAAAGCGTTCCCTTCTTGATCATTGGCATTTCACGCTCTCAGATAAATCACTGCCCAGCTTGGTACCTCCATCTCCAAACAGAGAAGTCTCCTTCCTGCCTGCCTTTCTGGGAAGGCTTCTGTGAAGATTCACTGCTGTTTAGGAAGCCCTTACAGATGCTCCAGTGAAAATCCCCGTGCATCCTTGGAGTTGTTTTCATTGGAAGGATGGGCCCTGAGCCCCTGCCACCAGCTCCAGAATGAATCTCTCTGAGATTCTGAGCTTGGTCAAGTGTAAACTCCTGTGGAAGAAAATATCTGGTCCTTATCCTGGGCCAACTTCCAGAAATGTACTTCCTTCCTCAGCTGGGACGTTGGGTCTTATGACTCCTTTTCCTATTTGACAACTTATTAATCAGAAATCTCCAGCAAACCTGCTCCAGGGAGGCGGGCTGAGCCCTCACCATGGCCACATGCCGGTCCAGGCTCAGGATGCCAGGAACCAAGTGTTTCTGCTCAGCCCAGACGAAGGGCTGGAGGCGGCTCTTGTGAGAACCTCCGAAGTCACTGGCTCAGGGGTGCAGTGGCCGGGGTCGGGGATGCAGGGCGTCAGGAAGAAGCCAGCTCAATGGCAAAGAGAGAAAGAAGTTTGTACCTGTAGAACCACGGCAGGCCCAGTCCGGGGGTCAGCCAGGGCCAGCACTATGAGAGGTCACTGAGGCGGGATTCTGGCAGACTGGAACTCAGGCCAAGGTGGGCCGGGTGGGCACGGACGGGCAGGGGAGGGGAGAGCTCATTTGAAGAATAACAGGAAAGTTGTAGGGCGACCATGAGGCCAGCCAGGTTTTGTTTTTGTTTTGATTCAGTAAGCAGTCAACAAACAAACAAGGTGCAGGGCACGGACTGGACTGGGAGCTGGCCTTTCTCAGTAAGAGTCGCCGCTGTAAGAATCTCTTCCTTTCTGCCTCTCTCCTGGTCCCACTCACAGCAGGGTTGGTGGCCACCAAGCTGGAAAGGGGCAGGACGGAGGCAGGTAGGGCCAGCAGGAAATGCCTTCCAGAGGTCGAACAAACAGAGGGCAGGAAGGACATGGGGTGCGGGCGAGTCCCTCAAGGAGAAGGGAGGGTTCACTCACCAAAGGGGCCCTTCCTCCCCCATCCCTTTAGCTCGTCTCCCACACAACCGGCCCTTCCCTCTGCTCCCCAAAGGGCTGTGGGCAGCCAACACGAGTCCCATCTGTGAGCCCTACTTTAGTAACAGGGTGACAGTGACGATGGCTAAATACACCCCTTGACATCTTGCTGGTGAGATAGAAAAGTGAGGCACAGAAAGACCGGATAATGTGTTCAAGGTCACACAGCAAGGAGCGGGGAAGCAGAAGTCAAAACCAGGTGGTTTCTAGAACCTCTGCATAGTATAGGTTAAATGACCCCAGAAGTTCTAGAAGGAGTAAACGACAAGGTGCCCAGAAGGCTCTCAGAGCACCCAGCACTGTGGCGAGGGCAGCAAGTCCGATCGAGGGCTGGACTGGAAAGATGGTGAGCAGGTGTAAGGTCAGCAGCAGCCCTTGGGAGGTGAATTCTGCCTCCACTTCCCCAGTAAGTCTCAAATGCTCCTCATATTTGGGGAGATTAAGAGTAGAAAAAAGGAGAAGGAATGATCCTTAAATGCTGTCTGGACTCCTTTCTAGGTTCCAGCATCTCTCCTGGGTCCCTGCCCAATGGTGGAGGGCACTCCCCCGCCCTGTTCACTGACCTGCTTTCACGTCCAGGGTTTCCGGGTCTCCGCGTGCAACCTGCCCACCTCCTGGGGGCTCACTCTTCTTAGATCTGAATCCTCAATACAGGTGCTTCTTTTGGAGAAATAGCTAGATTTCTTTCTGATTACAAGTAAAATACATGCTAAATGCAAAAGTAAATAAATTAGGAAATGCATGAACATAAAGAATCTTTCAAACAGTACCTCTACAGGATAAAGAGCTATTCAACCATAAAAAAAAATGAGGACTTTTGTGATATCTCAGTATGGACAAGATTCATAATTACATGAGAAAAATAAGGTGCTGGACAGAGTGAGAGCATTGTCCACTTGTGTCAAATTCTCCCAAAGGATGCTCAGCCAACAGGTGACACGAGTTGCTCTCTAGAAGGACAACTGGGTGGCTTGGAGATTTTTCACTAGATAGTCTTCTAGAGCTTTTGATTTTTATGCCATGTGATTGTATTACTTTTCCAAAGATTAAATAAAAATTTGAAAAAGAATAGTTTATTATGCAGTACTCAGTGAAAATCACTCCCTCAATATATATCCTTCCAAATTTTATTTTCTGTACACACACACACACATTTTGTTTATTTCTATAATACTGAGATCATGCTACAATGAATTATAATCTGCTTTATGCCTCATTTACTATAGTGTGGATAACTTTCCATATTAGTATATATCAATCACATTGTTAATTTAAGCAGCTGCAGAGTAATTCATTATATACTTTTACCATATTTTTTAACTAATTCCCTATAATCTTTAACAGTTTTATTGACATTCACATACCATAAAATTCATCCACTTTAAGTGTACAGTTCAGTGCGTTTTAGTATATATTCACAGAATTGTGCAAGCATCACGACTATCTAATTTCAGAAGATTTTCATCACCCCAAAAAGAAAACACATGCTCATCCTTCCCCTTCTCCCAACCCTAGGCAACCACTAATCTACTTTCTGGCTCTATGGATTTGCCTATTCTAGACATTTCTTATAAATGGAATGATTTGTGTCTGGCTTCTTTTACTTACTAAACTGTTTTCTAGGTGCACGCATGTTGTAATATGAATCAGTATTTTATTCTTTTTGTTGATGAATAATATTCCATTGTATGGATATTTCACATTTTGTTTGTCCATTCATCAGTTGACGGACATTTCGGTTTTTTCTCCTTTTTGGCTCTTATAAATAGTGCTGCTATGAACATAATTCATGTGCAAGTTTTTATTTTAAATAAACTTATTTATTTTATTTTATTTTATTTTTGGCTGTGTTGGGTCTTCGTTGCTGCATGAGGGCTTTGTCTAGTTGTGGCGAGCAGGGGCTACTCTTTGTCGCAATGCACGGGCTTCTCATCGTGGTGGCTTCTCTTGCTGTGGAGCACAGGCTCTAGGTGTGCAGGCTTCAGTAGTTGTGGCACACGGGCTCAGCAGTTGTGTCTCGTGGGCTCTAGAGCGCAGGTTCAGTAGTTGTGGCTCACGGGCTTAGTTGCTCTGAAGCATGTGGGATCTTCCCGGACCAGGGCTCGAACCCGTGTCTCCTGCATTGGCAGGCGGATTCTTAACCACTGCACCACCAGGGAAGCCCTCACGTGCAAGTTTTTTTGAACACGTTTTCAATTCTCCTAGAAGTGGAATGACTGGCCATATGATACAGCACATTTAACTTTTTGAGGAACTGCCAAACTGCTGTCCAAAAGGGCCCCTCCATTTTACACTCTCACCTGCAAGGTATGAGCGTTTCAATTTCTCCATGTCTCCACCAGCTCTTGTTATTTTCTGTGGCTTTGGTTATAGCCATCCTAGTGGATGTGAAGTGGTATGTTGTTATGACTGACATTTCTCTAATGACTCATGATGACTAAGACACCGAGCATCTTTTCATGTGCTTGATGTCCATTTGTATATCTTCTTCGGAGAAATGTCTATTCAGACATTTTAAAATTGGATTGTCTTTTTATGGCTGAGTTGTAAGAGTTCTTATATACTCAGGATACAAGTCCCTTATCAGATATGTGATTGGAAAATATTTTCTCCCATTCTGTGGGTTGTCTTTTCCTTTCTTAGTGGTATCATTTGTAACAACAACAATAAAATGTTTTTATTTTAATGAGTCTAATGAATTGTGCTTTTTGTGTCATGTCTAAGAAACCACTGTTTGGTTACATGTTTGGTATAATTCACCAGTGAATCCATATGGGCCTGGGTTTTTCTTTGAGGGAAGTTTTAACATTACTAATTCAATCTCTCTACTTACTGTAAGTCTGTTCATAATGTCTATTTCTTCTTGAGTTCGTCTTTATAGTTTGTGTCTTTCTAAGAATTTATTCATCTCATCTTTGTTATCTAATTTGATGGCATACAGTTATTCATAGCAGTCCCTTAAAAACCCTTTTGTTTTTGTAAGGTCAATGGTGAAACCCCACTTTCATTCCTGATTTCTGCTCTTCCTTTGTTCATGTTATAGCCCCTGTCCATTCCTCTCTCCTTTCCCCCTCCCCCCAGTGTAGGGCCTGGACCCTGGAAGGTTCCACCCGTTAACTGCCTTGTAAACCAATATGGTTAAGCACCAATGGAAAACTGTCTTAGACCAACTCAGAAATGCAAAACCAAAACATCTTGGTGCAACCAAAATATTGCAGCTTCACCATCAGGGGTATCTCTGCTTTGTATGGTTGCTTACACAGACCCAGTTTCCTGGGGTGGCATGGGTGACACTCTCATCCCAACAGGAATCAGTTTTTCTGTTTCCAAATGCACTTTAGAACCACTGATTCGGGACTTCCTTGGTGGTCCAGTGTGTAAGACTCCACGCTCCCAATGCAGGGGGCCCAGGTTCAATCCCTGGTTGGGGAACTAGATTCCATATGCATGCTGCAACTGAGTTTGCAAGCCACAACTAAGAAGCCCACATGCAGCAACTAAAAAAGATCCCACATGCCACAACGAAGATCCCGCATGCTGCAACTAAGACCCGGCGCAGCCAAAATAAATAAATAAATATAAAAAAAAAAAAAAGAAAGAAAGAAAAAAAAAGATTCTCAACATCTCTAATCATAAGGAAAATACAAATCAAAACCACAATGAGATATCACCTCACACCCATTAGGATGGCCACTATCAAAAAAACAGAAAATAGGAGTTCCAAAGCAGCCGCACTATTAAAAAAAAAGAAAAGAAAAGAAAAGAACTACTAATTAGGGACTTCCCTGGTGGCACAGTGGTTAAGAATCTGCCTGCCAATGCAGGGGACACGGGTTCGATCCCTGGTCCAGGAAGATCCCACATGCTGCAGAGCAACTAAGCCCGCGAGCCACAACTACTGAGCCTGCGTGCCACAACTACTGAAGCCCGCGCACCTAGAGCCCATGCTCCGCAACAAGAGAAGCCACCCCAATGAGAAGCCCACGCACCGCAATGAAGAGTAGACCCCGCTTGCCGCAACTAGAGAAAGCCCGCGCGCAGCAACGAGGACCCAACGCAGCCAAAAATAAATAAATAAAATAAACTTATAAAAAAAAAGAACCACTAATTATGTCCATCCTGCCCCAAGCTATTTGTTAGCTTTTTCCTTCTCCAGATTGAGAGATTGGGGGGAGGCGGGGATAACTTGGATTGCCTAAGGGGCATAGGACAGCCTGCCGCAGCCCTGCCCAGACCTTGGATGCAACCCTCCATAGCTTTCCAGGGGCTGTCTCGCCTGAGTCATTGCGGAGACAAAGTGCAGGAGGACACCGCCTTACCTGCTCAGTGTGAGGCTCCATCACAAGGTCCCATCACTCAGGCTGTCATCCTGGCTCCGCCCCTGGAGGAAGGGAGGACACCCTACAGCAGCCACCTTGCCTCTTGCCGAATCAGCTTGGTCAACAGCAAGATGAGGGGTAGGACCAGTTAGCCTGAAGTCCAGCCCAGCCACTTATGATCAGATTACCAGTGAACAATCTGAGCCTGGGGAAACTCACCCTCCCCCAGGCAGCATTCCCTGCTTTGGTCTTGAGAGTCAAGCTGCCTGGGCTGGACTCCCACCTTCATCTCCTACAGGCTTGCATGTGGCCTTGGGCGAATTATTCAATCTCTGTTTCCTCATTTTCTTCATCTGTAGAATGGAGGCAATACTAGTATGTAGCTCAGGCAGTTGCTGGAGTGGTTGTGAATGAGATGAAATATATAACATATATACAGCCTTCCAACTGTGCCTGGTAGACAGTAAACCCTCAAACAACGTTAGCATTAAAAACGAGTCTGCCCTAAACAGAGACACAAATCTAGAGAACAAACGCAGGGACACTAACGGGGGAAAGTGGCAGGGGTGGGGTGAGGGGGTGGTGGGATGAACTGGGAGATTGGGATTGACATATATACACTAACATGTATAAAATGGATAACTAATAAGAACCTGCTGTATAAAAAAATAAAAATTAAATTTAAAAATTTTAAAAAACAAAACAAAAAAATAAGTCTGCCCTTTTCGAGTTTAGCCAGTGCTCCTAGGCCTGCCCTCTGCAGCCATCAGCTGTCCCCGCAGCAGGAAATCTGCTGGGCTGCCATACATGCCAAGCACTGTGCCAGGTTGCCCATCACCCAGGGTAGGATGAGGAGATGGGCTGGTGGAATCCCAAAGTGCTGCCCCTGAACGGTGTCAAGGCAGGGGAATTCAGACCTGATTGGAGTCAGGAAGACGCCTCAAGGCCCCACTCTGCCACCTTCTCTCCTTGAGACCTCCGTGAAGGCAAGTGGCCCAACCTCTGAATGTCGATCTGTTCATCTTTCAAATGGGAGTAACAGTACCGACCACTGTGTTGGGGGAAGATTCAACTGCTGATACCTAAGACCTGATAAACACACCAATGGGCACATACTAAGGACTCATTTCAGGTCATAAAAAGTCACCCTCCTGCTCTTACCTTTTCTCTCATATTGTAAACAGCTCCCCTCCGCCCACACCGGCCTGTTTCAAATAAAGAGCACACCAAAGTTTCTGTAAATTCGGTCCTGTTTGAAACCAAGCAGAGGTGACTTTGATGTGATGTGACAAAGGTTCAGACTGGGTTCTGTTTTACCCAACCTGCCTCCTCTCTGGCTGCTATTGTGATCTTTATTCCCCTCACACCCCGGAGCTCAGGCTGCGAGCTAAAATCAGAACGAGTCTAAGGTTTCTGGTCAACTCAGCCTGCGATTCTTCCACTTGTGATGCTGTCAGGGGCCTGTGCGTCATGAGCTGGGGGACCAAGCCTCCTGTGTGGGTGTGGTTGTGCTGACGCCCCTCTCTCCCCTCGGTGGCCCTGGGACCGGGGATGAGGGAGAGGGAGCAAGTGAGCCAAGGCTCAGAGGAGAGTCACCTACAGCCACACAGACAGGACCCCACAAGGACCACTTTTCCTCCGCAAAGAACCAGGCATCTTCCTCAGTGTAACCATTTCCAGAATGCAAAGCAGCCTCTGGAGAAGGCCAGGGGCTGTGCCTCTGCCACTTCTCCAAGCCGGTGCCGAGCATCTGGCAGGAGATGCAGCGAGCACAGCTGGCAGCCCCAAGGGGCACAGGGGCATTCTGTGCCATTTTTACAGAGTGACGTTTCCAACTTGACCGAAAGTAGAATCTTTAGTAACATATAGATTTTCAGTGACTGAAGCCTTGCTCTTGCCAAATCCTAGCATAAAGCATATTTTTACAGCTGGGACGATAAATCCTTGAAAGACGGCACTTACCATGGAAACGCTGACACAGTCTTTCATTCCCTTCACGGTGATTAAAATCCTCATTTCAATTTGTTTTTCTTTATTTTGAGCTGGAGTCATTTGCAACCCCCAGAAATATATCTCCCTGCGGTAGAAAACTAAATGCTGCCCTCTGTCAGAAATAAGACGGAACTGTTCTTCATTCACTGGAGTGCAGCAAATCTTGGCTGGGAGAATTTCGGCAACCCAGAAAAACAGGTCTTCTTACTAATAATCTTACCAGCAAAGACATTCCTGCAGGACTTAACCTTGTTTCCTAGGGAAAGTGAGGCAGGGAAGGAAAGGCAGCCGATAAAGGGTTTGTTATCAAACCAGAGGCCACTATGGGCAACTGGAGATTCAGCCCACTGGGGAATTCTGGGAGCCAGCGTGGACTTTGCACCTCAGTCATCCTGCCGGAGATGCAGGCGAGCTTCTCATTGGTTGCAGGCTGCTGTCCATCAACTCTTAGGCACTTCTGGCCTCTCCGGGCAGAGATACAGATCTTGGTAGTTGGAGGGCCAGCCCTTGCCACGGTGAGGCCCAACTGGATACGGGCAGCCACTGTCCTTTCTGCTGCACCCACTCCCCATTGCTCCTTTTATTCTCCTTTGGACTGTTTCGTTTGCAGGGATATGTTATGCCCTTGGAACTCAGGGGCGTTTGTCTTCTGTTTATTCATGGCCTACAGTCTCTGCTGAACCAAACGGCTCGGTGATCCTACCAACCAGATGCCTCCGAATGTCTTTCTCCTCTCCAGATCTCTTAATTGATAATAAAATCCATAATGGAGTTGGCCACGCTTCTTAATCCTCCGGTGAGACTGCAGCAGCGTCCCTGCTCTGAGAGCTGACACGGCCTCAAATTTCCCGAAATTCAGCCGTGCAGATCTCGCGAGAACGTGGCCTAACGGGACTGGGGCGTCAGCCCGATTCTGCGCGCCGCCCGGGTTTTGGAAAAGGGTTTTCCAAAACGCGTCCCAAAGACAATCAGTGGACAGAGATAGTCCTCACAAGAGGGGTTCAGAGGTCGGATACTGTCCGTAGCACTGCTGGGTACAGCCCCCTGTTAAGGGTCAGACTACCCTCCAGCGTCTTAAAGGTTCCGAGAAGTACTGCAGGGAAGAAATCCAGTTAGCTTTAACTCAGTGTTTCCCAACTTACTTCATCACTAGACCTCTTCGTGATGGAGCGTCCATTACCATCCTCTAGCACACTAGGTGTGCTACACGTAAAATGCCTTTATTTGTCCTTTTCCCCCCCTTATCTTAATGAATTTAAAAAATATTTTTATTATACAAGCATTACATGTTCATTGCAGAAAAACTGGAAAAATGCAAATAAGCAAAAAGGAGAGAAGGAGGCACTGAGGCGTGATTACTGTGGTGGACATTTGGGTTCTCATCCAGCAGCGTTCCTTTGTGGGAAAGGGGTTTTGTAGCAAGAGTCAATCTGTGTTTCCTGGACTATGTTCAGTTTTATGACCCCTGATTCTAAGTAGCAGGTTTTATTTTTTTTAAAAAAAAACACACATTTCAGCCAAAAATGGCCAAAGAATCTTTTTGAACTAGTTCCAAAACCGCCAGTGGAGGAAAATTCCTTTACCGTATGTTGCACCTTTCATGGGGGATGGCAGGCCAAGAAAATCGACAAATTGGCCGAAAGAAAAAAAGAAAGGTATATAGTGATTTCTCAGCTATGTAAAAATATTTATGATAATAAACACCGGAATAAAATACACCCCAGAATTAGGAAGTTTATTTCTAGAATGTGGGCTCCATGGTGACTTTTACTTTCTTTGCTGTTGTAAAAGCAAAACGTAAATATAAGTATTTTTCAAAGTACCCCCCTGCACACCCAAGGCCACTTTCAGGGAGGATTAAAGCAGAGCAGGGGATGCTGAGTCTGGTGGGGGACCCTCACCTGGGAGGGGCAATTTCTTGGGGTAGGGGCCCCTAAAGTCTCTCCCACCTGAGAAACAGCAGGCTTGCTCCGGGTGGCATCATGTCCTTTTCGAGTCATGTTTGGGGTTCATGGGTGGTGCAGGATAAAGCCAGAGGTCTAGCTGGTTGCACTGACCCTCAGAGCAGCCCTAGGAGAGAAGTGCCTTTATTACCCCTTTTCACAAATGCTCCCTGAACATGTGAGCTCAAGTCTACCCTAGAACTTTGCCCTGGCTGTTCCCTCAGCCTGGGATACTCATCTTTCAGGTCTGAGCTCAAAGAGGGTCTATGAGGAACCCAAAAGCACACAGTACAGGGCTTGAGCGAACGTCTGCCTGACTGCCAATCTCACAAGCCTAAGCTGAGCTCCAGAAGGGTTTTCAGATGGTTACAGTTCGGAAGAGAAAATCCCTGCCCTAAGTTTGACAATAGGAGGCCAGGCGCTATCCGAAGCCATGGGAGGACATCTAGTATCTAACTCCAGATCTCCTTTTTAAAAGAATGGCTTGTCTGAAAGGCTGAGGACAAATCTGATTCCATCTTTTGGTGGTTGGAAGGCCATTCTGGGGGTACGAGCTCCGTGGGCATAGTCAGAAGCCACAGCCCCCTGGCTTACTGCCCATCTCCTTTGCCCTCTCAGAGCAAGAGCCAGACGGTCCTCTGGGCTCTGCAGCCACACTGCATATGCTGTCAGCCCAGAGGAAGCCCGCCAGGCAGAGCCGGCCATCCACCGGCGACAGCTACCTACCACCCAACGCTCGCTGAGTGCCAACCAGGTGCCACGCTGGGTCCACAGCTGATGCTGAAGCACAGTATCCTCCTGCCTCGGGAGAGGGGACGAGAGAACACGTGCTCAGGGGAGGAAGTGCCTTCATCTTTCTCATGCTGTTTTGTCACCCCCCTCACGAGGCCCTCCCTGACCCCTGCCACTCTCAAAGCCCTGGTCCCTGTTTCTGTTTCTTCCTAGCATTTATCATGCCCTAGTGTTCTCTCTCTCCTTCAGGAGAGGCAGACATGTGAATCGTCTTGTTCCTCGTGATTCCCCCCTCCGACATCACCCACGTTCTGCTTATGGACCAGTTCCTGGATTCCTGCTTTGTCTTAGCCTGGGAGACACACCTGACTATAGTTAAGTCCTTTATGGGGTCAACAATGTATAATATATTCACAGTTTTAAAGCTCCTCCTGTAGGCGTTTACTACCCATCTTGGGTAGGTAATACCCAAGGCCCCCAAATCAGCATTTAAACACAGAAAGCTCTTCTTTTTCTCCCCTTTTACTCCTGTCACCTTGGGGCTGCTGTTGCCCACAATTTATAACCGTTTCAGAAGGAAGGCATAGTCTTACCTGGCCTGATGCAGCTCCAGCACTTTGGCACTTCTGAGGGAAGGTGGCCAGAAATAGAGTTGCATTTCACCCCCAGCATCCCATAGACTATGAAGATTTCATTTTACCTCCAAGACAAACCAGGCACTGCAAGTCAGAGACTTGCCTGTGTGGCTGGATTTCAAAGGAGAAAGGCTGTGTCTGTGACTGAGAGTGGAGGAGACCTGTGGCCACTCAGATGAGGAGACGGACTTTCCGATCTCACCCTTCAGGATGTTGGCTTGGCTTCCTAAAAGGTGTGGAACTGAGCAGTGACACATCCTTCAGGAGCTCCTGTCCCATTTTTCTCCCTGCATCTCTTGACTCTAGAAGTATCTGAAGTTGGAGTCTTGCCCCGAGAGGTAAGGAACCAGGTCTCTATTTGTCCTTTAAATCTTCTTCTGGGGCTCAGATTCTTTACAATCCAACGAGTTTGGGGTGATAAACAGCTACAATAGTGATAGCCAAAATCACAAGGCTAATTGTGGACAAGTTTCCATAATATCTGTAGTTAAACTCTAAGGGTGCCTTCCCAGGGGCAGCCCGTTTTCCAGGTTTGCAGGGGATGATGGGCCATGGAGATCATCTGTGACTGTAGATGAGGAAGCTCAAGTCCACTAATGTGGCCTAAGACCCAGGATATGTCATATGCCCCCGGTGGGCCTCAGTTTCTTTATCTGTAAAATGTGCTGGCTGAACAAAATTACCCCTTCAGGCTCTGACACCCTCCCATTGGATGCCTGCCTCTGCCAACAGCTTATTATTCATCCTCTGAAGAATAAGCCTAGAGTTGCAGTGGTTGTAGTTCCACGGGCCGCCAGGAGAGGGCAGCAGGCAGTAAACGGCAGGTGTTGCCAGAATTTGGGTAAGGAGCACCCCAGACACACAGAAGGATTTCCAGAGGAAAAAGAAGGAGGGCCGTGAACACCACAACTCTGATTGCTTCTTGTCACAGTGTGAGCTGGTGCATCTCCCACTGCTGTGTCCTCTGATACCTGATGGTCCCCTATCCTTGGAAATTCCAAGGTCCTTGCCTCCTGTAGAGTCACCTGGATCCCACGCCTCTTGCCTGTGTCAGCCACTGAAGGCCGTGTGCCCCCTGTCATCCTGCCTGCTCTGGACCCTGCGCTGGTGTTTATCCCCACACCCACGTCCTCCATCCCATCACCTCATACTTCGTTTCAGCTTTGCCTCCTCTGCCCCAGGGGAACAGAAACACGAATGAATACACCCCTCTAACTGAGAGTGACCAGTTGCAGTCACAGCTTCCAAGGAGGGCAGCTCAGGACTGGTGCTCAGCCGTTGACTGAGGGTCTCATTTCTGGAAGCTGGAAGGGACTTCATAGATAAACCCACAGAGCTCTGTGCTCCTCCCACACCTTGTGCTCTGGGGTTTCAGCAAACAGACCCTGGGCGTCCGCTTTATAAACATTAAAATCTTTTCTCACAACCTCTGCTTGCGCTTTCTAACTGAGCCAGGCTCTCGCTCACCTCCAGGTCTCCGCACGTGCTGCCCCTTCTCCCGGGAGGCCCCCTGCCCTTCTGTCCCCTTAGCCAGCTCTTTCTCGTGCTTTGGGGCTCGGCTTCCTAGGCCTACCCTCTTTGGGTGTTCTCCCATTCCTTCCCTGTTCGCCCAAGCCTGTGTTCAGATCCCGATTCAGTTAAAATAGCAGACACCCAAGCTGACTGGCAGAAGTAAATGGAAAATTGTTGCAGGGACGTAAGAGGTCTCTGAGTGTGGACAGGATGCTGGAGAATCAGCTGTGGGAAAAGGGCCACAGAAACAACCTGGGCATCCAGGCGAGATGCTGCCCCCAGAACAGGTGGGCTCCATCCACTGTCCCATGTCACCCCTCGAAGCTGCAGAGGCCTGGGAAAAGTACAACTGGCCCTGAGGGCAGGGAGGCTGTCCTGCCCAACTTTTCAGCTTCAGCACCTGTGGCTATGCCTGGCACATGGTTCATGCTCAGTAGGTCCTGCATGAGTGGATGAGCGGGCAGGCGTTGCCTTTAGAACGCGTGGTCTGCGGAATCCCACCACCTCCTTGCCACGCTCCGAGGGTTATAGGCCCCTTCTCAGACTCAGCACAGCTCCTGGGATTCTCCTGTACTTCTGGGCCCAGTGACACATCCTGCTTTTTCAATCTTTGGTAGCAGCCATCATTCCATTCCTTGGGGATGTATGAAGTCTCTTTCTGCATCAATGATCAGCTCAGCCTCTTCTCATCACTTCTATAGCCAAGTTGACATGAGAAGTAGAACAACAAACAGGGGGCTGTTACCGAGCTTAGGCAGGCATGGTTACTGAACCATCTATCTTTTATCCCTGTTTCCCAGGGCTGCCATAAAAAAGTACCACAAACTGTGTGGCTTAAAACAACAGAAATTTATTCTTTCGAAGTTCTGGAAGCTAGAATTCCAAAATCAAGGTATCAGTAGGGTCCATTCCTTCTGAAGGCTCTGAGAGCAAGTCCATGCCTCCCTCCTGGTTTCTGGTGGTTACTGGCAATCCTTGGCATTCCTTGGCTTGTAGATGCATCACTCCAGTCTCTGCCTCCATCTTCACTTGGACTTCTCCCCCTCTGTGTCTGTGTCTCTGTATCCAAATCCCTCTTTCTGTTCTCTTATAATGACACTAGTCTTTGGCCTAACTTTGTGGGCTGTGGTTCCAATGACCATTTAATATTTAGACACTTTGTGGTACAATTTGGCCAGCTTGGTATATCCAAGTGTCATTGGGGGATTCCATTGATACTGTCTGAGGGGTCAAAGGAGTTTTCCCAGCCTCAGCCACCTGCTGCCTCTAGGTAGGGGAAGGGTGTCTCTGGCCTGCAGGGACAAAGATTGCTTTCTGGCACATATGTCTGGTTGTTCCACTTTTAGTAATGCTAAGATCAGTGGATTCAGGTGTTATCAACCAATCTACATCTTATAAAGTTCCTTGCCAACATTTCACCCAATGGTTTCAGCATCCATTAATGATTGGTACCTAAGTACATCACTTTAAAAGCTTTACTAAATGTATCCTTCCATCTGCATCTATTAGCTGGAATTCTCTACAAAGAGCTTTCATCAACTATTCGGTTACCCTGAAAAACAGTTCGTTCAGGAGAGACAGGACAAATGCTTTGATTCCTTCCCTTTCTTTGTTGGGATCCCTAGCAACATTCAAAGATTGACGAGTAAAGTTTTCTTCTTTTAAGTATCATTATAAATTGATGGATTTTAATTCAGTCAACTCTAATTTCAGTCTATTGCATTAATTTCTTAGGTAAAATTGTTCCATTTTTAGCCAATGAGAGACCCTCAAGTTGACCCCTGGGTGCCTTTGTTATGATTCCATTAATATTTGACAGCTTCTTCCTTTTTCAGCATAACCACGTGTCCCAGCATCATCCGGCGCATTTTCTGCCTCTCATGTGGAATCAACCATTTCTCAAGGAAATGGTTTGAGTGGGAAATGGTATTTGGAGACTACAATTCAGGCGTGAAGGCCATTTATTGCTACTAGACCTTGTCAGCAAATAAAGCTAGGAAACACATACTTCTTTTCAGAAAGAAACAAAAGAAATGCTGTAATGAGTTACTGATATTTCCTATATAAATTTAATATCACAGTGTCTTCCCATTATTTCTTTGATTGTATCTCTTTCTACTTATGTCCCACCCCCAGCTTTTTATGCCTCCTGATTTTGGTTGTATAGACCCAAGACCTAAACTCAAGTGGGGGGGCTTCCCTGGTGGCGCAGTGGTTGAGAACCTGCCTGCCAATGCAGGGGACACGGGTTCGAGCCCTGGTCTGGGAAGATCCCACATGCCGCGGAGCAGCTGGTCCCGTGAGCCACAACTACTGAGCCTGCGCGTCTGGAGCCTGTGCTCCGCAACAAGAGAGGCCGCGATAGTGAGAGGCCCGCGCACCGCGATGAAGAGTGGCCCCCGCTTGCTACAACTAGAGAAAGCCCTCGCACAGAAACGAAGACCCAACACAGCCATAAATAAATAAATAAATAAATTAATTAATTAATTAAACTCAAGTGGGTTCAGATCTACCCCGTACTCCTCTCATCTTACTTTCCCATCTGGGCACCTTCCAGTTCTGAAATGTAATGAGAAGTCTGATATTTCCCCCATTAAGGCTTAGGTAGAAGAAATAAGATGGACTTGAGGGGATGTGGTGAAAATCTTCCTACCAGGGACCAGCTCAAGGTCACTGAACCACTGGATTCCCTAACACCAACCATTCCCTGCAAACACTCCCAGCCTTCCCAGGAAATAGCTCCTGGCAGAAACGCTTCCCCAGGGAAATCACAAGCAAAAGTAATTAAATGAAAATGGTAGTTAAGAGCGTATCACAGGAGATCCCATTTCCCATAGTCCCCTGAGACAAAGCTGAGTGTTCTTCCATTCTTTCTTTTAAAAAAATCTGATCCAGGTTAAATTATGTTCCATGGCAACTTACGTCAATGGTGTTGTCATGGTTACAGGTGAACCTGAAAGTGAGCTGTGACAGCCTGGGCTCTGAGCTCTTAGAGCTGCATGTCTTAAAGAGACATCCATTTTTTTTCTTGTCCAGGCTAGAAAGGTAATGAGAATGAGTACCATTTCTCAGCAAGGCGTAGCCTGTGGACCAATGCAGGCCAGGGAAAGGTGGAGCCAAGGGCTCTTCATAATAAACATTCTCTCCAGCAGCCAGGGTGGTGTCCCAGGACACATGATACGAATTCCCCACACCTTCATGTGCCCACACACGGGGAATGGGAGAATCACTGCGTGAGCAACTCTCCAGTGGAGAAACCACGAGCCCCTCCCAGGAATTCTCCTTAGATGAAAGCTAAGCAACAATGTCTCCCTTCATCTTTTTTTTAATTTTTTAAAAAATTTATTTATTTATTTATGGCTGTGTTAGGTCTTCATCTCTGTGCGAGGGCTCCCTCCAGTCGCGGCAAGCGGGGACCACTCCTCATCGCGGTGCGCGGGCCTCTCACTATCGCGGTCTCTCCCGCTGCGGAGCACAGGCTCCAGACGCGCAGGCTCAGCAATTGCGGCTCACGGGCCCAGCTGCTCCGTGGCATGTGGGATCTTCCCAGACCAGGGCTCGAACCCGTGTCCCCTGCATTGGCAGGCAGACTCTCAACCACTGCGCCACCAGGGAAGCCCCTCCCTTCATCTTTGACAGCGCTGTCCAATAGAAATAGAATGCAAGCCACCAATGTGGACTACACATGTCATTTTACATTTTCTAGTAGCCACATTTTTAAAAAGTTAAAAGAAACAGGTAAACTTAATTTTAATAATTTATATTTAACCCAAGTATCCAAAATATCATTTCAACACATAACTAATACAGAAATTAATGAGACATTTCATATTCTTTTTTCATACTAAATCCTTGAATTCTGGTGTGTACTTTACCCTTAAAGTACTTCTCAATTCAGATGCTAAATTCTCATCGGAAATACTTCATCTAGATTGTGATTTCGTAAAATTTACAGTTGAAATGGTCAAGTCACGTACTCAAGTTAATCCAAGCATACTTTTAAAGTTTTTAAATAACAAATTGAGTATGTTTTACTACAATGAGGCACCACCTCACTGAGGTACCACGGTGAGAATGGCCATTATTAAAAAATCTACAAATAACAAATACTGGAGAGGGTGTGGAGAAAAGGGAACCCTCCTACACTGTTGGTGGGAATGTAAATTGGTGCAGCCACGGTGGAAAACAGTATGGAGGTTCCTCAAAAAACTAAAAATAGAGTTGCCATATGATCCAGCAATCCCACTCCTGGGCATATATCCAGATAAAACTATAATTCAAAAGGATACATGCACCCTTATGTTCACACAGCGCTATTCACAATAGCCAAGACTTGGAAACAAGCTAAATGTCCATCAACAGATGAATGGATAAAGAAGATGTGGTACCTATATATCACGGAATATTACTCAGCCATAAAGAAGAACGAAATAATGCCATTTGCAGCAACATGGATGCGACTAGAGATACTCATACTAAGTGAAGTAAGTCAGAAAGAGAAAGACAAATACCATATGATATCACTTATATGTGGAAATCTAAAATGTGACACAAATGAACTTATGTACAAAACAGAAAGAGACTCACAGACATAGAGAACAGACTTGTGGTTGCCAAGGGGGAAGCGGGGTGGGGAAGGGATGGATCGGGAGTTTGGGATTAGCAGAGGCAAACTTTTACATATAGAAGGGATAAACAACAAGGTCCTACTGTATAGCACAGGGAATTATATTCAATATCCTGGGATAAACCATAATGGAAAAGAATGTGAAATAGAATATATATGTGTACACATGTAGAACTGAATCACTCTGCAGTACAGCAGGAATTAACACAACATTGTAAACCAACTATACTTCAATAAAATAAATTTAAAAAAAACAACTTGAGTATGTTTTAAATCTTAAGTTTAAATGAACGAAAATTAAAGAAAATTTAAAATCTCGCTCCTCAGTCTCGCCAGCCACACTGCAGGTGCTCAGTGGCCACACGTGGCTGGTCTTTACCACATGGGACAGCAGGGATCTAAGATTGCTACTCAGTATGGTCCTCAGCAGGATCAGTATCGTGTGGGAGGTTATTAGAAACCTAGGTGTTTGGGATCTGCCACAGATGCGCTGATTCAGAATCTGCACTTTCACAAAATCCCCAGATGATCCTCAAGCACATTAGTTTGAGAAGCTCTGCTAAAGGGATGAAATCAAAACTCTTAATTTGGTTTTCAAGACCTTTGGTTTTCAAGACCCCCTGCCTCCTTTTCCACTCTCATCTCCCCATCCCTCAAACCCTACCCCCGTCAAGCCTTCAGGTGAAACAGCAGGCCCTGGTCCAACACCTTGATTACAGTCTTATGAGATACCCTGAGTCAGAAGCACCCAGCTAAACTGTATCCAGATTCCTGACCCGTAGAAGCAGTGAGATAATGAATGTTTGTTGTTTTAAGCTGCTAAATTTGGGGGTAATTTGATATGCAGATATCAAATACAACTGGCGATATGAGGACCCCTGCCTACTTCTCCAGACTCATCACTCCCCACTTTTATCTTGTGCTCCAGCCTTAACAATTTCTCCCATTTGCTAACAACCTCTTTGCTCTGACTCATTGGCAGGTTTTTGCATTCTGTTCCTTCTTCCCGATACACTCTTCTTCACCACCATTCCCCAACTCTCTTCATCTGTCCAATTCCTACTCATTATTCAACTCTCAGCTTAAACATCATTTCCTATAGGAGTCCCTCTGGGAGCACGTCCCTGAGCTCCGGGTTAGTGCCATCATGATGCCCATCACCTCCTGTGTTGTATTTGCTTATTAGCGTCTGTCAACAGACCCCAGTAGACAGTGATCTCCACCACGGCAGGGACCACGTCTGTCTTGCTCACCATTGCACTGTGTGCCCTGAAGCAGGGACAGGGTCTGGCAAATAGTAAACAGCCAATAAATATTTGTTGAGCGTTGTTGAGAATTAGGAAAAGAGACTGTAAAAAACTAAAAAGGACTGGATGACAGAGGACGGGCTGGAGTCATTGGCCCCAGAATAGTAATAAAACCAACGACCAAGGAGACAGAAGCTCAAAATATTTCTGAGGGTAGAGCTCATGAGATAGGAGTTCATGGGGTGTAGTTGTTAGTAAGGCAGTTGAAACTGTCCTCTGAGGTTCAGATGGAAAAGGGGGTTTCTTTCTGTGGATCCCCAGAAGTGAGAGAGGATTTAGCTTAGGCCTGGTGTGGAAGCAAAATGCACTAGGAAGAAAAGGCAGAGAAGCAAGGCCTGGGTGTTTAGTGTGATCAGAACGGGGGAAGAAGGTTGTAGGGCAGAACCTGTGGGCTGCTGTCCTTTGTTCTGAATACTTGCTTTCTGGGGTATGATTGCTTCTCCTAAGCCTGGAACACTGGAGCCTCCTCCTGAATCTCTCCAGAGATTCTGAGCCAGGTGGAATGAAGACAGGGAGAGTGGAAGATATCTGGGGAGATCAAAAAGTAGAAAGAGAAAATGAGAGAGATCGGTACAGATGCCGCTGAAGATGTGGATCCACTGAGATTGCTGGGAGCAGGGGGAGGCGGGGATGTACTTCTGTTTTCACAGAATTTTCAAATAATTAAGAAACACAAACTACAACCAATCACTACTGAAGATCAAAATGCTGAAGGAGAGCAAGATATTTGTGTACCCTGATTTGTAAATTCTGTGTGCACATTGATGAACACAAACAATCCTGTACAGGCAGTAAGCACCAGCTGGCTGGAGCTGGCATAACTCATTGTCCTTGACACTGAGCCATAACAAAATGTGTCCAGATTTTCTTCAATTTATATTTTCTACCTTGATGAAAATGGTGTGATTTTTATATTGTTGCAGACCAAATCACACAGTAACTTACCACTCATTATTTGCATGGTTGATTTCATACCACTTCTACCCCACCTTCATGCAATTAGAGCAATTAGAGTGGTGTTTATCTTCTAGGAAGTTGTCCCCACCCTGGATACCTCCTTTCTTCTCCCCGATACTACATATAGCCCCACATATTTAAGTCAAAGGAAAATCTATCTGCCTGGAAGGAAGTGGAAGACAGGGAGCCAGGAGGAAATTGACGAAGAGACGTGAGGACAACAAGTCACTTTGTAATTGCTGCATTATTCTCTTGGTTGTAAAGAGAAATCATCCCCTTTAAAATTGCCTGTGCTGCTCTGCGGAGGACAGGTTAAAGGAAAGAAGTCACAGGAAAGGCCAAGAACCTCAGAGAAAAGCTTCTGGACAAGCCACCCCTCTCCCCATCACCCATCTGTCCCTGGGGGTACCAGGTGAAAGTTACCGCAGAGGAACCAGAGTGGAAACCCCAGCAGGGGCCAGTCCAACTCTCTTTCGTTTGCCCACATCAGTGGGTCTCATCCCTGGCAGCACATTAGAAACACCTGGAAACCTTGGGGGAGAGAAATGATCCCAGCCCAGAACAGTCAAATCAGAATGTTTGAGGGAGGGTAGGGCCGGGATATGGGTATTTTAAAATGTGCAACCACTGTGCTGGACCAGTGGTTCTCAAACTTAAATGTGTATCAGAATCACCCAACAGGCTTGTTAAAAAAAAAAAAAAAAGATAGCTGTTTACCAGAGCTTCTGATTCAGTAGCTCTGGGATGGGGCCCAAGTGGTGGTGGTGCTGCTGCTGTTTGAGGACAACTCATTGAAAACCATTCTCAGAAAGATACTTCCAGCGTCCAAAAGATACTTTTCCCTCTGGCCTCGCCTTGCCCCTCACCTCCCACTCTGTTTCTGTGGTTACAAGCTCCTGATCACTGGCTTCTCCCTGGATCTGACTGCAATTTGACTTCCCCAGTTTCATCCTCAGCACACCCTCCTTCTTTCCTTTCCATTAGCCCTAACCTCACTGGACCCCAGACCAGCCCAGGGATACTATTCCATCATCAGCCCACATGACTGGAGGTTCTACTGTGGTTGCACGGATTCCTGCAATGGAAAGGAGGTTTCAGATGGGAGTGGCCGTTAATTGGGTGTTCACATCCCTATCTTGTCACAGTGTTACAACATTCTCATATCTTTCTGTTTACACTATTCCCAGAAGGCAAAAGCATTTGGAAAATGTGCAAACCATTTCTGGGTTCCTAACATGTGTCATTTGCCCAAGCTTTATGACCAAAGTCCATTTCTGTCTATCATGGACCTCAATTTTCTGACCCATAAAATAGAGGATTGGACTAAAAGCATTGCTAAATTCTCTTTAAGCTCCATAAAATAATTTCTCTATGATCTGAGTGAGCAATTAGCTCACATTACTGGTATATTTAGACTCACCCTAATGTAATAAAATATATTAATCTTGAACAAGTAAAAACATGCACCCATGGCAACAAAGAAAATCATGGGCTTATTAAAACTAGAAAACTATAATTTAAGAGTGTCTGCATTCATCTCGAAGGCATTTAAAGGAAAGTGGTTTTGGCCAAGGCAGATGAGTCAGCAACCTCATTGCAATCTACTTGTGATTCCCGTGAGAATTGCTGTCATTTCCCGAATACTCTTCTTCCCAAGACACTCATGACCTATTGGCAGGTGAAAAAAAGCAGGTTCCAAAACAATATGCACAGTGTGACCTCACTTTGCATACTGATGTACCCATGCAGGGAAAACAGTCTGGAAGGTGATACAGCAAAAGGCTAACTGTGGTGCTCTCCAGATGGTGAAATTAAGGGTAATTTTAAATTGTTTTAGCTTATACTGGCTTTTACTTTTGCCCACAATGAGCGTATCATTACTGCTTCAATAAAGGAAACACAAAAGGTTTTTCAAAAAACCTATTATTTCCAAACTTGTACATCCAGAGTGGTATAAGCCTTGTGGAAAGGAGACTGTGTTCCAGGGGTCATTTTATCAGCCGAGCTCCAGGGGTCCTCGGCAAGAGCAGGTTGTGTTCCAGGACGGTGCGGAGGGCTGTGTGGGAGCCAGTGTTGCCTGCTCAACCCACACCCACAGCGTCTGTCTACGATGCCCGCCCCACCCACCCTGGAAAAGCAAGGGATGAGTCCCCCATGTTTTTAGGCTTCTGTATATGTAGCAACTTTGATTAGATGAGGGAGTTTTTCCTGCCTTTAATTATAATGGCAACCATAAATCTTTTAAAACACTGTTTTCCATAACTAAAACAAGATGCATTATGAGTTAAGTGTAGAGACTTTGAAGAATATAAAAAAGAAAGTGGTATAACTTTTTGCAGTTGTATATCTTTTTCACTCTTTGTACTTTCTTGTAAGCAGCATGTAATTAAATTTTATTTTCCTTTATCCAGTCTGATCATCTTTGTCTTTTAATGAAGACATTCATACATATATATATACACACACACATATGTAATTTTAAATTAACATTTAACTCAAACTTTTAATTAAATTTTTTTAATTTTTATTTTTAAATGTTTAAAGATGTCTTTTGACTTCCACTATTTATTTTGAGAAGTCAGCTGTCATTCTTAATATTACTTCTTTAAAGGGAATGTGTTTTTTTTTCCTTTGTCAGCTTTTAAGATTTTCTCTTTATTTATTTATTTATTTTTTAAGGAGTTGATTTCTTTTATTTATTTATTTATTTATTTTTGGCTGCACTGGGCCTTAGTTGCTGCGCGCGGGCTTTTTCTAGTTGTGGCGAGCGGGGGCTACTCTTAGAGATTTATGTTTTGATCTACATTTAGCTAATTCTTTTATTTATTTATTTATTTATTTTTGGCTGTGTTGGGTCTTCATTTCTGTGCAAGGGCTTTCTCCAGTTGCGGCGAACGGGGGCCACTCTTCATCGCGGCGCGCGGGCCTCTCACTATCGCGGTCTCTCTTGTTGCGGAGCACAGGCTCCAGATGCGCAGGCCCAGTAGTTCTGGCTCACGGGCCTAGTTGCTCCGCGGCATGTGGGATCTTCCCAGACCGGGGCTTGAACCCACGTCCCCTGCATTGGCAGGCAGATTCTCAACCACTGCGCCACCAGGGAAGCCCGGGGGCTACTCTTTGTTGCAGTGCACAGGTTTCTCATTGCGGTGACTTCTCTTGTTGTGGAGCATGGGCTCTAGGCACACGGGCTTCAGTAATTGTGGCATATGGGCTCAGCAGTTGTGGCTTGCAGGCTCTAGAGCACAGGCTCGGTAGTTGTGGCGCACGGGCTTAGTTGCTCCGCGGCATGTGGGATCTTCCCGGACCAGGGCTTGAACCCGTGTCCCCTGCATTGGCAGGCGGATTCTTAACCACTGCACCACCAGGGAAGCCCTCTCTTTATTTTTGCTTTACAGCAGTTTTACTATGATTTACCTATGCATGGTTTTCTTTGTAGTTACCTTACTTGGATTTCATAGAGCTTCTTGATGCTTCTCATCTAGTTTGATGTCTTTTATCAGTATTTTTGGTTAAATACTTGGTTATTTTCTCTTCAAATATTGTTTCTGTGCCATACTGTCTCTCCCTTCCAGAGTTCCAATTACATATATGTTAAACCTTTTGCTATATCCCATGTCTCTTAAATTTCTTCTGCATTTTTTTTTTCCTTTCTTCATGTTTCATCTGGGTATTCTCTACTGGCTTACTATTTAGTATTTCTCTCTTCAGATATCTCTAATCTGCTATTAAACCTACCCTTTAATTTTCCTTTATTATGTTTTTTAATCCTAGAATCTCCATTTGACTCTTTAAAAAGAAATACATTTCCTTGATAAAATTCTTCACTTTGTCATCTATTTTCTTAAACATAGTATTCACAGGAATTTTAAAGACCATGTTTGATAACTCTAATATCTGAATCACCTCTGGACCTATTTTTTTAAACTTATTTTATTGAAGTAGAGTTGATTCACAATGTTGTGTTAATTTCTGCTGTACAACAAAGTGATTCAGTTATACATATATATATTTTTTTTTTTCATATTCTTTTCCATTATGGTTTATCCCAGGATATTGAATATAGTTCCCTGTGCTATACAGTAGGACCTTGTTGTTTATCCATTCTATATATAATAGTTTGCATCTGCTAATCCCAAACTCCTAATCCATCCCTTCTCCACTCCTCCTCCCCCTCGGCAACCACAAGTCTGTTCTCTATGTCTGTGAGTCTCTTTCTGTTTTGTACATAAGTTCATTTGTGTCATATTTTAGATTCCATATATAAGTGATATCATATGGTATTTGTCTTTCTCTTTCTGACTTATTTCACTTAGTATGGTAATCTCTAGCTGCAACCATATTGCTGCAAATGGCATTATTTCATTCTTTTTATGGCTGAGTTGTATTCCATTGTATATAGGTACCACATCTTCTTTATCCATTCATCTGTTGATGGACTTATAGGTTGTTTCCATGTCTTGGCTATTGTGAATAGTGCTGCTATGAACATAGGGGTGCATGTATCTTTTTGAATTATAGTTTGTCCATATATATGACCAGAACTGGGATTTCTGGATCATATGGCAACTCTATTTTTAGTTTTTTGAGGAATCTCTATGCCATTTTCCACATGGCTGCACCAATTTACATTCCCACCAACAGTGCAGGAAGGTTTAGGGAAACCTATTTTTTAAACTGCATTTCACTTAATCCCTAATGAAGTTATGTTTCCAATTATTTACTAGTCATTTGTATTTTACTTTCTGTGAGTGGTCTTTTTCTTTTGAGATGTTTGTTCTTTCCTTGTTAATTTGTTAGAGATCTTTGAATCTAATTAGTGTAATCAGTCTTTTCGTTGTCAGCTATGTTGTAAATGTTTTCTTCCAGCCTGTCATTTGTCTCTTGACTTTGGTTACGGAGTTTTTTGCCAAGTGGTGAATTTTAATTTCCATGCAGTCAAATCTGTTTATCTTTCCCTTTAAATCTTCTGAGTTTCATGCTTTCTTAGAAAGGCTGTCACTATTTCAAGATTATTGAAATAATCTCCTATGTTTTTTTCTAGTATTTATACAGCATTTCTTTTACATTTACTCTAAATCTATATAAAATTTATATTTGAGAATTTGGTGAGGTTAGGGATCTAACTTAAGTTTTACTCTTCCCCCTCAAAAGTAGTCAGTTGTTCCAACACCATTAGTCAACAGTCTATTCTTTCTCAACTGATCTGAAAGTATACTCTTGCAATATACTACATTTCCACATGTACTGAGGTCCATTTGTAAACTCTCTTCTGTTCTACTGATTTTTTCTTTCAGTTCTGGCATCAATATAACACTGTTTTAATTAAAGTTATGTTATTATTTTGCTATTTGGTAGGGCAAATTCTCATTTTTTTTCTACTTTAATTCCCTTCTTTGCTATTTTTGTGCATTTTTCTTTAACATGATAGTGTCAATGAAGCATGCCACCCCCCTCCCATTGTCCTCAAAAATCCCATTGGTGTTTTGACTGGGATTGTAATGAATTTATAGATTAATTAGTAGGATTTTGACTCATTTGCAATATTGAGTGCTCTCATTCAGGGATATGGTTTATCAATCCATTTGTTTTTTTATAACTTCTAGTAAAATATGAAAGTTTTCTTCAACAAACTCATTTTATAAGATACTTTATAATTTTTACTGCTATTAAGAATGAGTTATTTTTCTTGATTAGATTTTTTTCTAGATAGATTTCTAGATACATATCAGAGTTTTTAAGTAAAAATAATATTTTCAAATAATAATAATTTTACATTTTTGTTGCACAATGTGCATATGTATGTGTGCATGTTATATTATCTTCGATTATTTTTGTCATCTTACTACTTTGTTTGGGCTCTCTGGAGGAAAGATGAATAATAGCTACAACAGCAAGCATCCTCATCTTATTCCTGACTTTAATTAGAGAACACCTCTGGAGTTTCACCACTGACTATTATTAGGGTTAAAGAAATAGTTTCTGATAAATGTCTTTCATTAAGTCAAGTTAATTTCTTTTTATTCTTAGCTTACTGAAAGAATTTTTCAAAAATCAAAAGTAGGGATTGAATTTTATTAAATGCCTTAATGTCTACAGAACATACAGTTTTTCTCATTTGTTTTCTAATGCTGAATCGTCTTTACAATTCAAGAATAAAACTATTTGGCTGAGGTATATTAGGAATGATAGGGTTTAATTTGCTAATATTTTATTTAGAATCTTTGCATATATATTGATATATGGTCTAAGGTCTTCCTTTTTTGTGTGCTCCATGGCTGTCTTACTATTAAAGTTAAGCAGAGCTCATGAAATAAATTTTTTTCATCGTTTTAATGATCCGGAACAACTGACATAGGAATCATGTACTTCTCAAAGGTTTGACAGCACTCTCCCATAAAACCATCTGGGCCCTGTGCCTTTCTCTAGATCTTTTATGACCTTTCTAAGGTGCTTCCAACCTAGCGTGGGAGAGAGGAAGTTGGGGGCCTATCATCAACTTTCATGCCTGGCATATTCAGCAGGCATGGGAATGCAGATGTGTCCTGGGCAAGATTTAGGCCTTTGGAAGAGGGAGTATGGCTTCAGATGATTCAGGTATTTCTCTTAAGATCACCAATACATTTGTCTTCCTTTGACTTCTTGAATTTTCTCCTCTTTTTCTCGGTTCTTTCCAAGGATACTCTTATCAAGTGATGCTGCCCCCCCTGGACTCAACCATTTTTCACTTTAACAGCCTTTGCTCTGCCTTCTGGCTAAAGTGTCCCTTCCCTCCCTCCCGCTTGATGGACCTACACTCAGCCAAAGGTGGGATTGAGACAACTGTCACCCTAGAAAATGTTAAGGAGAGAGGAATGTGGAGAAACATTTCACTGCCAAAGCAGAGTTAGGGCTCCCATGTTAGGTAGATGAGACTCATTCTACCTTTGTGACTCAACCTGCCCCTTTCAAGAAACAGAGCTAATACTGTCTCACTGCTGAGAGACGGAATATACAAACAGACAATGGCCAGACATCTATGACAACAGAACTCTGACCCACAACCTCTGCAGCCATCAGCTCAGGAAGTCAAACCACAACATCTGCAGCAATCGGCCCAGAATGGTCAGGACTTGACCATAACTGCCAGCTTCACTATTTTTTGTCCCCGCTTTCAACTCTAGACCAACCAGAGAAAGTCAAATATGCTCCCCTAACCAAGCACATAGGATATCCCTCTTCAAGTTAGCCAACCTGCAGCTCCCCCTGCCCACGGCCTCCAATCAGGGCATCCCTGAAGCCTTCCCTGTTTTCCACTAGAAAGTTTTCCCACTCCTCAGTCTGCCTTGGAGTCTCTGCCGAAAGCAAGTGATGGTACTAACTGCCTTGCTAGAGCAGGCTCTGAATAAATAGCCTCTATTTGGGTGATCTCATCTGGGTGGTCTTTATTTTCACACTGCTTGCGTATGAGGCTTAAACAAAGTTCGAGGGTAATCTAGGTGAAGGCAGCTGGCCAGCGACCTACAGACAGGCAACTGAGCCACACCTCAGAGCAGCTTCCCTTTACATTGAAATAGGTCCGGGTGGCTGCCTGGGAAAGGAGGGGAAATCTGCCCAGCGTGCGGGTTGGCTGCTGTGTGTGTGCGTGAAAAGTTTCTCTGGACGCCAAGCCAGAAGCTTTCTCTCCGTGAGCAAGGCCCCAAGTTTCCAGCAAGCACTTTTGCGTCCTGATGCGGACAGGTCTCTTCAGCACAGGAAGGGGGGACACAGGGCAGGCCCCACCTCGGCTACTCTCAGATGAGAATGGCTCCAGTTTGGGGGTAGAGGCCTCTCAATGTGCTGGTCTTCAGCAGGTGTCTCTTGAGTCCCTACCTTCTGCCTCTGAAAGTCTTTTTTTTTTTCTTAACGTATCCTTAAAATTTTTTTTTAATATTTTTGATTTTCAGAGGACTGGACTTGGATGCAGGAGTTTTGGGTTCAGATCTGGGCTTGGCCACAAATGCTTCCGAGCACTGGCTATAATAACCACGGACATTTACTGAGCGATGACTACACGCCAGGTACTGTGATCCTGTTTACATGGATCAAGGCATTTGACCTCACCACCATCGATGGGTAGGCGTGATGATTGCTATCCCTATTTCGCAGATGAGGCACAGAGAGGTTAAGTGACTTGCCCAAGGTCACCCAGCTGGTAGGTGGAAGGGCCAGAATTCAAGCCCAGGCAGGAACTGTGCTAGCAAGCCTTCAACCCAGGACCACCACTCAAAGGCGCTCCCACTGCCCTCCCCGCCACGCTGACAGCTCCTCTTCCTCTAATCCCCTTGGGTTCAGAGCTGATGGCGAGGCAGGGCCACTTCCCTGGAGGGTGAGCAGCAAACGGTGACGCTGGCCAAGCACATTCACATGTGTTTGACTCCCTCCCCATTGCTCTTTGCTTTTTAAAATCTGCTCCATCTGTGAACTGTGTCCCCTCTGCAAACTTGAAACTTCATGCACTTTTTATCCTCTTCAAAACACACTCTCAGCCTCAGCGCGTGCTGGGGCTGCTTGCCCCCCATGCCTCCCCAGCCATTACCTCTGGAATGAGTGATGTGCCAACGGAAGCAAACAGCAGGGGATGGTGAATCAGGATGTTCCCATCAACCTTAGAGAGGCTGCCCGGCCAGGAGCCGCGATGCATCTGCAGTGTGGGAGTCGCGGGGGTCTGCTCAGCTGCAGGTGAATCAGCCTTAAGAGAGGCCGGCGGAGGGGCTCTGTCAAGGCCATCACTGGCCGAACCGCGGGCCTGACCCTGTTCCTTGGCACTTCACCCCCAAAGGGTAGTCCAGGGAAAATGATGGCGTTTCCAAGCAAGAGAGGCTGATGATTCACAACCCTCTAGATGCAATTCCAACAACCCCCAAAGCTCTGAAAATCGAAAGCTTTTTCATATGTTTGGTGCCAAAACTCATGTCCCACTCAGCACGAATATGCATACAGTTCACTGCGGACATCCCAGTGTGTTTGGTTATTGGGTGTAATCTCAGACCCCGCTGAGAGTATTGCATAATACACGGTATAGGCACCAGATTACCTTCTGAAAATTTCAGAATTTGGAATCACATCTGCCCTCCAGGGTTTGGGTATGGATTCCGGACCCGTAATGACTAATATATCACGCATCCGGCATGGTGCTAAAGGTTTACACAGATGATTTCCTGAATGCCTTACAACAATCCCAGCTGTATCATCCTCACCCTACAGATGAATAACTCTCAGCCAGTGACCAGGATATTCATCTAATGCACAGCTTTGCCTCAGGGACTCCCAATCAGCCTGGCACAACTCATATAAACAAACTACAGCCCGAGCTCCCACCTCCCCAAGGCCCCCTTTTCTTCTCTCCGCAGGAGTCAGACCGGCATCACCATCTGCCTGTGAAGAAAAGGCTAAAAATCCTTCTTCTCTGAGGACGAATTTGATAGTGAGTTAATTTTCTAGCTCTGTTGCCATGGAAGCCGGATAAAGGTTCAATGTCGGGTGTGGTATTCAAATATGACCTCTGATCTGGACTGGAACGACCCTGAATGAACTAAACTATCTGGCAGGACACCGGAGCTGAGGCTTCCCTGAGTGCGATAACTCCTATAACCAGGCAGGTTCCTCGCGGGACCCTGGGAACTTACTTGACTATGGGCTGTTTAGAAGATAATGGTTCCTATGGGGCTTCTAAGCCAAAGTGGCCCCCACAGCTACCAATGGGGGTGCCATCTCCTTACCCTTGAGCAATCACTTGGGGAAGAGGGTAATAGAATGGCCCCTGGACTGGTGTGAGGACTCCTCCTGTGCAAGAAGTCACTTGATGCAGCCGTGCTGGCTTTCTGAGCATCTTGTGTTACGACCTTCTAAATGAATCCGACGCCAGGTGTGTGTACCATAGTCTCATGTGTCTGAATGTCTAGCGAAGCCTAAGCAGACTCTGGCAGACACCGATCTTCCTCCCCACAGCCCTCTCCCACCTACTTCCAGGCTTTCATCCCACACAGATGGAAATGGGATACTCATCCCTCATCAGGATGAAATCCAGCCAGCCTGCCTTGCCTCCCAGGCCTCGATGCCTTCCCCTTTGCCACATCTCCTTGGCTGACAATCCGGATGAAAGGGCATCTAGGTATTGACTACGACCCCCCTTCCCACCGTCCAATAAAAGACTTGACCGAGATGTTTATAATCATTTAATGAATGTTCCAAACACACACTTCATGGGGCTAGAGGTGAATTTCATGATGACGGAAGCTGACGTACCACCCACTCAAACGACCACGATTACTAGCAGTTTCCAGAAACCCGACACCAACCAGAAAGATGCCGTAGGAAACAGCATGATCACTTAGCCAAAGAGGTTCTTTGGGATTCTTACTCTCCTCTTCCTCCTCCCCTTAAGGACCTTCTCCAGGGTATGGATGCTCAGGATGAGAGAAACGGGTGGGGAGGTCCCATCACACCTGTGCAGAGAGGCGCGCTGAGAACCCCACACCTCCGATGCAACAAGATGACCCGAGGCACAGGCCTCCTCAATAAATAAATAATTCCCAGAAGCCACCCCTGGGAGCTGGCGGGCCCAGAGACACCAAGCCTGAGTAGCCACCCTCCCGAGGCCTGGCCGGACCGCTCGCTACGTGTTGCACACCAGCACGTCTGCAAAGGGTCCCTGGAGGGTCTTGTTGAAGATGCAGCGGACCCACACCAGGTAGGTAGTGAAGGGCTTGATGTTCTCGGTGAAGGTGTGGTTCTGCAGGGCCAGGATGTAAGGCACGTAGGTGTTCTCCCCCTGCTCCTGGAGCCACACCTCATACTTCACCTCCCTCACCTTCAGGTACTTGAGGTTCCACGGGATCTGCCAGGAGACGGTGAGGCGGGCCTCGGAGGCGCCCTGCACCGACGCCTGGCACCGCGCCTCCCGCACCTTGCCGGGGTACAGACTGACCGTCCACTTCTGCTTCCTCGGCCCCGGCCGGCCCTTCACCACGCGCCGTATGGTTTGGATGAGCGACGGGATGTCCACCTTGGTGTCCTGGTAGATTCGGAAGAGCCACTCAGGGTTCCGGCAACAGAGGTGCCGCGGGACCTCCCGGCTTTGCAGGATCCGGGCCTGCTCGGCCCGGTCTAGGTGGGTGATGCCCCCCTGGTCCCAGGGCCGCTCTGGGTGCGTGACCGTGTTCTCTGGCAACGTGTTCCGCCAGGCTATGTACTGGAGGTCCATGCCGGGCAGCGTGGCCAGTGTCTTATAGGGGGTGTAGTGGTCAGGGTTGACGGCGTAGGGAAAGAGCTCCACCACGGCTGCCCCGCGGGGCAGGAAGAGGGCAGTGACCAGCTGGGCCCCGTGCATGCTGACCAGCATGGAGGCGTTGCTGACCAGCCGCACCACGTCTGCAAAGGCGTGGTCCTCCAGGGACACCGTCAGGGTCTTCATCTGAAACTCCCGGGCCAGTGCCAGCAGCAGCTCTGCCTCGTTCAGAATGAGTCTGTCCTGGGTGCGGCTGAAGACCAGGAGGTACTCCTCGCCCAGGGGGCTGCCTGCGTGGCTCACGTTCAGCTTTTCCGTCAGGAACCTGGCAAACTGCCGGATCTCGTTGCCCGAGACGAGGATGTTGGCCTTTGGGCCCTGGGGCTGGACGAAGCCGTACTGGTACCAGGTGGTGATCTTGGAGAGGCCCACGAAGGCGTGGGAGAAGCACAGCAGCCGGCCCAGGGCCTTCAGCTGCGCCCGCAGGAGGGGCTGCTTGGGGCTGAGCAGCTTGTAGAGGTCAAAGTGGGCGCCCTCGCCCCAGCCCTCCATGAAGAAGAGCCGGGCCTCGCGGGCCAGGCCGGGGAACTGCCGCAGGGTGTAGAAGAGGGGCAGCAGGTCGTCGTGGAAGACGTGCATGAGGTTGTCAGGGTTGAAGCGGTTGGCGATGAGGGCCACGTCAGGCACGAACACCGGCTTGGGCATGAAGCGCAGGGCGGCGGCCGGCAGCTCCACGAAGTTGAAGTACTGGGTGTTGTGGTCCTCCACGGTGGACAGGTCGAGCAGCGCCGGCTGGAAGCGCCGGGAGCCCAGGCTGGGCAGCATCACGGAGGCGTTGCCGTGGAAGAAGATGAACTCCTCGGCCTCGCTGGAGTAGCAGAGCCACTTGAAGCGGCAGAGGCGGTCGGTGTGCGTGCGGCCGGTGCACACCATGTGCGAGCCACCCTCCGTCAGGATCCGCAGGGCCTTCGCGTAGTCGATCCGCATCGCGGGGGCGGGCTCCGGGGCTCGGCTGCCGAGGGCCAGCTCCTCCTCCAGGGAGGCCGCATGCTCGCGCAGCCGCACGTGCTTCCACAGCACGGCTGCCAGCACCGACACCAGGAGGGCGTTGAGCACCGCCGAGAGGTGCATCCTAGCGCCGCGGCGAGGCCCTAGTGAGACGACGGCCCCTGGGAAGCGCCTCGGGCGTGGCGGGCTTTACCCATCCCTGCAGGCACCCGGAGGACCAGCAGAGGCCTGCGGGAGGAGAGAAGGAAAAGGAAAAGGTGTCTGCACGGTGTCTGGAGTCACCCCGAGCGCCCGCTCTGCGCCAGGCATTGCGCTGGGCTCTGCTACGGCACTGGATCCTTGCTTGCATCGTTCTGCACATTTGAAGATACGGTAGGCTAGACCGTTGTTCAAAAATATTCACTCCCCTCCCTCCCCTGCTGCTTCCATGGGGGAATATACATCCCTGCACCTGGACTTTCGGCGTGGCCACATAACTTGCTTTGGCCAATGAGATGTTAGCAGACAGAACATATCAGGGGCTTGAAAAGTGCTTGTGTGACCGTCTTTGCCCTCTTTATACTTAGGATGTTGCCATGAGAAGACTGTGTTCAGCCTAACTTCCTGGTCCCAGGAGAAGAGATCTGTGTGCAGAGCACAGCTGCTCCAGCCATGCTCAGTCTGGCTCAGCTGACCCCCAGGTTTGTAATTGAGTCCAGCCAAGATCATCAGAACCACCGGTCAAACCCAGCCAAGACCAGGCAACACAGAGACATGTGAGCTGAGTAAGTGCTTCTTATTGTAGGTCACTGAAATTCTGGGGCTGTTTGTTATGAAGCACTGCTGCAGCAAAAGATAACCAGCAAAGGTATCTGTGACAAGCGGCCTCAGGGAAAATCCCCATTAAGGGCCCGACATTCCTGGTACTGCAAGGTAAGGACTTCACCTTACCATGGGCACATACAGGACAGAAGGCCTGTGAGCTCAGTTCCCAGGCTGCACACCAGGACCCCGCATGCCCCTTCTCAGGACACGTGGCACACATGCATGGGGGAGATAGGGAACATCTGCTCTTGCTTAAAGCTCCTGTTTGGAAATCACGCCTGCTGGTTTTTAGATCTCCATGAAAAGATGGGTAGAAACTTGTCCCCTCAGTGGTCCACTAAGGGAACTGTGTCTGAATATCACCACTGACAATGGTTTTGTATACTGAGGCAAAACCTCCAAAGGGTTAAACTTCCTGTCCCACATACACACACCTACAGGGAGGCCTGGCTGAGCTGTGGGCATTTGCTCCCATTTTTTCCGTACCACCAGGAAGGGTATCATACCTGCTCTGAGGCCCAGGACTGTTCAAACGATCGAAGAATCTCACCCTCAGCCCTCACAGGAACAGCACGGGTAACACCTGACACCAGCCATGGGGTGAGAGAATAGGGCAGGGGCAGCTGCCTTCTTAGCTGGCTTTTGACTGCACCTTCAGTCAGCCCTGTTCATCTCTAGGGCAGGGTCTCTATAAGCCCAGAAACCCTGTAGTTGAGAAATCTGTTTAAGCATCAGTCAGCGTTTCTCAGTCTTTTCAAACCCATGCACCCACTAATAATACAGAGAAACTCTTTCATGCCTCAAACTGACCTGTAAAGTCCAGCATCCCCTTCCCCCAAGAATCTCTCACACACAAGACTCTCTTCTGCAATATCTGCTCCCCAAAACAACAGGATTTCATCAGCTTCTACCTTCTGAAGTTCATATTTTATATCTATATCTGTAATATGTAAAATAATATTGCTGCATATACTTTTCCAAATATATGTGTCCCCATCTAGAAATTCTCCACCCAGCCTCACCAGCTAAGAACTACTTTGCTATAAGGTTGAACCACGTTAAATTGCTGATAGTTGACAATTTCCGACCAGTGTCCTATGGTCCGGCCACGGGAACCAACTATCCTTACCACCACCGTGGTACAGACAGTACCAAGGCGGCTCGAGAGAGAAAACCTGGTGTACCCAAATAGGGGAGAAGAGACAGATCGCCCTTACAGAACTCCAGTTAATAAATGTAGAAGCAATGATGGAAAAAGAAAATCACCATTTGGCAAACATCACAGCAATAACTGTTTCAGGCAAGATCCACTGATGGATGCTAAAATTAGTGGGTGAAAGTATGATGAGAAACAGGAAATTTGCATAGTCTCCAAGTATCTCCCTATGAGATACATATTAATGACAAAGGTAAAAATAGAAATTTTACAGCAGAGAAGCTTGGCAGACATCCCCTGAACCAAATAATCAACATTAACATCACCCGTAATAATACAGTGACATCGTGTACCCCTTGATATGATGTGCTGAGAAGGGTACCTCATTTCTGGAGCCTTCTTGCCCAAACTACATAACTTCAATCTATATTTCTAAGTGGGGAAAACTTGGTTCTAGCTCCAGTTCTAGCTCTGAATATGGTCTATAGATTAGTTAATAAAGAAAACATTAAACCCCAATTGAAGGATATTCTACAAAATACCTGACCAGGACTCTTCAAGAGTTAAAGTCATAAAAGACAAGGGAAGACTGAGGAGGTCCCAGATTGGAGGAGAGTAAGGAGGCAAGGCAACTAAATGCAATGTGGGCTCCTGGGCCAGAAAAAGGACATTAGTAGGACATTGGCAGAATCTGAATAAGGCTCATGGTACAGTATCAAGCCTGTGTTAATTTCCTGGTTTTGATACTTATACTGTGGTCGTGTAAGATGTTAACATTAGGGGAAGCTGAGTGAAGCGTTTTTTGTAACTTTGATGTAAGTCTCAAATTATTTCAAAATAAAAAGTTATTAAAAAATTAGATAACTTAAGAAACAAGAGGACATAAGTATTCATAGGTAAAATAACATGTATGTGGTTTGTTCTAAAATACTCCAGCAAAAAAGGCATGGAGAGAGATGGAAGAAGACAGTAGGATATTGGTAGTTGAAGATGATGATGGGGTCTTTTTTTGATCCCTTTTGAGTTTGTTTGACATTTTGCATATGAAAAAGTTAAAAAGGAAACAAAGAATCAAATAGATCACTATTACAAAATGACAGAATACTGGATAGTGGATGAGTAATAAATTAATGCTCAGAAAAAATAATAAAATAAAATAAAGCTTTCCCTGGAGGGAGGGGAGGCAGAAGGGCGCGGCATGAGCTGGTGCATGTTTTGCTCTGACCGTAGACAAGAACGGCGTCAAACAGCAGCTAAGGCTAAAACACACACCCGGGGAACATCAGAAAGCAAGACCCCCAGGAAATGAGGAAAGACCCACCTCCAACCTGAGCAGGCATCTGGGCCCCCAGGTACTCACCGCCTCTCCAGTGAGCATTCTGCTACCTGCCCCTCGCCCAGGTGTCCTCGTGGTGAAAGGCAGGCTTGGCAGCAGGCGGGGAGGTGGAGCAGGGGCCACAGGCAGGCAGGAGGACAGGGGGGCTGTGTGTGCAGCGGCCAATCCCAGTTAAGTCACTGAGCTTGGGGGCCTTGGGGCAAAGCTTATGGGAACCAGGGAACACGGGGGTAGGGGCCTCGCGGGGCCAACAGGCAACCAGGCAGAGACCAGCCTTAGGGCCTGGGGAATGGGAAGGACGGCTTCTAGTCAGATGGTAAGTCCTCCACCCACCCCCAGGCCCTGCCGGAACGGCGCTGACAGAAGGCAGGACACATACAGACTCGCCCACGTGGACCTCTCATGGACGCTTCAGGCTTTCCAGTTACCCTTCCAAGAGGGAAAATGGGAGAAAAGGTTTGCTGGGGATGGACAGAACATTTCCCTAGAAATAAAGCATGGTGGTTAAAGCATGGGGCCCTGAGGTCAGATTGCCTGGGTTTCTAACTTTACCACTTACGGGCCAAGCGGCCTGAGCCAACATCTGATGGGAACGGTCACGTAAATCCGCCAATCCCATCCTCCCCACATGAGATGGCCCAGAGGCGTCTTCTACACTGGCTCCCAGAGCTCCTAACGGATTAAGTGGATTACACAGTTGCTCGCAGTGGGAACTGGCCTTCTTCCCCACCCTGTCTCCTTTCCCCACTGCCCTGTTCATGTGTATTGCGATCAAGTGCAAATAATCTACTTGCACTTGAATCCTTGTCTCAGAATCTGCTTCTGGGGGAATGTTAATTAACACAGATATTATTGTATTTCGCCCCTGTGGAGACAGATGGAAAGCTGCCCTTGTACTCTCCCCTGCTGTGAAACAGCCAAAGCGTGGTAGTGAGAAAGCCAACAAGGACTCAGGCAGTCACTGCTTATCATGAAGTCCTTCCAGCCCGTTCCCCACGGTCCCCCCTCTGTGTCTGTCCACCCCCCACCCCCAATTGCACCGCAGCAGCCCGCAGATGCCTGGAGAACAGAAGGACCAGGCAAAGTCCTCAGAAATGTTTTCAAAAGATAACAGATGGAGACAAAGAGTACTCTAATCAGACCCCTGGCTCTAAAGAAGCCAAGATTCTCCTAAGTCCTGTCTGCTGGCCGAGGAGATACAACTTCTCTGGACCAGGTACCAGGCTGCCGGAAGAGGAGGGCGGTGTCCCTGCTGCCTTCCCCGGTGGAGTCTCATTACGGAGGCAGATTAAGAGCAACGCTGGCCAGGGGCAAGGAGGCAAATAAAAGGGGCCAACTCAATGGCCCTGGAGACACCTTCTCTGCTTGCGGTGTGCCGAGGGCTGACTACAGAACTGTGTTCTTTGGAAATAAACTTGTTACATGGAAAAGACAGTCCCTCTTGGACTTCTAAGGTGCGGCATCAGTAGCTTGGATGGCGTTCTCTTCAGCACACCTACTCCCTGGCCTGGGGGTCCCAGGAGGGGAGGGGCCTGTCACTTATTATGAGCAGACCACTCTGGTCTCAAGTTACCTGTCAAGCCACGCTGTCCCAAAGCCTGGTCTGGAGCAGGGGACCCTCTCCCAGGAGAGGTAAGCGGCAGGGAAACCAGGGGAGGACGGCCATGCTAAGACAGAACAAGGCCTCAAGGCTTACAAAGGGTACGTGCCCAGAGCACCTGTCTTCCAGCAAGGAGGCAAGCTCTGAACAGATCCCCAACCCCTCCTGAGGCCTGGTTCTGTGGCACATGGTGGAAAGCTGTGCCCTTGAGTCGTCCATGACATAGGTCCTGAGATTCCCTCCTTCATTCTCTTGACAACAGGCTCGGTTAGAGGTGGGCAGGCAGGGCGCTGACCTTACGTAACTACCACTATGGCACAGCCAGCAGCCGAGCAGGATGGACGCCAGCCACGGCGCTCCTCCCCGCCGGGGGGCAGCCCTGGCAGGGTGCGGGGCAGGGCAGCCTGAACTTCCCGTTGACTCACCCAAAGGAAGATATGTCCGTATCTCCACCCATTTCTATCTATATCTATTCATGAACCTGAGTCCAAAGACTTAGGAGAACATGCAGGAAACGGGAGTGAGGCTCTGCATCAGCCTAAGTTAGAGTAGGGTATGAGCAAGAGATACAAACATTAAAAAAAAAAAAAAAAAAAAGAAAAGACCACCCCCATCCTCAAGGTTCTCCCTGTGGCAGAGGAGACAAGAGGCTGCTGTGAACACCTGACATGGCGCAGCTGTCAGAGAGGCAGGGAACGCGTTCTCGGGAGCGCTAACGGAGGAAGCATCTTCACTGCTGGGGGTGAGGCCGGGCCCCCACTGCTAGACGCGCTCCTCCTGCCCCACGAATGTCAGAGAGGCCCTCAGTACAGGCGACAAGCTTTCCTTGTCCAGTGGGACCAGCCCAACCCCACTTCTGGTCGCTTCCTGGGTCCTCCTGATTAGACACTCATTTGGCCTTTGCTTAAAAATCTGTTTCCCACTGGTCTCCCCCAAAAGGCTCCCCTAGAGGAAGAGCATCGTCAGGTGCATGAGAGAAGAGTCTGCTTAGGAAGCTGGGAACCCTGGCAGCTTTCCCACACCACGGAAGTGCATTCAGTCTGGGCGAGTGCAGGTGTCAGGACACACACAAGACGGCAGAGGAGGTTTCAAGCCTCCTTCCTCATGGTGGTGGTCAAGAATTCTTCCCAGGCTCTTGCTCACGCTCACCTTCCTTCAGACTACATGTGAGCTGGCTTTATGATCTTGGCACGTCCGTCCACCACCTTAAGCCTCAATGGCCTCATCTGTACAATGGGAAGAATAACCTCCTCGGGGTGTTGTAAGAATAAGTGAGCTAAAGCATGTAGAGTATCTAAACAGGCCTCAAAGCACATCAGCTGTCATAATTATATTTCCATTAGGGCTCCTAAAATTAACAGTGAACGAAAAACAGGTACCAAACTGTATAGCCTCAGACCAATTCCCAAAAGGGCTGAACCCCCACCTGCTTTGGGAAGCACCCTCACAATCTCCCAGCTTTGCTCCATCTTCCTAACGACTTGTTTCCTTTCTCTGTGAAGATGGCCCCATAAATTTAGAAGACGCTTCTGCCTGGTCTGAGCAGCTGGTTTCCAGTACAAAATTAACATGCAGAACCGCTGCCACCCTCAACGTTTTATGCTGGCAGGGTACTTAAAAACTATTTGTGCACTTCCTCATTTAATCAGAAAACCAACATCTAAGCGGCTAGCAAAGCACCAGTAACATTTTCCCCATCTCACAGATCAGGACACAGAGGCGAGGAGAAGCTAAGTAATGTGTCCCAAGGCCCTCGGCTTGCATGGAACGGCATCAGGATTTGAACACGGAGCGCGTAAGCACTGTCTACGCTAACAGGTGCCCAGGCACCCCTGGGACCTCATCTTCTCTGCATTCAGGGCAAAGAGGTCCCGGGGACTCAAATGTCACCACATTTGTCATTCTCTGCTTCCTCTACCTCGGGCTCCACATTTAGGACCCAATGGATATGGGGCACAAAGAGCTTACTGGCTCAGCCAGGACAAAGAATGATAGAGCAAGAATGTTTTTCAATGGTATATTTTTAGTGTTAGAATATTTTCATCAGAAATGTACTCTACTTAAGTTTGGTAGATATAAGATGTTTATCTAGCTATTGTTTCTTTAATTTTGCTGACAAGTCAATACATAGAAGAATGGGTTCAAGCTAAAAAAAAAAAAAAAAACAAGAATATTTTTCAAAAGAAATGAGAAAAAAGAAATAAGGGATTAAAAACATGCTTAAACCAGCCCTCTAGAAACTGAGGCAGATAGAGGATACTGCCAATTCACCCCCCAAAAACTGCTTTACTCAGCTCCTAGACCAGATACGTACTATCAGATTCCCACAGACGGCAAATCCTCCTTTCCGGGATCCCATGTACTCCAGGAAGCACCGGAGGAAGGTGCTGATGCTGCCGCCACACCTGCAGACACGCTAAGAGCCGGGCAGGAGGAGCCACCACTGTGGAGGCTCCCGCCCGAGGCTGCTCATCCCGCACTGGGTGCAGGCTCCACTCCTGGGCGGCCCTGCCCGGCTCCAGACACAGGCACAGAAAAGCCATTCACAAGGGTCCTGGCATCTGATAAGGAGTACAAGCCCCAGGAATTCTAGGCCTAGAGCGGGGGGTACAGACTCACATGCTTACTAAGGCCAAGAGCCAATGGGGAAAGTGAAGCCAGGAGCGAGCAGTGTGACCCGGAGACCAAACGCCCAGGTTAAAGTTCAAGCTGATGAGGGCCTGGCAGGAAAGCGGCCTGGTGGTACCTACTAGTATTAGTCTGCTCCAGCTGCCATAACCAAGTACTACAGACTGGGTGACTTAAGCAAGAGAAATTTATTTTCCACAGTAGTGGAGGCTAGAAGTCCCAGATCAAGGTGTCGACAGGTTTGGTTTCTCCTGAGGCCTCTCTCCATGGCTTGCAGACGGACACCTTCTCACTGTGTGCTCACATGACCTCTTTGTGTGCGCTGGAGGGAAAGAGATCTCTAGTCTCTCTTCTTCTTGTTATTAGGACACCAGTCCTATTGGATTAGGGCCCCACCCTTATGACCTCATTTAACTTTAATTACCTCCTGAAAGGTCCTTTCTCTAAATACAGTCACATTGGGGTTTAGGACTTCCACCATGAATTTGCAAGGACACAATTCAGTCTGTAACACTACCCTTCTGGTTTTTCCAGAGAAGCCAGAAATCCATTTAAAATGTGAAATGTCCTAATCTGTAATTTCTGGCAACTATTCAACTTGAGTGAAGACGACAGGTAGGCCCAAGGGCTGGGGCTGCTGGCCTTATTGTTGCTGGTACAATGGGACCAAGGATGTAAGCTCTGGTCTAAAGTGAAGCCCTCTCCTGCTGGCCTGGCCAGCTGCACTGGGTTCCCAACTGCCAGGACCAGCCGCTGTTCACCGGCCACTCCCCCAGGAGCAGGGCTGTGGGGATGCGGGGACCTGGGACTGCCAGCACCTGCCAGACCCAGGCTCAGAAGACCAGCAGCGCCCACGGCAAGATGTGGGGTGGCAACAGCGCCTGCAGAAGGCTTTATATGAATAGTATAACAATCTTACTTTTAAGGGTTGTTCATACTCCCGACTGAAAATCGCAGAATTCTTATTTTGTCATTTATTGAAAAAAACTGCTTTTATCCCAAATGCAGCCTGAATTACTAGTGCTGAATTATGGAAGCTTTCTGTCCTGCACTGATGTGTCTCACACGTTGTGAGTTAGGGAAAGCAAACAAGTTCCAATAACTCAAACACCCTCAGAATGATCTCTCCCCCCACTCCCTCCCCCTCCTATTTATTGTTACCAGAAGCAGTGTGTGGAACTGGTACTCCTAACATCACGCTTCTATGGGCTCCAAAGTTAGATCTCCATCCAGTGCTATTGACAAACCTGAAGAAACACTGACAAGACATCAGGTTTTCTGCCAAAAGCATTTACCCTTTGGCAAAATGTTGGCAGCCTCTGAGTACTCCTTGTAAAACCTAACATTTAATTGACCAGGCATATTTAACATTCAGTTAAGAGTTCACATGCTTAGACTAAAAACTTAATTTAACATGGATAGTAACTCCTTGCTTTAGTATAATGGGCAAAGCAAGGCAAAGCTGCAGACATTAATCCTGGGTCAAGCTAAAAGATAGTGACTCTACTTCCTTATCAATTAAAGAGGATGGAACTCCTTGCGGTGGGTGGGGGGCAGAGGAGCAAGAGAGTTCCAGTCTGTGTGACTCTGGTATGATATGTGGTGGCAGGCTTTGCTGAGGACAGCCAGGGCTCCACAGCGCTCAGCACAGGCGGGACAGCTGAACAGACGGAGGTGAGCCCAGCCTACCACCGACGCAGAAACCCTCGCTTGCACAGCCTGCTGTGTCACCACCTGGCTTTTGCTTGGCATCCATGGGTCACTTGCAAATTAGAGCTGCCTGTGTTGGCCCTTTCTGGCAAAACAGAAAAGCACTACTACGCACCAATGTGGTCACAAACAGGGACGCAACAGAGAACAGAATCGTGTGAGTCTCGGCTGTCATGCTCACCCAGGTGACACAGAACACGCCTGCATCAGGTTTTCTACTGAAACTGCAAATTCAAATAAAAACAATTCTTACAGGAACTGCACAGTCCCCAAAGTGTACACAGATCCATTTGGGCCCTCAGGTCCAATGTGAGAAGACTGAATTCATCAAGAGGGTCAGAAGGCCACTCACTACAAGAGGTGTAAAACATTCACACAGAAGAACGAAGAAGTGTGCGTGGCAGGAAATGGTGCTGTGAGGCACCATTGTCATTTATTGAAAAAAAACCGCTTTTATCCCAATGCAGCCTGAATACTAGTGCTTACTGAATTACTAGTAGCTTCCGTGAGGCCACCCACGGAAGCTACCTGAAGGGTGAGGGAGTTCTGAGCAAGGTTTTGGAGGTGTTTTGGTGGTCTGGGGGCTAAGATGAGTATCCCTGTTAGGTGTCCACACATCCCTGCTGACAATGACTGCTACAACCTCCAGCCACAGCAGACATCACTGTGCCCAAGTTCTCACATCTGCCCACCAAGAAAGTCATGGGGCCCACCAAGGCAGAGGCTCCTCTCCCATCCCAGGGCAGTGATGGCCAGGCCCAAAGTCATGCACAGCTGAAAGGGCACTATCTTTATAAGACAGTGGGGCGCTCAGGCCTGCAGGGCAAGCGTGGCCAGTGCCAGGAGAAGGCAGGGCGTGAAGCTGCCAGGAGACCTGTGTTTCACCCAGTGGAGCCCCTTGGCTCAGGTGGACCACTGGCGAAGCCCTCTGCAGGGGGAAGCCGTGCGGTTGTCCAGGTCACAGCAGTCCCTGCCAAAAACCCAGGGAGCCTGGAGCCCAGCATTAGTGAGTGGAGGGAGGTGACAGGCCTCGGCTTGGGTTTTCCTTTGGCCTCATCACCAAGGTGTCACCCTCAACTCCTCCCTTTCATCACCACCATCACCACCACCAACTCCACCACCTCCTTCATCATCATATCAAAGCCAACATCCACTGGCCAATCACTAGGTGCCAGGTTCTCCAATTTACATGATGATTGTCATGTTATAGATGGTAGAACCAAAGGGCAAAGAGGTTAGAAACCTGCCCAAGGTCACCCAGGAAGCAGCACTGAGACTCTAATGCAGTCAGGGTGGCTACAGGGTCTGTCATCTCTGTTATCTGTTTTCCTTTTATCTGGAAATAATCCCAGACTTACAAAAAGTTGTAGGTATAATACAAACAGCTCTCCTACATCCTTACCCAGATCCAACAACTGCTAATTTGACACATTCGTTTTACCATTCTCTCTTTCTCTTTTTCTGAACTGTTTAAAAATAAGCTGGAGGGACTTCCCTGGCGGCGCAGTGGTTGAGAATCCGCCTGCCAATGCAGGAGACACGGGTTCGAGCCCTGGTCCAAGAAGATCCCACATGCCGCGGAGCAACTAAGCCCGTGCGCCACAACTACTGAGCCTGTGCTCTAGATCCCGCGAGCCACAGCTACGGAAGCCCACGCGCCTAGAGCCCGTGCTCCAGCAAGAGGAGCCATTCCACAATGAGAAGCCTGCACACCACAACGAAGAGTAGCCCCCCGCTCGCCACAACTAGAGAAAAGCCCGCACGCAGCAACAAAGACACAACGCAGACAACAAAATAAAAATTAAAAAAATAAGCTGAAGATGTCTTGCCCCTTTAACCCCTACACTTCAGCATCTATTTCCTAAGAATGAGGACAGTCTCCTCATATCACACAAAATCGGGAGAAATTAATATTGATATGATACTGTTATGAATCCGTGGTTCTCTATCTGTGGTTGCAGAATCCAAACCAGGATGAAGCCTGGCGGCCAGGTGGCATGTCTCTCGTCTCCCCCATTTTGGGCAGCTTCTGAGCCTTTCCTTCCCTTTTATGACCTTGACAATTTTTAACAGAGTCAGATATTTTCTACTATGTCCCTCAATTTGGGCTTGTCTGGTGTTTCCCTCATGATTAGACTGAGGATATGACCTCTGTCAGGAATCAGAGTCTACGTGCTTAATTGTTAATATGAGACTATTCCATGTGAGTCCTTCTGGGATACGTCCAGTGGGGCAGCCAGGATCAGCAAGGATCCAGAAACCCCAGCCTGTGTAGGATGCTCAAAGGGGTAGGGCCCCTTCCTTGCGGAAGAGAAGCCCCTGGAACCTGGGCGTTCTTCAAACACCTGAGGGGCTGTGCAGCAAGAGTGAGGCTGCTCCAGAGGGGGCCTGCACCCCTCTCTAACGGAGTGGACACATGTGCATGACGGTGACATGTGCGACCCAGGCCCCAGGCTGAAGGGCGGACTTCAGGTACCTGTAATTCCCAGCAGCTGGCTGCCACTTTGCACCTAGCACGGTGGTGTGGGCCGCTCCAGGGCACTAAAGTAAGGCCTGAGGGGGACTCACAGGGAGGGGACTCCAGCGTGGGGGCAAGAAGAGGCTTCTCTCAGGGTGAGAGCTGTTCTACACTGAGGATCGGCTACTTTGTAAGGCAGTGAGCCTCTCCCCTGCTGGGCAGTGGTCCAGTAAACGAGGTCAACCTGTGAGGCTGGCGGGGGCTGGACATGGGGGTCCCCCAAAGCAGTATCAGCAACACCTGGGATACGAGAACTGCAGAATCTGGGGCCCCCTCCAGACCGGCTGAACCAGAATCTCTGAAGGGTGATTCAGGAACCTGTGTTTTTTAAAAAAGCTTCCAGGTGATTCTAGCGTGCACTCAATTTTAAGAAGAACTCCTCCGAGGTTTTTCTAACACCCCACAATTCTGCAATTCCCTGCTTCTAAATACCCAGCAGGGCATTTCTGTCCAACCCAGGGTAAACAACCAAGGACAACCCTCCCCTTCAATAAAGGCTAGTAAACCCTGTTCCCAGCCTCTGCTAAGACAATGCATAAGCCTATGTTCTGGGGCACACTAAGAAGGCTGCCATACTCTAAGCCCCTTTTGAGAAAAGGTTCCCCAACCGACACCTTCCCACACAAGCTGCATCACTTACAATGCTGAAGTGGCAAAAAACCAGCCCAGGTCTCTAGGCCACAGCTAAATGGATGCGAGCGGAGCCTGGGTCTACAGCAGCCACTGGTGGGAGACCCTGAAGAGGTCAGATCCAGCGGTGGCGCTTGTATCAGATGTCCACACCCGCAGGCCCGCAGGCAGGAGGTAGGTCTCCTGAGAAATGAACTCCTGAACAGAGCAAGGCTGGACTGCTTCTCTGGCCCCTTACAGTGGCCACTGCACATCCCTCTTGCAAGCTCTGGGACCCAGCATAACAGTGGTAACTCCTGAAGCCCCCCAGGATGTGCCATGATTCCTGTCACAAACCCCCACTACTGAAGGACCCTGAGATGTGTCTTGTCACTGGGTGTGTCTAAAACAACCGGACCCAAGGGTCTGTAATGGGGACAACAGTAATAGTGACAGTACAGCAGACCAGGTCCCCAACCCCTCCCTGAAGCCTGGCCCAGGGCTGAGTACCCACTGCCCAGCCAGGAAGGGGCCCTCTGTTAAGCTTTTAAAAGTGGAGAAAGGAGACAACTCTTAGCATTAAGACTGTACCGATGGTCATCACCACTGGCAGAGTGAAAGGTGTGATTCCCTGATAGACCCTGGGCCCTGAGTATGTACCCAGGGAAGCCAGACAACATGGAAGGATCGATAGCTCTTCTGAACAGGTCAGGAAAAGAGGATGCTGGCCTCTGGGCAGGGGGTGGACGTTAATGCTACCAACATCTTACTTTACTGAGCACCTACTATGTGCCACGCACTGTTCTAAGCCCTTTCTCTGACCCTTTTCACTTAAGCCTCACAAAAGCCCTCCAATGCAGGTACTCGTATTATCTCCATTTTCTTTTATATGAAAAACTAAGCTTCGTGGGGTTAAGTACTTTCCTCTAGGTCTTGCAGCTTCAAGCAGGAGCACCAGAATTCAAAACCTGTGTCTGACTCCAGGGTCCACAGTGCTTCAGACTCAGAGGTACAGTTGGTGATGGAGAAGCAGGGTAGACCTCAGAGCAATGAGCTTTTATCACTCAAGGGCAGAGCAGGTGTGGATGCTCTGGTAATGCAGACCCACAGGCCCTCAACTGTAACTTAGCAACCAAGGCTTCTCTTGTGTAACTACTCCCCACCCAGCCAGGCAGAGAGATGCCCGGCGCTGGCAGGTGGCTCAGGGAGCTGCGGCCATTCTCTCACCCCAAGGAAGGTCTGGAGAGCACAGTGGGGTGACAATTTTCCCACCTGCCCCGGTGCTGTGCCGACAGGGTTAATCCACCAATTTAGAATTACCACCACGGCTTTTTATAGCTAAAAGAGCCCTTAGAAATTATTTGCTCCAACTCTTTATTTTATAAAAGGTCTTGAGAGGCAGTGGGAACTCTCACAGGCAGCCGAGATGAAAAGAGGAGGGTGCAGGCTCTCCTCACACCCGCAGCTCGCAGGCAAACCCCCTCCCCAAAGCAGACATCAGGCCCAGAAGAAGTATGTGGCTCCAGGACTCTTCCCAGCCCCTAGACACGATCATTTCTCCTCAAAACCAAGCTTCCGGGTCTCACCCAGCTTACGCCCTTCCCCAGCCCTGTGGTCCAGTGATGAGAGCCTCTGGGGGCCACAGGGCTCGTTTTGGCTGCCTCTTCCTAAGGCTTCACCCTCCAGCCTCGGCTAACCTTAGACATGGAGAGGAAGCACACTCAGCCAGGCTGCAGGATCCTGCCTCTTCTCCAAGCGGTCCAAGACCCCCTGCTGTAACACTGGAGGCTGCCCCAGGTCACAGGTGGACTTTCAGAACTGTGAAGACCCCGGGCAGCAGAGGAAGGGAATTAAATGGCACCAGTTCTGGAGCTGAGATTCCAGTATATGAGCTCTGGTCCTGACACTTAGCAGCTGCATAACTGTAGACCAATTCTTCTCTCTTTTTATTTTTTTTGACACATAAAAAGGTGTACATGATTAATGTATATGACATGATAAGTGTGGAGATAAGTATATACCCATGAAACCATCACCATAATCTATGCCATAACCTATCCATCATCTCAGAAAGTTTCCTCTGCCGTCTTATTTATTATTTTTTTGTGATAAGAACACTTAACATAAGCTCTACCCTCACAGAAAAATTTGAAGTATATAATACAGTATTGTTAACGTAGGCTCTATGCTGTACAGTAGATCTCTAGGACTTGGTCATCTTGTCTGTCTGAAACTTTACACCCTTTGACTAATACCTTCCCATTCCCCCCTCCCCACCCCAATCTGTGGCAACCACCATTCCACACTCTGCTTCCATGAGTCTATTTTAAATTTATCCTTTAAGCGATATCATGTAGTATTTGTCCTGTGTCTGCCTGGGCCAATTCTTAACCCCTGCAAGCCTCCATTTCCTGGTCTGAAAAAAGACACAATTATACCTACTTCACGGGGTGGTTCTGTGAATTCAAAGAGACAACCCAGGCAAAGCACAGTGCCTGACAATTATTTTTATAGAATTATTATTAATCGTAATAATGCTATAACTCCCATTCACTGGCCCTTACTCTAGGCCAGGAACAATACTAAGTGCTTGACATGAATTATTTCATTTGTTCCCTCTTACAAATCTAAAACAGGTGTTACCAATTTCATTCCACATTTGAGGAAGTATGCTCAGAATTGTTAAGTGAATTGTCCAATGATGCACAGCTATTAAGTGGTGAGGCTGGGCTTCGAACCCAAGTTTGACTTCAAAGCCTATGATGACATTTGTGGTCTCTGCCTTTCGTGTTCATGATCTTACACAATTAAAAAACCTATCAGGTGATAAGCAGGTCCTGGGAGACAGTATCCACTGACAACCAACTGAGAGTAACGAGGACCCTTGGGGACTGAAGCATTCGGTAATTTAATTTTCCGGTTAGTTCAATATTCACTAGAAACCTGTGTTTATTGCTAAATATTTTCTAAAGCAAGGCTCAGAGGCAAGAACTTGCCAACCAGAAGGTCAGTCTGAAAGACACTCTGACACCTGCCACATCAAGGCCACCAGAATGCTCACATGCCACAGTGTGGGGGGCGCCACACTCACCATCACCAGCACCCCATCCTCCCCTTTGATGAGGATCTCCACTCTGCTGCTCCTCGCGACCAACCCCACCCCGCCCGGGGGCCCAAGACTCAGGAACTGATGTGCTGTCCATCCCCAGGGAAGAGGGGACCTGTGCTCTTTCCTGGCTCTGCCACCCTGTGGGACTCAGATTTCTCATTTGTAATGTGAAAGGATGAGCTGAAGATCTCCAAGATCCACGAGAGTCAGAGGGAGCAGCTAGTTCCAGTGAGACGGACCTGGGTTCCAATCTCACCTCTAACATCTTCTGTTGTTAGCAACCACAAGTGCTAACATTTGCTGTACATTCACTGTACACCAGACACTGGGCTTCGGATTTGTGCAGCATGATTTCATTTAATCCTCACAGCAACCCTGTGATGAAGGTACTTTTATCCCCATAAAAGAAACAGAGGCTCAGAAAGGATAAGTGACTTGCTCAAGGGCACACAGTTAGTAAATGAGGGCCAGGATTTGAATGCCCAGCACATGTAACAGTAAACATTTGGTGAATGAACCCTGTTCTGTCTGTGCTCTTAGCCACCAAGTCCTATCAAGTTCACCCCATAACCAATTCCATTCCCTTCTCCCTTCCCCCAAAAGTAGGTTCTGAGGCTTGGTTGGCATAAAGTAAGCCAACCCTATCCGCCCACCACCAGGTGCAGGACTCTGGCCTGAGGACCCTAGACTTTAGCAGAGGATTCCCATCAGTGACCGGGAGACAGGTTCCTACACACATAGTAAGGCCGGGAGTCCATCGGGTCCCTCCTTCAGAGGCTACCCGAGCACTGTCAAGCAGGCCGTGGCAGGCTCTCATCACTAGACACACAGTAGGCACCCTATGGAGCCCCAAGGAGCCCAGGGATCAGCTGTGGGCTGCCCAGGTACTGCCTTCAAAGGGAGCTCAGGAGGCCCAGGCCCCCTCCGTGCACTTTGCCTGGCTCCCCTCCACCCGCGCCTCAAGTGCACCATCTCCCCAGCAAAAGGGCGTAGGCACCCGCTGCCAGTGCCAGGCCCGAGCTAAGGGCTTCAGCCGACACGCCAGGGCCCGCGGCACCTGGACCCCGAGGGTCCACCTCCCCTCACCCTCGCCTACCTCCCGCACCTCCTTCAGCCCCATCACACGTCACTCCTCCGATCTGCAAATTCCCCTCGGCTCCTCTCCACCCCAGCGCTCCTGTCGTTCCCTCCCGGGGGAGGTCAGGGGGCCACTTCCTCAATTCCAAACCCAGCTGGGTGGCGGAACCCTAGCCCGCCGCGAGGGCGCGCATCTCACCTTCACCCCGCAGCCGGGCTCCGCGAGGCTGAAGCTTCCAGGCCGGCCCTCCGAGGAGCTGCTTTGGCCGAACCCGCCCCCGCCGCCCGCTCTGAGCCGTGGAGGTCCAGGCAGGGGTTGCAGGCTCCGCCGCGCCGTCTGGTCAGCCGCCGCGGGGCTCGCAGGTGGACTCCGCGCGCCTGCCCAGCTGGCGAGCCCGCGCGTCACTTGTGCACGTGCGCAGGCTCTCGGGTTCAGCCTCCTGAGCCCGAGGCCAGACCCACCTCCTTGGCTCGCGGAATTCTGGGAATTGCAGTTTGCGTCCGGTGACAGCCCGCTCCTTCAACCCGCGGAATCCTGGGAGTTGTAGTTTGCTCCTCGAGAGGCGGTTTTGCTTGGTGTAAAGTTTATACAATTATGGGAGGCCTGATGATAAACTTAAATGCAAGTTAAACCAACAAGCAGATGTCATTTATCAAATCAAAGTAATTAATACGTTCACATGCTTTTAAAAAATATATAATACTACGGGGGACTTACATACAAAAGCACCATTCCCCTGCTCCAATCCCCCAGCCCCACTCTATCCAACCAGGACCCACCTGCTCCTTAAGGGCAACATTCCCAAGTCTTAGGGCTGCTGCATCTGGCATTTACTGCTGACTGTCGATATATATATATATATATCTCCCTACTTCTTCATTTATGAATTTTAGACCTCTTGACTTTTTGCTAGTATAGATGAAAATTTTATTCATTTAGATGTGCACCAACTATGATTACCTGCACCTCCACTGATCTATGAGATAACACTTCTGTCTCTCGAATTGGAAAAACCCTGTATTTCATTTATAATTATTTTAAATGATAATGCCCAAGTGGTGAGGCAGTAAAAGTTCGTAAATTTATGCAGGGCAATTTGACAATACAGTCAAAAGCCTTTAAAAACATACAGACCTCTAACCAAGAAATTCTAATAAATGTGGATGAGTGCAAAGGCTGAACAGTGTTGTTTATAATGATAATAAGTTATAAGGCTGGAGTGGCTATATTAATTTCAAAGTAGAATCAAGAGCAAGGAAAATCATCAGGGATAAGAAGGGATATTATGTAATGACAAAAGGGTCAATTCACCAACAAGACATAATAATCCTAAATGTGAATGTACCTGACAATAGAGCCTCAAAATAAATGAATCAAATACTGATGTAACTAAAAGTAGAAATAGACAAACCTGTAAGTACAGTTGGAGACTTCAACATCCTTCTCTCAACAACTGATAGAACAACTAAGCAAATAGTCAGCAAGGATACAGAAAACCTCAACAACACCAAAAACTAACAGGATCTAATTGACATTACATAACACTCCATTAAACAACAAAAGAATACACATTTTTTCAAACACTCACAGTATATATATTAAAATAAACTCTATCCTGGACCATAAATATAAAAATTAGCAAAAGACATGAATAGACATTTTACTGAATATATATATATATATGGCAAATAAATACATGAAAAATGAAAAGATGTTCAACATCACTAGCCCTTAGGGAAATGCAAATTAATACCATGATGAAACAGCTAAATTAAAAAATAATGTCAATATCAAATGCTGGTGAGTATGCAGAGAACTCTATCTCTCATACATTGCTGGTGGAAATAGTTTGGTAGTTTCTTAAAAAAAATAAACATGCACTTACCATATGACTCATCAATCACACTCCTGGGCATTTATCCTGGAGAAATGAAAACTCACACAAAAACTTGTACCAATTGTTCACAGCTGCTTTATTTGTAATACCCCAAAACTGGAAACAAACAAAATGTCCCTCAACAGATGAATGGTTAAACAAACCGTAGTGGATCCATACCATAGAATACTATTCAGTACTACAAAGGAATGGACAATTGATACAGGCAACAACTTGGATGGATATCAAAGGCACTATGTTGAGTGAAAAGATGTCAATCGCAAAAGGTTACATATATGATTCCATTTATATGACATTCTTGAAATGATAAAACTGTAGAGATGGAGAACAGGTTAGTGGTTGTCAGGAGTTAGGGATGGGGTAGAGGGGGAAGTGGTGAGTGTGACTATATAAGGGTAGCAGGAGGGAGGTGCACCTCTTTGAGGTGCTTGATTGTGGTGGTGGTTACACAAATCTACACGTGATAAAATGACACAGAACCATACACAACTTTATACCAATGTCAAACACCTGTTTTGGGTACTGTACTATAATTATGTAAAATGTAACCATTGGGGGAAACTGGATGAAAGGTTCCATGGAACCTCTCTCTACTATCTTTGCAACTTCTTATGAATCTATAATTATTTCAAAATTAAAAGTTTTTAAAAAGAAAGAAAGAAGCAAACAAACAAACAAAAACCATGGACATTACTTAGGTCCTTAGCCATACAGGATTAATTAAATAACATCGTGGACCATCTGAGAAATCATTAAAAGAATGTTGCAAAGTAATATTCACTTAACACTTGGAAGATATTTCATATTATATCATATTTAATTTTTAAAAAGCACCAAAACATTCAAAGTGACCCCTCTTTAAAAAGAGTATATTTATGCAAAAGAGTCCAGAAGGATGTCAGCACATACCCTGTATAGTGAGATTATAGATGATTTTTATTCTCATCTTGTTCATTACCTATATATATATATTTCTCCCCCACCCCCGCCCTAAACATGTATTTTAATTTTAAGGTTTAAATTTAAGTCGTATTTAGTTTTAAAAAAGCTCCTAGGTTGAGTTCACGGTTCTCTACAACAGCTGTCCCCAACCTTTTTGGCACCGGGGACCGGTTTCGCGGAAGACAATTTTTCCACGGACAGGGTTGGGGGCGGGGGGGCGGAGGTGGGGATGGTTCACGCGGTATTGCGAGTGATGCTTTGCTCCCTCGCCCGCCGCTCACCTCCTGCTGTGCGTCCCGGGTCTTGACAGGCCGCGGACCCGTCCTGGTCCGAGGCCCAGGGCTTGGGGAACCCTGCTCTACAAGAAGGACAGTAATGGTCAGCCGATGGAAAGAGGCACCAAGCAGCCCAAGAAAGCAGCCCATTACCAAAGGTGGGAAGGGATTGAGTTCTGGACAAAGCAGAGTCTTCTGCTTTGGACATAGCCTGTGGGTCCCCTAGGACCCAGTTTGCAGACAAGGATGATGTTTCATTTTATGAGCCAATCATGTTTTAAAAACTATTCTGGTTGTGGAGCATTAGGTAGTGCTTTACTTGCTGGTAGGAAGCTTTAATAGACGGAAAAAACAAGTACTTTCCTTTGTAGTAAATACCCAAGGTGGGCTGAGTAGCTGTCTTTTTGAAGTCTTAACCAATACTTTCAATAAATCAAGTATTTATGCAGCACCAAGCTGGGTTTGGCATTCCTCATGACTGAGTCCTCTCCCTTCCTCTGGGGTCACATTCCCTTTCTATTTCTATATGTGGATGACTCCCAAATCCACATCTCTAGTCCTGAGTTCCAGATCCACACTTCTGATCAAGTTGCTTGGGGCATGTTTCTACCTGGCTTACCTGACAGCATCTTAAAGCCTATGTGATGAACATGACGATGATGGTAATGATTTTAAATAGATCTGCAAATTATTTTACTCTCCTTCCTTCAAAAGATGAAGTTGAATTATTTTTCCCTTGAATAACTTAGTGATTCACTTAGTGGCATAATGACTCACTGCTAATAAATAAAATATGTCAGAAGTGATAATACGTGATTTCTGAAACCAGGTCTTAAAAAAGACATAGCATCTACACCTCTGTCTCTGTCTCTGTCTCTCTGGTAGCCTTTGGAACATAGCTGCCATGTCATGAGGAAGCTCAGGCCACATGGAAAGGACATGCATGGGCACATTTGTTTGCTAGGGCTGCCACAGACTGGGTGGCTTAAACAAAAGAAATTTATTTTCTCACATTCCTGGAGGCTGAAAGTCCAAGACCAAGGTGATGGCAGGTTTGGTTTCTCTCCTGAGGCCTCTCTCCTTGGCTTGCCGATGGCCATCCTCTCTCTGTGTTCTCCCATGGCCTTTACTCTGTGCACAAGCATCCTTGGTGTCTCCTCCTCTCCTTACTAGGACACAAGTCCATCAGATTGGATTAGGGCCCACTCTAAATGGCCTCGTTTGAGCTTAATTACCTCTTAAAGTCCCTATCTCTAAATACAGTCACATTCTGAGGTACTGAGGGTTAGGACTACAACGTATGAATTTGGGGGGGGGACACAATTCATTCCATAACAATGGGTGTACCAGGCAACGGCCCCAAGTAGGCCTTCAGCTGACAAGCAGTAGCAATTGTCAGACATGTGAGTGAATGAGCCCTAAGGTGATTCCACCCTCCAGCCTTCAAGCTACCTCAGCTGATACCCCAGACATCACAGAACAGAGATAAGCTGTTCCTGCTGTCGTGTTTAAATTTTTGACCCACGGAAATTACAATAAGTAATACATGATTTTTGTGATTCTCAAGCCGCTATGTTTTGGAATATGGTTATGTAACATTAGATAAATAATATCCTTGTATTACACTTGTCTAACACTACATAACAAATCCCAAAACGTACTGGCTTAAAGCAACAATAATCATTTATTATATCTCACAGTTTCTTTGGGGCCAGAATCCGGAAATGACTTGGCTCGTTGGTTCTGGTTCAGGGTCTCTTATAAAGTTGCAATCAGATGTTGGCTGAGACTGCAGTCAACTGAAAGCTGACAGAGATGGGAGGATCTGCTTCCAAGGGGGCTGGTTCACGTGGCTGGAAAGTTTGTTCTTCTCCATGTGGACCTGTCTATACGGCCTCTTGAGTGTCCCTGTGGCCAGGCAGTTTGCATCCCCAGAGCAAGTGATTTAAGAGACCAAGGCAGAAGCTGAGAAGAGACCAAGGCAGAAGAATACCTTTTGTGACCTAGCCTCAGAGGCCTCATACCACGTCCCGTCTGTGTATTCTATTGGTCACATAGGTTGACACTGATGCATGTGGAAAGGGACCATGCAAGGGTACGAATACCAAGCGACAAGGATCTTTGAAGACCCTCTTGGAGGCTGGCTACCATAATGATAATCAGAGATACCATCTGTTCAGTACCTATTATGTGCTTTGCTTTAGATGGAAATGATCTCATTTAATCCTCACAACAACCTCATGCGGTAGATTATATATATTTTTTACATCTTTATTGGATTATAATTGCTTTACAATGTTGTGTTAGGTTCTGCTGTACAACAAAGTGAGTCACCTATATGTATACATATATCCCCATATCCCCTCCCTCTTGCATCTCCCTCCCACCCTCCCCATCCCACCTCTCTAGGTGGTCACAAAGCACCAAGCTGATCTCCCTGTGCTATGCGGCTGCTTCCCACTAGCTATCTATTTTACATTTGGTAGTGTATATGTGTCCATGCTACTCTCTCACTTCGTCCCAGCTTCCCCTCCCCCCGTGTCCTCAAGTCCATTCTCTACATCTGCGTCCTTATTCCTGCCCTACCACTATGTTCATCAGTACCGATTTTTTAAAAATAAATTTATTTATTTATTTATTTATTTTGGTGTGGGGGCTGCATTAGGTCTTCGTTGCTATGCACAGGCTTTCTCTACTTGCAGCAAGTGGGGCTACTCTTTGTTGCGGTGCACAGGCTTCTCACTGTGGTGGCTTCTCTTGTTGCTGAGCATGGGCTCTAGGTGCATGGGCTTCAGTAGTTGTGGCATGCAGGCTCAGTAGTTGTGGCTCACAGGCTCTAGAGCACAGGCTCAGTAGTTGTGGCACATGGGCTTAGTTGCTCTGCGGCATGTGGGATCTTCCCAGACCGGGGATGGAACCCGTGTCCCCTGCATTGGCAGGTGGATTCCCAACCACTGTGCCACCAGGGAAATCCCAGTACCGTTTTTTTAGATTCCATATATATGAGTTAGCATTTGTTGTTCTCTTTCTGACTTACTTCACTCTGTATGACAGACTCTAGGTCCATCCACCTCATTACAAATAACTCAATTTCGTTCCTTTTTATGGCTGAGTAATATTCCATTGTATATATGTGCCACATCTTCTTTATCCATTCATCTGTTGATGGACACTTAGGTTGCTTCCACGTCCTGGCTATTGTAAATAGTGCTGCAGTGAACACTGTGGTACACGACTTTTTTGAATTATGGTTTTCTCAGGGTATATGCCCAGTAGTGGGACTGCTGGGTCATATGGTAGTTCTATTTTTAGTTTTTTAAGGAACCTCCATACTGTTCTCCATAGTGACTGTATCAATTTACATTCCCACTAACAGTGCAGGAGGGTTCCCTTTTCTCCACACCCTCCCCAGCATTTATTGTTTCTAGATTTTTTGATGATTGCCGTTCTGACTGCTGTGAGGTGATACGTCATTGTGGTTTTGATTTGCTTTTCTCTAATGATTAGTGATGTTGAGCATCCTTTCATGTGTTTGTTGGCCATCTGTATGCCTTCTTTGGAGAAATGTCTATTTAGGTCTTCTGCCCATTTTTGGATTGGGTTGTTTGTTTTTTTGATATTGAGCTGCTTGTATATTTTGGAGATTAATCCTTTGTCAGTTGCTTCGTTTGCAAATATTTTCTCCCATTCTGAGGGTTGTCTTTTCATCTTGTTTATGGTTTCCTAGTAGATTATATTTGTCCCCAGTTTATAGATAAGAAAGGCTAAGAATCAGTAAACATTTTGCCCAGGGGCAAGTAGCTAGCAAATGGAGGGAGATGGAACCCAGCTTGGTGTGACTCCATCCCAGCCTCTCCACACTCTCCCGGGCCCTGAAACCTCCAAGTCACTTTCACCTTCTCTCTCCTCACCACCAAGTTGTGTAAATTCCTGCCATGTTTATCCTCCCCCTCATCCTCTTCCAACCTTGCCTCTACTGTCCTGATTCAGGGTGGTCCCCAAAAATATGACTAAAAAGAATACATATTTGTTAAATTAAGGGAGAAACTCTAGCAACCTGTTATAGCTCTACTGTACTCAGTTTGAAACCCACGCATCTACCGTATTAGGATCTTTAAAAGGAATCTGCATGCTCAAAGCAAATGGCTAAACAGGAAGCCAAATAATCTCAATGGAATCTGTGCCCAGATCAGAAAACAAGGCCAGGGCAAGGCCCCGGAGAGCTGGATTAAGAGAAGAGGCAGAGAACAAGAGCCCTTCTACCCAGCCATTAATGCCAGGCTGGTTTATCTGGCTATGGAAGCGGAATGAGGTTTTCAATGCCTGTAAAAATATGCTTTTAGGACTTCCCTGGTGGCGCAGTGGTTAAGAATCCACCTGCCAATGCAGGGGACACATGTTCGAGCCCTGGTCTGGGAAGATCCCACATGCCACAGAGCAACTAAGCCCGTGCGCCACAACTACTGAGCCTGCGCTTTAGAGCCCTCGAGCCACAACTACTGAGCCTGTGTGCCACAACTACTGAAGCCTGCGCACCTAGAGCCCGTGCTCCACAACAAGAGAGGCCACCGCAATGAGAGGCCCGTGCACCACAATGAAGAGTGGTCCCTGCTCTCCGCAACTAGAGAAAAAGCCCATGCACAGCAATGAAGACCCAATGCAGCCAAAAATAAATAAATAAATAAACTTATATGTAAAAAAAAAAAATTAACCATTCATTAAAAAAAATGTTTTTAAAATTTTAGTAATTACTTTTGAGGAAATATAATTTTCATAAACCTCCCCTAGTGTATGTTTTTAGGTTATATTTGCCCAGCTCACTGATGGCATGTTAAGACATTTTGCTAGTATTTGGGCTCTCCAAGCCTGTTTGCCATGGGGACATTCCACTTCTCCTCCCACAGGGGGCGCTCCCCGCAGATAAGCAGGAGGTATAATCACAGCTTTGGGGAGTCTCCCCCACTACACACTGACTTGTATAGATAATTAAATGCTACCTAGGAAGAGGGATAATTATAAAAGACACATTAATTTCCTGAAACTGAAGCTCAAACGATTGCCTTTAATAAACTTTAAGTTTTGGAGGAAGATGTACAATGTGCATAATTCAAAATCATCCCATTCTTTCATCTCCTCTCCCCCAACACTGCCTTTTTCCTTTTGCTCCTGTCAGTGACTGCTATTTTAATTGTCCTGCTCATGCAGGCTTCCAGAAAGAGATTTTACTCTGAATGTGAGAGAGAAGACACATCCTTTAGTGGCAAATACTCACAGTTACAAAGAAAAAACAGTGCCTTTGGTACACATACGTGGGGAATACCTGAGAATCTGGCAAACTGGCCGCCCCACCTGCTACAGGACGGTCCTGGGTCACTTGCTTGTCTTCCTCTGTTGGCTCATTTATGCAAATAGCTGCAGTTACCCCCTGAACATGGCTGCTTCTGAAATCTCCAGCTCAGTGGTTTACTTCACTTTCTCCCACCCGATGTCCTGAATTTCTTGGAGGATAATTTTGCTGGAAACTTAGAGGTTAAAAACGGGGAACATTGGCTAAGTGAAATAAGTGAGACAGAGAAAGACAAATACTGTATGACCTCACTTATATGTGGAATCTAGGTCGCCCCCCCCCAAAAAAAACAAGTTCATAGATACAGAGAACAGATTGGTGGTTGCCAGAGGCTAGGGCGTGGGAGGTGGGCGAAAGGGGTGTATAGAATCAAAAGGTACAAACTTTCAGTTATAAAATAAATAAGTCATGAGGCTGTAATGTACAGCATGGTGATTAGTTAATAATACTGTATTGCATATTTGAAAGTTGCTAAGACAGATCTTAAAAGTTCTCATCATAAGAAAAAGATTCTGTAACTATGTATAGGCATATTAACTAGACTTATTGTGGTGGTCATTTCACAGTATATATAAATACTGAATCATTATGTTGTACACATGAAACTAATACAACGTTGTATGCCAGTTATACCTCAATAAAAAATTAATTAAATGCTAAAAAAATAGGGTATGTTGTAATACCTAGTAGATGGTGAGGGTATGAGGGAAAAGGTGCTGCCACACACTACAGATGAGAATATAAATCAGTGTGAATAAGTCAGGGACTGCTTTGGGCTGTTAGCAGCAGAGGGCTGCCTGCAGTAGCTTAGAACAATTAAGACTTTGTTTGCTCAGGTCTGAGAAACAGCCCAGAGCTGTTTGAAAGCTCTAACAGGGCTTTCAAGGACCCAGACTCGTTTGGCCTCCCTGCTCCCCCCTCCTTAGTGCACGGTGTCCATCCTCAAGGTTACAAGAAGGCTGCTGCAGCTCCTGCCATCACAACAGAGACCATTTGGAAGAGGAAAAAGGACTGGAAGCAAAAAGGACTTTCCTGGAAGTCTCACTCAAAGCTTCTGCTTCCATCTCACTGGCCACCCCATCTACAAGGGAGGCCCCAAAATGTAGCTTTTTGATTATTAAGGGACTACAGGAGAATGGATATTGGGTAGGCTGCCATGAGGTGCAGACTTTTTGGACGACAATTCAGAAATAGCTATCAAAATTTAAAAATTTAAATACACTTACCTCTTGACTCAGAAATCCCCCTGCTAGGAATTTATACTGGAGATGTGTTCTCATATATGTGCATGTGCTTACATACCACAGTTGTTTCTTACAGCAGGAAAGGATTCATGGACATGCATTTTCACTAAGTGCAATGTCTCAGTGAATGTCAGGCTCTGACCCATCCGATTAGCAACTTCTCTTCCCGAGCAGAAGGTGGGTAGAGACAGGGAGCAGGAATGTGGCTGGGGGTTCCGTCTCAGCCAAAGTAGTAAAGTAGGGAGGGGAGCATAAATGTTTCTCTGCAGCCGTTAAGAGGACGCAGAATGGGATTTATTAAGGAATATTAGGTGACTCAGAGATTCACTGGGATGGATGAGGAACAGACTCTAGACTGGTTTTCTAGGAACAATTCCCGCAATGTCTGAGAACCGAACTGCCGAGGGAGCAGCTGCCTCCCCATCTCTGGACTCATGCTGCTCTGCCATGGGATGGAAGCTACCACTGACTCTTCCAGATATAGAGAAACCACAGTCCTCTGCTGCCATTTCCCCCGGCAGGGGTACCACCTCATGGCCTTCTCTTCCTTCTTCCGCATTTTATAGGGTGCATCTGCTTGGTGGAGCCTTGGTCCCAGGGATCCCTTGTTGCAGAGTCTGGAAGATGGAGTTTGTATTTCTCCATCTCCAGTGTGGACAGCCTGGTGGAAGGGGGTTGGAGTGAGGGCAGAGTGAGATCCTGATGAGTGCAGACTTCTGTATCTGCTACCCTCACCAAGCACTTCATGTAGTTGCTTTTCAAAAGACAGTCCCTCTCATAAGAGGAATTCTCTTGCCAGATTTTAAGACATTTTTCTTTACCTTTTTACATGGCAGCATGAAAATCAGATAGAATAAGGCTGTGAAGCTATTGGCCAATGTCTGTCATATGGTAAGTGTTCAGTACATGTTAACTATTAACCAGTAAGGAGGTACCTTTCCAGCTGGCCCTTCAAGGTTGGGGGGTGGGAGTTGCAACCCAAGGTGCTTAAGGAGAACAGGCAAAGAGAGCGGGGGGGAGGACCCATTAATGAAAGTGTTCATCTTTAATTTTTTTCTTCCTGTGGTCCATCTCACTTCTCCCCGAGTGTCTTTTCATTCCGCAAGAATGACCAACTTCACTTACCGTCGACTCTACCTACTGAAACCTCTGAATGAGCCAGCCCTTCACAAGACTCCAGAGTTGTCGGTAGTCCCTGACTTAGTTTCTGCTGTGTATCTCCATCAGCCTTCACCATTTTTTGGTTGATTGTCCAGAGGCAGCATGACTAGAGAATGCACTACATCCAGGTGAAACCTCAGAGAGACAGCAAGATGGATAACGTCTCTGCCTTGAACGAGGCCCCAGATGAGCTCAGTTGCTTAGTTGCCCAAGGAGACTCTATCTTTTTTTTTCAAACTACCTAAACGATCCACTGTGCACCACACACAAATCCTAGCAAGAGAATGTCTGCTGATTAGGGCGGTAGTTGGTTTGCGGAGGCCCAGCTATAGGCAAGTTGACATTCACGCAGATGCTATGTGGAACAGCATTGTTCACTGCTGGGGGTCTCCCACTGAAGTTAAGAGGACCTCTGGGTCTCTAATTCTACATGGGGAACACCATCCTTCAACAATTTCCTTCATTCAGCAAACACTCTGTGCAATGTATCATTTGGGGGTATTTATCAGTGTTTGGGGGGGATCTTCAATGTGTATTTTCAGACTACATAACCTCAGAGAAGGCATTTGAAGACAAGGTTGAAGGCTTGCTGGCTTTGCTTCCTTTAATTTTGGAAAAATTCTTCTAGTCTGATCGAATCTACCTGATTCATAGCCAAGCTAGAAGGGGGCAATCATCTGAAAGACATTCTAAATCATTCTGGAGGAAAAAGAAACCCTCTGTTTGTCCTGCTCTCATTAGATTGCCGTCACAGGAGAAATCGCCAGCCTTTGGCCTGAGTTTGGGGGGGATGAAGACCAGGCTCTTGAACTTGCTCTGTCCCATATTTTGTTCCTCTGTCAAGAAATTGGTCCTGGCTTGTGAAACAGACATTTTGTAAAAGCAGAAATAGTAATGAGGCTGACGTCAGCAGTGTGGCCTAAACAGCAAATGATCTCACTGGCATATGAAGATTCATCAGTTCAGAAGAGGAAGATTATTCCTGAAGATGAGAGAGGAGAATTCTTAAAACAAAACAAAGATAGCTTGTTGGAACAGAAAAGTCATTCCATTCCTGGGGCAGGGAAGGAAATCCAATACGGGCTGCTCATTTCCCACACCTGCCCTTGGGGTTTGCACATAGAGCTCACTCCTTGTTCCTCCTCCAATGCCAGACTTCCAAAGCCCAGTGAACACACCAGATGCTGCATATACCATCTGGATCATCCCCACCTATAGGAATCTCTTACTCCTCTATGACTTTCATTTGTTGTATCATTCTCTTAAGTTGGGTTCCCCCAAAACAAGAATTTGAGAGAAAGTAGTTTATTTGAGAGGTGGTACCAGGAAGCTCCAGCCAAGGGCTGGAGAAGTGATACAGGAAGGGAAGGAAGCTAATATAGGGGGAATTAATACCGCCACTGTGGGAATCAGTGTCTCATTCCCACTGGGGAGCCCTGGAGACTGCACAGACCCCGCCTCATTGTCATCTTGCCTGAGTGGGATAGGAATGGAGGCTTTTATCCTTCACCTCCTATCCATTTTGCAGGAGCTATTTCTAGGAGTCTCAGAACCTCCTGCCCTGCACTCATGGAGAAAGCCCTCAGATGGAGAATCCCAGGTGTGTTCCTTAAGAATCCATCATTATACAAGGGAGTGGGGAAGGTTGAGGGGATGTGGGTAGGCAATGACAGCATCTGCTGTACTTTCCCTCCTTTATTCACTAACTCATCACTCTGTGTGAAGCCCTGTGCCAGATCCTGTAGCTGCAATGAAGAACAACACAGACACTATCTGCAATCTCCTGGAGCTTAAAATCTAGCAGAGAAGTCCAATGTTGATTAAATAAGCATGCAAGTATATAATAAAATCAGTGAAAAAGTGAGGTAGAATAAAAGAACTGCGAGTTCAGGGAAAGGATGGCAGGAAAACATACTCTGGTTTGAGAAATCATGGAGGGCTTCTTTGAGGAGGATGTGAGAGTTATCTAACTGGAGGTGAGAGAGAGATGGGAAGAGCATTTCAGGCAGAAGAAATAGCATGTGCTTATTTGTATGGAAATATATTAATATAAATGTTTCAGACATTACATGAAGTTTCTAAAAATCTTAAAAAAAAAAAAAGAAATAGCATGTGCAAAGACCCTGAGGCACCAGGGGCCACAGTAGTGAGGCTAGAGGTCAAAGAGCAAGAGGATGATTTGGGGCTCAATAAGGCTAAAAAGGTAAGTATGAAACGTACTGTGCAGGGCTGTGTGAGCTGTGCTCGAGGTTTTGGTCTCTGTTCTAGAGCAGTGGAAGCCATTGAAGATTGTTAAGCTAGGAAGTGATGTAATTAGATTTTTAAATTTAATAGATTTTTAAAAAAGAAAAGATAGTTGCTGGGCAGAGAATGGGTCAGAGTAGGAAAGAGTGGAAGAAGTCATGAAGTCAAGAATTGATGGCAGGATTTCTGCTCCAGCCCAAATAGAGACCGGATTTATCCTCTAGCCTGAAATAGTTATAAAATTGAACAAAGCATATGAAACAATGGTTTTTAAGACATCGGGCTTGCTTAATGATGCACAGTGATCCCTGAGAGAGAATAAACAAATGAGGTAGAGTTTATAATTTCCCCAGCTTACTGCATGGAGAGTTTCTAGGCCAAAAGAAAAGGAAACCAGGCAGAGTCCTGAGTTGAGAAAAAGAGCTGGAAGTCTTGGGGAGCCAGAGCAGCCAGAGTTCAAAGGGTGGAGTACTGGAAAGGAGAGAACTCAAACAGAAAGAGAGAGTTCTAGCCATAAAAAAGAATGAAATGATGCCATTGGCAATAACACAGATGGACCTAGAGATGATCATACTACGTGAAGTAAGTCAGACAGAGAAAGACAAATATTATATTATATGTTAATACTTAGATGTGGAATCTTTAAAAAATGATACAAATGAACTTATTTATAAAATAGAAATAGACTCACAGACATACAAAACAAACTTATGGTTACCAAAGGGGAAGTGGGGGGAAGGGATAAATTGGGAATTTGGGATTAACAGATACACTCTACTATATATAAAATAGATAAACAACAAGGACCTACTGTATAGCACAGGGAACTATATTCAATATCTTGTAATAACCTAAAATGGAAAAAATCTAAAAAAGAAAAGAAATATATATATGTCACTATGCTGTATGCCTGAATCATTGTAAATCAACTATACTTCAATTTGAAAAATAATAAAATAAAATAAAAGAGAGAGTTCTAGAGCTCTGGATAGGGTCCCCCTCAAATTTTTGGTTGAATATCGATCAGTGTATGTGTATGAGGAAACACCCAGAGACCAAAGAAAGAATCACCTAAAAGGATTAGAGGGAATAGGTCCCAGAGCTCACACGGGGCTGGGAGATTTCAAACCTCCCTCTGAATAATTAATAAGACAAGCAGAGAGAAAATCACTGAAAATGTAGAAGACTTGAATATGTAAGTAAAAATATAGAAGACAACCAACTTGACCTAACTGATATTTAAAGAATACCCCAAATAGTAGAATATTCATTTTTTTCAAATGAACATGGACCATTTACCAAGACAGACAATATTTTGGTGCATAAAATAAGTCTTAATAAACTTAAAATGATTCAAGTTAAAAGTAGGTTCTCTCACCAAAGTGGAATTAAATCTGAAATCAATGATGGAAACATACCTGGAAAATCCCCCAATTTTTGAAAACTAAATAACACATTTATAAATAACTCATGGATCAAAAAGGAAATTAGAAAATATGAATGAATGAAAACAAAAACCCAACATACTAAACTTGTGAGATGTCACTAACAGTACTTAAAAGGAAACTTATAGCACTAAAGGCCTAGGTTTTTAAAAAAAAAAAAGTTTCCAAACTGATGACTTCAGCTTCTACCTTGAGAAACTTAAAAAAAAAAAAATTAAACCACGAGTAAGCAGATGAAAAGGAAATGATAGATCAGAACAGCAGTAGAAATAGGAATAGAAAACAGAAAAACAATAGAGAAAAATCAATGAAACCGAAAGCTGATTCTTTGAGAATATCAATAAAATTTGTAAGCCTTTAGCAAGACTGAGCAGAATAAAAAGAAAAATTAAAAGATTACCAATACTATGAATGAGAGAGGCGACATCATACAGATTTCACAGATATTAAAAGGTTGATAAGGAAAAGTTATGAACAATTTAATGACAATAAGTTAAAAACCATAGAAACTTGAAAGATACAAAGTATCAAAATTCTAGAAAAAATAGATAACTTGATAACCCTATAAAATATCCCTTAAAAGAAAAATATTAATAAATTGGACCTAATCAAAACAAAAAACTTTTGCTCTTCAAAAGATACTGGTAGGAAAATGAAAAAGCAAGTCACAGACTGGGAGAAAATATTTGTAAACATATGTTTGACAGAGGACTCGTATTTAGAATATATAAAGAACTCTTAAAACTCAACAATAGAAAGACAAACTTTTTTTATGAATTTATTTATTTATTTTTGGCTGCGTTGGGTCTTCATTGCTGCGTGCGGGCTTTCTCTAGTTGCAGTGAGCGGGGGCTCCTCTTCGTTGTGGTGCGCAGGCTTCTCACTGAGGTGGCTTCTCTTGCTGTGGAGCACGGGCTCTAGGTGCACGGGCTTCAGTAGTTGTGGCTCGCGGGCTCTAGAGCACAGGCTCAGTAGTTGTGGCGCACGGGCTTAGCTGCTCCGCGGCATGTGGGATCTTCCCAGACCAGGGCTTGAACCCGTGTCCCCTGCACTGGCAGGCGGATTCTTAACCACTGCGCCACCAGGGAAGTCCCAAGACAAACATTTTTAAATGGGCAAAGATTTGAATGGACACTTAACCAAAAAAGCTATGTCACTGGCAAATAAGCACATGAAAAGATGCTTGGCATCATTAGTTATTAGGGAAATGCAAATTAAGAACATAATGAGGGCTTCCCTGGTGGCGCAGTGGTTGAGAATCTGCCTGCTAATGCAGGGGACACGGGTTCGAGCCCTGGTCTGGGAAGATCCCACATGCCGCGGAGCAACTAAGCCCGTGAGCCACAATTACTGAGCCTGCGCGTCTGGAGCCTGTGCTCCGCAACAAGAGAGGGCTCCACAGTGAAAGGCCCGTGCACCGCGATGAAGAGTGGCCCCCGCTTGCCTCAACTAGAGAAAGCCCTTGCACAGAAACGAAGACCCAACACAGCCATAAATAAGTAAATAAATAAATAAAATTTTTAAAAAAAGAACATAATGAGATACTATTACTCACATATTAGAATGACTAAAATTAAAAATTAAATTATACTAAAAGCTGGTGAGTATGTGGAGCTATTGGAACTATCATACACTACTTAAAGGGAATAAAATGGTACAACCACTTTGGAAAACAGTTTGGTAAATGCTTAAAAAAGTTACACATACACCTACCACATAATGCAACCATTCTACTCCTAGGTATTTATTAAGATAAAAGAAAGCAAACATCCATACAAAGACGTGTACACAAATGTTCACAGCAACTCTACTCATATTGCTAAAGTAGAACAACCCAAATATCCGTCAAGAAGTAAATAGATAACCTGTGGTCTATCTATGCAATGAAATACTACTCAACAGCAAAAAGGAATGGACTAGTGATATCAATAACAACATAAATATGCTGAGTGAAAGAAGTCAGACATACTGTATGATTCCACTTAGATAAAATTCTAGAAAATGCAAATCTATAGGGACAGAAAGCAGATCAGTGGTTCCCTAGGCAGGAAGGGCTGGAAGGGCAGGAAGAAATGATTACAAAGGGACACGAGGAAACTTTTGGAGGAGGGAATGTGTTGATTGTTTTGATTGTGGTGATAGTTTCATGAGTGGATACATATGCCATAACTCATCGACTTGTATACTTTATATATGTGCCATTCATTCTACTTCAATTATATCTCAAAAAGCCTATTTAAAAAATAAGGGTCAAAAAAAAAAAAAAATAAGGGTCGATGTGGCTTAGACCAAGTTGATGGAGACGGTGGAGATGAAGAAAAGTAAACAGATTTAACAGATATTTAGCAGGTAACTGGCAATAGTTGTGATGGATTGCATACAGGGAGGAAAGGAGAGGGAGGTACCAAGGTTGTCATCTGTATTAATGGCTTGAGCAATTGCTTTGATGTGTGGACAATCATTGAGATGGGGAAGGCTGGCAGAGGACTATGTAGGGAAAGATGATGAGGTCAGTTCTGGGCATATTGAGTCTGAGGAACGATTGAGACATCTAAGAGATGTCAAGCAGGCAGTTGTAGATCACTATGTTGGAAGCTGAGAGGAAGTGGTCTTGAGACACGGCCTTGAAAGTCTTGGGCACTGATATAAAATTACCGTATACTTTAATTTAATGTTTTGTGTCTGTACACTTTGTCTTCTCGTTTGGGTTGTAAGCTCTGTGGGTGCAAGATTTTTAACTTATGCCTCTACCTATGTCACACCACCCTTTTATACCCACTTTAGTAGAAGCAGCACGATGAGGTGGATGATGCATGGAATTTAGAATGAGAGAGGCCTGGCTTCAACATCTGACTCACCACTTACTAACTGTGTGACCTTGGGCAAATTGCTTGCTCTCCATAAATGGTAATAATATTAATAGGATGTATTTCATAGGTTACTGAGACATCTTAATATGATAATATAAGCTAGAAACCTGTTGAACCTATCTAAGCCCCAGTTTTTTCCTTCGTAAAATGCATGCAATGATACCTTCTTATCAGTTGGCTATTGCTGTACCACAAGCCACTCCAAAATTCAGAGGCTTACAGTAACAGTTATTTTTTTATTACAACTCCCATGTGTGTATGTCAGGCAGGGGACTGCCCTGGTTGATCTCCGTCGGTTTGCTTATGCGTCTGTGAGTTGACTGCCGCAGCTTAGCTGGGGCAGTTCTCTTCCATATGTCTCACCCTCCTCCTGGATCCAACGGACTTGGGCAGGCGTGTACCTTCTCAAGAATGTGGCAAAACAGCAAGAGCACAGGCCCAACTGTATATAAGTGCTTTTTCACACCTCTGCTTGTACCGTGTCTGCTAACAATTCTTTTGGCTGAAGAAAGTCACATTGCTGAACTCAGAATCAAGGGATAGAAATGTACACCACACTGCTTTGAAGTGAAAAGGCACATGGCAAAGAACATAGGTAGTGATAGGTCAAGAATTGGGGCAGCAATCCAATCTACTGCCTCTACAAAACAAAATATTTTCTTGTAACATATATAACATGCCTATCTCATTATATGTTTTCAATAACTACATCTGCTCCCATCTTCAACAAATGTTGGATTATCGACTCTGATTTTAAGGGTAAAAATAAATTGGTTCCAGGCATTTGAAGCCATCCTTGCTTATTATGAAGCTTGGCATATTATATAAGAGAGTAATAATTAACAGTTCGGGTTAGGCACCTTCACACACAGACAGTGGCAATGTAAATAGATACAATCTTTTTGGAAAGCAACTTGACGATATGTATCAAAAGCCTTAAAAATGTGTACCCTTTGACTCAGAAATTTTCATTATGGCAAGTCTACCCTAAGAAAATAGGAGATATATAGACAAATGTTTATGTGTAAGGATGTTCACTGAAGCAATATTTAGAGTAACAAAAAAAAGGAGGATAACGCCAGATTAATTTGTTGCAGGGGAAAAAAAAAACTCTCATTGAAAACAGCTAAAAAGGCTGGACTAAAACAAATCTGTTTGGGGACTGGAGAGTTACCAAGACAGTCACAGCTTGAGGAGCTGAGATTAGAGATATATGGAAAAGTAATTAAGGTGAGCCACATTCTATGCTGTTTTCCCCTCAAAGCATATGTGGGTTCTTGGATGGTACAGCCAAAGAGACTAAGCAACAAAGAAACGCTTTTAAGTGACACAGAATCTGAGGAGGGTCTGAGGAGGCAAAAATTAGAGTTCCAAGCTATTAAGACAGCTACGGCTTGAGAGGCTAAGATCCTCTCAGTGGTACAGAAAAATGATGTGTTTATTATCTCAAGGCATTCACCAGTTCACAAACAGTGCAGGCTGAGAGAAACAAAGCAGAAGGTGGCAGCCAACAGATGTTTTGTGGCCTCAGAAGTATGGAAGATAAAAATCGGTTTTGAAGTCCTGACAAGAAAGACTCCTGGGACTTCCCTGGCGGTCCAGTAGTTAGAACTCCACGCTTCCACTGCAGGGGGCGCAGGTTCAATCCCTGGTTGGGGAACTAAGATCCCGCAAGCTGCGTGGCCAAAAAAAAAAAAAAAAGAGAGAGAGAGAGAGAGACTCTGGTAAGCACCTCACGCTTTCAAATGGAACTCCTAAAGGCCTGCACCCTTGGAATAAAAGTGAACTAAAAGTAAACCAGGGCTTCCCTGGTGGTGCAGTGGTTAAGAATCCGCCTGCCAATGCAGGGGACACGTGTTCGATCCCTGGTCTGGGAAGATCCCACATGCCGCAGAGCAGCTAAGCCTGTGCGCCACAACTACTGAGCCTGCGCTCTAGAGCTCACAAGCCACAGCTACTGAGCCCGCATGACACAACTACTGAAGTCCACGTGCCTAGAGCCCGTGCTCCGCAACAAGAGAAGCCACCTCAATGAAGAGTAGCCCCTGCTCGTGACAATGAGAGAAAGCCCGCGTGCAGCAATGAAGACCCAACACAGACAAAAATAAATAAATAAATTAATTAATTATTTTAAAAGTTATTAAAAAAAAAAAGTAAACCAAATCTTATAAGACTGATAGCCAATCCATGCTGTGATTGGATTAAAACAATCTATCCTAATTCTACCTGCCTGCCATAAGCTAAAGGCTCATTTAGAGCTTCTGCAATTTTATACACAGTGTCTGACACTCAACCAAAATTCCCAGGATATCAAGAGACGGTGGAAGGAAAAAAAATCAGACAATATAAATAGATCCAGAGGTAGGCAAGAATATACAATGGAAAAAAGAGAAAAAGAAAAAAACAGTCTCTTCAGCAAGTAGTGTTGGGAAAGTTGGACAGCTGCATGTAAATCAACGAAGTTAGAACACACCCTCACACCATACACAAAAATAAACTCAAAATGGCTTAAATATAAGACATGACACCATAAAACTCCTAGAAGAGAACATAGGCAAAATATTCTCTAACATAAATCGTACCAATATTTTCTTAGGTCAGTCTCCCAAGCCAATAGAAATAAAAGCAAAACTAAACAAATGGAAGCTAATCAAACTTACAAGCTTTTGTACAGCAAAGGAAATCATAAACAAAATGAAAAGACAACCTGTAGACTGGGAGAAAATATTTGCAAATGATGCGACCAACAAGGGCTTAATTTCCAAAATACACAAATAGCTCATACAACTCAACAACAACAACAACAAAAACAACCCAATCCAAAAATGGGCAGAAGACCTAAAAAGACACTTCTCCAAAGAAGACATACAGATGGCCAACAGGCACATGAAAAGATGCTCAACATCACTAATTATTAGAGAAATGCAAATAAAAACTACAATGAGATACCACCTCACACTGGTCAGAATGGTCAGCCTTAAAAAGTCTACAATAACAAATGCTGGAGAGGTGTGGAGAAAAGGGAAGCCTCCTACACTGGTGGTGGGAATGTAAATTGGTGCAGCCACTATGGAGAACGGTATGGAGGTTCCTCAAAAAACTAAAAATAGAGTTGCCATATGATCCAGCAATCCTACTCCTGGGCATATGTCCAGACAAAACTATACTTAAAAAAATACATGCACCCTTATGTTCACAGCAGCATGATTTACAATAGCCAAGACATGGAAACAACCCAAGTGCCCATCAACAGGCAATTTGGTTTAAGAAGATGTGGTATACATGTTCAATGGAATATTACTCAGCCATAAAAAAGAATGAAATATTGGGACTTCCCTGGTGGTCCAGTGGGTAAGACTCCATGCTCCCAATGCAGGGGTCCTGGGTTCAATCCCTGGTTGAGGAACTAGACACCACATTCATGCCACAACTAAGAGTTTGCATGCTGCAACTAAGAAGTCCACATGCCACAACTAAGACCTGGCGCAGCCTAAATAAATAAATAAATAAATATTTTTTTAAAAAGAATGAAATATTGCCCTTTGCAGCAACATGGATGGACCTAGAGAATATTATACTTACTGAAGTAAGCCAGAGAAAGAAAGACAAATATTATATATCACTTATATGTGGAATCTAAGAAATAATACAAATGAATCTATATACAAAACAGAAACAGACTTGCAGACATAGTAAACAAACTTACGGTTACCAAAGGCGAACAGGGATGGGGAGGGATAAATTAGGAGTTTGGGATTAACAGATACAAACTATTATACATAAAACTCATAAGCAACAAGGATTTACTGTATAACACAGGGAACAATATTCAATATCTTGTATAACCTATAATGGAAAATAATCTGAAACTATAGATATATAACTGAATCACTTTGCTGTATACCTGAAATTAACACAATATTGTAAATCAACTATACTTCAATAAAAAATGAAAATTAAAAATAGGTTTCCCTATCAGATGAATTAAAAACAAAAAGTTTGAGAATAGCAAGTGTTGATGGGAAAACAATTAGTCCCCTACCCTCTGTGTAGGAGCGTAAATTGACACCACCATTTTGGAGGGAATTTGGCAGTTTCTCTGAAAATAAAGAATGCCCATATACTTTGATGCAGAAACCCACCCATAGAAACCTAGCTAGCAAAAATACTTGCACACCATGCAAAGATGTTCATGGCAGCATTGTCCAGAATTGGTGAAAAGTCTGAGCCATCTAAATGTTCATCATAATGAGAACAGCTAAATGAAATATGACACATCCCTGCCTGGGAGTTCCATGCAGTCATGAGTAAGAATTGGGTCAACCCAGATGGCGGATACAGAACATAGTAAATATAGTAAAGTACAAATAGTGAGTTGACAAACAAAGATACCCTACTTTATTATATTTTCATTTGCGTGCAGTGTGAGTGTGAATAAAATGCGTATCACATCTCTAGGGGGTTTCTGGAACTCTCACTTTTTATCTTATATGCTTCTATTATTTATGAATCTGTTTTTAGTGAGCATGTATTACTTTCATAATTCTTAAACCAAAAACATAAGTGAATAAGGATTGAACATCTAAAGCCTATAAAGACAAAATGCTTAGTGCTTCATTTCTTGGACCTGAGTTCACTTTCAGCCAGAGCAGTTCTGGGCCACAAGTACAACTCTGTGAAGATCCTTTATCAGGCTCATCTCATGTGTGCATGTGGGCATACACACATACCACACATGCACAACTACCTACACACCTCTACACACACACACACACACACACACACACACACACACAGAGTTGCCCAGCTCCGCATGTGCATGTGGAATGCATGACTTTACAGCACCTGGAGCAGTTCATAGAACATTCTTGTGTATTTATTGGTGCAAGGGAGTAAGCAGCCAGAGCTGAGCAGGCAGAAAAGAATGTGAAGAGACTGAAAACCCAACACCCACCACCTCCTCCACCATCCCAAGCAGATGACACGTCCTGTGGAATCCATGGTGCCCTCCTGATTTCTGGCTTTTCCCTTTTGTCTTCAAGACGGGTGAACCCAAGAAAATGTGGCCGTGAGGATGGGCTTATCCACTCAGGTCATGTCGTGAGATGCCCCCCCCCCTTCTTCCCCCTGCAGTGAGGTGAGAGTCCCGCCCAGACCGTGGGGGGCTTACGGGCCCTCGTCCCTGAAGAGTGTCAGGTTGTGCGTCCGGATGTAGCTCAGCAGGACCTGTCCTCGCCGCTCCAGGGTCTGGAGGACCCGCTGTAGGCCTTGTTGCCCGCCTTGGCTTTCCCAGAACACCGGGTCTGTCTGCAGTGACTTGAGCAGCATATTCTGTAGACACCCTGATGCGAGAACCTTCACGACAGACTCAGGAAACCTGGAGGAAGGTCCCCCAGTCCCATAACAGAAAGGAAGAGCAAAAGCCATCTCAGAGAGTTTCCGTGAAAGGCCAGGCCAGTCGGCCAGAACTTGCACAGCTGGGGACCCACAAAGCCAGCCCGCAAAGTCTCCGGGGCCACCTGCTGACCAGTTATCCAGGAACCCTTCCACCCGCTCTGCTGTGACAGCAGGCAGGGGATAGAGCTTTCGATGGGTCCCACCCCCCTGAGTGGGTGAATCCACTCTGCTGGCCCGGGTGAAGTGAGGAGGAGCCCTAGGAAGGCCCAGCCGCTGCAGGTGTGAGCAGGGAAGGTGGCTCCCAGGCTAGCTCCCTGCCAGGGAAGGGCCAGCCTGCCCACTCCCCAGCAGGGCAGCCCATGTTGTGCAGGGCCAGGAGGCCCTCTGGATACTGGGGAGGGGGCAGCCCATCATGGACTTGAAGGGCCTGCTGGCTGTATCCCCTCAGCTTTCCCAGGACTCCTCAGCCCCTTCTGAGGCTCATCCAGCAGCTTTTGCCTGGTGGACTGTGGACTTCTCTGGAGCCACAGTTCAAGGTCTCCAGCAGGGCCATCAAGCCTCAGCCCCTGAACCTCCACCCAACCGCTCTGACCCTCACCCGTCGATGCCCTCCAGCAGCCGGAAATTCAGCCTGTGCTCCGGGTGCTGAAGGTTGCCGGCGTTATCGATGTAGACCAGATGAGAGAGATCACTGCTCCGGACCTCAGGCAAGAACACGGACAGAGACAGAGGAGAGTCAGGGAACAGCCTAGCTGGTGCCCCTGGACTCTGTTGGGGCTCAGCAGCTTGGGGGGCCCTGAGCTGTCAGTCCCACCGCCCACCCTGCTACTCGCCCAGATGGTCCCCTCGCACTGAGCAGTGAGCTCACCCCATGCCGCTGCCGTGCTTAGGGAATCCAGGCACCCTCTCAGCGAACCCTCCCAGCAACCTTGGGAGGTGGCCACTGATATCAGCTTCATTTTACAGAAACAGAGGCACAAAGAAGTAATTTGCATAAGCTCACACAGCTAATAAGTAGCTGGCTGGTTCAAACCTGGACCCGCAGGCACAAGCCACAGCACCTTCTGCAAAATTGCAAGGCAGAGGGACTGATTCCTGTTCTGGTGGCCGAAGGGGTGAGGAGCACGGGTGGGAATGGGAAGGGGCAGAGATAGCCCACCCAGGGGCTGAGGCTGCGGATGTATCGCACACGTGCACCCTCACACACGCGTGCCCGCCCACGTGCCCCCTGTGCCCGTCCCGGGCGTTCCCCTGAGCATCAGCGAGGACACAAGACACCCTCCATCCTCAGGGAGCACTGCCCATCCACTGTCCCCACAGTTTTAGGGCCTCCGAAAACTCTTCAAAACTAAAATCAGCAGCAGGGAATTCTTTAGCACCTTAAAGCTCTGGCATGGTGGGAACAGGAGGCCATCTCTTCCGGCCCCCTACTCCCACCCCCATGCACACACTCCACTCCTACACGTTCGCCAAGATTCCCTGGTAGTTTCCCATAATTCTCTTCAGCAACCTGGGCTTCAATTATGAACTTTTGTCTTCAGGACCTCAGCTTCCCCTCTCTCTGCTTCTTCTACCTCTCACCCCCCTGCGCACACCAGGGATCATCTATTTCTCGAAACCCGATGACTCCTCCCTCCAAAAACTGCTATCGGGAAGGATCTGTGAGACAGCTGCCCACCAGGGGTAAAGGATGGATATAAAAGCCCTTCCTCTCCCAGGCATATTTGCCTTTTACTGGGGAAGGAGAGAGGTGGCTCTGGGGCAGGGGAGGGAGAGTTCCCAACACCCAGCAGCACCACGAGGCAGCCCTGGCCTGCGGGCTGGTGGGGCTGCCTGACGCTCAGCCCAGGGCAGCATCTGACGGCTACCCTCCAAAGCAGCTGGCCAAGGTGAGGCGGTGAGGACACCAGCCTCACTGGGGGAAGACAGAGCAGCCCTTCCCCGGGGTGGCACTTTGCTCCTCGTGCAGGAGAAGTGGCTGTTCTGCCCCACCAGCCTCTCACCGATGGCCTCGGCACATGGCTTCCCACCCTGGGCTGTAGTTTCCACAGGAGGCAGCACAGTGTTCCTCCAACGGCCCCAGCCTGTGAGCTGTCAGGGGCCAGGAGAGTGCCCTGTCACTGCCACCAACCAGACATGCAGCTTGGGAAGCCCCCTTCCCCGCTCCAGGCCCCAATTTCCATATTTACTGGCACATTGAGGATGTCCTACTAGACACACAGTTATCACACTCTGCTTCCTGGAGCCTCAGGGCGTCCCCGGAGTCTTCAGGGCTCAGAGGAGTTAGTGACAACAGCTCCAGCCCACACCCCATACCTACCTAAACCACATCCCCAAAGCTCCACCTGTGTCAGTTCTATATATTAAGGCTTCCTGAAAACATTTAAAGGGTTCTGTTGCTGAAAAGAACAGGATTGGGACACCCCAAGGTCACGTGATCTCTGACACTTGCCAACAGCACCTGCTGATGGAGACAGGAAGACCTGAGTCTGGGGCGACCTGGGGACATACCAAGATGTGGACCAGCCGCAGCTCCCCCGGGTTCCGGCATTTCTCTCGGAGCCTCTCTTCCACACAGGGGTCCGAGGGCTCGGGCTCGAAGCCGCAGCAGTAGCGATCCAGGCGGTCGTGGACCTGTGGGGACACCGTCCTCTGAGGGCCCAGCACTTGGGCCGCCGGAGCCCTGGGGCCACACGCTGGGGGCCGTCCTCAGGGATCTTGGCGCTGGTCAGCTCTGCTGCTGGCCTCCGGCTGTGATGGGGCTTCTGCCTGCTCCTCAGCCAGCCTGCCCTGCACCAGGATTGCCTGCTCACACTGCGTGGATTTCCACCCAACATTCACTGCTTAGTCTCTGCCACGGGCCCTGAGCTCCAGCCTGGGGCTGACTGTCTGGTCTACCTGGGGAGACCCACACATGACCACTTTTTCTTTAATCAGCAAATGCTACATCAGGGATTCCTCCCTTCACAGAGATAAAAATCTTTTAATGACCATCCAGGCAGCTCCTGCCTCTAGGACAGTGCTTTCACCCTGCAGGAGGCCTGAATCAAAGTCAGGAAGGAGAGCATTCCTGTTCCTGGCTCCTCTTACACTGGATGCCTAAAATGGGAGCGATGACGCTCCCTCAGAGATGATCATGACGTGATTTAATAAGAAATATGGTCTCTGTCCCTGGCTCCTGGCACAGAGCTCCTAAAACCCCTGCAATTTGCTCAGTGATATGAGTGTCTTCTGTTATTCATAATAAACCCTCTGACCATATCAGAGTTTAATAAGGTGACTCAGGGGAGCCCTTAGATAACTTCAGGCTGGTTGCCAGATAGACATGTAGAGAGTAGAACTTTCAACCCTACACTCCAACCTCTGGGAAGAGTAGGAGAGCTGGAAACTGGGTTATAAAAACTCTTGAACAGTGAGATTTGGGGAGCTTCCAGGTTGGAGAACACACCCACATGCCAGGAAGGTGATGTACCCCGACTCCATGAGAACATACAGGGTTGTATACTTGGGACCCTTCCAGACCTCACCCCATGTACCTCTTCAACTGACGGTTCACTTACATCCTTTGTAATAAACCAGTACACATAAGTAAAGTGTTTTCCTGAGTTCTATGAGCCATTCTAGCAAATTATTAAACATGAGGAGGGGGTCATGAGAACCCCCAATTTATAGCCAGTTGGTCAGAAGTCCGGGTGGCCCAGGATTTGTGACTGGCGTCTGAATCAGCAGTCTTGTGGGAATGAGCCCTTCACTTGTGGGATCTGACACTGAGTCCAGGTGGATAGTGTCAGAATCAAATTGTACACCCAGTTGGAGTTGGAGAATTGGTGGGGTCAGAAGACATCACTCAGATGACCAGCACCACTGCCGCATCTCTATCTCACCCACTCCTCACAGCAGCCTTGCAAGAGAAACATTATTGTCCCCATTTACACAGGGGGACACTGACCCCAGACTTGCCCAAGGTCATACATGTGAAAGCAGTACAGCTGGGATTTGAACCGAGGTCTGCCTGGCTTGAGCCCAGTGCCCTCTGTTATCCTGCCCTGCTTCCCTGAAGGTCAGGAAGGGTGAGCCAGTTAGAGGTCAAGTGGGGTCCCCATCATTACACTAGTCAAGGCTGGAGAAGAGCTTTCAAAACTGTGAAGGAGGAAGAGGAGGAACCAGAAGTCTCAGAGCCCATCATCCTCCTCCACGACAACAACTGAGGCAGCAGCAGGCATTGGGGCTGTCTGGATGGTCCACACCCATCTTCCGTGGCCGCTGTTCTGCCAACCCAAGCCGCAGACCTGATCCAGCTTTAGCCAGCACCACCATCGTGCCTCCCTCTGCCACATGCAGCCAACCCCCTCCACACATGGCAGAGGGGACGGGGGCAGGGTTGGGGGGACGACACAACCTATGACCCCCAGGATGCGGCACTCATCAAAGCCGGGCCAGCCACCTCGCAGCCCACTCAGCCCCAGCTCAGCGCTGGCCGGAAAAGGTCTCCCTCCACTTCCATCTCCCTTTGTAGGAAACTCTCATGTGTTCTGAAGAAATACAAAATTGATTTCCTTCTACACAAGCCAGAAAATAACTATAGTTCTATTCACCAATCAACCTCACAAAACCAGAGTCCAGAAATGAGACAGTGTTAAACAGTCCCAACTACTGTCCCAAAGCTGGAGGACAGACCCAGCTTGGCCGGGAGCAAACGGCCAAGAGTCCTGTCCAGGCAGCGAGCCCATGAATGAGCCCCCGGCGCACACAGTCACTGCTTTGGTCTCCCAGACTTTGCATAACAACAATTACAAGTAATAGAAAAGCCTGGCTCAAAAGGGCTTTAACCGTAGGGGAAATTAAGATCATCTACCGCAGGAAGTCTCGTGATAGGGTAGGCTGGGGGATTTAGCAGCTCCTACTGTCACGGTAAGGACTCGGGTTTCTTTCTGCTTCTCACTATACCCGCACAATGTTAAGGACATCCCTTTGTTGTCTCAGGAAGCCTGCAGGTGGCTGTTGCGGGTATGTTTTTCCTTGTTCATGTCTAGAGAGAAGGAGATAGAGACACAGGAAGGGAGGGAGGGAGGGGCGGGGAGGCGAGGAGAGAAAAGGAAGCTGTCCCCCAACAATCATGGAATAGAAGTCCTTCCTTTCAGCCTGACTGGACCATATTTGGACACAGGATCATCCCTGGTCCAGTGGCAGCCGGGGGTGCACAGACCTCCGAGCCCAGGCATGGGGGGAAGGTGAATCACGCCAGGGCTCTGTGCAGAAGGAACGGGAGCGATCAGCTGGGTCCACCGGAGCCCCAATGTCCTCACTCAGGCTCGTAATAGAAGCGTTGACCGGGACAGGGCTGAGGACGGAGCCCTGCGGCGCGGCCCAGAGACCTCCCAGCCCTCCAACTATTTTTAAATCCACCTGAAGCTAGTATCACGCCCCCATCTTTCTCCATATGGTCCTAGAACTTAGCGGGTGAGGGTGGTCCTCCTCCGTGCATTCACACACACGCCTTCCTCAGCAGGAGCCTTCTGAGGCTGCCCACACAGAGGTTTAGAACAGAGGTCGGCAAGCTTTTTCTATAAAGGGCCAGACAGTAAATTCTTTAGGCTTTGGAGGCCATACGGTCTCTGTCACGACTACCCACCTCTGCTTCTGTAGTGCATGTTGTACGTATTCTAGATAATATGCAAACAAATGGTCATAGCTATGTTCCAAAAAACCTTTATTTACATACACTGACATTTTAATTTCATATAATTTTTATATGTCACAAAATATTCTTCTTTTGATCTTTTCAACCACTTAAAAATGCTAGAACCATTCTTAGCTCATGGGCCATACAGAAACGCAGAGAGGGGAATTTGGCCTACAATCTGGGCCATGTCTGTCACCCTGGTTTGGAGCCCAGTAGATCTGGGGGTGAATCGTGGCTCCACTGTGTCCTAACTCCATGACCTAAGGAAGTTAGTTAACCCCGCTACGCCTCAGTTTTCTCATCCACAAAGTGGGGCAGTGATACTCCCTCAGGACCTCACTGAGGACCACACAAGGTGATGATGTAAACAAAGCAAGGGTGGTTGTCCTGGAGAGCCCTGGAAGGGACAGGCCCAAAGGCCTGGAGGAATCTCAGGGGTTCCTCCCTCCAGAAGCCCCGGCCCCACCCCAGTTATAGGCCTGAGAACCAGAGTCTGAAATAAAGCAGCGTCATGACAATCTAGCCACTCTCTTCTACGTGCAGGCCTGGTTTCTGGAGTGCAGACAAATCTGAGATGGACACTACCTACCAAGTCCTCTTTGGCTGGGAGAATAAATGCCAGGACAGTTCTAGCAAGACTGAAATACAGTAACTGCTCTGGATTTCACGTGATGCCTGATGCACAGCCAGCCAAACCCCCTTCCTCCTGCCAAACGCTCCCTGACCCTGTGCAGATTTCAACTCGCTGCAGCGTTGCAAGTTGAAATGCTGGAAGCTACAAGGAATAACAGCCCATACAATACAGGCGGCGCTGGCGTCCCCAAATCTACACCCATTTGAATGCTGAACAGGAAGGGGCTGGCCAGGCGCAGTTGCCAGTGTGATTAATTTGCCACGCTGTCTGGGAACTTTTTTCCACTGAAGAGAAATTCAGTTTAAACTGCAGTAGTCAAGCAGGACCAAGCTTAAGCTTCATTCCCAAATCGCTTCAGGATTTGATTTTTTTTCTCCTTTTTGAAAAAATGAGGAGTTACCAAGAAAAAATGATAATCCTTTGCAGTTTTGGTTTTCTGATGAACCTAGCAGAGTTGGATGATCGTGAAGTTTTTGTTTAATTCTAGTTAAACAGTCGTGAAGCCCTTACTCTGTGCTGGGTACTGCTCTGAGTGCTTTATCCATCACCACTCATTTAACCCCTCCCAGCAGCCAGGAGGCAGATACGGTTATTATCCCCATTTCAAAGATGAGGGAACTGAGTCACAGAGGCTAGTAACGTGCCTAGGGTCTCACAGAGCGAAAGTGGTGGCACCTAGGGACTTCCCTGGCAATCCAGTGGTTAAGACTCCATGCTTCCAACGCAGAGGGCACGGGTTCGATCCCTGGTCAGGGAACTAAGATCCCACACACCACACTAAGACCCCACATGCCCACGCAGCCAAAAAAAAAGAAAGAAAGCGGTGGCGCCTAGACTCAGACCCAGGCAGTCTGGCTCTGACCACTGAGTCAGACTGGGTGGCAGGTACATGTTTTTTGGCACCAGAGAGTACAAGCTCCCCAATGCAAAGAAGAAGATGTGGTTCAACCTGATCCCCAGCACTTGTTTTGCACAACGAGACTCAGTTGAGGTTTTTTGAGTGAAAGGATGAATGAATGAAGCACATGGCTGGCTGACAGCAGGAAGGATCTGGGGCTGGGGTCGGGGGGTGCTTCACATGAGGACTGATCACTGAAAGCCTGCCCGTCAGGTGAGCCCTACATCCCTGCCCAGGATACCAACAACAGAAGGCTTCAGGGGGAGGCCTGGCTCTGGGGCCCCCAAACAGGACAGCTGGTGGGACAAGACACTGCAGTCTGCCGAGAGGGACACCAGGCCCAGCTGTGGGGAGGGGAGGTCTGGGAGGAACCCAGCACAGGGCACGAGGGGTGGCCCGAGTCCTCTAACCCATCCACCAGGCTCCTGGGCCAAGACGCGTTCCTCAGCCAGTGCCTGATCTGAGTCTGGTGGATTCCAGAAGAACTGCCTGCTGTCCCTGGTGGCCCTGCCCCTTATGCAGGACCCTCCCCCCCACCTGGGGACAGTCACAGGCCCAGGTTCTTCTGGATGGAAAGGGTGGCTCTTGGCCGGGCCAGCTCACTGCCAGATTGCCCCAGAGTGGCAGCACCTCTGTCCAAGGAGGGCAGCAGGCTGGCCCCACACTGACTGGCTGCCTGTTAAAGAATTCGTGAGGCTTTGGGGAGGTCAGGAGTGGGGGAGGAAGGGTTACTCGGCACTGACTCTTTCTCTCCTCTGATGACCCCCTCTGCAGTGCTCCCCTTGTGTCCTGACAGAGGGCAACCTTCCCGGAGGCCCTGGGGAGGAACATCTGGATGCCTCATCTGCCCCAAGCCTGAGGCCAGAGGTCTCAGCACCAGCTCTGGATGTGGGTGAATAGACTGCCTGGTGGGCTTTGAGGAGATGGTCTGAGAAGAGCTAGACCTTATCTAAAAAGACGTCTGTAGATCACCCTACATTTTAAACATCAACACAAAACCCAGCAGCCATGAGAAGATGAATCCGCCACAGTAAATAGGTTCCAATCAAGAAAACTGGGATGAGTCACCATGGGAACACCTCTCACAAAAAGTCCCCATATCAATACACTAGAGGGGGGAGTATTGTGAGCTCCTCCATGGACACTCAAAGGGCATTGGATATAATTTTTACACCCATTCCTGACAAGAAAAACTCTTAATAAAGCAAGAATAGCAAATAGTTCTTCAGTCAAAAGCCAACATGATGTTTAATGGCAAAACACTAGAAATTGTCCCAAATAGAAACAAGTCAAGTCCATCATCCCATTACTATTTACCATTAATCTAGAGGCACCACAATTGTAGTGAGGTAAGAAGAAAGAAAGAAGAGGCAATGAGAAGACAAAGTGCATTCATTACAGAAGAAATGATCGTATACTTGGAAAACCCAGGGGATAAACCAAGCCACTGTTAGAAGCAGTACGAGGTGGGCAAGAGGCCAGTAACCAACTGTGACACAAAAATAATAGCCTTCACACAGGCCAAGAGCTACGGGCCAGAACATATTGAGATAGGCTGGGACCTGGGACCCTTTACCAGAGTGCTTGCAATACAAAGAAACTATAAGGGACTAAAAATAACTGCACACAGGCTCAGTGGGGCAAATTATGAACACTAAGATACAAAAAGGTCACAAACTAACTGCCACTTCTGAGGTGCCGGGAGCAAAAGCAGGGCCCCCGTGCACATGATCCCTGCACACAGCACCACCAAGGGGGTGTGCAGACCACCTAAGCTACGCCTCCTGTCCAACCCACCCATCCGCCCCCAGCCTCACCCATTTAAGGGAACAGCTCGCCCTCGCCTTGGGAAGAGAGCAAGGGCACCTGTTTCTTGTTTTCGCTCCCGTGTGCCACAGCACGAGCTCCAATAAAGCCTTGCCTGAATTTCTCATCTGACTTCTTATCAATTTCTATTAATTTAGGTCTTCTGTCCATTTTTGGATTGGGTTGTTTGTTTTTTTGATATTGAGCTGCATGAGCTGCTTGTATATTTTGGAGATTAATCCTTTGTCGGTTGCTTCGTTTGCAAATATTTTCTCCCATTCTGAAGGTTGTCTTTTCGTTGTATATGTATAGCTGATTCACTTTATTATAAAGCAGAAACTAACACACCATTGTAAAGCAATTATACTCCAATAAAGATGTTAAAAAAAATTTTCTATTGATTAAAGAGTCCAAGAACCCAGGTCAGTAACAATATAATGGAAGGAAAGAGGCCATTTTCAGTGGTCACAAGAAGATGAAATAACAGTATCACCCCAACATGGAAGTGAAGATCGAGCTCAAGAAAACGTCAAGATGCTTCTGCAGAACAGGAATAAATGGAAAGACATAGCCTGTTCTTGGCTAGAATGACCCCGTATTTTAGGATGTAAATTCTCTCATTAGTCCATGCAAATTTAATTTGATTCCAGTAAAGTCCCAAAAGGACTTGGGAAGGCAAAGGAAGTAACAAGCTGGCTCTTAATTTCACAGAAGAATAGTATGCAAGAATATCAGAAAAATCTTAAAAAAGAGCAATGAGAAAGACCGAGCACTCCCAGTTATTAACTTAAAATATAAAGCATGATCATTAAAACAGTGTGATTCTGACACATAAATAGACAGACCCTTTACTGGAACAGAAGAGTCCAGAAATAGACTTTAGTACATATGGAAATCGGCTATATGATAAAGACAGCATTTCAAATTGGGGGAAAGAATGATTTTTCAACAAATGGTGCTGGGACATTTGGGTTGCCATCTGAAAAAAAAAGTCATTGTTTTGCACCTGATCCCTTATTCCAAAATAACTTCCAGATGGATCAAAAATATATGTAAACACATGGGAGAATTTTTTAAATAACCCTGAAATGAGGATGGCCCTTTAAAACATAATACACTAACCTAGAAATCATAAAAGAAAAACCTGATAATGTAAACAACACTAAAAAAATTTTTAAATTTCTGCACGGCCGAAAGACTAGAAACAAAGTTTAATTGACAATGGAACCTGAGAGAAATATTACAATGCAATGAAAACAAAAGACTAATTTCCTTAATCTATATGAAGCTCTTAAAGTCATTAAGAAAGAGACCAACAATCCAACAGAAAATGGGGCAAAGGATATGAACGATTAAAAAAAAACTCTAAAAAGAGGCAGGACGAGGGTGAGGCAGAAGAAAGTGCTTCTCGATGTCAGGGACATGCACAGCAGGCTCAGCACCTGAGACGGGCACTCTTAAAATGTTTGCGCCTGGGGCCCCTCCCTTGCCTCATGAACTCACTTTCTATTGCTGCATAACAAATGACCACAAGCTTAGTCACTTAAAAATGACTCATTGGGCTTCCCTGGTGGCGCAGTGGTTGAGAATCTGCCTGCCACTGCAGGGTACACGGGTTCGAGCCCTGGTCTGGGAAGATCCCACATGCCACGGAGCAACTAGACCCGTGAGCCACAATTACTGAGCCTGCACGTCTGGAGCCTGTGCTCCGCAACAAGAGAGGCCGCGATAGTGAGAGGCCCGCGCACCGCGATGAAGAGTGGCCCCCGCTTGCCACAACTAGAGAAAGCCCTCGCACAGAAACGAAGACCCAACACAGCCATAAATAAATAAATAAATAAATTAATTAATTAATTAATTAATTTTTAAAAAAATGACTCATTAACTCAATTTCTGTGGGTCGGAAGCCCCTCCCGTTTCTGCCGGTTTCTCTGCCCAGGGTCTCAGGCTGAACTCAAGGCGGGGCTACATCTCTTTTGTAACTCAGGCTCCCCTCCTGGGCTCAGTCTGGTTGTTGGCAGAAACCATTCCTCGTGGTTGTAAGACTATGTTCCCCGAGATCTCAGGGTCCTTCCAGAGGCCGCCCCTCCCCATAGGCAGTTCATAGCGAGGCTGTTTACTTTCTTCCTCGAGGCCCTCAGGAAAATCTCTCTGATGCTTCATCTTTGAAAGACTCTCCTGATTGGCTCAGGCCCACCCAGGAGAATCTCTCTTTTGATTAACTCAAAGTTAACTGATTAGTAACCTCAACAATATTGTAATAACTTTGTATGGTGACAGATGGAAACTAGACTTATCTTGGTGATCATTTTGTAATGTACAGAAATATCAAATCACTATGCTGTGCACCTGGAACTAACATAGTGTTGTAGGTCAATTATACTTCAATTTTAAAAAAACACCCAAAGTTAACTGATTGATAACCTAATCACTGAAATGATATTCCATCTATTCACAGGTCTCATTCTTACTCAAGGACAGGAGTTAACACTAAGGGGGGTGGTTATCTTGGAGACCATCTTAGAATTCTGCCCATCACACCTCACCCTAGTCGAGGTCCTGCTTTTAAACATATGTAAAGATGCTTGATGTCGCCCTTTAAACACCCTTGTCCGGGTGGGCTGTTTCACCCCTCCATCGTTGGCTGCACCATCTGTGCAGGAGGGAGGAGTGCAGCACCCATCTCTTGGGTCTGTTGTAGGACTTGAAGGAGCTCATGTGTGGGCACTCCATAAACGGTAGCTACTATTATAGTTCATGTCACCGGCTGGAAGCCTGAGAGGTCGGCAGTGGTCACGGATCTGGGCTCCTCTCTAATTGCCACAACACCTGATGTTCCAGGGAGCCCAAGCCAGAGGAGATGCCATGAACCATAGACTTGAACTCAAAATAAGGAACACACACAGGATCACAAATGACTGAACCCGGATCCCCAGGAAGGAAATGGGCCAGCCTTACCCAGAAGAGACCTAGAAGAAATGACTTTTCCAGAGTCAGTTAAGTCAGCAAAGAGGGCAAGGGTATGCCCTCTATGGCCAAACTGCACTAGATTCGATCCCAGCTCCAACACTTAAGGCCTCGTGACTGTGGGCAAGCTCCTTAGCCCTTCTAAACCTGTTTCCTCACCTGTGGAAAGGAGCTAAAAATACTGTGCACCCCCCTAGGGCTGTTATGCATCAACACATGCTAAGTGCTGGCACAGGACCTGATGTGGAGGACGTCAGGCAGCATTTTATGCTGTCATCTGTTCTGGATGCATAAGTTAATTATGTGCCAGAGGCAAGGGCTGGACAAATGACTCTCACATTGTTTTCTGCCTCTAAGATTCTCTACCAGACCCGAAAAGAAATAGAGAAGCCCTTGGGATTCTTTTCAGTCTAGAGGAAGGAGTGGTATTTGAGGAAGCAGAACACAGCAGCACCTAGATAGGAAGTCATACAGAGACCCTGGATTCATTCATTGATTTGTTCATCCATTCATCCACTCATTCACTCATTCAACAAGTGCTTATCTAGGACCAAATCAAGAGCTTGGCCCTGTGCTAGGTGCTGGGGATGTGGTAGTGAACAAAACACAGAGACAGAAATGAACAAATAAATAAAGTAAAACTTACATACTGTGCTGGTAGTCAGAAAGGAAATAGATAGGATAACACGAAGGAGAAAGAGGATAACAACGGGGAAGTAGAGTCAGGAGAGCTGAGGCCCGGGGAGGAGGAGTCGGAGGCACGTCGGAGCTAGAGGCCCTTGTACCTGAAGAAACCGACCGAGGCCACGTGCCAAGAGGCGGGGCTAGAGACAGCAGACAGGGCTGGATCATGTGGGTCCTTGCAGAACCTGATACCGAGGGCGTTGAGATGCTTTGCCTTATTGTAACGAGGAAGTAACACAATCTGATTTACAATCGTAAAAGAGGTATGTTCTCTACCTGACCAGTTGTCTGTGAACTTCAGAGGTCTCCCTCCAACTTCCAGCTGCTGTAAGCTTTGCCCAGGGGCTTTCTCCAAATGCCAGGGAATTAACACCTCCAGGAAGAGCCCTCAACCAAAGACCAAGGGGAGATTTGGCTATAAATACCTCGCATCCCTCACCTCTTTGTGGGCTAACTCTGAACGTGTATTTTATACCATTTCTCAGACTTTTCCTGTGGAACTAAACCCCAGTCGCCCACAGTGGTGACCTGCTTGTTGACACGCCCTTTGTTGGCTGCCTTCCCTCCATCTCACTTTCCTCTTCCCTACAGGTGTTTCCTGGGGTCCCCTTGCAGAGGAACCACCACAGTGGAATCCTGGTCTCAGGGTCTGCCTGAGGGAAATGAAACCAAGACATCACTCCGGCTTCTGTAAGGAGACTGGATTGGAGGGGGACAAAAGCAGAGGCGGGGGGGGGGGCTTCCCTGGTGGCGCAGTGGTTGAGAATCTGCCTGCCAATGCAGGGGACACGGGTTCAAGCCCTGGTCTGGGAAGATCCCACATGCCACGGAGCAACTAGGCCCATGAGCCGCAACTACTGAGCCTGCATGTCTGGAGCCTGTGCTCCACAACAAGAGAGGCCGCGATAGTGAGAGGCCCGCACACCGCGATGAAGAGTGGCCCCCGTTTGCCACAACTAGAGAAAGCCCTTGCACAGAAACGAAGACCCAACACAGCCATAAATTAATTAATTAATTAATTAATTAAAAAAAAAAAAAGCGGAGGCGGGGAGACAAGTCCAGGTAAGAAAAGATGGCGGCCTGGACCAGGTTGGTGGGAGCCGAGGCTTTCTGGGGTCTGGACTTTCCAGAACATGAAGGCCCTTCATAAGCAGAAGCTGCAGAATGACTTCCGTGAGCGAACATGACTCTCTCACAGACTGTCCGAGTTCTCCACAGCTTCTCACCCAGTCGAGCCAAGCACGTGCCCTCTAAGAGGAAGCAGGGCGTGAGAAAAGAAGCCTGTCTAAAAGGGAAAAATGCAAATGTGCCCAACCCCCCAGCACTTCCTTCTCTCCCTCTGGCCTCTGGGTAGAAGGGCCTCTTGGGTCCAGGCACGACAGCCCTTGGGTTGGATTTGGCTTACGGCGGATGTGATGGTCATAGCTCCTCCCAAACGCGGTTGGCTGTGCCACCTTCACCGTCCCAAGAGGAGGAGGACTTTGTGTCTCTCACCAGAGTGCATGCAACTCTGGCAGCAAGTAGCCCTGGCAGGAAGGCGAGTAGAGCTCTTTGAGCCCCTTCCCCCCAGCAACACACATACACACTCTCCCACCCATCGTGTCCAGCGAGTACAACCAGTTTCTCACTGACCCTCTCTCTTTGTCTTACTTCTCCCGATGACACAGCCCAGGGTGGTGTGGGAGGGCACCCACTCACTATCAGTCCTTTATCTTTCTTAGAGAAACCAGTTTATTAATCAAGAACACCATCCTGGTCATGCCGGCCTGCTGAAACTTGGTTTTGACTTATCATTCACTGGGAGCAGCAGATGCTATCGGTACCCACCCCCACTCCTTGGCACTCACCACTCCTGTGCATACTGATGGCTTTCTACCGCAAGTGCCTGCAGCTCTCTGCCTTTGCCCCTTTCTGGCTGCAGGAGCATGGACCAGTCTAGAGGTTCCAGGAAGTCAATGCCCTCAGGAGCAGTCTCAACCAGTGATGGCTGGGAGTTAGTGGGTGAACAGCCCAGCTTCTTTGGCCCTTGGGTGGGACGATTTGAGGCGTTTTCTACATACTCCCCCAAAGGTCTCAGCGGGATGGAGCCCCAGTTGCCCACAGCAGTGTCTGGGCACCATATGGAGAGTATGTGGGTTGATGTGAATGGTGTGCACATATGTGGCTATAGCATGTATGTGGCTATGTTCATGTGTAAGTTCATGTACAGTGTGTGTTTTGGGGGTGTGTGTGACTGATTTGACTATTGTCTAACAAGTATTTGCTCCTGTCCCTCTTCTACTCTGAACAGAGTGTACTTCCCTTCCCTGACATTGGGCTTGGCCATTGACTTAACTTTAGCCAAGGGAATATTAGCAGAAGCGACATCAGCAGAGGCCTTAAATGTGCTTCTGCAGTTTGGTTGAGCCCTTGGGCTTCTTCCACTCCCCATTAGAAGGATTGCCCCAGGTGGTGCTGCCTCTTCAGCCTGGGCTCCAAAATGAGAAACGACAAGCAGACCTGAACCCACAGCTTGGGGCCAAGCTCAGCTGAGCCCAGCTGACCCACAGACCCTGGAGCAAGAAATCAAGAGCTGGTGTCTCAAGCCATTGAGTTTTGGAGAGGTTTGTTACATGGCATTATTTCAGCAATCACTAATGCACAGTGTTATGGGGGATTTGCAAAGTACAGGGTATGGTTTGTGGGGTACAAGGAATGTGTCTGAGTACAGTGTTTGTGTATTTTGTGTCTGGGCAAATGTTATGTTGTGATACATAAACACAGAATAACAAGGGTTTAGATTGGATGAGACAAAACAGACGAGCAAGCAAACTGCAGAGTGGGCTGCGTGTGGCGTTTGTACCTGGCTTCTGGTCAGAAGGGACCTCAGGTTCCTGGGCTGGGAAACCCACAGCCCCACCTCTCTCCAACTTGCCCGTGGCTTCTAGGAAGATGGCATCCTCCAGACAGGGGTGTTTGACTTGCCTGGTGTTCAGCAAACCCAGGAAGAGGTGGCACGAGGCCAGCCAAGTTGCGTCTGACCACACACCCAACCTGCGTGTGCTTTGGCTGTTGAACCTTCCACCCCCATGGCAGGGCTTGGCAGCTCGGGAAAGGCTCCACACCACAGCCTCCAAAGACGGACAGAGGGGCTCTGTGTGGGCAGAAAGCTGCTGCGTGCACATCAGCTGGACTGGGGCTTTGCAAGGAGGCGCCTCCGAGCTCAAAGCCCCGGGGCATCCCTGCAAGCACCCCCTTTTCCTGCCCTCATTCATGGTTAGATGAAGAGGACTCTGTGAGTAAGTGGGTAAGCTCTGGAGTCAGACCGTCCAGGCTGTGTCTCAGCTCCACTAGCCATGGCCTTGGGCAAGTAACTTAACCTCTCTGGGCCTCAACTGTTCAACTTTAAAATAGGGAGAAATGTAGTATCTCTCTAGTAAGGTTGCCATGAGGATTGGATGAGTTAATTCCTGTAAAGTGTTGGAGACAGTGCCTGTTTATTATTGAGCTTGGGCCACCCACCAGGCGCTGTATGAAGTGCATTACGTGAATGATCTTGCATGCAGAAACCACACAAGGTCAGTGTTATCATCTGATGGAAGCTGGGCTCCCCCAGAGACAGACCCTGAGATAAGAATTCAAAGCAAAACCAGTTTATCTGTGAGCTAATTCAAAAACACAAGCAAGGAGTAGGGAAGGGAGACAGGGAGGGCCAGCAATGACCACTGTGGGTTAACTAGGGCTCGGTCCTGGTAGGGGACTGAGAGACATATGGAATACGCACCACAGAGCTACGCCAGTCAGGGAGCCGGGGCTTTTACACACCAGCTCCCATCAGTCACAGGAGGGCAGCTCCTGGAGGGAGCATGACCAGCTCTCCCAGTTTGCCTAGGACTGTAAGTCTGTGGTCTGGGAAACACCTCCATCCCAGGCTAGATGGCAGGTCACACTGTCTGGAGGGCATTAATTCCCAGCCCTCAGCCTGTCACACCCTGGGCAAAGCAGGCTCAGGGCCCAGAGCAAGCCCGAAGATGCAGGTGCTGGCAATTCAGGGCTACCAGGTGCCCAAGGGCATACGGCTGGGACACCCAGTCCCATTTAGAGGTGAGAGAAGTGAAGCTCAGAGAGGCAAACTAATCTTCTCAGTATCACACAGTGGCAAGTGGCCTGTGTGCAGGGGGTTCAAACCCAGGTCTGCCTGATGCCAAAGCCCATGCCAAGCACCAGGGCCCACACTCCTCCCTCCACAAGGGCAGCCACGAGACAAGGACTAGAGCAGCTGCGAGTATCGTGGGAGCCCAGCTAGTCTGGTGACTGGAGACCAACATCCACAGGCAGACAGGTAACATCCAAGCGTTTGGGGGTGGGTGTTAGACAGTTAAGAAGTGTGGTCTTCGGCCAAAAGGAGAGTCTGGCAGCCTTTAAAGGGGGCAGCAGCTACTCAGCTCAGGAGGATTCCTGCCACATGGCAATGAAGGCCCCATGTTACTAAACCATCCAATGTTTCAAAGGAAGGGGGATTTTCATGAGAAATCTCCAAAGTATTAAATGTGGTCTGAGAATTTTCTAAAACACATTTCGAACCAACCTTATATGGACCAAAGAGGGTGCATCAGTCCCTGGCTACCTGGTTGTGGCACTGAACTTGTTCGGTGGTGCGTCCACTCACCCCAGTAGGTAAATTTAGGGCTAGTATTGATCTCTTTCCTCAACAGGGGTCCCTACAGAAATGGGGGCTGGCTTGGTGTGCATTTAGCACACATATCCACCTGCTTTGCACTCTAATCGTTTTTTGTCTTTCTTTCTGGCCACATTTCCCCACTCGTGTCTCCACGGCTGACATCCAGCTCACAGGTCCCGGAACAGCCACACTGGCTGTTCACAGGTCACTTAGTAAATAGCTAATGCCTGCAGTCCCCCTGTTAACCACTGGGCCCTGACCGCCAACCCCTTCTCCAGGACCCCCGAAAACTCCAGGGTTAACTCCTGGCCCAGCAGGCACCTCAGCTGGCCCTGTGGCTTCCTTCTCATTCTTCAGGGCCCAAGCTGGACCAGTATCATCCCTTTATCTCTCCCCTCTCCCATTCTGTCTCTCCTCCACCTCGACTTTCTTTTTCGAATTATGCAACCATCTTGAATCCTTCTTAATTCAAGGATAAAACATTACAAACAGTAGCGTGCTGATAAATGTTTAACAACCAGCTCTCAGGGAATAGGGAGGAGTCCTGATTTGTAGCATTTGCCGATTCCCTTGGTGTAAATACTCCTACGCTGGCCAATTTCAAGCTACCAACATGGATGAATGTGGAGCTAGCAAGAGATATGCAGTAACTCAGCATTATGTAGTATTTACTAGGTAGATGCAAAAAACCTCAAGAGCTCAGATAATAGTACAATGTAAAATAATTATGAAGTAATGAGTTCGGAGTATTTATTACCTTTGTTTCTAATATAACTTATTATATTGTGAGCTTATATAATGTAAATTTTAACAACGCCTGTGTTTCACAGCCAGGTCATAAAATTCCTGAAATTCTTGTGAGCCGACATGAGCTCGTTCCAGCACACCACTGGATGAATGAACTCAGAGGCAGAAAAACAACAAAAACGGGTGCTTGGTGATCAAAAGGCAAGGACTAGGGGGAAAGTCACCGTCCATCCTCAGGTGGACAATTCCGGCATCTCAATTCACCTCAAATCCCCTACCTCCACTGCTCCCCACCCCCGCCCCACCTGGACCCACTTACCTGCAGCAGGAAGTCGAAGAGTGCCAGGCGTGCCCACTCGGCGTGGTGGATGCCCAGGCATGGGGCCTGGTCCAGCTGGCTGCAGTCACGTGCCAGCAGGGCCTGGTACTGCAGCCAGCCCAAGGCCAGCGAATTCTGGTCATCATCTGGATCACCCAGGTGCTGCACGTCGGGTGCCCACCAGATGACGGGCCTTGCACCACCATCCGTGTAGCGGTAGGGCAGCAGGGGGCTGTGGAAGCGCCTGGCCACGGCAGGTAGGCTCCGGCGCAGCCCCAGCACACGGTCCACGTGGAAGGCCAGGACCTCAGACAGGTCCCCAGGCCTCTTGATCAGGCCACAGAGCCCCTGGGAGCAGAGGTGGCTGAGCCCCGGAGACAGGTCCTGAAGGGCACCCTTGGCGGAGAAGCCAACCTGCAGCACCTGCCCGTGGCCAGGGACCCTGGCTTTGCCCACCACCTGCCCCTGCGCCAGCAGCTGGAGGGTCTGCACATCCTGCTCTGTGAGCCACGGGGGCACCTGCTCGCTGGTCCTCAAGCCACTCGACAGCCTGGGGGTCTCAGCGTCACACCACACAGATCCGTGCAGCTCCCCAACAGAGCCAGGCCACTGATGAGCCCCCGTGGCCGGGGCGGGACCCCCTGCTTGTCGTCCACCAGTCAAGGCTCTGTTCCTCACTCCTGGCAGATCCCCGCCTTCTGCTGGATGAGGCCGGAGGGTCGGTCCAGCAGTAGCTCTCCAAGTCTGTAATGCTGCCATGTTGTGTCCTGCGAGGGGGCCATATGGGGTGCCCGTCTCACTCTGTGCCTCCCAGAGGGGACCACTGTGCCAGGGGAGGTCCAGGTCTTTGGCTCCTGGACCCCTGACCTCATCTTCCCTCAGGAGCACCAGATGCTGGGTACTGAGTCTCAAATCTCCTGGAGGTGCCAAAGTAATGCCCCTCTTGACCCTCCCTGGATGCCTGCTGTCCACACTCCCTCCGTGGCCTTGCTCCTCAGCACACACCAGGATGGAGCTCCCAGGCAAGGCCCAGCCTCTCCGGAACCTCAGGTTTCTTGCCCGCTGCCTCCAGCCGGAGCTCAGAGCCTGCCTGCTCTGGGGGGCAGGGGCACCAGTTACCCGCTGGGGCTCCATGGGACCAGGGTCTGGGCTGGCGGCTGGGTGCTGCGGAGGGAAGCGGGTGACAGCCACCACAGACAGAGCCATTAAGAGGCAGAATGCCATCACCAGCCGCCTCTTGCCACGCAGCTTTCTCCAGAGCCAAGATGCCTGGGGGACGGGGTAGAAAAAGAAAGCTTAAGACCTGCGAAAACATCAGCCCTAACCCACAAAACAACAGGACGGTGGATGAAGGAACATCTTGGGTGAACGAAGCGGGAAAAGAGCAGAGCCAGGTGGAGTAGCACCTAGCTGTCCTCAAGAGAGGCATGGGAGCCGCCAACTGCGCTCCTGCTTCAAAGCTCAGCCTGCTTTGTCTCCGGGACAGCGCTGGCGGATGCCTGCAGGCAGATTAGGCTTCTCCTCTCTGAATAAACTGCCATTATGACTCTAGTCACCAAGCACACTAAGAGCCTTTCCCCATCTTCCTCCACCACTAAGTGCGGCCCCTGTCGTTTCCATCTCCGCGTGATCCCACTCTGCGGACCTGCAGTCGTCTCCCACAAGCACGCTCTTCCCTTTTCCGGGGCACACGGCCGCCCAGCTACAGATGACCTTGCCGGGCCTCCCTAGCAGCCAAGTGTGACCCTGGGACTAAGTCCTTGCCTATGGCCCAAAGCAGCCAAAAGGCGGTTGGCTGCCCCGGCTTTCCCCTCTCTGGGCACATAGGTGTGGCAGTGCCAGCTCCACACGTCTTGGCAAGGACACCCCCTGGGGCAGTGAGTTTTCAGCATGTGATCTCTGCACCAGCAGCATAAGCATCACCCGGAAACTTGTCAGAAATGCAAATTCGCAGGTCCTACCCCGGAACCACTAGATCAGAAACGGGCGCAGCAACCTGTGTTTTAACAAGTTCTCTGGGTGATTCTGATGCTTGGGCACCGTGGAGCCACCAGAAGGAAGGAGCTTGCATGACCCCATGGGAGCAGAACTGGCAAAAGCTGTTTAAGCCACTGTATTTTGGAGCCCCCCTAACTGTGAGCCTGAGGCACCATCTCCATCCCCTACAACACCCCAGCAGCTACATCAGTCCAGGCACCCTGACCCCTGACCAAAGCTGATGGGGCCATCCTGGACCCTGATCTACACTGGGCCAAATAGCTCCTAAGCCCCAACCTTGCCCCGGGAACAAAGGCTTGTGACAAGTCAGCAAGGTTGGCTTGCTCTGCTCATGAACTTGAGATCAGGGGCACATGGCTGCCCAGCTAACAATGACAGCAGCGGCCGTATGCTATTGAGAGCCAGTCTGCAGGGAGAGAGAAGAAACAGCTGCAAATCAGAAACCCAAACAGGAGCGAGCACCTGCCCAGCTTCCTGAAGCTTCTGGTTCCAGACCTGACCTGGCCCAGCTCTCTGTTCTTCTTTCACTGGGTGGATTTAGCCCATTTCCATTACCTGAGATTCCATACACGTTTAGTCTTTGTTCTGTCATAATATTTTATGGTATATTTTTTCTATTTATAATTTTTGAAGTCTTTCACTATGTTTTCAGTTATGTTTACTTTGTTTTGTGGTGTATATTTCTTATAACATTTAGGAAATTTTGATTTGGATCCTAATGATTACCTTTATGATTATATGCCCTTAAATGTCTAGTTCTTTAAACAGCAGCTCTTAAACCCTAGTAAGAATAATCATAAAATTATTTCCTTTTCCCCCATTCCCTACCATTCTTTTGCTATTCAATTTTAATCACTAGTATTATCTTTTTTAATGTTTGCCTTTGTACAATTAAAAATGCTTACGTTTCTACTATATTTTGTCAGCTTTAAATGATATTCTTTGGTCCCCAGCTATTAGTCACAAACAGCATGTTTATTCTTTCTCCCACTTTTCCCTCATTCACCTTCCAAAGTTTTCTATTTGTGTCATTTCTATATTGTTAGGATATAAAACATGTCCCTTCTACTCTATTACTCCAATACTCACATTTGTTCGGTCTTAGTTCTTCAGTTAAATATATTCTTTGCATACGCCTGTCCCCTTTTGCCCTAGTTTTCCATTATTTCTTGGTTGACTGAAGTTAAAACTCCATAATTTTCTCAAGAAGTACTCATGGGTATAATAGTCTCTGGGTTCTTGCATGTTCAAAACTATTTTTCTATAGCATTCATACCTGAAAGAAAGTTTGGCGAGATATACAATATTGCTCACAGTTTCTTTCTTGGAATAGCTTGTAGGTTCTGCTCCACAGTTTTCTAACATCAAATGATGTTGTAGAGAAATCTAAGATGAGACTGGCTTTTTACCCTGCCTCGGAGCCCTAAGAATCCTTCCTTTATCTTCCCTTTTTTTTTTTCATTTTTTCCCCAGCTTTACTGAGGTATAATTGACAAATAAAATTGTGTATATTTAAATTATTAAACATGATGATTTATGTATAGATTGTGAAATGATTACCACAATCAAGTTAGTTAACTCATCCATCACCTCACACAGAACTTTTTTTGTGTGTAGTGAGAATGTTTAAGATATACTCTCTTTGCAAATTTCAAGTATACAATACTAGCTAGTCACCATGCTGTACATTAGATCCTCAGATCTTATTCATTTTATAGCTGAAAGTCTTTTTTTTTTTTAGATTCTACATACAAGTGATACTATACAGTATTTGTCTTTCTCTGTCTGGATTATTTCAGTTAGCATAATGTCCTCCAGGTTTATCCACGTTGTTGCAAATGGCAGGATTTCCTTCTTTTTTATGGCTCAGTAATATTGCATTGTATACATGTATGCATTTTCTGTATCCATTCATCCATCGAAGGACATGTAGGTTATTTCCATGTCTGGGCTATTGTGCATAATGCTGCAATGAACATGGGAGTGCAGATATCTCTTTAAGATTTCTTTTCCTTCAGATAAATCCTCAGAAGGGCTCCTCCAATTTCTGTTTGGGGTTCCAGGGGCCCCCTCTCTATAGAGTATGCTTTTTGTGCCCTGTGTTATGTTCCCCTGGGCCCCCGACTGATTCCAGCTGCCCTCACAGTGGACAATCCCCCCACCTCAAGCCCCGGAACCATTCCCTGCTTTCTTGCCCACTCTCAGGGAGGCACAGAGGAAATTAACACCTTTGGGGACAACCCTCAACACATAGGTGACAAAAGTCAGTGGGTAAATAAATGCCCAGCCTCCATCCTTCAAAGGGACAATTCTGAGAGGCATTCTATATAATGCCACAGGATATGCCCAGTGGGACTGAGCCTCTTTTCTATAAAACAGATGATCTTTGTCTCCCCCTAAGATGCCTTTAGCTGATGATCCTTTTGAAGTGAGAGTCTAACTTTTTGCCTTTATTAGATATATTTTAATATGATCTTTATTACTATTTAACACACACACATATGTGTAATACATGCATAGATAAGCACTGTGAAAAACCCAGATAACACAGTTGGTCCTCCATAATCATGGGTTCCACATCCCCAGATTCAACCAACTGCAGATCCCATTATTGATGTTAACTTTTCAATTGTATATGAGTTATTATCTCCTTTAATCCTCACAACAATGTAGGGAAATGGGAATTATTCCATTTCCTATTTTACAGATGAGAAAACTGAAAGGTCCAGAGTGCTAATTTGCCCAGAGTCAAACAGCTGGCAAGAATACCAGTATTTTTAATTAAAACTAAAAGTAGAAATGGCCATGGACAAAGAAGTCTGTTTGGTTTTGTTTTTTCCTTCTACAATAAAAAGAAAACTATGTTTTCAAGTTGGATTCATAATCTGGATTCTCAAAGTTCCGGATACCACTAGGGAAAAATAAATCATCTTTTAAAAACGTTTCAAGAAGACAGACTGTTTTGATCCTTCTCTAGGCCTCACTTGGCTTCAGACAACCTGGGGAAAGTTGGCAATTGTGCAGTTGTGCAGAGAGAAAGGTTCAAAACGGCCATGAGCAGATGTCCCTGTAGGGCCACACAAGCAAAGCTTTTGGGAAAAGAAAAGCTGCTTTGATTGAACTGTAAAAACATCCTCTGGAGAGAAATATTCAGCTGAATAATAAAGAGAACTTTAGAGAAAGTAGTAAAGAATGATGCACAATGTACTAGAAAGTTTGCTGGTGGAACCCAACTGACCCCACTGCTACACACTGGCCAGTGGAACCCGCCCCCAATTCTCCCATCCAAAACACACGCACTGTCTCTTGCGACGCTGGTGGCAGTAGGGAAAGGAGAATGGTGTCTGGTTCTACAGTTGCTCTGTTTCTCCTCCCTCCTCAAATCTCACCTCCCACCCTTTCACCAAGACTCCCCCCCTTAACTTCTCAGAGAAGATGCCCACTGGACCAGCAGGCACATCCGCTCACAGCTGCAGAGGAATCGGGGTGAAAAAAGAGAGTAGCCAGAAAAACTTTGGGGAAGACACATTTGAGTTCTAGATTAGCTTGTGCCCTTCTGGGTTGAGTTACAATGGGTGAGATACACAACCACTCTGCCCCATTTCCTCAGTTATAAAATGGGGGAGAATGAGATAAGTCCTCCCTCCAAAGACTGGCATGAGAAAAAAGTGAGTCAAAATATAGAAAGGACCCACTACATAGTTTGGTACATTTACATGGTGGGATCAGGGTTTCTGTCCCCACTTTCCGAACTCCCTCTATTTTTCTGGGATCGGAAAAATTTCCACCACCACCCCTTCCTGGGTTTTGGCATATTGCAATGGGGACATTTGGGAGTACAGCTCAAGGCAGAGACAGAAAGAGAAACTCTTTCATCATAAAACCACAAGCATAAATTAGGAGGAGGCCACCTGGGCAGTGAGAAGGGTCTTGCCCTGCAGAGGCTCCATCCAAAGATAATCCAGGATGGAACAGGAAGGAATCACTTGGCTTAAAAGTATATGGGAGGGCTTCCCTGGTGGCGCAGTGGTTGAGAATCTGCCTGCCAATGCAGGGGACACGGGTTCGAGCCCTGGTCTGGGAAGATCCCACATGCCGCGGAGTAACTAGGCCCGTGAGCCACAACTACTGAGCCTGAGCATCTGGAGCTTGTGCTCCGCAACAAGAGAGACCAAGACAGTGAGAGGCCCGCGCACCGCGATGAAGAGTGGCCCCTGCTCGCCGCAACTAGAGAAAGCCCTCACACAGAAACAAAGACCCAACAGAGCCAAAAATAAATAAATAAAATTAAAAAAAAAAAAAAAGTGTATGGGAGGGCTTCCCTGGTGGCACAGTGGTTAAGAATCTGCCTGCCAATGCAGGGGACACGGGTTCGAGCCCTGGTCCGGGAAGATCCCACATGCTGCGGAGCAATTAAGCCCATGTGCCACAACTACTGAGCTTGTGCTCTAGAGCCCTCGAGCCACAACTACTGAGCCCATGAGCCACAACTACTGAAGCCTGCGCACTTAGAGCCCACGCTCCGCAACAAGAGAAGCCACCGCAATGAGAAGCCCGTGCACTGCAACGAAGAGTAGCCCCCGTTCGCTGCAACTAGAGAAAGCCCGCGCGCAGCAACAAAGACCCAATGCAGCCAAAACTAAATAAATTAAAATTTAAAAAAAAAAGTATGTGGGAAGTTGAGGAGAGAAAGGGTGGGAACCAAGAAGAATGTACCCACAAGGCCTAAAAGGAAAAGACTGAGATTTTGGCTTCCCTAACAACTGTAGGAAGGGGACCCAGGAGAGTAGTAAAGAGCCCGGTCCACTGAGAAGCTGCGGGCTGTGCTGGGCTGGACACAGGAGCCGCCACCAAACTCCCCATCATCGCCTCCCTCCATACAGGGTGCAGGCAGCTCTTAAACATGAAGTGAAAGACAGTGCCACTTTTGGAATCATGTGGACCATTTCTTTAAAGTCTCTATTGAATTTGTTACAATACTGCTTCTGGTTTTTGTTTTGGTGTTTTGGTCACGAGGCATGTGGGATCTTAGCTCCCTGACCAGGGTTCGAACCCACACCCCTTGCGTTGGAAGGGAAGTCTTAACCACTGGACCGCCAGGGAAGTCCCCATTGATGGAATCATTTGTTCACTATTCCTTCCTCCTCACCCTGCCATGGCTTCACTGAAGATAGAATACACTTCCTCACCCACTGTCTTTGACCTCGGTCGTGTGACTTGCTTTTGCCAATGGAATGTAAGTGGACAAAACACAGGCCACGTCCTACTGGAGGCTTTAAATGTGCTTGTGGGGTGTTTGCCGCCTCGCAAACTTGTCCTCCACCATGACAGGAGCATGTCCCAGGCAAGGCACCAGGAGCAGACCTGAACCCAGTCCCCAGCCTGGACCTAACCCAGCCACCCCCTACTGGGCCCAGCATACCCACAGCCAAGATCAGGGTGCATATTGTTGTAAACCATTGTGATTGTGGGGCTGTTTGCTATGCAGCATGATCACAGCAAACCCTAACTAATACAGATCCTTTGGCGATTTCTTTTGGGCTCAGTGTGTGCCCTTTGTCAGAAAACAGTAAGGCAGTTTAGTAATGTAGTGGCCTTCCCTTGACTAATAAGGGCATGGTGGTGTCACTACAGATGCACGACAGGCTCTGACGACGATGATGGTGCAACCTGGTCACGGACACATCCCATGAACCAGTTTCCCCCATGAGATGGGCAGATGACATGGAGGACGCCTTCTGTCAAATGAAAACCAGAGAGGTCTTTTGAGAAGAACTTTTTGGAAAAATTCCAACATACACTGGTGGCCTCTGCACAGACACAGTTTGAGAAACTAGAACATTTAGAGAAAAGGACTCGATTACAGTTAGTACTGTAACCACCAGCAGAAGACTTTTTCTCATTTCTAAAGGGCCACGGGAAAAGGAATGCTCTTCTTCTTTGGGAAAGTTAGTCAGGACTTGGCCTCACTTTGGGGCACCAGCTCTCCCTTCCCCAGACCACCCCCCAGAACGCCCTGCTGTAAACCCTGACATCCCAGGCTCATCAGATATGACTTTCACCGGCTGCTGCACAGGAACGAGCTGGCAGGGACAGAGGCAAAGCCATATTTTCTCAACTCCCGGATGTCAAAAAAAGACAACGAAAACCTGGTCCCTCACTGAACTGCCTTGGCAGGTGGGATAACATGCAGGGCAGGGAAGGTGGGGAGAATACAGAGATCGCATGTTCCTCTCCCCATCACGACAGACAGAATCACAAAGCACTTGTACAGTGTTTCTTGGTAGGAGTTTCCTGGGTGGGAGAAGGGGCAGAGGGAAGTCACATGGGGTGTGTGTGTGTGTGTGTGTGTGCGTGTGTGTGTGTGTAATAAAAATCAAGTTTGGCTCTAGTTCTGGAGTCATCACTAAGGTGTGACAGCCCCTTCTGTTCCATCCCCCGACCTCTGCCCTCTACTCAGCAGCCCCCACTGGCTGATCACTGATTCATCACTACTCAGACTCTGGGTGAGACTGGCAGAGATTTTGCAGTTTGGAATTTCTGTTCCATTTTTTAAAGACCAGTTAAATAATTTTCATAACAAAACCATGGCTCGGGTGAGAGGGAATACATAAGCATATTTTCAGAGGGCTGGATTAAAACCACATGTTGGTCCTGTGAGTAACACTGCAGGCTGGACCTGCTCAAAGTCTGCTTCCCTTGGCTGAACCCAGAATCAGGCCCTAGGCAGGGGGAGCTGGGCTGGCGCAAGACTCTGGGGGCAAAGGCGACAGGCACAGCCAGTTGGACCCTCCAGGCACAAGGCGTCCCTCTCCCAGTTAGATCTCTGGGTCCTGGGAGGCCGGAATTGTTCGTGCTACTGTGGGCAGAACCCCAGGCTGCCTGTCTCCTAAGCCACCACCCAGCCAGGCCCCTTGCTCAGTTCCATTGGAGAGCTGTGATTTTCCTTCCACATCAGCAACTTCAAGACAAGAAAGGAAATTTTGCCCCTGTAATTTCTGGTCCAGCCAATCTCTAGGCAGGGGAAACCCAAAGGAATGATAATTAACATTTATTCAGTGTTCACTATGAGCCCGAGACTATTTGAAGAACTTTACTTCTATTAATTCATTTAATCTCTCTGTCAGTCTTGCAAGGTAGATATGAGGATTACTAACCCATTTTACAGGTAAGGAAAACAAGGCATAGAGAAATGAGGTGACCCCAACTTCACAGAGGACAGCGTCATGACATGAACCCAGGCCATCTGGTTCCAGAGCCAGTGACCTAATAACTGGGTCACTCTGGAAAGGGGCTGCTACCCACAGCCCCTGCTCCAGCTCTGATTCCAGAGGACTGCACTGGGTCTCAGGGGTGGGCCCTGCTCTCAAAGGTTTAGCTCTTTGGGATTGGTCAGTTCATCTGTAAAATGAAGCTTGAGTGAGATCAATGGTAGGTGACAGCCTTTTTGCACTGGGACAAGTTGAGGGAAAATAAAATGTTTTCAGGCTACATTTATTCTTCTTTCAAAATGAAAATAACTTATTGTGTTTCATGCTCTACTTTATTAAATAGAAGAATATCAGTGAGAAAATGCCACCATTTGACCCACTCAACTCTGGGCATACTTGAGAGGTAACATCAGAAGCGGGTTTCTAATAATCTGTTATCCTCAAATTAAATCTAGGGCTTGACTCAAAACCATGCAGGTTCTATGTCTCCTGCTCCATCCAAAAGAAGATGGTGCCCAAGTTCCTTTCAGCTCAAGCACTCTCAAGACTGTAGCCAGGAAATTGAACATATCTGACTTGAGAAGTGACTATAGCAGATCTTATTAACAACAGCCACTTACTAAGCATATACCATGCCCCAAGCACACTCAAAACCCCACAAAGTATGTACTGTAAATATGATGAATTCACAACTATAGAAATTAAGATTTACAGGCTTCCTGACTTCAGGCTATACTACAAAGCTACAGTAATCAAAACAGTATGGTACTGGCACCAAAACAGAAATATAGATCAATGGAACAGGATAGAAAGCCCAGAGATAAACCCACGCACCTATGGTCAATTAATCTATGACAAAGGAGGCAAGAATATACAATGGAGAAAAGACAGTCTCTTCAATAAGTGGTGCTGGGAAAACTGGACAGTTACATGTAAAAGAATGAAATTAGAACATTCTCTAACACCACACACAAACATAAACTCAAAATGGATTAAAGACCTAAACATAAGACTGGATACTATAAAACTCCTAGAGGAAAACATAGTCAGGACACTCTTTGACACAAATTGTAGCAATATCTTTTTGGATCCATCTCCTGGAGTAATGGAAATAAAAACAAAAATAAACAAATGGGATGTAATTAAACTTGAAAGCTTTTGCACAGCAAAGGAAACCATAAATAAAATGAAAAGACACCTACAGAATGGGTGAAAATATTCACATATGATGCAGCTGACAAGGGATTAATCTCCAAAATATACAAACACAACAGCTCAATATCAAACAAACAAACAAACAATCCAATCAAAAAATGGGCAGAAGATCTAAACAGACATTTCTCCAAAGAAGACATACAGATGGCTAAAAAGCACATGAAAAGATGCTCAACATCACTAATTAGTATTAGAGAAACGCAGATCAAAACTCACACCTATCAGAATGGCCATCATCAAAAAGTCTACAAACAAATGATGCTAGAGAGGGTGTGGTGAAAAGGGAACCCTCTTACACTGTTGGTGGGAATGTAAATTGGTACAGCCACTATGTAGAACAATATGGAGGTTCCTTAAAAGACTAAAAGCAAAGCTACCATATGATCCTGCAATCCCACTCCTGGGCATATATCCAGAGAAAACTGTAACTCGGAAAGATACATGCACTCCCAATGTTCATTGCAGCACTATTTACAATAGCCAAGACATGGAAGCAACCTAAATGTCCATTGACAGAGGAATGGATAAAGAAGATGTGGTACTTATATACAGTGGAATATTACTTAGCCATAGAAAAGAATGAAATAATGCCATCTGCAGCAACACGGATGGACCTAGAGATGATCATACTAAGTGAAGTAAGTCAGACAGAGAAAGACAAATGTCATATGATATCACTTATATGTGGAATCTAAAAAAATGATACAAATGAACTTATTTACAAAACAGAACATAGAAAACAAACTTACGGCTACCAAAGGGGGAAGGGGTGGGAGGAGGAATAAATTAGGAGTCTGGGATTAACAGATAACACTACTACATTTAAAATAGATAAACAATGAGAAACTATATTCAATATCTTGTAATAACCTATAACAGAAAAGAATTTGAAAAAGAATATATATATATAGATACATATAGATACATATATATATAACTGAATCACTTTGCTGTACACCTGAAACTAACACAACAGTGTAAACAACTATACCTCAATTTTTTTTAAAAAATGAAAATCTCTTTTCATTACCTCTTCACCTTTCCTTAATCTGCCCAAGTAAATGCTCTCCTTGGCACACCTGAAGTAAAGCATTTTGAACAAATAAAGGCACTACAGGTATTCTGCCTTGGGGGATTTATGGCAGAGATGGGGGCTAAAGGTTCATGATGGGGGATAAATTGAAGCTCTCCTAAGGCTCAGATCTGAATCTCATTCACCCCAAGCAAACGAGTCCATGGCTCTCTGCCCAGGTTCTGCCGCTTAGCTTTCACAGCATAACTTCAGGCACATAGTAACCTTGTGATGTGATGGAAACTTCCTGGTTGAACAATATGAAGACCAAATGAAATCTCAGAAAGTGATGGTTCTCATTCCGGGGGGAAGAAAAGAAACATGGGGGAGAGCCCCAGAAAATACCAGCTCTAAAAACAATAAAGAGAAGAATGTTACATTTCGAGATAGCAGACATCTATGATCCAAATGAATTCACCACACCCTCATGAAAATAAGAAAAGCAATTCAAGAAATTGTTTCAGCAAAGGTTTCAGCCAAAATAAAAATTATTTTTCAAGAACTTTAATAGAAATTGAAATTTCAACTCTTTCCACCCACTTGGCTGCATTTTATTTAGGACATAAAGGGCTGTAAGGTGTTTTCAGATTTGGGGATTTAAGAAAGCCTAGGGGACTTCCCTGGTGGCGCAGTGGTTAAGAATCCGCCTGCCAATGCAGGGGACACGGGTTCGAGCCCTGGTCCGGGAAGACCCCACATGCCGCGGAGCAGCTAAGCCCATGTGCCACAACTACTGAGCCTGCGCTCTACAGCCCACGAGCCACAACTATTGAGCCCACGTGCCACAACTACTGAAGCCCGTGCACCTAGAGCCCGTGCTCTGCACGAGAAGCCACCGCAGTGAGAAGCTCCTGCACTGCAATGAAGAGTAGCCCCCACTTGCTGCAACTAGAGAAAGCCTGCGCACAGCAATGAAGACCCAACACAGCCAAAAATAAATAAATAAATAAATAAATTTATAGAAAAGGAAAAAAAGAAAGCCTAGGAAGTGGCCCTTGCAAGCATTAGAGCTCTACTGGAGGACACCGCCTGTCAGGAGGGAGGCTCTGGCTGGGTAACACCTGAGCATGGGTTTGCCTTTTCAGTCTCCATCGTTTACTGTAGTGATTTCTGTCAGTGGCAACTGAGCTGTTATCTACAACTGCCTGGAAACCAACACGTGACTAGAGCACCATGAAGTGGAGGACACTGGGAGAGCCATGTGATGTCAGGCACTTCTGAGACCCTCAGGGCACAAGTGTGGGGATTCAAGGTACCTAGGGCAGGAGGCAGGCAACTTCCTCCAAAGGGACAGTGTAGGGCTGAGGCACGGAAAAGTGTTGCTCCCCAAATTCTGCTACATCACAATCTTACCATTTTATTCTGCGTACCCCAATAGGGCAGGCACTGGGTCAGGAAACAGGGACACGAGCATGAGGAAGGCTTGGCTCTCCCCTTAAGCAACTCACTGTCTCATTGTAAAAATGTGAATGATACAATCATTTGCCCCAAACCAGTTTTGGCCACCCCAAAGCCCCCCACAAAACTGGCCTTGCCTACATCCAGGGCATCTATCTTCCTAAGGTTGAAGGGGTGCAGATGGCAGAGTATGGAAAGCCAGGGAGCAGAGCTGGGTGCCAATCCCCAAGGACTCCACCACAGTCAGATAACATCTCACATTTGTTTAGTGTTTTTCACTATATGGCTAGAAGGATGTTGTTTCCAGACATTCTCACAACAACCCTGGAAGGGAAGAAGGAATTCTCACTATGCCCATTTTACAGATGAAGAAATTCAGGCTCAGAGAGACCTAGCCATTTGTGCAAGGTGGCACACCAACTAAATAGAAGAGCTGGGATTCCAACTCAGGTCTTCAGCCTCCAGAGACCAAGTGCTTTCCTGCACACAGGAGCCAGGCCTGGGGATTTGGGAACACACGAGGGAAGGATTAGCTAAGTCCCTTGGGTGCTCATCCAGAAGCATTTCCTTTTTTTTTTTTTTAACATCTTTATTGGAGTATAATTGCTTTACAATGTTGTGTTAGTTGCTACTGTATAACAAAGTGAATCAGCTATACATATACATATATCTCCATATCCCCTCCCTCTTGCGTCTCCCTCCCACCCTCCCTATCTCACCCCTCTAGGTGGTCACAAAGCACCAAGCTGATCTCCCTGTGCTATGCAGCTGCTTCCCACTAGCTATTTTACATTTGGTTGTGTATATATGTCCATGCCACTCTCTCACTTCGTCTCAGCTTACCCTTCCCCCTCCCCATGTCCTCAAGTCCATTCTCTACGTCTGCATCCTTATTCCTGTCCTGTCCCTAGGTTCATCAGAATGATTTTTGTTTTTAGATTCCATATATATGTGTTAGCATACAGTATTTGTTTTTCTCTCAGAAGCATTTCTGATGCTCCCAGCTGACATGGGGGAGCCAGTGCCAGCAAAAGGCTTTAGAAGACCTGAGAAATTCCTACGTCTGTCTCTTCATTACACGAGCTGGGAACCTGATACCAGCCGAGACACGGGAGATGATGGGCTTCATTATCCTTCAATAAATACTTTCCAAACATCCACTTCAGAAAGGCAGAATCCTAAAGGACACCCTGGAGGACACACAGGAGCTAGACTCTCTAGGTCCAAACCCCAGCTCCACCACTACTGAGCATGTCATATAACATCAGTTTCCTCACCTGAAAAATGGGTATGATAACGGTACCGACCTCAAAGAATTGTGGGGAGGATTCAATGACTTTTAATAAACTGTTAAGAACAGGGCACTGCATGTATTTTTATCGTGATTACTCAGCACTATTGTTTAATCCCAGGATTATTAAATCCCTGCAGAACTTTGCGACTCCAGTACCTTCTTTAGGTTACTATCCTGTGCCTCACTCTCTCCAACTGTGAACAGCTGGTTAACGGTTAAGTCACAGCACTCTGAGGACGGGTAAGTCATGGTTGAGAGGAAGGCGCATTGGGAAGTCTCAGGAACTGACGTTAAGATACATCCTCAGAGCCACCATTTGCTCAAGTGACCAAAAGAGCAGCCTCTGACTCCAGCTTGGCAAGCCCAGTGCCCCAAACTTCTGGACATCGGCTGTGGAGCCCCAGAGAGGGTTAAATACTCTTGGAGAGAAGCTTGCCAGCAGGAGAGCAGGGCTCAGCCATGAAATGCCTTGAAGATTAGCCCTTGGGAGGGTTAAAACAAAGCTACCCTTGGAATCTGAGCAAGTTTATCAGATGGGCAGTCTGTGGGCTGAAGGGGAAATAAAAGGACCCTTCTGTGGGAGGGCTCATGGGGCATTTCCCGACAACCACGGGGCATAGAGCTCCTTCCAGCAGGAGGCCTGGGGCTCAAGAGGACTAGGGAGGAACTGGGCAGCCATGAACTGTCTTGGAGGCACGGAGGTCCTCCCTCCAGGAAACTCCATGACGTCGGCTGTAGCCAGCATTGTGGAGCACCTCCTGTGCCAGGCTCCATGCCAGGTACTTGGCTCACAACAGCTCATTTACTGTCTGCAACCTCCCTCTAGGGAAGGCATCACTGTTCACATCAGGCATTGAGGAAACTGAGGCACAGGGAGCTCGCGTCCCGTCCTCACAGCCTCATAGCTAAGTGGCAGAGGTGGGATTCAAACCTGGGTCTGGCTGACTCCATCAGTGTATTAACTAGAATTCTGTCCCTGCTCTTACAGAAGCCTCAAAGAACAAGAGTTGTTTCCCTGCCTGCCACCCTTCTGCAAGCAAGCAAGCAAACCTGGAAAGCTGGCCTCATCCTGCCCCAAGAGAGAATAAAAAGCCTTTGCTTTCAAAAGCCAAGGCTTCTAGAGGTGAATTAAGCTAGGCTTTCTGTCTGATATTAGGTTACCTAGGTGAGGGCTCGATTGGAGCCAAACAATTCAATTTAGAAAAATCAAGGCTGTTGTTCATCTAAAGATGGTGGATGAAATACATGCCATTCCTCTCTGCCCTCCTGAAACCTCATAAAAATGACAGTAAAGGGGTCTTATTTTTAAGGGACAAACCCACAAGGATAAAGAGAACTGGGCAGGAGGCAATGGAAGCAAAATTCAGTACGCTAGAAAATAGGTGAGTGAATGGCAATGGACCTAGCAGACCACAAAGGCTGAATTCTAAACAGGAAGGCGGAAGGGTAAGACACACCATGATCTATCCTGCAGAAGCCACCCCAACATGTCCAGAACTGGTGCCACCAAGTACCACCAGAGGTGGGGGTGAAGGTGAGTCAAAAACAAGAGGGTTGCTTGAAAGTCTACTTAAGAAGAAGCTAGCCCCCCAGATCCCTTGTTCCATGCTGCTTGGCCAGATAATGCAGCCCTGCACCTGGCTAAGGACTTGGAGAGAGAAAGCCAGGGAATCTGTACACTGGGGCGCATCTGGCACAACTGAGGGCAGGGAACTATACTGAAAAGAGAAGTTTTAAGAAAGCATTTACACACTGAACATTGAAATATTGCAGGGCCCCCCCCCCAAGTAGCCAAGAAAATGGCTGAAAAGAAGACTCAAGTTGTAGTGAACACAATTATTTGCATCCCGCCACCATACACACACATTCACACATTTGCATTTTGATGGATTAGCCCTAGCGATGGCCTGGCTTGTCCCCATAGTCATGGAGTCAGTTTGTTGCTGCAGCCATTAAAAGCCAAAGCTTCCACAGCAGTGGCTACTTGAGGCTCTTTAAGCCACCAATAGGCACATCCTGAAAGCCTAACCACAGTTGCTATGCCTCTCACCTGCCCTTCCCCTGGCCCCCATGACTAGCAGGTGGGTGGTACCCACGAGTACACAACCTGGAAGCACAGCAAAATTCAGGTCGAGTGGAGCAAACCTTTGATCACTGGGAGAATGAACCCAGTGGATAAATTCAAGTGGTCCTGAATTCAATTTGTGCAGCGTCTTGGTAGGGCTGTAAGATCCTGCAGTCAATTACACTTAGCAGCAGCCAGCTTAAAAATGGATCCTCTCAACATCTCTCCCTGCGTCTCTGTGTGTTCCTTGAGCTTGCACTCACTCTCCAACAAAACAATAGCACAGGGCTTCCCTGGTGGTGCAGTGGTTGAGAATCTGCCTGCCAATGCAGGGGACACGGGTTTGAGCCCTGGTCTGGGAAGATCCCACATGCCGCGGAGCAACTGGGCCCGTGAGCCACAACTACTGAGCCTGCGCGTCTGGAGCCTGTGCTCCACAACAGGAGAGGGCGCGACAGTGAGAGGCCTGCGCACTGCGATGAAGAGTGGCCCTGCTCGCCGCAACTAGAGAAAGCCCTCGCACAGAAACGAAGACCCAACACAGCCAAAAATAAATAAATAAATTTTTAAAAAACAACAACAAAAACACAATAGCACACAAACCTTCTGCCTCAGGCTCAGCTACTGGGAACCCAGGTGAAGACAAACCAAGACACCATCATTGTGAAATTTCAGAACACTGGGGGAAATACCCTACAAGTTTCCAGAGAGAAAGAAAAAAACTGAAACAGGTTTTATACAAAGTAATCAAGAATAAGAAAGGCTTTGGCCTCATTACTGCGACATGGAAGGCTACAGCACAATTGAGCAAATCCTTCAAAATCTGACAGAAAATGATTTCTGGCTTAGAATTTTATATTCTGCCTTAGAATTTTATACTCAGCCAAACTATCAATCCCACTGTGAGGGTAAAATAAGAGCAGTTTCAGACATACAGTGTTTCCAAATGGTTTACTCCTCAGCACCAGATCACTTGGACCAATGCAGCTGTCAACACAAACACAAAGGCAAGCATAAAAATTGCAGTGCGATGGGGTTCCAACTGACGGGAGAGTTAGATTCTAATAGAGAAAATTAGGCAAAAATGAAGTCTAGATCAAAACTACCCTTGAAAATCCCTTAAGAAAGAAAGAAATGTATACACATCTATTTTTCCTCCAACCTTAGAAAAGAGGCTGAGTCTTTTGTCTCAAACAAATAAAACCACAGAGTTGGGAAATTCCAGTAGCACACTCAGCCTCTGAGACCATGTGTCTTGAGAAACACTTGGACCGTCTACCAAGAGATTCTGGGGGAGGAATGTCTGAATGCAGACCCACTTAGCTCCATTCACATTTGGAAGAAGACTAGCAATAATTAACACCAGATTTCTAATCAGCAGAGTTTCCGTGTTGTGCAGTTTCTGGTAATAAGAAGAATCCAAAAAAGAGAGGGGTGTGTGTGCGACCTTGAAAAAGGTCAGGGAGCTGCCTCAAGGGCAGCTGGGGGCCTTGAGGAAACACAGCCTCAGGTGGGAAAAAGGGTGCCTGAGGAGAGGGGCAGCAGCCTGAAGGATAAGAGGAAGAAGTGAGCCTAGGATCCAGTTGGCAGGAAGCCTCTCTAGCCCGCAGAAATTCTTTCTCCAAAGCAAGCTTGACTGCCCTCTCACTGGTCATGTAAATTTTTTAAAGTAATGTTGCCCCAGACACCCCCCAATGCCAGCCCTCTGATGACAACCCGAGGGCCCCACCTTCACCTTTACCTACGTTGTTTCCCTAATTTCTCACTGAAGCTCCTGGCAAAATCAGGTGTTCCTGGAAGTCAGGAGCTGTCGCCCCCGCCCCACCTTGAATCCCAGCTCTCCTCTTTGAAAGGGATAAAGTCAATCGATGTTTCCCCCATCTGCAGCTCTGTATTCATGAATAAATAAGCAAACGTGCCAGAGCCCTGGTTAGACAGAGTTCTGCCAAGGAGAAGATCTGGTGCTGGGTGTTCCCAACACTGGAACATCTGGGATGTGTGTCCGGTGGACACACCGGGGGAGGGGCAGAGGTGGAAACAAGGAAGAGGAACCAAGGAGAGAGCTCTCCTAGGCAGGAAAATGTGGCTGAACTCCATCTCCCTCCTGGGACAGGCATCCGCTGGGTACCTCACCAGTGCATGACAAAAGAATGAGAGTGGCATGGACATATATACACTACCAAACGTAAAATAGATAGCTAGTGGGAAGCAACCGCATAGCACAGGGAGATCAGCTCTGTGCTTTGTGACCACCTAGAGGGGTGGGATAGGGAGGGTGGGAGGGAGGGAGATGCAAGAGGGAGGGGATATGGGGATATATGTATATGTATAACTGATTCACTTTGTTATAAAGCAGAAACTAACACACCATTGTAAAGCAATTATACTCCAATAAAGATGTTAGAAAGAAAGAAAGAAAGAAAGAAAGAAGAAGAAAGAAAGAAAGAAAGAAAGAAAGAAAGGAAGGAAGGAAGGAAGGAAGGAAGGAAGGAAGGAAGGAAGGAAGGAAGGAAGGAAGGAAGGAAGGAAGGAAGGAAGAAAGAAAGAAAGAAAGAAAGAAAGAAAGAAAGAAAGAAAGAAAGAAAGAAAGATTTTTCCCCGTCTGCAAGAAAATGTAAAATTTGGTCAGGGAGATGTGTCCAGGGCAAGACTTTAAAAGGCAAAACTAGCAAGGAGGAGAAATTAGTCTTCAGTGTCCTCTATGCCCCCATTCTATCCCCAAATACATCTAAAATGAAATTGTCCATAACCTTAGCCACTTGTTAGATGATTATACAGTTCATCTCTTGGGAGCAGCACTCTGAAACAAGTGTAAGAAGGACAGTGTTTACAAAGTATTAATTCCTGCTTGCATTCCTGAGACCCTGAGCTGCATCTTATCCATCTATCTGGGCATGATATAGAAGAATGTTACAAAACGGTGCAAGGAGTTAGACCTTCTAACTTCTGACATGCAAAATAGAATTATGTGGAAATACACAGACTTGTAGATGAGGCTGTTGTCTTGAAAGACAATTTCCCAGATTCCTTCATCTCTCCTTAGCATCAAGGACCAAGCCTGGAGAATCTGGTTAATTTGGCCCAGGGGCCACCAGTTTGAGACCCCTGGTTTATACGCTCTCTAAGTTCCTTCTACTTCTGAGATTCTGCAGCTCCCTGTGTTTCCACAGACTCAAAAAAGAACTTGATTGAAGAGCTGTCAACCTAACTCTGGAAGTTATTTGTTAAATATCTAATTACTACTGATTTGGGAATTTGAAGTCACATTGGTCCCACAGGACCCCTAGGAGAGCACAGCCCGAGCCTGACCTCACAGGGCCAGCTGATGAGGGGGGAGTAATTCATGATCCTCAAAGCAGAAGCTAGATGACTCCTATGGTAAACTGAATAAGGGCTCCCAAAGACATCCAGGACCTAATGCCTGGGACCTGTGAAAGTTACTCTATGTGCAAAGAGGGACTTCGCCGATGTGATTAAATTAAGGATCTTGAGATGGGGAAATTATCCTGGATTACTTGGGTGAGCCCTAAATGTAATGACAAGTGTCTTTATAAGAGGGAGGCGAAAGAACACTTGACTACAGAAGAGGAAAAGGCAGTATGATGATGGAAGCAGAGATTGGAGTGGTGCCATTTGAAGACAGAAGATGGGGCCACAAGCCAAGGAATACAGGTGGCTACTAGAAGCTGGAAAAGACAAGGAAAAGGATTCTACCCTAGAGCCTCTAGAAGGAAGCAGCCCTGCTAACACCTTAACCTCAGCCCAATGAAACTGATTTCGGACTTCTGACCAGAACTGTAAGAGAACAAATTTGTGTTGTTTTAGCCCACGAAGTCTATGGTAATTTATGACAGCAGCGAGGGGAAACTAATACAGTCCCTACCCTGGCTGCTGCAGGGATGGGCCATACAGTCTTTAAGATGTCTTCCCACCGCAGGGGCACAGCTGCCAGGTCTCCGCTCCAGGACAGAGTGACCTACTTGTCATCAGAAAGACAAACCGCCTCTTGGGGTTTGTGCACACTCTCCAGGGAGCCCCCTGCCCTCAGGCTTAGTGAGGACGGCTCACAGCCCACGGGCATAGGCTGAGCAAGGGACTGAACACCCACATCCAAATGACCCCGGGGGCCCCACTCAGTCCCTGACCTCAGGGCCAACCCCCAGGGCAAATCTGCTCACCACGACCTTCCCCCAGTCCCCAAGCTGTTTGGCAAGCTTCATCTCTGGGCCCAGAGGGATGCAGCAGCTCCCCACGCTCACCTACCACCACCAGCCCCTTAATGACACACAGGTTCAGAGCCACGCTGCCTGGATGTTGATTCCAGCTCCACTGCCTCCTGGCTGTGTGAACTTGGGCCTCCATTTCCTCACCTGTACCGTGGCGATAAGAATGGCACCCCCCCTCATAGGGTGGACCATTCACTAGCTCATTGAGCAGATATTCCTGAGCCAAGCACTCTCCAGGCAGAAGTGAAACATCATGAACAAAACAGACAAAAGTCACTCCCCTTATGATGGTGACATTGTGGTGGGGAAAAAAATGTGACTTCTCACTCATAAAAATAATATCACTCCACCAAGTACTGTGAAAGTTATATGAGCTGTTGTAGGTAAAACATTCAAAACAGAACCTGAAATATAGTTATGTTTACTCATAACTGATCATAATTTTCTAGCAGGACCCATGGGGTTACCTCCATGGCAGGGTTCCTGGAACCTGCGCTCAGAACACATGCCCATCAGGTGGGCGTGCGAACCCCCGACTCCCGAGATGGGAGGGGGCTAAACGACGTGTGCTTTCTCTCCCCCTCCCTGCCGACTGGTTGCTCTGCTCCAATCTCTATGCTGATTATATGTTGGGGTTTTTCCAGCCCCACTGGCTGCCCCAAGAGCCCCCTCCATACCCATAACTGAATTACCATTTTGTTCCGGCTCACAAGAGCACTAGTGTGGGAACACCGCAGGCCTGATGGAATATTCGAGACCCCGCCATTTGTTGGAAATTTTCTCTGGCTGCCTTGGTATTAACAGCCATACATTTTGCTCTCAGGCCTGAGAGTGGGGATTGAGGCTGAAAAACTAAAGTTTCTCTCTGGGCCATTCTGTTCCAGCCTTCCAGAGATTTCTACTCTCTGGCTGCTCAGAGGCAAGGACACGGCCCCAGAGAAGAGTTGGTGGTGGGGGGGGGGAGCAGGTCTGTGTCCTACATACACACTTCCCCCCAATTCCAACCAAACCCGTGACAACACGGGGCTGAGTCAATTAGGGACACTAAGGGGAAAATCCACCTCACTCTTTGCCTTAAATCCATCCCAGTCATAGCAGGTCATATGGACTTCTCCAGAATAAGGCCTAGAGGAGAGTTTGTAAACTGGGATCCTTGGGCCAAATCTGGCCTGCAGATGTGTTCTGTTTGGCTTGAAATGTTTTGAATAAATTCGAGCCAATGTTTAAAAACCAGGATATTTCCCACAAAAATCCAGATTTCCGGCTTCCTCTGAAAAGGGGGAAGTTCTAGCCACCACTTGGGCCCACATTCTCATATGGCCGGAGTCGAGTATGGCTCCCTCTCTCAATGATATGCTCTCTGCCATTCACCACAGGCTCCACCACTCCCTATTGTCTGTCTCCCAAGAGAAGGAAGGACGGTTGCCTTTGGAATCTCACTTGCTTTATTGTTTTTCATAGGAGATAAACACTTCTCTGACCACAGCTCAAGACAACTTGAGAAAACAAAACATAGATTGGTTTTTTCTTCATTATACCCAGCCCACTTCTTTCACTTATGCCAGCAGCCCAGGCTCCATAAGCACTTCAGTTTATACTTCTTGGTCCAGAGCTGCACTGTCCAATATGAGAGCCATGAGCCACGTGTGACTATTTACATTAAATTAATTAAAGTTAAAAATTTCCATTCCTGGTTGTTCTAACCACATTTCAGGTACTCAACAGTCACCTGGGAGTAGTGGCCACCGTGGTGGACAGCGCAGAGGAGAACATTTCCATCATCTCAGAAAGTCGTACTGGGCTGGAGAGATTTAAATATAAGATGTGGAGGCTACCATCCAGTGAAGATACCTGTTGAGTTCTACGTCTGTGCCACATTGGGAGCTCTGGGGAGAGCTATCCAGTGGTTCGCTATCTAACCAGGGAGAAAGCCGTAGCCAGTGACAAGAGATGACAGGAAGTACCCCTTGGTGTCACAGGGACCCTCTCAGAGCCAGAGAAGGGGAGCGGGTCTCTGTTTTCACGATACAAAGAAAATGCTCTGCTTGCCCATTGCACGCCCTCTTGGCCCAATCCAGGCAGTCTCCTCAGAGGCTTGCAGAGATCGGGACTCTCTCAGCCCCGTCATGGCGATGCTGCTTTGATGTCTGGCATAAGTGTTAGAGGCTCCCCAAGCAAAACACACAAGGAGAGTCAAACTCCAACACACCCCACTGCCTGCGTCTCCTGCCCTCACGCCCCTCAAGGCTGTCCTCTGTCCTCTCCACGAATCCAGATCTCGCCCACTCCCAGGGCTCCTACTCCAGCCCCTGCCCTTCCCTCCCCTACGTCTAAACAAGACACTCCCGGGACCCAGACCCTCAGGGCAACGCTCTACACAAGAAACTAATTTCCAAGAATATTTACTTTCAACAGAAAATTTCCATAGATGCCACCAAAAGAAAACAGCTGCATCTAAGTGTGAGAATTTTCAGGTTGATCAAGTGGAAAGAGACTCAGATTTCTGGTTGTAGGGCCCACCTTAAAGTCCTTCATACTTACGCACTGCATGCCTCAGCAATTACAGCATCTCTGATCTCTAAGTTACTTTACTTATTGCTCTCTAAAATGGATCTAATGATACCAGCCTTAACACTTGAAGGATTAAAGATTCAATGAGATAATGGATAAGAAAGCTACAAAGCCCAACACAAATATTTGTTGTTATTAGTTCTAAGGGGGAATGATCTTCCCTCAGCCAGCACAGAGGCCAGCACTCACTAGAAGTTTGTTGAAGATTATTTTTTAATGATCCCGGAGTAGAAGGTGAGGAAAGACATTTTTAGACAAAGGGGACTCTTGGCATATTCCAAGATCAGATCACACAGACGAACATCTACACAGAAGCAGGGCTTCTGAATCTTTTTAGTACCAAAGACTACTTCAGCCACCTGGTGAAGACATGACTCTTTCTCAGGATGCTTTTTTTTTTTTTTAATGTATAAATAAAAGGCATAGGGTTACAAAGGCAATCAATTATACTGAAACACAGTCATCAAAATATTCCAAAAAACAAATTTGTGATATAATAATACATGTGCTTCTTTATTAACACATTAAATAATGAGATCTGTCAGCACATCTAATAACCAATGCACTTTCAAAGTAGTGAGGAGTAAAGACTATAATTCAAAGGATCTGCTTCTACTCTCATGTTGTAAAATCTCTGTGATTCCTCTTGGTGACAAAGTCACAGGTCTTGCTAACACTACTGTGGTCAGTGCCTACATTCATTATTGAAGAAATGCTGAATTTCCGTTAGAGATTAGAGAAAATAAAGATGGGACTTTTCTTCATCCAAGTTTAGGGCTCCTCTGAATTCTAGGCATGGATCCCGGTCAAGAATCCTTGAACTGGTACCCTTGACCTGGTACCATTTGATTCTGCCTCTCTCTCATTCACCATTATAGGGATAGATCCATATGGCTTATATAAAGGCAGGCCCTTTATAGCACATATTCCCCCAATTCCCCCACTCCAGAACCCCTTCTGCATGGGAGCTAGGGTCCAAGGATACCCCCCCAACTCCTGCTCCCCTGATGCACTGAAGGATCCTACTAACAGTCCTGGTGGCCCAGGCCTTGCTGCATCTCCTTGCTGCACCTTCTACCTGTTGTCTAGGGACAAGGTAACCGCAGCTCCCATTAACTGAGCACTTACTATGTGCTGATGACTATTGTATGAGGTGCTTTATGCTCATTACGGGTCGAACACACAACCCCACAAGGAGGCAGTGTTATCTTAGGGGAAACAGAGGCCGAGAGGTTAAAGGTTCACTGACTTGCCCCAGGTGATAAGCAGGGTTGGAATTCAGTTCTGATTACAACTCACCTCTGAATCCTTCATGCTTTAAAACCATACCAAGTAAGGTATTGTGACAATTAGAGTTTAAGGCCAGTCACCCTGGGCCGCTCCCCAGGAGACGGGTGAATGTGAACAAGGACCAGGAGCCTTTCCTGACACCCAGAGAAGCGGCTGAACAGGGTGGCATTGCCCAGCCCTCCCTACGCCCTTCCCAAAGGGAAATGAGAGGATTTTAACTAGAGTTTCAAGAGAGAATGTTCTGAAAGGAAGGAATACAATAGCATCTTTGTAGTTGCAACAGGATCTCTAGGGCATCAGGAGAAGTGGGGAGAGCAGGGGGAAGGAGGGTGAGACAGAACTGTAGGAGCTGACTCGGACTGGGGCCTGCAAACAGTGGCTGGGTGTGAAGGGAGGCCGGGAGGGAGTACTGTCCAGGAGGCCACCGCTGCCGGTGGCCAGTTCCCCAGCCGGGAACCAGGTCCCCCAACAGGTACACACTGAGCTTCTGTGTGAACAGACAACAGAGCCACTTTGTCCTGGAGAAAGAGGCCTGTGTGCCCTGCCCCCACTCTCCTCCCAGCACAGGGATGGGCATCCAAATGGCCCATTCACCGGCCATCCCAGCCTCCAGCCCTCAAACTGGCTGCAGCCTCCACCTCCACTGGGCCCAGGCATCCCAGGCAGCACGACCCAAAGCCCTCATCCCAGCCTGGGCACAGCGTGAGTCCGTTACTCCCCCCGCCTCTTCCATCCACCTGGCTGGAAACCAGTTATCACATTATCCTTGGGGCTGGAGTTCCTTCATTTCCTTTGGCGAAAAGGATGAAGGGGGTTACGGATCCTGTACTTTTTGAAATTATGACCTTCTAAGTTTAGAGGTTTAACTGCCTGTGGGTCTTCCCTTCCCACCTCAAATAAGACCCCAAGCATTTAAAAGTACAAAAGCAAAGTTTTAAATCGTGGCCAGAATGAAGAAGAAAGGCATGACCTCTGCCTTTAGTTTACAGTCCAGATGAGAACATGACCATACGCAACACTGCTGCACTACGTACTTAGGTTGTAGAAATTACTGAGGGAGGTATAAGTTGCCTGTGTGTGTATATGAAGGAAACTTGGAATGGAGGATTGGACTTTCATGGATAAACTCCTTTCAGGAAACGTGGAGACTGAGATATAAGAGACAGAATGTCTTGAGAATTCTCCAGTGCCTAGTGCACTGGAAGGCAACTCACAGCATTGGTGCGAAACCAGTCTGGACAGAGGCAAGGCCAGCCGCTGGACAACCAAGTCTGTTCTGCTGATAAAGCTCCCTGGCAGGAGCACAGGGCAGACACGGGGACACAGGAAGCGCCCAGAGGCAGTGGCAGTTGGCCCTAGGCAGCCAGGCCAGCGGAAGGCATCACTGCTCTGCCAGAGGGCAGCACGCTGCTGAAACCCAGCCCAGAGCACTGTGCCCAGCGCAGCTCCGATCCTGTGTCCCCCGCCTGGCATGCTCAGACTTCGAGGGGCACCTGTGGGCTCCACACGCGTGCCGAGGGGTGAAAGGGCCTCCCCGGGGCCGTCCTTTTTGTCTCTGAGCCTCAGCCTACCCGTCTCACATCCATACACCTCCAGCTGTTACTCTTCTCTTTTTTCTCTCCCTTTCTCTCTTCTAGCCCTAACCCCTTCTGCTGCCTTTGACCAGTTCTTTGGCTGAGGGCATTTCTGTAAAAACCCCTACCCGACTTGGCTTCTAAACGTGGAACCATGACCATGCTGCCCAGGCCAAGATGGAAGGATTTGAATTCTCCAGATGGTTCTGGAAGAAGCTGTTTGCTCATTGCAAGCACATACCCTTGAAAGCCAAACAAAAACTGGCCGCAAGTAAACAGCATGTGACACAGCCCCTTCCTGCGGCCACTTAGCAGAAACCCAAGGCCAAGCCCATGGCAGGCAGGGAAGCTGGGCCAGGAGAGCTGGAGCAGCCGCAGCCCTGCCCACCCTCCAGCAGGGCCTGGGGGCCAGGAGGAAGGGGACCTCTGTGGCTGCGCCAGCTGGCAGAGGGCCTCAGGGGCTGCAGGCAAGGCGGCTGGAGGGGCATAAATAACACCGTCCTCACTCATTATTGCAACTATCTCTAGCCAATTTTTATGATTACAGTGGCAAAACCAATCCAGAGGATGAAGGGAGAAATGTCAAACACTTCACCGTGGCTCTTAAGAATATACCATAGTGATCCATTTTATACAGCTGAAATGGTTAGTATCTTTTCTAAATAAGTACCTTCTATATCATGGTTACTTCTAAATGTGACTAGTTAAAGGGCCCCATAAGATAAATAAAATAGGGCTTCCCTGGTGGTGCAGTGGTTGAGAATCTGCCTGCCAATGCAGGGGACACGGGTTCGAGCCCTGGTCTGGGAAGATCCCACATGCCACGGAGCAACTAGGCCCGTGAGCCACAATTACTGAGCCTGCGCGTCTGGAGCCTGTGCTCCGCAACAAGAGAGGCCGCGATAGTGAGAGGCCCGCGCACCGCAATGAAGAGTGGCCCCCACTTGCCGCAACTAGAGAAAGCCCTTGCACAGAAACGAAGACCCAACACAGCCATAAATAAATAAAAAATAAATAAATTAATTAATTAAAAAAAAAAAAGATAAATAAAATAAAGATGAGGAGAGAGGAGAAAGGCACAGAAACCTCTGTACCCAGATGCCTGAGCAAGAAACAGAAGTTGCTCTTGACTTGCCCTCAGGTTGCCAAGGGTCGGAGGTTCTCCTGCCCAAATATCTCCCTCCCCTGCTCCCTCTGGCCAGCCACAGGGCCATTCCACCCTCTGGTCCACTGGGATCGTAATCGTTCCCCAGACGCTCCCCCTCCACCCCACAGCCCGGAGTCTCCCCTCCCTTGGAAACTGCTCTCTAAAATGCAAACACAGTCCCACCTCTCCAAGCTCCAAAGTCCTTCCATTGCCCGCTCTGTCCTCAGGATAATAACACAAATCCCCTGCTGGCTACACCACTCGTGCCCCATTTCCAGGCTCTGCCTCCCCCATTTCCAGAAGGTTTCCCCCAACTCCCTCCCAGGCAACTTTGATAGCTCACCTTTGCCTTTAGGGCTTTGCTCACGTCGTTCCTTCTACTAGACTGCTTTTGCCTCTTCTTATTATTATTTTTTAACTATTTTTTCTATTATTTTTTCAGTAAAACTAAAATTTTTGTATACAGTTCTATGAGTCTGAACATGTGCATAGAACCACCACCACAATCAGGACACAACAGTTCCATCAGTCCAAAAACCTCCCTCAAGAATTCCAAAGCCGGGCTTCCCTGGTGGCGCAGTGGTTAAGAATCCACCTGCCAATTCAGGGGACACGGGTTCGAGCCCTGGTCCGGGAAGATCCCACATGCCGCGGAGCAACTAAGCCCGTGCGCCACAACTACTGAGCCCACGTGCCACAACTACTAAAGCCCGTGTGCCTAGAGCCCGTGCTCCACAACAAGAGAAGCCACCGCGATGAGAAGCCCGCGCACCGCAACGAAGAGTAGCCCCCGCTCGCCGCAACTAGAGAAAGTCCGTGTGCAGCAACGAAGACCCAATGCAGCCAAAAATAAATAAATTAAATTAATTAATTAAAAAAAAAAAGAATTCCAAAGCCACGGGGAATAAGACTCAGGCCCTAGCCAAAGGAGACCCATGTTCGTTCAGAACTAGTCAAGGCCTGGAGACCAGCGGAGGCCCTCTCCCCACCTTTCACTCTTACCCCCCTTCAGCCCTGAGTTCACCGGCTGCTACCTTAAAGAACCTTCTGGCTCCCTCTCAGTAAGCAGTTCTGGAGCCCCAAGGCCACTTCCAAGAATATGTGCACACGGTGTGGGGGGGACACACAGAGAAGGGCAGCCTGGGGGTCACCCACAAACCCTTGCTCCATCCTCACTCTCAGGCCAGGTGGCCCATCAGATGCAGGCCTATGTAGACACATTCAGACAATACAGGGATTGCACCCCGAACGCCCCAGATGGAAACACTTTAGCAGTCACATCAAAAAAACAATCCAAGCAAAGAAAGCCCAGGTGGCTCAGGCACCAGGCCTTGAGGAAACCGGAAGCACCCTGCTTCTACGTCAGCACCCTGGCAAGGAGGGAGGGCTAGCCTCCCGGACCTCTTCCGAGGGGACTGTCAGCATCTTTGAGGCCCATCTGAAGCACATTTCTCTCCCTGGCCCATGAAACTGCTAAGGCCTTTGCTCACTTCTTTGTGAGGCCTATCAGTTCCCCCACCCCCGTCCTACCCCTTCCAACCCCCTGTTTTTGGACCACCTCCTGCTTGGTCTGGTTGGGACCAGCGGATTATTTAAACCCCTCTGCTCCCCCCCAGCCAGCCCTACAGAGCCTGGCTCGTGTATGTAGCAGGAGCTGCTCCGTGAGGGAGGTGCCCACAAGAGAGGGTATCAAATTCCCTGCAGGCTCCAAGGGCTGGAAGTCCTGATTCCCAGTTCTGATTCCAAAACTGGGTTAACCTCTTCTCTTCTCCGGCTGAGCCCGAGAACCTGAGGGCTTCACCCAGACCTTCGGCAGGGTGATTTCCCGGGGTACCCCATCATTAGACCTCAGGAGCTGCGGCTGAGTGGGGCTGCCTTCTCACCCAGCCAGCATTCAGCAAGGAGGCCCAGGGCACACAGACGGCAAACATCTCCTACGGGCTGGGTATTTCCTGCCTGGTGAGAAGAGAGATCTAAAGGAGCAAGAAAACTACTTTAGGTTAGAATCTGTCTACACTTGGTCCACATTTAGAGTCCCAGAAGCACCTCCTAGTCAGGTACTGAATGAAATACATCGATGACTTCCTTACTGTTTGTTTTAGGTCCTGACAAAAAGAAAACTTATTTTTGTGGGTTCTCTGTCAAACCCCCATTCTTATACCACCTTTGGTGTACCAAGTGGTTTCACCTCCAACATTCCTTTTGCTCCTCGTAGCAACCCCTTAGTATAAGCCCATTTTACAGATGAGGGGCCTGGGCTTCAGAGCACTAGAGTGCTTACTCAAAGCTGCACGGTAGCTAGTCTGGCACAAACCTCGTTCTGATTTCAAACCCTGTGCCTTTTCTCCACCACTCCAAGCTGCACCAAAGGCCTCAAGTATATGAAGAAGCCACAGTGTCTGATGGGACCTGCAGGGTTGGGGTGGGGGAGTGAAGAACTAGGAGACCTGGGCTCTAGCCCGGCTCTGAGTGACCTTGAGAAGGTCAAACCGCTTCTCTGGCCTTAGCCCCTTCACTTAGAGATTCCCCTCTGAGTCTTAACCTCCAGGGACTTGAGGTCTTGGTTCTTCCGAGGAGAACTGACCCATGTGTGGGCTCTCCTGGAACCCCCTTCTCTCCACGGCCTGCCTGATGACATGCTCATAGTAGAGTGAAGACAGACAAGAGGAAACTCCTCCTACACCCACACTCTGGGCCCTCAAGCATAGCTGCAGTTAAATTTTTGATGAAGAGGCTGAAGGAATTTGTGCTTGTGAGCTTGCCTGATTCCCACTTCACCAGGCACTCTGATCTCCATTTCCATGGATGATCAGAAGCTGGCCCCATGCCACTGAAAACAGCCCCAAAGTGGAAATGACCTGAAGTCCACAAGCAGGGAGATGATTATCAACGTCATGGTATTGAGCATTGAAAGTACAGCGATGAAGATCTTTTTAGAGATGTACACATGGAAACTTGCTTTGACAAAAAGTGAAGTAAAACAAATCAGACTGCAAAACTGCATGTTCGGTATACAACTCTTTAAAATAATACTCAAAGAAGGGGGGAAAACTGTGGTGGGGTGGGGATGGTGGTGTGCTGAATTGGGCGATTGGGATTGACATGTATACACTGATGTGTATAAAACTGATGACTAATAAGAACCTGCAGTATGAAAAAGAAACAAACAAAACAACTAATACTAAACTTTCATTGGGTTATTTGTATTGAAATATGTTAATATAAATGTTTCAGACATTATATGAAATTTCTAAAAATCTTATATGTTCTGGTATAATGTTATAAGTCATAATTCTAGTTATTACTTTAAAATGTATATCTCAGAAATAACTAATTTTCTTGTCAACTGCATTATTATGAACTTTCATCAAATCTTTAACCGTGGTCATTTTTAAGTCTTTTGTCATTTACAGTCAGTTCTGGGTGTACTCTGATGCTTTTGCAAATATGTTCCTATAAAAGGGTTTCATCTTCAAGGAATTCATGGAAAAGACTGACAAGCACAGGTTTCTGGTAACTGACTGTACTGCTGAACTGAATGAATAAGCATTTTCAGAACTCTAATGAAAAACTGATGAATTCATAAAAGTGCTAACAAAAGATCAAGATGAAAAATAATACTCAAAGAGAGTAGAAGATACACCAAAATGATAACCATGGTTACCTGTAGAAGTTGGCAGTATGGCTGTTATATAAAATATATTATATTTCATATATTTTTTTATCATATATATTTTTTATCCCCCAAGGACCAGAAAGAAAACTTTTTTTTAAGTTGGCAGTAATAGTCTTAACTTCTTCTATCAATATTTTTCATCCAAGTTCGAAGTCTTCAGCATCCATCAAGTCTCCCACCATTATTGTAAGGAAAGGGACAAGTGTCCCACTCTTAGCTTTAGAAATACACACACCAAGCCCTGGCAGAGACTCACAGCCCCTTCACGATGATCAAAAATGCCCTCACAGGTCCCGCAGCTCAATGTTCACTTTTGCAAAAAAGACATTTAAGGATTCCAGACTTTTTATATTTCTAACTCAGGTTTTCCCATTTTATGTACCTTGGATCAGTAATATGATAGTGTTAAGGAATTACTGAATATTCGAACAAGCTGGGGAAGTTCACATCTCAGTTTTAATGAATTAAAAGAAGCTTCTCTGTGGAAAGATCCTCCAAGAGGGGCATATTACATATATCATTTCCCAGCTGAAGTTCACCAAAGTCTTCTATTTTAGGACTATCTCAAAGAGTAGCAGTTCCACAGATGCAGGGATATCTGGGTAAGCGCAGGTCCTGTTCCCTCAGCCTTCTAGCCCTGTGGTTCTCAGTCCTGGCTACACACTGCGATATCTAGAGAGACTTCGTTTTTAAAAACTTCTTGGTCTGGGTCCCACCTTGGATTTGGTCTAGGGAGCAGTGAGAGTCAGTGCTGAGAACCACTTCGCCCTCACACCCTCTTAGCTACCCATGAGAAGAAGAGGTCAACACCAGGGCTGGGGTCCAACCTCAGAATTATTCAGGCATCATCCATGTTTGGAGCTAAATGGCACCTCAAAGGACATCTAGTTTAATCTCTCATTTTACAGAGGAAGAAACTGAGGCCCCCAAAGGGCTCCTGGTCCCCTGTCTCCTCCTATACTGGTTCCTGCCAATGCCGGGCCCCCAGGCCTCTGGACCACAACACCCTTCATTCAGAGGGAGAAGCAAAGGAAACCTTCAGATGTCCAAGGCCATTTTGCTGCCAGAGGTTGCCCATCAGGCCCCTCTCTCTGGCAAGTGGACCCAGACACAGGGAAATCCTGACTCAAGTCCTGTTCCTAACACACCCCAGAACTGAGGATGAGAAGCCAGGAGGCTGCTGGCTCAGGGAAACGGGAAGCCCACCCTGGCAGTGGAGCAATCACATCATCGTGGCGCCCAGAGGCTGCCCGAGCTGAAGGCAGGTATCTTCTCCCTCCTGCACCAGCCTCCACCGCAGGAGGCCTGAGAGGCTCTGCCATGGACAGAATACTCCTGTAGTCAGCAGTAACGGCCCTGAGTGGGTGGCCTTAGCCCGTACTCTCTTCTGGAAACACTCTGGCCACCGAACAGGGAATTCTGTGGTAAAAAATCTCCACACTTTTCACATCCTGTACCTCTGATCACTCCCCTTATCCAACCTTAAGATTCCATTATTAATTCCTCTTTAGCAGCCTTGAGGGGAAAAAACAAAACAGAACAAAACTCTGAGGATTGGGGAGAAGGTGCTATGCAGGGGTAAAGTGAAATACACACACACACCCAGCCTCATAGGCCCCCCGCTCCTGGTGACCAGGCTTCTGCCTTTGGTTCTGACACTGCCAGGACACCCTGGCACACAGGGAACTATCCTCCCAGAGACTGTCCATCCTACAGGGAATCTCTGGGCACCTTCTCAACTCCAGGCCCACAGCTAAGCTCCTTGAGGAGAATCTCCCCTGAGCTCCAATCTGCCCTCTATGAGCTTGCGGTGGGGACGGGGAGGGCTGTCCACAGAAGCAGACAGGAGAGCCCCTCTGGGTTCCTTCAGAGTTCAAACTCATCCTAGTAGCTGACACCAGCCCCTGCCCCCGGGGAAGGACGGTGAACTGCAGGAGCGGTGGGGGGCTGGCAGCTCCATGTAGCTTCTACCTGGAAGCAGAGCTGATCAGCATCCAGTGCTGAGGGAAGCTCCTTTCCTGAGGCTGCACCTGTGCTTTAAGCTGCCCGGACCACATTCTCAAAGGGTCTGTTTTTCCTGCTTGTTGGTGTTTGTGAGTTTTATCGATGGAAGGGCCACTGTTCACAAGGTCCCTGGCTTCATGAATGATGCCCCAGGCCGTCCAGTGCTCCCACACCTGCCCTGTGGTCCCAGGAGGTGGTGGGAAATGGGGCACTGGGAGACAGGCATTTATTTGAACATTACCAGGGCCAAATTAATTCTATGGTAATAAGTGTAAGGCATTACTTCTTTTTTTTTTTTTTTGTATGTGTTGGGTCTTGGTTGCTGCGCACGGGCTTTCTCTAGTTGCGGTGAGCAGGGGCTACTCTTGGTTGCGGTGTGCGGACTTCTCATTGTGGTGGCTTTTCTTGTTGGCAGAGCACAGGCTCTAGGCGTGCTGGCTTCAGTAGTTGTGACTCGCGGGCTCTATGGCCCAGGCTCAGTAGTTATGGCGCAGGGGCTTAGTCGCTCTGCGGCATGTGGATCTTCCCGGACCGGGGATCGAACCCCCATCCCCTGCACTGGCAGGCAGATTCCTAACCACTGTGCAACCAGGGAAGTCCCAAGGCTTCTTAATATTAAAACGTGGCTTAGATATAAGCTAATACAGAATTCACATGCATTTTGCTGAGGAATGAAGTGACTCCAAAGGCGTCTCACCCATCAGAGGCTGCCTTGGGTGTCCCATGGAATCCTCTCCTCTCCCTGCGCTGTGGACTGGATGGAGTTCGTGCAGCGCTGCCACAGGGTCACAGCGCAGCCAGGGTGTGCAGGTCCACGAGGAAAGCCGCCTTATTACGGTCCTCCCCCCAAGAGGCAAGCAGAAGAGCCGATTGCCGCGTCCTAAGTCCCCGCCCTCCTGCAACTTTCGGGGAACGATTCTGGCCCCAGGAGGCTGCGCAGGCTCCGCGCGCCCGGAGCGGGTGCGCTGCCCACGGTCACCTGTCTGGGTGCCCACCCCACACGCGCGTCCCCTCCCGTGATTCCTACCATGTCCCCCTCGGTGGCTGGACCGGCTCCTCGGCGCACTCAGCCTGCTCGCCAGCTCATCCCGCCGCCCGGCCCGCCCCCGGCACCGTGGCTCTCCCGGCGGCTTCTCGGGACGCGGGATCCGGACCGAGGGGCCACAGCTTTCTAGCGGCCAACTCCGGGGCGGGCGATGCGCGGCGGGATGCTCTGAGGTTACGCTTCGTAGAGGAGGTCTAGGAGAATGCACACGCGGGATCTGTCGTTCTGCGGTAGCCTTCCCGCAGCCTCGAGCCTCCTTGATCGGCTAGGGACGCTTGCAAAGTCCTGGTCTCGCGTCCCGGCCCAGCCTCCCCACTTCCCCGAAAGCGCGGGAGGGGGGAGCTCCTTTCACAATAAAAGCCCTGCCCCGGGCTCGAGCAGCCGCAGCCGCCTGAAGCAGGGGCCCAGGTGCCAGGAAGGAATGGGCCCCGCCCGCCGGTCCGCTGGGTGATGAGCCGAGGCTGGGGGGCGAGGGGCGCTGCGCAAGGCCTGGGGACATCGCCTCGATCTCGCCTCCAAGGGGTGCGGTGCACTGTGAGCCCGTGGCAACCCGGGGGTTCCTGCGGAGGGTCTCCCAAACTATCGCTTTCCCCTGCAAAGCCTCAGAAAGACACCTTTACTGGCACCTTATAGCCTTGCTTGGGCCCAGTCCCCAAGGGCGATTTGGAAGGAAACACGGAAGGAGAATCCGTTGACCACTTAAGGTCATTAACGATGAACAGTTTTTCTCCTTGAGAACTAATCAGTGTTTAAGTTGCTGCAGTAAGCCACTGATACCAACCTCTCCGCTAAGGATGCGAACACAGGGCCCTATGTCCCCTGGGTCTTCATGCTCCTTGTTGGAGAGAAGACTGGGCTTGGAGTCCATAGCCCTGGAACTGGGGGCTGGCCCCTCTGTAAACAGCTCAGCGACCTTCTACCAGTGCCTGGACCTCTTTGAGACCAGTGTCCCTAAGCAGCCCAACGTTGTATCTCAGGATTCTTAACAGCCTGCAGGCAAGAAGGTGGAGGTGGGGATAGAGTCAGCAGTAGGACTCAGAGAATCTGGGAACCAGGCTAAAATATTACCCTCCAAGATTGAAACTAGTAAGAACCATTATTAGACGGACAAAAACTGGTATCTTCCCAGAAGTTCCCTGCTACAGAATGCTTTGAGGTTGTCACTGATGACAGTGCTTCTTAAGAGGGTCTCCTTAAATTGTGTGTGTGTGTGTGTGTGTGTGTGTGTGTGTGTGTGTGCTGGGGCTACGACACATGGAAAAGAAAGTATTTTTTTCAGTCCTTATCTTGTTCCAGATGCTTTCCAGAGGTTATTTCATTTCATCATCACAAGCAATCCTAAGAGAGAAATTTTGTTACCACCATTTTTCAAATAAGGAAACTGAGGATTAGGCAGTTGTAGTGACTTTCCTGAGGCCAGATAGTCAGTTAGTAGTTTAGCAAACCAAAGTCTATTTGCTAGAGCACGTGAGAAAGAGGAAGAAATCGATAAGCCAGGAACAGGGGGCAGGATGCGGTGCTGAAAACTAGAGCTTACTTGTGCACAGGGAGGACGGTGAGAACTGAGAATCTGAGTGCTGGCTGAGGAATGTGGAGGAAGGGGGAGAGGGACAGACAGAACAAACTTTTTTGTGTTTTGTCCAGATGTTTGGGGAGACGATGTGGTCTTTTGAGTCTCCTTTTCTGACTGCAACCTACATAAGATGAACATTCTTTGTCATGACCTTTTACACAAACATACACGTACAAACATAACTAAAACAAAGTTTTATAAATCATTGTTACACGTAGTGCACTCCAATATGTTCTATTCTATTCCATCTTAATTATTTTTAATGGTGTTCTGTAATTACTCTATTTCTCTAACATCCACTACTGAGTATAGTTTGAAAAACACTGTACTTGAGAGTAGAACAGAGACATTTCTTTAATGTTTTCAAAGAGCTTTGTGGTCTTCTACAGAATGTATCTGTTATATAGAAAAGGAATTTTAAAGGCAGGGATTTTGTTGGTCAAGTTTGAGAACACTGAGCACAGTTTTTTTTGTTTTTTGTTTTTGTTTTTGGCAGTAGGATTTGCCAGAGCCTTTGATGCTAATATATGTTGAGGTTTTCTGAGACAGGAGGAGAGTGCCCAGTTTTTCCCAGGTTTACTGGATGTAGAACTCTTTTTCAGAGGAGTCCTCTCTCAGGACTCATGGGACACCCTTGGGAAAAGCTGTTCCAGGACCTGGTCCCGACAACTGAAGTGTCGCATACGAACAGGGAGTGAAAACTCTACATTCTGAAGCCCGACTCCCAAGCTCAGCACCATTTTGTTCACCTGATACTCTGCTCAGAGAAGGATCAACTACCCAGATGGTGAATGTAGGAACTCCATTCGTAAATGAACAACTGCCACTTTTATAACCCAGAATGAATGTGAGCGGTCAGTGTCCAGGAATGACCACAGCTGAGGAAGCAGATAAACTATCCAGCTGAGGACGCACGTGGGATCTGCAATCATCCACCTGCCTTTCACAAGATCCTGCCTAGACTCCTGCCTTCCCTTTCTTTACTAACTCCTAATTGAAACTGATTCCTTCCAGCTCTGAAATCCTATGAAGTTATATTAAATTTAGATAACCAATAAATCCCTCCTTGCTAGGAAACAGCACTTCAGGCAGTATTTACTTTCAGAACTTGGGCTGCTTGAGAGTTGGCTGCTCCCAGGATACTGGTAGGGCCTCTGGTTACACAGTGGAGCTTGCAAGTGAGAAACATTCAGCTGAGACAGGTTGGCGCTAGTGAGGAATATTTTACTATTTCCACCAGAGAGAGCTTCCTACTTCATCGCAGAGTGAATCTATCTTCACCTTAACCATTCCCAAGGAGTCAGGCTTACAATTTGCTCTAATGACTTTTAGAGCTCCTTATAAATTGGTACCCCAGGCAGCTGCCCAACTGGCTACTATTTTTTTTTTTTTTTGCTGCGCCTTGCGCTTGCGGGATCTCAGTTCCCCGATCAGGTATGGAACCCGTGCCCCCTGCAGTGGAAGCGAGGAGTCCTAACCACTGGACCACCAGGGAATTCCCACAACTGGTCCACGCCTTGATATGGTTCCATGTCTCATTCCAACTCAGACTTACTAAATCAAAATTTCCAAGGCTTGAGAATCTGTCCATATTTTTTAAATTAATTAATTTATTTATTTATTTATGGCTGTGTTGGGTCTTCGTTTCTGTGCGAGGGCTTTCTCTAGTTGAGGCAAGTGGGGGCCACTCTTCATCACGGTGCGCAGGCCTCTCATTATCGCGGCCTCTCTTGTTGCAGAGCACAGGCTCCAGACGTGCAGGCTCAGTAATTGTGGCTCACGGGCCTAGTTGCTCCGCGGCATGTGGGATCTTCCCAGACCAGGGCTCGAACCCATGTCCCCTGCATTGGCAGGCAGATTCTCAACCACTGCGCCACCAGGGAAGCCCTCTGTCCATTTTTTAAGCATGATAATTAATTCTAAAGCACAGCTAGGCTGAGAACTGCTGAGCTAAGCAACTCCTCTTTCTTGGCTCCCATGTCTAAATGACCATTCTAAATGATTCTGGAATCTCTCTCCTATCCATTCTCACTGCCACTTCTTTGACCCAAACTCTTGTCTCACTCGCAGTACTCTTGCAGGGACTCCCAGGCTCTGCTTTTGCTCCTTCCAATCCATCCTGCACATCACTACAAAAACGTAAATGTGGACCTGCCACTGGCCTGCTCCCCATAACTCTTGGGATTAAATGCAAATTCCTCAGCATAGCTTTCAAGGTCCTTCAGCGTTTGACTTCTGATGACCTCTCAGGCCTCTTACACATTTCTAAACCTTCTTAAGTGCTATTCCCTCCATCTCAAAGCCTTTCCTTTCTTTTTTTTTTTTTAATTGATTTATTTTGGCTGCATTGAGTTGTCGATGCTGCGCGTACGCTTTCTCTGGTTGTGGCGAGCAGGGACTGCTCTTCATTGCGATGCGCGGGCTTCTCATTGCGGTGGCTTCTCTTGTTGCAGAGCACAGGCTCTAGGCGCGCAGGCTTCAGTAGTTGTGGCACGTGGGCTCAGCAGTTGTGGCTCACAGGCTCTAGAGTGCAGGCTCAGTAGTTGTGGCGCACTGGCTTAGTTGCTCCGCAGCATGTGGGATCTTCCCGGACCAGGGCTCGAACCCGTGTCCCCTGCATTGGCAGGTGGATTCTTAACCACTGTGCCACCAGGGAAGCCCCTCAAAGCCTTTTCTTGATACACTCATTTCTAACCTGACACACCTCCACCGCCATTCACCCTCACCCCCAAATCCTCTCTATTCTGAAGACCCAGCACAGCGTGTTCCCTGAAGTTATTACCTTGTTAGTCTCTCTCATGGACCTTGGACTCCCTAGAGGAAGGGACCATTCTGGGCCTTCTGTGTTCACTTGCCTAGCACCAAGTAACTGCTCAGTAAATGCTTTTGAATGAAGAAATAAGAGAGAAGACCGGGGTTCGATAATGAATCTGCTGCTCACCAAGCATGGGTACTCAGTAAAGCAACTCTGCTCCAATGGCTTCATGTTCCTCGCCTGACAAATAAGAACCATCATCCCTGCCCAGCGCACCTCCCTGGATTCCTACAACCATATAATGGGTTCATATAAATTACATCATCCAGAACAAAGCCTGTGCCATGACAAACTTTCAAACACATTTGTTGAATCCGTGAATGAAGGAATGAATGAATAAGAAAGAAATTTCCTTTGTGGCAGAGAATGCTAACATCCAGTTTACATTTTCTCTTTTTATCTTCACTCACTGAACCCCTGTATTTTATAGGGCAGCAGTGTACTCAGCCAAAAGAATTACGTATTTCACAACCCCACTTGCAAAAAGGGACAGTCGATGGGAAGTAAATGGAAGTCATTGAGTGGGGCCCACAGGAAGCTCTTCCCAGGGGGCTGGCATTGCTTTGATTATCGCTCAGCAAATATTCACTCCCCTTCGCCCTGCTGTGAGCAGAGCATGTGTCTTTGCCACTGTCGTTTGGCTTGGCCATGGACTCACCATAACCGTTAGAATGTGAGCAAGTAGAGGCATTATATCTGCTTGTGCAGCATCACTTGGCTTTCATTCTGGGGGTTCACCATGTAAAGAACAAGCCCTGGGTAGCCACTACCCTCTAGTCTGAGCCCTAGAATGAGACACGTGGGACAGACCTGAGCCCAACTCACTGCTTGGAGTCACACCCAGCCGCCCCAGAGGCGTGACGATAAACGCTGCGGTTGGAAATCACTGAGTCTTAGAGAAGTTTGTTCCATGACATTATAATAGTAAAAGTTGAGGCATACAAGTAGGAGGGCCAAGCGCTTAGAGAGTCAATCTAGGACAAAAGGGTTCCCAGGTCAAAAGAAGAGCCCTATCATACCAAAAAGTCCCATAATAACATAATATATAATAAATTATTATACATATATGTGCTATTACTTCAACATAAAAATATAGAAACAGATGTCATATTAAATTACCTATTATTCTATATTATTTATTTTTGTTTCATAAATTCTATTATTTAAACAAAACAAAAATAGGACTACTTAGCAATAGTAATTAGTAGCAATGAAAAATATGTGTGAGAAAAATATAACAAAATTTTGGTTTCTTTCCTCTCATATAGCAATTTATTTAAACTCTTTATTGGATATTTATATAAACTATATCATTGTATATTCTTAAGCTATATAAGTGTAAGATTGCTTAAAAAGAGAACAGAAATGCAATAGGACTACTTAAACAGATATTACCTAGATTTAATTTAAAAATAACAATATGCTTCCTTCTATCCCACAATATAGTAGGATATTTTTACTCTCCTGTCAAAGATAAACTTTGACCTGTAGCTCTGCTCTTATCAAGTGTATGTTTCATTGATTCCTAGCATCAGTCCAATGTGATGACATCAAGCTAAATATCCTCTCAACAAAGGCATTCGACCATGGGAAACTTAGGATTTTATTTACTAGGTTTATCTATGAACCTGCAATAGCAGGTTTATAAACTTATAGGAATTAGTTTCCAGCTCTCCAAAAATGTCCATCTACTTTGTATCTACAGGTTTGTTTTGGTAGAGCAGCTGTTTGTCAGTCAGGTATTTTGCATCTGTAAATTCATCAGATGGGCTATCTATGTCTGAAATGTCCATCATTTTTAAACACTCTGAAGCATGTTGGATGCCATCATAAGTTAAACCTCTCTTTCTCGGGGAAAATAGTTTAAAGCACAGAGGTAATCTGAAGTTGTAAAATTAAATTCTAAATCAGTTACAGTTTTAATAAATAAATTGGGATTAACGGATACACACTACTATATATAAAATAGATAACCATCAAGGACCTACTGTATAGCACAGGGAACTATGTTTAATATCTTGTAATAACCTATAATGGAAAAGAATCTGAAAAAGAATACATATATATATATATATATATATATATATATATATATATATGAACCACTTTGCCGTACACCTGAAACATTGCAAACCAAGTATACTTCAATTAAAAAAATTTTTTTTCTTTAAATTAATTGAGAAAGTCCTGTTTAAACGGGCTGCCCTTTTCTGGTGACACTCTTTTGGAGTTCTAAAGCAGTCTTACTTCCAAAAATCAAGTCATTTTTTGCTTGTATGAGTTTTTGTTGCAACCTATCCATAACATCAAATAACTCAGATGTACTCAGTTCATCCTTTTTCAGACTTTGTGGCCTCTTCAAAGATCATCAAAACAGCTTTGAAGAAAGAGCATATAAATTGTTTTGCTATAATACTTTTCTCCACTCTCATTACTATATTTCCAAATTAAAGAAGGACATTGTTATAAACTGAATGTGCCCACAACCCCAAAACTCATATGTTGAAGCCCTAACGCCCCAGTGTGGCTGTATTTGGAGATGGAGCCTCTAAGGAAGTAATTAAGGTTAAATGAGGTCATAGGAGGGGCCCTGATCCATTAGGATTAGTGTCTTTATAAGAAAAGACTCCAGAGAGCTTGGTTTCTCTTTCTCTCCACATGCTCACAAAGAAGAGGTCATTTGAGCAGCCATCTGCAACCCATGGAGAGAGGCCTCACCAGTCACCAACCCTGCCGGCACCCTGATCTTGGACTTCCAGTGTCCAGAACTTTTCTCCACAGTGTACAATATGCTCTGTTTGGTTATTCACCGCCCTAATCCAGATGTACACGTCCTTCAATCTGTCATTAAAATAAGTCATTTAGCAATGGAATAGAATAGAGAGCCCAGAAATAAACCCACACACCTACGGTCAATTAATCTTTGATACAGGAGGCAAGAATATAAAAGGGAAAAAGATAGTCTCTTCAGCAAGTGGTGCTGGGAAAGTTGGACAGCTGCATGTAAATCAATGACGTTAGAACACACCCTCACACCGTGCACAAAAATAAACTCAGATCGGCTTAAAGATTTAAACATAAGACACGACACCATAAAACTCCTAGAAGAGAGCATAGGCAAAACATTCTCTCACATAAATCGTACCAATGTTTTCTTGGGTCAGTCTCCCAAAGCAATAGAAATAAAAACAAACATAAACAAATGGGACCTAATCAAACTTACAAGCTTTTGCACAACAAAGGAAACCATTAAAAAAATGAAAAGACAACATATGGAATAGGAGAAAATATTTGCAAATGATGCAACTGACAAGAGCTTAATCTCCAAAATATACAAACAGCTCATACAACTCAAAAAAAAAAACAAACAAACAAACCCAACCGAAAAATGGGCAGAAGGGGCAGAAGACATTAATAGACATTTCTCCAAAGAAGACATACAGATGGCCAGTGGGCACGTGAAAAGATGCTCCAAGTCACTAATTATTAGAGAACTGCAAATCAAAACTACAATGTGTATCACTTCACACTGGTCAGAATGGCCATTATTAAAAAGTCTACAAATAACAAATGCTGGAGAGGGTGTGGAGAAAAGGGAACCCTCCTACACTGTTGGTGGGAACGTAAGTTGGTGCAACCACTATGGAAAACAGTATGGAGGTTCCTCGGAAAACTCAAAATGGAATTACCATATGATCCAGCAATCCCACTCCTGGGCATATACCCGGACAAAACTATAATTCGAAAAGATACATGCATCCCTATGTTCACACAGCACTATTCACAATAGCCAAGACATGGAAACAACCTAAATGTCCATCAACAGATGAATGGATAAAGAAGATGTGGTACATATATATGATGGAATACTACTCATCCATAAAAAAGAAAGAAATAATGCCATTTGCAGCAACATGGATACAACTAGATATTATCATTCTAAGAAAGAGAAAGACAAATACCATATGATACCACTTATACGTGGAATCTAAAATATGCCACAAATGAACCTATCTACAAAATAGAAATAGACTCACAGACATAGAGAACAGACTTGCGGTTGCCAAGGGGGAAGAGGAGAGGGAGAGGGATGGACTGGGAGTTTGGGGTTGGTAGATGCAAACTATTACATTTAGAATGGATAAACAACAAGGTCCTACTGTATAGCATAGGGAACTATATCCAGTCTCCTGGGATAAACCATAATGGGAAAGAACATAAAAAAAAGAATGTATGTATGTGTATAACTGAGTCACTTTGCTGTACAGCAGAGACTGGCACAACATCGTAAATCAACTATATTTCAATAAAAAAATAAGTCATTTAGCCTTCTTTTTCAGTGATGTCTGGGTCATACTGGCATTGGTAGGATAATCATTCTTGTTTTCATTATCTGAACTCTTAGAAAACATGGTCATGATATTCACAATGTCAAAAATTAAACTAGCACTATCTCAATACAAAGTCCAATAGTTAATCCACAAGCAAAAATGAAAAATAGGCTGTTAGTGCTCATGATTACAACACACTTAAGGTGGACATTTAAGTCACATCATTTGGAGTGATGTTACAATGAATGCTCCATTTTTGTGAACCGTAAATCATGGTTGCCTGCATCAATGGTAAGGGAAAAAAATAAGCAACAGCAACTACAGAAGGCAGATAATCTATGCCATATCCATCTGACACTAAAAATAGTATTGCTTTCAGCCCCTATTTTTCAGGTAGCCTCGTGGGGTTCTATATTCTCCCCCAGACTTCTACATCCATCACCAAAAACTGGGACTTTTTGTGTCCTGAGGAGGGGTTTCCTGGGATGCTAAACTTTCAGTGCTAAAACTGGGACAGTACTGAGCAAACCAGGGGGTTAGTCACCCTTGCCTAAAGGAAGCTCGGAGTCTATATCAGTTATATCAACTTCCAGAATGGATGGATTCAATGAGTATAGCTATACTTACTGAGCATCCACAATGATCGGGTATATAGTGCAAGGTTTATTCATGCGCATTTAATTTTTAAAAAAATATTTATAATAGCTCCACAAGTAGCTGTTATAGTCTCCATTTTATAGATGGAAAAAGTAAGCCTCAAAATCTAGGCTCCACCACTCATGGAATTGGGGAAAAGTGGAAAATGGATTTTTGTCCTTGCCTTGGCTAGAGAGGAACCATATCTGAGTAAACTAAGGGTCAGACACACTGGCAAAGAGGAGAAAGTTCAGTAACTCTAAGGGAAAGACAACAAATTATAGAGGGGTGAGTTAGGGCCTGACAGTCCCACTGTCCTTTGAGCCCTCCAGGTGGCTCCTTTTGTTTCTGGAACATTAGGACCTTGTTTTATTAAGAGTTGCATCCCTTATGCAGTAATTCTTAAACTTTGTCTCTAATGGCAGGTCAGAGAAAATTTAGACTCAAGGCACATGACCAGGGATGAGGCTGTAAACCACCTTATGTCAGCATGTACTTTAATGTTAAAATAATTAAATCATTATTAAAATGTTTAAATACACTTTGACCTTGTATTTCAAAATCTTTGTCTGAAATTACTGCTCCAGAAAGCAGTAACTATGGGCAAGCTAATTAACGTTTATATTCCTTATAAAAGCAAATATAAAATGATGCCGTCCCCTCTCTATTCCACAGTCTCTGTGAGAATTGAGAAGAAATAATTTACATAAGACATATTCTTTAAGTTTATTACTATTTGGGGAGTCAAGGGTCCATGCTTATGTCACGACTGTATTTTTTTTTTCTGAAATTCTACCACTAGTTCTCACTTGTAAAACAGTCCCAGCTCAGCCAAGCAGGACATATCACATTTAAAGGCTAATTCCCTGGTCCAGACCAAAGAGTTAAGATAATCAGTATCTCATTTTCATACTTATTTATCTTGTGTTCCAAGTGTAGGCAACAAGGTAAGTATTGGCTATTTCAGATTTATTATCTTATCACCACAGATCTGAGCAACATTGTAATAAAGAGTATAACTTCATTATTGATATTTGATCACTAAGAGCTTTCAAGCCTCTTTCCTCCCTCTTCTCCTATCGCCCCACACCTGGACAGGCCTGTAAGAAACCCCGCGGGCTCCCTCTCCTGGTGCCAGTGGAAGTTCAAACCATGCCAGCCCCTGCAGGCACACTTAGAACCCTCATCCCAACGCTACTACCTACACAAAAAGAATATCCAAATGGCCAATAAGGATATGAAAAAGGTACTCAACATCATTAGTCATTAGGGAAATATAATTAAAACCACAATATGTTACATCTATACTAACACCAGAATGGCTAATATTAAAAAGACTACCCAGGGGCTTCCCTGGTGGTCCAGTGATTTAAGACTCCGTGCTTCCAATGCAGAGGGCATGGGTTCAATCCGTGTTCGGGGAACTAGAAAAGACTATGAAGGAGGAGACTGCAGAGTATCTAAGACTCTCATACACTGCTGGAAGCAGGATACATCATTACAACTATTTTGTAAAACTTTTGGCAGTATCTGTCAAAGCCAAGCATATGCCTAACCTGTATGATGCAACAATTCCACTCATACAATAATTAATTAATATAAAATTGTATAAATGTATCTATCTACCTATAGATATTCAAGAGATATACATGAATAGGTCAGTCAAAAGGCACGTAAAAGAACGTTCATAGTATTTACAAATGCCCCAAATCTGAAGCCAACCAAATATCCATCAACCAGTGGTATATTCAGTCAATGGAATAGCACTCAGCAATTTTAAAAAGCCTCTGCTACACGTAACAACATGGATAAACCTCACAGACAAAATGTGGTAAAAGCATCTAAACATAAAAGAGCAGATACTAAATTATTTTGTTTGTCACCTATACTAACCTATAGTAAGAGAAATCATTACAGTGGTTGACCCTTGGGAGGAGGTTGACTTGTAGGAGACATAAGGAAGCCGCCTGGGCTATCTTGATCTGGGTAGGAGGCATGAGACACCTCACTGTTTGCCTCCAGTGGAGCCTACCTTGCTATTCTCAAGCTTGCTTTTTCTTACTTAGCAATATATTGTGACCATTCCCATGTAAATAAAAGTAGCTCTCTTTCATCAAGTTTATGTTGCTGTCACCTTTTTTTATTAAACATACTTTCAGGAATCTTGTCTCCCTAAGCAAGTTACAAATGCTACAAGGGCAGGGGCTCCATCTTGCAAATCACATGAAGAAAGAGAATTTGGAGCTGTGGAGATAGTCAGACCTGGTTTTAAAACTGAATTTCACCACTTTGGGCTGTATAACCTTGGACAAATAATGTACCCATCCAGCCTCAGTTTCCTCATCTATAAAATGGGGATATAATGCCTACCTCGTGAAGTTTATTAGAAAGTTTTAAATAGACAACGAACGTAAGGAACGTAATACCTAACGGGTGCTCATCGAATGACAGCTGTCTTCTCTTCCAGCCTCATCAAGGCCTTGCTCATAGAGCCCTCAGAAAAGCTATGATGATTCTCTTACCTTGTTCCTGGAACCAAGCAGCAGTCTAGAGAATAAATGAAGGGCAGCATCAGCTCAACGTGCTTCCTAATGCCAATCACTTCTTCTCAAGGTCAGGAGATACTGTCTAGCTGATCACACCATTTAAGACCTGAGGATGAATTCCGAGAACGCATAGTAATGGGTATCCTGAATTGCTCTCCCCAGTCACAGACAGCAATCCCCTCAGAAGGCATAAAAATGAGGAAATGCACTGAACTTCAAGGCTGGCAGGTGGGGTTTGACAGAGACCACCTAGGCTAGTCCCAGAATCAGGAGTATAAGAGAAATGTGTTCAATAATGAGGATTTGAAGAAGTATATAGCACCCCTGAGTGGCCAATATTCCATATGGAAGCTGTTCTGTGCTTTGATGCAGCCTGGGGTTTCTCCTAACTGCTGTATCATGTCCTGGCTTCACAAGGGTGGAGACAGAACTAAGACACATTCAGGAAAATGAGTACAGTTGGTCCCACAATCTGTTCCTCACCAAGAAGATCTGTGGCTCTGAGCCCACTGTGCCTCTAGGGCCTCCTAGCTTCATAATAGGCATTAATTCAACAACCTCTTGCCATAGGCATTGTACAGACCTTAACCTGAGCAAGCCCCACCCCACTCCTTTTTTTTAAAAATAAATTTATTTATTTATTTTTGGCTGCATTGGGTCTTCGTTGCTGCGCACAGGCTTTCTCTAGCTGCGGCGAGCGGGGGCTACTCTTCATTGCGGTGCATAGGCTTCTCATTGCGGTGGCTTCTCTTGTTGTGCAGCACAGGCTCTAGGCGCGCAGGCTTCAGTAGTTGTGGCACGCGGGCTCAGTAGTTGTGACTCACGGGCTCTAGAGCACAGGCTCAGTAGTTGTGGCGCACGGGCTTAGCTGCTCCGCGGCATGTGGGATCTTCCCGAACCAGGGCTCAAACCCGTGTCCCCTGCAATGGCAGGCGGATTCTTAACCACTGCGCCACCAGGGAAGTCCCCCACCCCATTCCTATATTCCGCCCTCTGATCTTTCAATGTGGGTGGGATTCATGAAACTGTATTTCTTGCCAGACTCCTGCCTTCCACTGTATATGGCTGTCTATCTTCTTGTAGGTTTCCTAAGAAATATGAGGACAGATGCCATGACTAACTTATTCACAAAGGTAATCTTGGCACCTATCACGATGCTTGGCACAAAGAATGAGCTTAATAAATGTCTGCCGAATAAATGAATGTTAAAGTGCTTGAACTGTCCAATATGTGCTGTAACTACTGATTGCAGAACTCATTTCACTCACTCACTTCTTGATCCAAGATTTCTTAAGTATCTCCCATGTGCCATGAACTATATAAGGGGCCAGGGTGACAAAGATGACTAGAACGTTATCCTCTGCCCACAAGGATCTCCAGGTGGGAGAGAGAAGGTGTGGAAGTGAATAATATGACTAGAGCTACCATAAAGGAAGGAGCAGGCTGCCCTTGACACCTGCCTGATAGGTGGGCTAAGGCTTCTGAGCCAGCTGACTGTTTGGGATGAGTAGGCGCTCTCTAATTAGGCAACTCGGGAAGGGGGGGCATTCTACTCCAAGGGAACGGGACGCTGTGCATGAGGCTGGGTCAGGGTCACTTTGCATTGGCCAAAGCAAGTCTCATGGCCGAGGCTGACTTCAACAGAGTGTGAAGAATAACCCTCCCCCAGAGAGAATAAGTGACTCTCTGGTGAATGGCAATATGAGCTCATTGCCCACGTGAGCGGTCCTCCCCACAGACAGTAAGCTCCAGGACTGTTTGATGCAAGTCAACGTTTCCATTCAAAGATCGACCAGAATTCAGGAATTGAGGGGAACCTACAGAGTGTCTCTCACATTTGATGATGCCAATCCGCCAGGTACTGGCTTTATCAGTTTTCTCTTTGACCGAGAAGCCCTGTGATCTGGCCATGTTGGGTGTACTTTCCTTCTTTGTCCTATTCTTCAGAAAAGGATAGTCAGAGAGAAGACCCGTCCATCTTTGGCTTTGTTTAATAGACCTTCTATTACTACTGAGCTATCGCAACAAATACTGACATTCTCATCTGGTCCCTCAACAGTCACTCAGTATGCCCTCCTAGCTCCTCCAAACTCAGGGACATTAATAAAACCTTGCTCAAATCTCCTCTACCTGCTGCCTAAGAAACAGAAACTTTCTCAGAAAAGGCTTTGAGTCATCCCTCAGGATCAATTCAGATCCATCTACACAAGTCCTTAAGAAAGAAGAAAAGTCCTTAAGAATTGAGGCAAAAGGTAGTATATTGCAATTTGTTCTCTTCTCTTTTGTATTCTTTTCAGGACAAGATCAGTCACAAGGATGGGGAATTAGAGAGTTGGATGTCTGTGCTCAAATCATCATATTAAGTTAAACATTTTTGAGTGGTATTTTAAAATATAAAATTTAAATTGGTCGTACCATATCCCTATTGGCTACAAGTTGGTAGATGCAGTGAAATTTAGAAGGACATAACCCACTTTCTAGCAATGTTAACAAATTTTGCTGTCAGTTCCCATTGTACTACAACACTCAATAAAAAAAAAATAAACTTCTAATTTTGTTATAATTACACAGGCTTTTCCGAGATATCAATACGCCTGGAGCAAAAACTTTATTAAAGTCAAACCCAGCAACATGGTGCTCTCAGGACATTGTTTCAGGTATTATCTCAATAACCCTCCACCTTATAGTGTCCATTTGAGGGCTTCTCCTCCATTCCAGTTGCTGGACTGGTGGTTGGTTCTCCTGGCATGGATGGCATGCAGTGCAGATTCTATCACAGGGTGGCACAAGACTCAGGTGCCTAATTAGGTACCAGCATATTCTTGGCATTGGAAATATACTGAGGCATAGCCACTTCTCCTCACTAAACATTGTATTGCTTAAAATTAATTCAATTTTTAGCAAGTCCAAGCAGCTATCAGCTTCTTGTCATACATGCCTATCTCAACAGTTGGCTCTGCTACATAAACAATCAGATCTTCACATACACATTCATTTATGTAACATTGATTGCCAACCAACATGGTTCTCTAGCTTTCTTCCCCATCGCCAGGCTGTGATAAACTCTACAGTTGCTTTCCCCAACTCTTCTGTCTTTTGTTCCTATTATTTTCTGTAAGTGCCTGACTCCTCACCAGTAAGGCCTCTGAGTAAGATCTTCAGTTCTGAGTATGCAAGGGAAGACAGAGGCTGCGACTGGCCCTTCCACAGGCTCCGTGTGCGGGAGCCAGGTCCCGGGAGGTCTTTCAGCGGCAGGGCCAGGAGTAGTGAAGAAAGAGAAGCCTGGGATACCTACCTCAAGAACCTAGAGTGGGGCACAAAGCAGCAATAGGGGTAGATGAAAAACGAAAGTGGTGCAACCATGGTCACACGTGGAGACATACTCACTGAATTTGAATTCAAACCTCTCAGTAAACCCCCATGTATTCATTCGTAAAATTCTGACAATAGGACTTCCCTGGTGGCGCAGTGGTTAAGAATCCGCCTGCCAATGCAGGGGACACGGCAAGATCCCACATGCTCCAGAGCAACTAAGCCTGTGTGCCACGACTACTGAGCCTGCACTCTAGAGCCCGTGAGCTACAACTACTGAGCCCTCGAGCCACAACTACTGAAGCCTGCGCACCTAAAGCCCGTGCTCCACAGCAAGAGAAGCCAGCGCAATGAGAAGCCCGCGCACCGCAACGAGGAGTAGCCCCCACTCGCCGCAACTAGAGAAAGCCCACGTGCAGGAACGAAGACCCAAGACAGGCAAAATAAATAAATAAATAAATAAATTTATGGGGAAAAAAATTGTGACAATAATAACCGCTTACTGCACAGAGCTATTATACCATTGAGATAAAGAATATAAACTCCACACCATAATACTTGGCTCATGTTAGGTGATCAATAAAGAAGATGTGGTATACATATATATGAAATATGATGCAGCCATTAAAAAACATGAAATAATGCCATCTGCAACAAAATGGATGGACGTAGAGGTGATCAAACTAAGTGAACACAGTCAGATAAAGACAAATATCATAGGATAACACTTATAGGTGGAATGTAAAAATTGATACAAATGACAACTTGACAAAACAGAAACAGACTCGCAGACTTCAAAAAGACATTTATGGTTACCAAAGGGGAAAGGTGAGTAGGGGGGATAAATTAGGAGGTTGGCATTAACATATACACACACACACACACACATATATATATATATAATAGATCATCAACAGGGGCCTACTATACAGAACAGGGAACTCTACTCAGCACTCTGTAATAACCTAAATGGGGAAAGAATTCAAAAAACAATGGACATATGGATATCTATAACTGAATCAAGTTGCTGTACACCTAAAACAAAAACAGCATTGTAAATCAACTCTACTCCAATTTAAAGTAAAAGTTAAATGAAAAAAAAACAAAAAAAATAAGGAAATAAATGCCTACTCTGTTGCCCTCAGGCCTAGTGACCTGGGCTGGTGTCACATCCCTGGAGCCTGAGCAGGCCTGGGTCCCCTGGCTGGAGTATGCTGGGGCTGAGGGAGCCAGGGGGAAGGACATGCCAACAAATGAGCCCCACCCGGACTCAGAGTGCCCCGTCCCCTCTAGATGGGACCACGATCACCAGATCCAGGCAGGCCCTCCTACACCTAAGCCAAGCCTACTGCACCCAAAAGATGGTGGACCCTCTGGGCTCAAAGAGCGTTGACAAGGGACCTGGTCACCAGGTCCTCCATGGTAAGGTCCCCACCTCCAGCCTCCTTCCTTAGAGCCGCCCCATGTACTGACGACAGCACCCTCAGCAGAGTGGTTATGCAGGGGTTGGCATCTGCCAGGGTAAGGGGAAGAAGGAATGAGGCACAAGCCCTTGAGTCTTTGTGCTGGCACACTCCCCTCTCATTGACAAGCCAGGAACACAACTTTCCCTAAGGCTCTGGTTGCCTGAGTCACCGCACTGGAGCATGAAGAAATCCTGCCGCCTTGTGGCCGCTTCCTGTAACAACAGCTATAAACCCGGTGCTGCTGGGCACTTCATGTTCACAAGGCCTGAGGGGCGTTAAGTGACACCTGCCCTCAAGTAATGTCCTGGGGTAGGTCATCGAAGAAGAATTCAAAAACGGGAAGACTTTCCAGAAGCCCATTTCAAGAGGTAACTTTTACTCACACTGTTTAAGGAAAAAAAAAAATAAAAACACATGAAAAGATGCTCAACGTGGCTAATTATCAGAGAAATGCAAATGAAAATGACAATGAGCTATCACATCGCACCAGTCAGAATGGCCATCATCAAAAAGTCTACAAACAATTAATGTTGGAGAGGGTGTGGAGAAAAGGGAACCCTCCTCCGCTGTTGGTGAGAATGGAAATTGGTTAAGAGCCACTGTGAAGAACAGTATGGAGGTTCCTTAAAAAACTAAAACTAGAGCTACCAAATGATCCGGCAATCCCACTCCTGGGAGTATATCCGCAGAAAATCCTATTTCAAAAAGACACATGCACGCCAACATTCATTGACCTACTGAAAATGGCCAAGACATGAAAGCAACCAAAATGTCCATCAACATATGAATGGATAAAGCAGATGTGGTTGATATACACAATGGAGTATCCATCAGACATTAAAAAAAAAAAAACAAAGAATGAAATAATGCCATCTGCAGCAACATGGATGGACCTAGAAGTGATCATTCTAAGTGAACTCAGTCAGACAGAGAATGACAAATATCATAGGATATCACTTACACATAGAATCTAAAAATTGATACAAATGAACTACTTCACAAGCCAGAAACAGACTCACAGACTTCAAAAAGAAATTTATGGTTACCAAAGGGGAAAGGTGAGCAGGAGGGATAAATTAGGAGGTTGGCATTAACATACACACACTCATATATATAGAAAATATATCATCAGCAAGGACCCACTCTATAGCACAGGAAAGTCTACTCAGCACTCTGTAATAACCTAAATGGGGAAAGAATTCGAAAAAGAATTCTTTTGATGTATTGATATGTATAACTGAATCAAGTTGCTCTACACCTAAAATAAACACAACATTGTAAATCAGCTCTACTCCAATATAACCTAAAAGTTAAATTAGAAACAAACAAAACAAAAAAAGAAGAAGAAGAAGGAAAGAAATGCCTACTATATTCCCCTCAGGCCTGGTAACCTGAGCTAATGTCACATCCCTGGAGCCTGCGCAGGCTTGGGTCCCAAGGATGGAGGGTCCTGGGGCTGAGGGAGCTGGGGAGGATGTGCCAGCAAACGAGCTCCCGCTGGCCCTGTAGTGCCTGGTCCCCTCTGCATGGGACCACCGTCACCAGATCCAGGCGGGCCCTCCTACAGCTTAACCAAGCCTAGTGCACCCAAAGGATGGTGGACCCGCTGGCCTCAAAGAGCTTTGACAAGTCACCTGGTCTCCAAGTCCCCTAGCAGTAAGGTCCCCACCTCCAGCCTCCTTCCTTAGAGTTGCCCCACGTACGGACGACAGCACACTCAGCAGAGCGGTTTTGCAGGGGTTGGCATCTGCCTGGGTAGGTGAAGGGTAAGGGGGAATCTAGTAATTGGTACAAATGAACTACTTGACAAGCCCAAAACAGACTCACAGATTTAAAAAAGAAACTTATGGTTACCAAAGCGGAAAGGTGGGCAGGTGGGATATATTAGGAGGTTTGGATTAACATATACCCATTAATATACATATAAAATAGATCATCAACAAGGACCCACTGTATATCACAGGGAACTCTACTCAATATTCTGTAATAACCTATATGGAAAAGAATCTGAAAAAGAATCAGTATATGGATACATATAACTAAATCACTTAGTTGTACCCCTGAAAGTAACACAGCATTGTAAATTAACTGTACTCCAAAATAAAATAAGAATCAAATTTTCAAAAATGTTTAACTTATTAATAATCATGAAAAGCTAAAATAATTTTTTCTATTTGTTTTGTTGATTAGTTGACAAGATAATACTGCACTGAGTTTATCATTTTTGTAAAACTGGGAGAAACTGGTAAATGGTTATCACAAATAACCAGTAAAGTACTTCGAAAAATCTTTCCACATATCCCCAGGGATAAAAGCATCCTAGTATGTAAGACACTGAAGCACGGTGTTGTGTACTCCATTTAAATAGATGAAAAACAGACCAATCAGAAACAGTGTGATTAAGGATCCCAAACACTCCATGATGCTGGGCACAGAGAACACACGTTTTCATTTTAATCAAATAAAAACAAAGGGCATTCCTTGTTTAACTCACCTGTAGAACCTGCTCTCCTGTTCCTCCTGTTTAGGGGTCCCTGGGGCTGGGTGAAACGTGACTCTTTCCCTCGCTCAAGATGAGAGACCAGAGCTAGTTTGGAAGTGGACGATGCTGCTTGAAGGGAAGAAGAAACAACACAATGAAGAGCAGAGTCACGCGGGTCAGTCTCAGCGAGGAGAGGAACCCCGGGGGAACCGAGCAAGCGGTACCCTACAGAGGTACAGGAAGGGTTCTGGGAGGAGATCTTGGACAGTGTTTCCAAGGAAGCCTGAGACACTCTGGGAGGCGAATTTCTATTTAAAGGAAAACAAATGTTTTACCTTCCTTGTTAAAGAATGGAAAATTCTCTAACTGTGGAAAACAGATGTATGGCTCCTAGGAGCAACTCCCACATGGAGACAAAGGGGCTGAGTTCTCTCAAGATAATCTGGAGGTTCAATACTAGGGTGAGGGTACCAAGAGACTGCTCGAGCCCTGGTGTACCCAGAGAATCGCCTCTAAGGCAGGTACAGAGGGAGGACAGCTTTTACGATGGAAAAAGAAGGAAAGCCTTCTTGGAAGCCAAATAGACTCCAGGGCTCTGTGTACCTGGAAACCCTTAACATCGCCATCTGGGGTCAGTTAATAGTTATAAGAGAACCTTTAACTTCTTAGGGCCCAGAAAGAACAGCAGCAGAGAGGCCTTACATAGAGTTCTCCAGCATCACGCTCCTGCACAAGGCCCTCTGAGCAGGTATCAAGCTGGCCCATTCCTTGTCAGTGAAGTACACAGCCACATCCTCAAAAGCCACTGATTCCTGAAACGACAAGTTCCTCCTATCCCAGGCCTCAGGACTCTGGTGATGGTCAAAACTGTCAATGAGAGGCTGAGAACAGCATCTACAAGGACGTATATTTAGTACTGGGTCCCTCATGTGCCTGAGCGGTTTTTGTGTAAAAGTTGCAAGGTGTAGAGGAAGAGGACAAAAATTAAAGGCAGACAGCCAGCCAGAGTTCCATATACTTTCCCAGTTAGAACAAAATACATCTTCACTATGAGCTTCCAAATACATGCGACCTCCAAATAGACTATAATATAGAAGCTAGACTTGGGCCTGAGCATGAATGTATATATATAAAAGAAAAACTAACATATAACGGGATATGGCTGCTACCTTAGCTCCGAGCCCCTTCCCACTCTGTATAATATATTTGGGTGATTATTTGGGCTGCTCATATTCCTGTCATTTCTCAATTGTGCGTTCATCCAAGTTCTTCCTCATTCTTGTCTCCTTTCTCACTACCCCAGGCACAATGCTCTCACATTTGTCCATGACTCCCCACCCCCATGTAGAGGTAGTGAGGTTAGAGAAGCACAGGAAAGTACTGCTTACTTGAGATGGGCTAGAGAAAAGTCTGTTTATCAAAGGACAACATTAAGAGAGTGAAAAGGTGGGAATTCCCTTGCTTTCCAGTGGTTAGGACTCTGCGCTTCCACTGCAGGGGGCCCGGGTTCCATCCCTGATTGGGGAACTAAGATCCTGCAAGCCTCGGGGCACGGCCAAAAAAATAAATTAATAAGAGAGTGAAATAGCAAGCCACAGACTGGGAAAAGGAACTTCATAATACATACATCTGACATAGGACTTATATCCATAATTACTACAACTTGGAGGAAAAAAATGACACACAATGTAAGAAACAATGGGAATGTATCTCAACAGTGACTTCACATAAGTGGACATCCACGTATGCAATAAACGTATGAAATGGTGCTCTGTATCACTCCTTAATGGAGAAAAGGCAATTAAAAAACCCCAATATGATATCAAGAATGAATGAGAAGTATTTGCAAGGATGTGGAGCAACTGGAACTCTCTTGTACTGCTGGTAAAAGTATAAATTGGAACAACCATTTCAGAAGATTGTTGGGCAGCATCTACTAAAAACTAACCAAATGTATAGCCTATGACCTAGCAATTTGACTCTTAAAGATACACCCCAGAGAAATGAGTGCCTGTGTTCATCAAAAGGCATAAGCAAGAATGTTTGCTGCCTTCTTATTCATAGTAGTCGAAAACTGGAAACAATCAAAATGTCCATCCACGGTAGAATGAATAAATAAAATGTGGTATAATCATATAATGGAAAACTATTCAGCAATGAAAAAGTACAAACTACTGCTATGTGCAACAACACGGGTGAAGTTCACAGACATAAAACTGAGCAAAAGAAGGCAGACACAAAAGAGTAAATTTTGAATGATTCCATTTACATGAAGTTTAAGAACAAATAAAACTAATATATTGTCATAGCAGTCAGAATAATGGTCATCTTTTTTTGTTTTGTTTTGGCCATGAGGCTTGTGGGATCTTAGTTCCCTGACCAGTGATTGAACCCAGGCCCTTGGCAGTGAGGGTGTGCGGTCCTAACCACTGGACCGCCAGGGAAGTCCCATAAAGGTCAACTTTGGGGTGGACTGCTTGGGATGGTGCATGAGGGAGTCTGCTGAGGTACTGATAATGTTCTATGTCTCAATATGAATGATGGTCTTACAGGTGTGTGTATTTCTAAAAAGTGAGCTATACAGTGAGTTATATGAATTATAAGTTATACCTCAATGAGAAAGCAAATTTACATATTTATATATATAAAAGTATGTTACATATATTTTATATATGCATATGTAACATATATAAACTTATATTTATATACACTTGTATACTTTAATATGTGCATATATAAATATATCTGTACATATGCACATGCATACATGCAGGGGCAGAGGAAACCCAGCTCACCTGGGGCCTGGTTGTTAAGGACGCTGTTGTCGTCATCTGACCTCTTTTATTCCTGTCTCAGGGAAAGGTAACACTCTCAGGAACTGAAAGTAAAGAAAGAAGGATTAGTGACAATAATTCTACTGACCCTAATTCTTGCATATAGCATCTGACCCATTCTTTTTGGGGGCTACATGAACTATCAATACTATTCATTAGTTATTGCCTTGTATCGGTGGCAATTCTCAAGCCACAGAGGTGAGACAGCAGGCATAAGAGGGAGCACAGAAACAGAAATCGTGTGGAGAATATAATTAGCATACAATTTCCCAGGTACATATTAAGCCGACTGGTTCAGCGAACAGATGAGAAGGTGGACTGACAAAACTAATTTTCAGTACTCCAAAGAAGACATCTTAGGAAAGAGGACAGAAAAGGAAACTAGGGCATACAGTGGTACAGTGGAGAGAATGCTATGGGCTAAAAAGAAAGCTGGAGTTCCAATTAAGATCCCTAGAGTCAGGACTTCCCTGGTGGTCCAGTGGTTAAGACTCTACGCTTCCACTGCATGAGGGTGTGAGTTCGATCCCTGGTCTGGGAACGAAGACCCTGCCTGCCGCACGGTACAGCCAAAAAAAAAAAAAAAAAAGATCCCAACAACCCACACAGTACAGACGGTAGTAAAAGTCAAAATGAAATTTGAAAATAGTTTATTAGGAACATCTTTTTTTTTTTAAAGATTTGATGTGGGACCTCTTTTTTTCTTTTTTTTTTTTTTTTTTGGCTGTGTTGGGTATTCGTTGCTGTGCACGGGCTTTCTCTAGTTGTGGCGAGAGGGGGCTACTCTTAGTTGTGGTGCATGGGCTTCTCATTGCAATGGCTTCTCTTGTTGCAGAGCAAGGGCTCTAGGCGCGCGGGCTTCAGCAGTTGTGGCTCGCAGGCTCTAGAGTGCCGGCTCAGTAGTTGTGGCGCACAGGGCTTAGTGGCTCCACAGCGTGGGGAATCTTCCCGAACCAGGGCTCGAACCTGTGTCCCCTGCATTGGCAGGCAGATTCTTAATCACTGTGTCACCAGGGAAGCCCTGATGTGGAATCATTTTTAAAGTCTTTATTGAATTAGTTACAATATTGCTTTTGTTTTATGTTTTGGTTTTTTGGCCACAGGCATATGGGATCTTAGCTCCCTGACCAGGGACCAAACCTTCACTCCCTGTGCTGGAAGGCAAAGTCTTAACCACTGGACCACCAGGGAACTCTTAACCACTGGACTGCCAGGGAAATCCCACATTAGGAACATCTTGATGTCTCTCTACTACTATTTTTTTCCTCTAAATAGAGATGGATTATAAGATGATCATTCAATTTTATAAGAGTATTTGGGATAGGTGGTGATAAGAAAAACACTACCATATTAAATGATCCATCAACTTCATGACATGTCTCAAATACTCCAAGTTCTAAATATTGTTGCATCAGGGAAGCCAAGCAATTTCATTTGTAAACTAATAGTTCTAACTCCCTTTCTAGGTCAGTTAACTAGTTCATCATTAGGAAATAAGCCTTCTGCCATTCTACAGAATGAATCAGCAAGGTTTACACATTAAAGGCAACACCTGAAATACAAATAGCTGCCATTAGATAGATTGGAAATCGTTAATAAGCATAAAAGTGCATGCACTCGTAGATTTTAAAAACAACTTCCATTTCAACTCCTTATCTGCAGTTTGCTATTAAGTCTCAGGGTCCATCAGACAAAAGACTTTATATAGTCAGCACACGGCCCTTTCCTCCACTGACCCTACTTACTGAATCCAGAAAGCTATCCAGGAAGGTAGAGGAAGCTGAGGCTGTCAGAAAAAGAGCTGTCAGGGGAGGCTAAAAACCACATCTTGATAGTTGCAGGGATTCCAGAGGCGGGGAATGGACGGGGAAGAGTAGCTATAAGTGTAAACAAAAGAACTTTAAAAGAAAACACAATGTGGTAATTCCCTGGTGGTCCAGTGGTTAGAACTCTAAGCTGCCAATGCTTGGGGCCTGGGTTCGATCCTTGGTCTGGGAACTAAGATCCCGCAAGCCCTGTGGTGCTGTCAAAAACAAAAACAAATAAAACAACACAATGCAAACCTACACAAGTAATGCTGCTAAACTCATGGATGGTTTTTGTCCAAAGGTAACAAAAGCAGTGATTCATATTGAGTAAATGGGTACCCCTTGTAGTTGTGTACTCTAATTCTCTTAAATCATGATACTGACATCATATCTTTGTAATAAACATCCCTTACAGTGGATACTTAATATTATTGACATATTACACAAATGGCCTTAAGCAAAAAGGTGTGATCTGTACAGTTGACACTATGAAAAGCAAATCATCTGGAAGTAGAACAGCAGCAGAGGCCACCCTTACAAAGCACAAAACACTCCTATTTTCCTATGGGGAAAACCATAGCTATGGAATTGAAGCATAAACAACAAGCCCAGGTGGGAAACAAATCACAACATACTTCACTAATGGCAGGGACCATATGTTTTATCTGATTGATTGTGAACCTTAACAATTACGTTATGACAATTACGTTAAGAGAATGTAATGAGGAGTGAAATAAAGGATGTAAAAAGAACTAAATCAAGAAATGTCGGGCTTCCCTGTTGGCACAGTGGTTAAGAATTCGCCTGCCAATGCAGGGGATACGGGTTCGAGCCCTGGTCCGGGAAGATCCCACATGCCGTGGAGCAACTAAGCCCGTGCGCCACAACTACTGAGCCTGCACTCTAGAGCCCGCAAGCCACAACTACTGAGCCCGCGTGCTGCAACTACTGAAGCCCACACGCCTAGAGCCCGTGCTCCGCAACAAGAGAAGCTATCGCAATGAGAAGCCCGCGCACCGCAACAAAGAGTAGCCCCCACTCGCTGCAACTAGAGAAAGCCCGCATGCAACAACGAAGACCCAACGCAGCCAAAAATAAAATTAAATAAAATTTTAAAATAATAATAATAATAAAAAATAATGTTTCTATAGCCCCAATACGGTGCATAGGATATTATATGCTAAACATTAGACACATATTAGGTGCTTGATGGATATAACCCTTCAAGAGATTTTTATTTTTATTTATTTATTTATGTTGCACTGCGCGGCATGAGGCATCTTAGTTCCCCAACCAGGGATGGAACCCTGTGCCCCCTGCAGTGGAAGCCCCAAGTCTTAACCACTGGATCGCCAGGGAAGTCCCAAGATTTTTAGATTAAACATTCATATGAGCCAATCCAAATCCAGGGCTCCACGTTCTCCAATTCTGTGAAGGAAACAGCCTCCATGGGGGTGGGGGGAGAAAACCATTTCAGTCTTCTCAAAACTTTGGGTACTCTATGAATCGCTTCCAGATGGGGTTTACACCTGGCCAGGCGAGTAAGGCGAATAAAGTGATCACAGACTGATTTCCTGAGACCACCTGAAAAGGGAAAGAGCATTAAGTAGCTGTGCACAGGCCTAGGGGTAGGGCTGGGGTCTCCGCAGCCTGGACAAGCGGGGGCTGGAGCGACCGAGGGCAGTGTTCTCTGCTGACAGCGCATCCTGGAGCTCAGACAGTTTAAATAATTTGAGGACCTCGGTGTCAAAACTTGAATTTGTGTCAGTATCCAAGTGTGAATAGGCCGCAGGCTGTCCTGGGGACGAGAAACTAGGCGTCAGGAGCCTGCGGCCCGCGTCCCCAGCCCGCCAGCGCCCCCTCTCGATGCGAACGAGTCGAGCATGGGCGTTGGGGTGAGGACCCCGGTGCAGCAGTAGCCCCGCCGGTCTCCCCCAGGGTCCTTCCCGTCCTGCTCTGACCAAGCCAGACCCGCTCACCGTGGGCTCTGAGTGGCCTCTGCCCCTCTCCAGCGAACAGAGCTTTGGGGAACCCCTCGCGGGTCCTCACAAACCAAACCCTCACGCGCTAAAAGCAATGGCTGAGCCGGAAGTACGTCATCACAGTGACCTGTCAGCCTATAATTTACCTGAAATTCTCTCTAGTGATCTTAGAGGACCCCACATCTCAGTGGTTCCTCCTAGTTCCCACCAGACGAGCCTGAGGAAAAAAAGGCGAGGTAGGTGTCTTCCTCTCAGGCTCCGCGTTCTTTTTTATTTATTTTTTTGGCCGCGCCGCACGGCTTGCGGGATTTCAGTTCCCTGACCAGGGATCAAACCCTGGCCCTCGGCAGTCAAAGTGCAGAGTCCTAACCACTGGACCACTAGGGAGTCCACAGGACTCCGCGTTCTGAGTCAAGGCAGAGGGCTTGGCTTGTCCTAACCTTCAGGCCGGAGAAGGAAGCAGGGCCTTCATTCCATTGGATATCGGGTGAAGGGGCGGGGCCCAGCTGAGCCAATGAGCAGCGGAGCCTGCGAGGTCATCCTTCCTCTTGGAGGCAGGAGCCTCTTCCCTGCCAGGACAGGCCCGGCTCCTGCCTGGCAGATTTTCCACCTACGGGTGAGTCCCTCCCTTCAGGGCCTAGAGGAGAAATCAGGGACCTGGAGAGAGAGCTGAACTGGGCTGAGGGCCTGACCTGGACGGGGTGGGGACCTCAAGACAGAGGAGGCACCGAAACGTTTGCTGAATGAATGAAAGTCGAGGAACAGAGTAGCGATCTTAATATATATCCAGAAGACCCTTAGAAAGTCAAAAAGGCGGTGCTTTTCTGTCCTGCATAGGGAGAGCCACCATGAATGAGTGAGGGAGGGTGAGAAGTGAATCCGGGCCCCAGCTAGAAGCCTACACACAGTCCTGCAACCTTTCTTAGACTTGTCCACCACTTCATTTGTCCACCACTGCCAAATGGCCCCATGTGTCTAGCTCCTACCCCGGCCACTGTGATGCCCCACATGGGGCTCACAGTTTACAAGTCTTTTCGTCTCACACTGCCAAGAAGGCTGTGTCCAGAGGAGCATCCAGCCCTCAGCCATACCCTACTGAGGCCGACACTTCCCCGGGACCCATGAGGCCCTTGTGTGGAACCCAGGTCACATCTTTTCAAGATAACCTCAAGTCCTCCATCGTCTGCATAACCTGAGAGCTTTATAGGAGTGTCTGTGGTCACCTCCAAAAGACCTTTAAATATGGGAGAGCAGGGGTTAGGATTTCCCTGCTCAAAAGAACATGGAGTTTAAAGCCTTACTGATAACATTGTTCCAGAAAAGTGTCAGCTTACTCCAGGGCACTTCAGTATTCCTGAGGAATAAACATGATTTCTTTTTCCCTCCCACTGGGATGTTCTCAGATGTAAGTCACTGCTTCTGCTCTTTGACATATTTTCCATGTAGAAGATATGGAGCCTGGAAATCATGCCGACAGTTGGAGTAGGCCATTCCCAATTCCCATCAACCAAAGACACTTGGTTAGGTAGGTTTGCCAAGGCAAAATCAAAACAACCTATGCCAGGGAATTCCCTGGTGGTCCAGTGGTTAGCACTCTGAGCTTTCACTGCTGAGGGCCTGGGTCCGATCCCTGGTCGGGGAACTAAGAGCCCACTAGCTGTGCAGTGAGGCCAAACAAACAAAAAAACCTATAGTATATTCATCTTAGAACAGCAATCTAGTTTTAGCAAAACATCACTGTTCCTCATATTAAATTAATGCAATTTAAATATTATCGAATTTGAATGTTCAGTTGTAATTGTGTAATAACCTAAAAACATAGGAAATTTATATCAAGCTTTAAGGGTACAATATTTACAAGATTTAGGGGTACAATATTTTTTTACACATTTTACAAATTCTTACTCATCCAATTGCTTTAAACATAACCCATATGAGCATATTTTTAGCCATTTAGAGCCTGCCTGCTTTGCACAACTCGTGAAACTGCACCTAATGTCTGCTAGCCATGGATAAGACAAACTCTGTGGCCGTAAAAGACCCCAAACTGGGGCTTCCCTGGTGGCACAGTGGTTGAGAATCTGCCTGCCAATGCAGGAGACACGGGTTCGAGGCCTGGTCTGGGAGGATCCCACATGCCGTGGAGCACCTGGGCCCGTGAGCCACAACTACTGAGCCTACGCGACTGGAGCCTGTGCTCCGCAACAAGAGAGACCGCGACGGTGAGAGGCCCGCGCACCGCGATGAAGAGTGGCCCCCGCTCGCCGCAACTGGAGAAAGCCCTCGCACAGAAACGAAGACCCAACACAGCCAAAAAATAAATAAATTAAATAAATAAATAAACAAATAAATAAATAAAATTTAAAAAAAGAAAGACCCCAAACCGCTGCTGCCCTTCAACGCTCTCTGAAGGGCAGAGACTCCCACCTTGCTGTTGAGCAACACTGCCTAGACGAGTAAGCCTCCTTTCCAATTCGCCTCTCCACCCCACCCCCTCCCCGGGATTCCCTGGCCTTCTTCCCCTGCTGGGTTGGCCCTTCAGTAAGGGACTTCCCCTCCTGCGAGCTGTACAGAGGCCGCACAATGTAGTTTGTTGTACAATAGTGCCATCTAGTGGTCTTATCTTTTTCTTTAAAAAAATTTTTTTGTATTGAGGTATAGTTGATGTACAATATTATATGTTTCAGGTCTTGTCTTTTCTTGATCATCCCTCAAATCCTTGAACTCACCACAGAATTGAAACAATATAGATATTCTTGCCTCTTCAGTTCTTTAATACCATTTATTGAATGCTGGTTAGATCATTACTAATGGCATTGAATCATCATGCCGCCCATGAACATTGGTTTCCAATGACATCCTCAAAGGTTATTACAATAACTGCAAATACAAGTCTTACGCAGGATATTCAGTAAAATATTAACTGTAATAAGTTTTCTGGTCATGTTAAATTTACCATTTGGAATGTTATAGTCTAATCATTGAAATCACATATTTTACAACCACAACTGCTCTTAAACTGCTGTCTTAGTCCATTCAGGCTGCTAGACAAAACACTATAGCCTGGGTAGCTTATAAAGAACAGAAGTTTATTTCTTACAGTTCTGGACACTGGGAGGTTCAAGATCAAGGCACCAGCATGGTCGAATTCTGGTGAGGGCCCTCTTCCTGGTTCATAGACAGGGCCTTCTTGCGGTGCCCTCACATGGAAGGGAGCTAAGGAGCTCTGTGCGATCTCTTTTGTAAGAACACTAATCCCGTTCATGAGAGCACCTCCCAAAAGCCCTGCCTCCTAATACCATCACATCAGGATTAGGATTTCAACGTATGAATTTTGAAGGGGACACAAACATTGAGACCATAGCAACTGCTATAATCATTGCGTTCCTAGGATGTGATGTCTTTCAATGTCGGTTATCTTTCTCCCTTCCATACCACCACCACCAATGGGGAGGATAAGCAATGGGCCCATGTGAAGAGTAAGAAGAGCAGTTCAATTCACCCAAGAAATGAATGTCCCCTTCCAGCACAGCTTAAGACTGACCCAGGACAGCATGGCGTCACTGCATCAGTGGGGGGTAAGAGAGGACATCTATCAGAAAGCCTGTTGAAAGCCCTCAGAGGAGAGAGGCGTGGCCACCCCCAGAGAACTGCCTGACACGTTGTGTGGGGAAGAGTGACCACCCTCATGGCCAAGAGTGGGGAATGCACAAGATAAAGGATATTTGCTGCCACCTCTGTTGTCGTTGGGTGTTGTAGCCCATAAGCAGCATTGCAGTAGGAACGCAGAAGAGCAAGATCTGACACAGGGGCTCACACATGCAGCCCACCCCAAGGGAGGACAGCAGACCCACAGTAGCCCAGAGCCTTGAATTCAAACCTGTGCCTAAGATGAATGAGTCACCCCGAATCACTCAGCATCATTCTGATGGCCCAGTGTCATGTGATCCTGTGGGAAAAACCCAGGCTGGCCTCCCTCCTAGAACTGAGGTCCAGCCATAGAGCCCTGGCACAACCCTATAGGTGTGCATTCTGGAGTTCCTTAGGACACCTGGTCAGCCCACACACTGAGTAAATGCTCAGAGAGCACCCCAAATGGGAGAAACGGAGCCCAGGGCCCATGGAGATCACAATCTACTCTCAGAGCACCCCATCTGACAGTCCTATTTGACCTAGCCACACCCAGGCAACAGTAGATGACTTTTAAAATGTAGAGGAAGGGGGGACTTCCCTGGTGATCCAGTGGGTAAGACTCCACGCTCCCAATGGAGGGGACCAGGTTCGATCCCTGGTCAGGGAACTAGATCCCACATTCATGCCACAACTAAGAGTTTGCATGCTGCAACCAGGAGTTCACATGCCGCAACTAAGACCCAGTGCAGCCAAAATAAATAAATAAATAAAAGGATAAAAATAAACCAATAAAAAAAAATGTAGAGGAAGGAACTCCAAAGTGCAGGACATCCTGCACACCCTGGGCACATGCCCTGGGGTGGGACCCTGTTTTCCTTGGTCTAATGGTGGTGCTGGGCATGCATTTAAGTGCATGGCCAGAGAGTTGCACATACCATTTCACAATGGCCAAAGGTTGGTCACATGGCCAAACATACCTGCTGAAAAAACTGGAAAATTTAGCAATTTTTATGGAAGAAGGAGAGAATGGAGACTAGGTGACGAGTAACAGTCATTACCATGTCCATTGCACGATAGAATGCAAGATAGACTGGAAATGTGAATATCTAGCTTTCCTATACTCTAGAGTGAAAGACAGCAACAGAGAAAAATGCTGGGAAAGGCCAGAATAGCCCATAAGGCACATCAGTACCTATTAGGAAAGAGTAGCTCCTAAAGAGATACAATCCCATAGGTGCGTGACATGGCAAATGGAACAAGGGCAGGATTTCAACTCCCATCTGTCCCTTACACCAGTTCCTCTTTGCACGATTATCACAACCATACAGGATAGACCTGGAAATGGCTCTGGATTCAGCCACCGGTAATGTCACACACTCCTCCCCCTTGTCAACTACTTGGTGCTTTTTCAACACATTTCTCCATATTTATACAATACGTTAAAATAAGAAAAACATATAGCAGGTCTGATCTCTATCTCCTCCACACACTGAGAAAGGCTGTAACTCTCTGGGCCACAGCTCAGCAAATATTCCCAAGGAGAAGGTCTGGGGAATGTGAGATTCATGTTATGTGTCTCATCTCTCTCAAAAATCATCACATTGCATTGGTTGCTAATGAATATCTACAAACTTGTTCAGTGTTTTGTTTTTTTTTTAAGTGTGGTCCACTTTGAAAATTTTAAAAATTCAAAACTCCACCTCTTCTCAAGATGTAGAAAAACTGAAGAAGGGACTTCCCTGGTGGCGCAGTGGTTAAGAATCCGCCGGCCAATGCAGGTGACACAGGTTCGATCCCTGGTCCGGGAAGATCCCACATGCCGCGGAGCAACTAAGCCCATGCACCACAACTACTTGAGCCAGCGCTCTAGAGCCCACGTGCCACAACTATTGAGCCTGCATGCCATAACTACTGAAGCCCGTGTGCCTAGAGCCCGTGCTCCACAACAAGAGAAGCCACCACAATGAGAAGCCAGTGCACCGCAACGAAGAGTAGCCCCCGCTCGCCGCAACTAGAGAAAGCCCACACGCAGCAATGAAGACCCAACACAGCCAAACATAAATAAATAAATAAATAAAAATTTTTTAAAACCTGAAGAATATGGCCCCACTCTTACAACAAAAAATAGCCAGACTGGGACCTCCCTGGCAGTCCAGAGATTAAGACTGCAGGAGGCACGGGTTCAGTCCCTGGTCAGGGACCTAAAATCCCACATGCTGCATGGCACAACCAAAAAAAAAAAAAAAAAGCCAGATAATCTGAAATTTTTCTTTGAACACACCAGAGACCTGAAGTCTCAGGGCAAACAACTTACCTAAAATCTAAGGAAAGACAGACACTCTCAAGGTCATTCCTTATATTCATCTCATTTGGGGACAGTCCACCTTCCTGACCAATCCTGCTATGGAGAAGCTCACCACTGCAGAGTTGGAAATAACATTGAGTCAACTGGAGGGAAAACAAAAAATAAAAATACAGAACAACAATAAGAAAACAACCAGCATATAAATTCATTGTAAATAGAATAAGGCTGTCTTGGGAATTCCCCGGCAGTCCAGTGGTTAAGACTCTGCCCTTCCAATGCAGGGGGCGTGGGTTCGATCCCTGGTCAGGGAACTAAGATCCCACATGCCACATGGCACGGCCAAAAAATTTTTTACAAAAATAATAATAAGGCTGTCTTTAAGAAAACAGACAAAAGAGGCTGTAGTGAGAAAGGCAGAGTCAAAGTGGTAAGCTTCAAAACGTCTTAAGGCTAGATAGGATCAAAGAAAGGGGAAGAGATGGGGAGAGGGCATCTGGGGGAGCAGAAAAAGTGCAAGCTCAGAGGAAGAAACTGAAACAGTGTGTGTTGCAGTGAGTGGAGAGGACTGGCTGGAGCAGAGTCTGGGGAGGGCAGGAGGTACAGCTGGATTGGGATAATCAGGCCAAGAAGGGGAGGGCCTGCTAACCTGCACTAGGGGGACACACAGAACAAGATTACATTTAAAAGTTTCTCTCCAGGATGAATTCTCCAATGACGAATAAAATTTGAGTTCTGAATGAAGACTTTCCCACATTTCTCACATTCACAGGGTTCTTCTCTAACATGAAGCCTTCAGTGCTGCTTCAATCCTGAACTCTTGTTGAAGCCTTTCCCACACTCTGCATTTGTAGGGCTTCACCCAAGGGTGGATCCATTGATATTGGGGTTTCCTTTTTCTTTTTTCTTTCCTTTTCTTTTTTTCTTTTGGATCCATTGATATTGACTTAAGCTGACTTTTTGCTTGAAGGCCTTGCTGTAGTCCTTGCATCTAAAAGGTTTCTCTCCAGTGCTGACTTGCTGGCGCTGAGTTGAAGTTAAAGGCTTTGCCACACTCTTTACACACCTGGAAATTGCAGATGTGTGAACTGACCCCAACATTTTTTTCTGATTTCTTATGTGCATGACATCTATTTTTTATAGGAATTTTCTCATTATTTACTCCCTCCTTTGCTGAATCTCTCTTATTTTTCTTCATTCCATCCCTTATGAGACTTCCTGAAGGCCTCTCTATCTTGCTCTCTGATTCACAGGTAACTTGAAAACCAGGTCCCTGGGGAAGGTCTCTTAATGTTCCTCTGAGGCCAAGCCACGGGATTCACTTTTCTCAGAAATGTCTTGTTTTGAGGCCTAAAGCGCAAATTCAGCCCTGATTTCACAACCTGAGAAAAAATAATAAATGCAAATGTTAAAGAGGGAACTAGATCATCAAAGATACGACTGTATGCTGTAAATACACAGCTTTTGTATGTTTACAAATTGGTTTCACAGAGCATAGGGAATGAAGAAAGACAAGGAAAAGCCCTGGGACCGAAAAGGGAAAGGGGCTACATCTGGTCTCATGGCCAAAGATGCAAAAGGAGACGAGATAATTATGGTTGGTCCAAGAGAGTAACATTGTTGAAAATGGAAATCTGATCATGGGAACGGCCTCAGAAGACCAAAAAAGAATGAAAAGTGAAGAGGATATTGTGTTGGGTGGGCTGGTGAGACTCCTCTTCATCAATTAAATGTCAAACAAAAAATTAAATTAAATAACTTAGGTATTCCAACTTAGGGGTATGTGATGAATGCTATCACGAAGCTTGCAAATTACCTGAAAACATAAGCAATATAAAAGATTAGAGAAAACAACACTGGGCCAGGAGAACACAGATCAAACTTTCACCCACACTGACTAACTAACCATAACTGCAAGGTAACATTTTACCATCATGATTTAGCCCTAGGCCATGACAAAATTTCACAGACTGGATGGCTTAACAGAAATTAATTTTCTTATGGTATAGGAGGCTGTAAGTCCAAGATCAAGGTGCCAGCTAGTTGGTTTCCTCTGAGGCCTCTCTCCTTGGCTTCCAGATGGCCAACCTCTTGCTGCCTCTTCACACGGTCATCCCCCTACGCATGTGCACCCCTGGTGTCTGTGTCCTAATCTCTCTTCTCATATGGACACCAGTCTGACTGGATTAGCGACCACCATAACAACCTCATTTTAACTTAATTATGCTTTGAAGATCCTGTCTCCAAATACAGTCACATGCTGAGGTACTGGAGGTTAGGGCTTTAACATATAAAGTTGGGCGGGACACAATTCAGTCCACCTGCCATATGCTGAACCCATCCCGCTCCTAAGCACCGAAGCCTCACCATCTCCCTATGTACAGGGTCCAAGCATGTTCCCTCCTCCTCAGCCCTAGCAGTTGCTGTTCCCTCTGCCTGAAAAGCTGCCCTTAAATATCAGCACATCTTGCTCCCTACTTTACTCTGGTCTCTTGTTCAAATGTCTCCTCATCAGAGTCTGTCCCTGATCACTCTATCTATCCCTTTCTATACCCCTTCCCTGCTTTATTATCCTTCATAGCATTTACCATTACTTGCCATAAAAATTTATACATTGTGGGGCTCATCCGTGTTTAACATACACCCAGGATTTTTAGAAATCATGTATGGTAAGGTCACAGACAAGGAGACAACTGCCTTTGAAAGAAGTACTTACAGTTCCTGAAAAGAGGGGGCATGCCACACCACGCAGGGGGCCCATGGGGAAGCACCATGGGGTCAGTCAGGAGGCAGAGGAGGGGGCAGAAAGCATAGGCAAAAGCCTTTATTACTAGAGCGGTGGGAAGTTGTTAGGTGGGGACGTTCTCCTGCTGGGCAGGAAGCAAAACACAGATGTTGGGGTCTGTGGTTGGAAGGTTTGTAGTATGATTTTTGCACACCCAAAGGGGAAATATAATCAACTTTGGCTGTTAGTTTGACTCTATGATCAATGGATGCCAAATCATCAATTACAATATTTCTAAATGTTGGTTAGAATAGCCCACATTTTTGGCGTTACACCAATATATTCAAATGTTGGTTAATAAGAGAATAAGGGAATGAGTTTCCATATGACTAGTTTATGCCTGTCCTCATGTACACCCATGTCCTAAGGGTAATTCTTGCTGCCACCACTCAGGTTCCAGGCTTCATCCTGTCCTCTCAGGCCAGGTGTACCTCTTCTCTGTACCTATCTTGTCTTATCTGAAACCTCTCAGAGGCTCCTTTTGGTGAATATAGATGGATGCAGCTTCACCTCGGACACAGTTTCCATGAAGTGCCTGCACTGGCTTACCTCAAAACTCAAGTGGACAGAGGTCAAAGGGAACAAAGCTCATCTGAGGCTTGGTTTTAAGGGACACAACCTGTCATCATCTAGCTTCTTCAATTCTTCTTATGGAGAAAAGTATGATTCTCAGTAGCTTAAGGCAGAGAACGATACATCAGCAAGATGGACTGATCACAACTCCCATAAAGAACCTCTACCCCAGGTTCTGTTTTAACATTTAACATTGTTTGTACTGGCAGCGTGATTCTCTGCTCACGAGAGGAAGATAACAGGCACATCTCAGAATGCTGAGACAACGCAGCGATCATTCCAGGAAGGAGCCTGAGAAAACTGTAGGTTCCATGAATCCAGATTCATAATCACAGGATCACAGGAAAGCATCCAGGAGAGGAAGTTGGGGGAGATAATGGACAGAGGATTTATAAGCCAAGAAGTAATGTGGAGCCCCCAAACTGTAAATAGAGTTCCCTAGAGACTACACACCAGAGATAGGAAAATGTTTATTAAATATGCAGGCATCATTAGAGCAAGACTGAATCCACAGCCTGTGCTTTTCAACACCACTGCATCTCTCTGTAGTATGATTGTGCCGATTAAAGCTCTATTATCAAAAACCTCAATTCAAGATCCCCTTATCTGTCCCACAGGACAAGGATAGGCTATTGATGTGATCTTGCCCTTTTAAGTACTTTATTCTTGTGTACTCAATGCTACCTAGCTTCTGTAGAGTATTAATGTATTTCTATTAATACGACCCAGTAAAATTATACTCATAAAGTGACAGAACTGAATGAATCAATTTGCCCACTAAACAAACAAACAAACAAAATGTACATACGGTGTGTTGAAAAACATAGCTCCCAATATAAAACCAATCTAGAAAGAGTGACAATATATTGAAGTTCCTAGCCACTCTTGGCTAAGTTCTCCACATATGTGTGGTGTGCCTTTAGCTTATCCAGTGGCCCAGTACTAATACTAGTCTGATGTTTCCCTGCCTCCCCAGCACCATTACCTCATGCTCTTTGTCATGTGTCGACACTGGCTTAAGGATCATATTTTTAATTTAAATTAATTTTATAGGAGCCTAAACAAACTATGTGATGCATTCAAATGGCAGATATAACTATTGTGAATTATCAGTGTTCCCTCCATGCGAATGGCTTACTGAGAGTTGACTGTGTCTGGCTTCATGTGATAAGAATAGACTGATGCTATTCAGTCTATTCAGTTCCCTCCATGCTCCTGGCAATGTGTGAGCAATGTGTGGTTTCCTAGCATGTAACTGCTTTTAACAGAAGGCAGCAAAAGTAACTACCCTTTGATATGTGATGTTATTAGGATATTTGTAGTTTTCTTTCAAAAGAGAAGCTGGTGTGATTAGGTACCTTTTGTTCCATTAACAGCAATAATAAAGATGCTATCACTCCTCAAAAAAAAAAAATGCAGGCAAACACTGGAAGACCTTGAAAAAGTCCTTAACTCTCAACCTCTGTCTTTTTTCCTGTATTGAAATAAGATAGTTGGACTAGACAACTTCAAATGTCCTTTTCAGCAATAAAGTCAATGAGTCAAAGGAACAAAACTGAAACAAGACTTACAGATGGTTTAACAATAAATTTTGATGACTCCCTACTACTATTTTTTTCCTAAGATATATCAATGGATTTTAAGATTCTTCATTAATTTTATCGCTCTGGCAAGGGTGGGGAGAAGGTAAGTTGGAAAAAAAAGAATGGTAGTCATGTTAAAATCACATCCCAAGTTATAAGGCATGTCCCAAATATTACAGTATTATAATAGTGACCTACTTCCAAATCCCACTCTGTGTCAGCTCCTTAGTTCACCACTGGAAAACAGGGATCCTGCCGTGGATTGATTCTGCGAGGTACACTCATTAAAGACAATGCCTGCAACACAACAGCTGCCACTGGTTAGACCACAGATTCCCAACTGCATAAAACTATATGTGCTGGTGGACCTTTACACTTTAACTGGTTTGTTCTGAGACAAAATGATTGCGATTGTCACACCCAGTTCTCCTTCCTCTGCTCATACATCATGCATGAACAGCAAGACAAAAATCTCACAACCCAATTTCAGGTCTGCAGTTTCCCCAAGTTCATGGCATTCTGACTCTAAAGACTTCCCGGGGGACTTCCCTGGTGGTCCAGTGGCTAAGACTCCGCACTCCCAATGCAGGGGGCCCAGGTTTGATCCCTGGTCAGGGAACTAGATCCCACATGCTGCAACTAAAAGATCCCACATGCCGCAACTAAAGATCCCCCATGCCGCAACTAAGACCTGGCACAGCCAAATAAATAAATAAATAAAAATTAAAAAGAAAAAGAAAAAAGACTTCCAGGAAGGTGAGGGAAGCAAGGCGTGTGGGTCATGGGAAAAGTTGTCAGATGATGCTAGACACCTCATCTTTGTGGGTAGAAAGACTCTAATAAGGACAAAGAGTAGTTAAAAGCATGAACTGAAGGGCACAAAAGAAAACACAACACAAATTCTCACAGGTAAAGCTCATTTCACAGAGCTTCTATCCAATATTAACACAGGTAGTGTTTTCTTGCCAATAGAGTAAATAGGTACTCCTTGGACATGGATGTTCTATTTCTCTTTGTACCTATTTGTCTGATACAGTAGATATGATCAACAGACTTCCACATGTGGTTGCCCTATACGAGATTTTCTTAACAGCAGCACTAATGGCATTTGGGGCCAGATAATTCTTTGTTGTGGGAGACTTCCCTGTGCATTGTAGTATATTTAGTTGCATCCCTGGCCTTTAGATGCCCACTAGATGTCAGTAGCAGCCCTATCCCCAATTGTGACAACAACAAAAAATGTGTCTAAACATTGCCAAATGTCTTCTAGGAGAAAGGAGCAAATTCACTGTCAGTTGAGAACCACTGACCTATACTGATATATTCACACATTCCTTGAAAGAGCAAGATGTGGTTGAGAATGAGAAGCAGAGAAGTATGGGTGTGGTTGAGAACTAAGTGGGAGATTGAGGAGAGAGCGTAAAATCATAGATTATAACCAATCACTGACATAGTTTTGAATACTCATCTAAGGAACTTGGGTTTTGTTTTACAGACAAGGGAGAATCATTAAAGGAATTTCAGAAAGAGGGTGATATGATTTGATTTTCATTTTAAGGAAATTTTCTTGATCTAAGAATGAGAGAGGATTGAAAAGACAACAGCTATCACAAAACTCTGACGTGATAACTATGGAGAATAGACCAGAGGATGTGGAAATGAAATGGCCAAGCTGCTGCATCTGTGAAATGGAATCATTAAAACGTAGTCTATTTATGAGGGTGCAGGACAGAGAGGAGCTGAAGATTTCCATGAGGTTCCTGGCCTGGACAAGTGGGCAGGTGGTGGAGAAAACAGGGGTTAGTGTGTACCCGTGGGTAAGGATAATAAGTTCATTTTTGTACATGTGGCTCCCAGATGTCGTTTATTTTTATTTATTTATTTTTTGGCCACACCACGCAGCTTGTGGGATCTTAGTTCCCTGACCAGGGATTGAACCCAGGCTCTCGGCAGTGACAGCGAGGAGTCCTAACCACTGGACCGCCAGGGAAGTCCCCCAGATGTAGTTTAATCCAAATGGGTAAATAATCCTGTCACCTGGTGACACTGTATAGAGTTAGAAGAGGGACAAGATTGGATCCCTAGGTGACTACTCATCTGTAGAGGGTGGACAGAAATGGAGGAAACTCAAAGGAGGCAGGAACTAACAGGTCAGGAACATCAGGAGAAAGTGGTGACCCAAGAGCCAAGAGGACATTTTCAAGGGGTGTAAATTATCAACAGGGATACATACGGTAGATGACGAAGCCCAGGAAGCCAGGCGCTGGCAGTAACCTCAGTTCAACGAGTTTGGTGGGAGCAGAGGTCAGTTGCTACGGGCTGAGGAGCTGGTGGACAGACAGAAGAGAAATAGAGAGTAGCTGTCATGAACCAGAACTAGTGTTTCAGAACAACTCCCACTCTGCAGGGCAACAGCCTCCAGCCCCACCTGCAGGTGGAGCCGGCATCAAGGCTCTCTGGATGGACCATGCCCACCTCTTATGTTTGTGCTGAGTTGATTGTCAGTTTCCATATTAACATCACCATGGGCGGCTTCCCTCAGGTATATCTGTCACCTTTTCAGAATACTTTCGCTTTATATATCCTGGGGGTTCTTTTTGTTTTGAATCTTATTTGCCACCAGTTTCCAGCATATATCACTCCCCTCTTTTTCTTGTTCCCCTTTCACTCAGGCTTGCATTTTTCAAAGGAACATCAGGGAATCTGATCTGCCACCCCCAAGGCAGAAATAGTAAGGGAGCTTAGCCCCATTTGCCTGAATACCCTTTGAGCCTCCCAGGAAAATAATAAAATAAATTTGGGGCCTGGTGGTTAGATCCCTTGCACTCAGAGTTAATATTTTCTCAAAGAGAAGGGGTCAGAGTGAAAAGCCTATGTCGAGTTTTCTACCGGGTGCTCTTGTGGGAAGAGAAATCTGTAGTATAAGACACAACCCAAGACACCAGCTGATTGTCTGCCAGACAAACGTACTGTTTGGCTTCTTCTTTCACACCAGTTCTTTCTCATTTCGTTTGATATTATCAACAGAATAAAGTTTCTGTTATATACTTGACAATGAATAAGTTTTTTTCGGCTTCAGGGGGTACAATACAGTGGAAATCAGAAGACATCAGGTCTCCAGCTGCATTCATGCTAAGCACACTTTAGCCTGGACTACGTATGCTGGAAATGGGGGTAGAGGCTGAACAATTCAGTTGCTTAACTCCAACATCTGTATCACTTCCACCAGACAAATATAGTCCTTCTTTCGGAGAAAAAAAATGGTTAAAGCCAGCTCTTTTTGTTTTCTCTTTCTGCTAAAGTAAGGAAGCAATTTTCCACTCTATACAGTAATTTACATCTCAATCACTGGCCAGAGGAATTGTCTTTCAACATCAGAGAATCTTCTCTAGGTCTGAACTCTGTCCCTCTCAATAGCTATTGGAACATTGTCCTACCTCTGAACTTTTCAGTTATGTGAGCCTATAAACATCTTTTATTAAACTAGTTAGATTTGGGTTTTCTGTCATTTGCAAATTAATTATACTGATCCTGGCTTATATTTGAAAGCACTGTCTTCTTGTATAGCACCTTAATATCACATTTTCTCTTAGTGGTCACACAAGCTCCTCATTTGTATTTCATCTCAGTTGCTTGGAGGTTAAGTGCCTAAATAGGTACCTTTCATGCCCTAACCTTAACTTCGTGAATCCCACCGGACTAATGTTTGTCATACCGTAACATACCTTCCAAATTTGATGAAAATATACTCTCAGTTCCAGATTCTCCAGTGGATAATTTCCAATCTCTTTGAGGTAACTTCCAGGCTCCCCTACCCTACCTATGTGAATTTTGGGTTTGCCACGCCACCAATGTTTTAAGTCAGATCATGTGGAATGCCCAGGATTTTTTCGTATCTGCTAGAGACTTTGTCTTACTGGACATCCATTTCCACGTGCTATTTCTTAATCCTCCTAGAACACCTATCTTTTGCCATGTTTTGCTAATTCTCTCATTGTGATACTTCTAAAATTTGTCTTGCCATTCCACCACTCTGCCTACAAACATTTCCATCTTTGAAAGAGAGTTCCTAGGGTTGATCAACTTCCATGATCCTCTTCTGTAAGTCCAAACTGTTTCTTCTCTTTCATAGTTCCATTTCCGTGGGTTCTTATTCTTATTCATTCTCTCTCTCTCTCCCATTTTAAAATACTAACATATATATCACCTGCACTCTGGGAGCTTCTGAATATTTAGGATTTTAATGAGCACCTCCTTAGAGTCCCAATTGGAAAGTCAACCCTATTTCAACTGCTGCCTGCATAATGTTGCCACTGGTAGTGTAGTGTTGCCAATCCCTCACTGATGCTCTTTCTTAGCATTTCTTCTTGGTGCTTCCCCCTGTCCAATTCCCTAAATACAGTTGGTATTCCAAAAGACTTCATCCTGGGCCCTCATATTTTGCTGTACTGTCTCTGGGGGCACTACTGTCCAATAGACCTTTCTGCAATAATGAAAATGTTCTACGCCTACACCATCCAATAAGGTAGCCAGCTACCACATATAATTACTGTGTGCTTGAAATCTGGCCAGTGTGGCTAAGGACATACATTTTAAATTTAATTTTAATACCCACACGTGGCTAGTGGCTACTGTATTGGATAGCGCAGCTCTAGGAGATTACATTCATTTCTTCCCATGGCTTTAAATACTTTCTGTTCGTTTGACCGCTCTCAAAGGTACAGCTCCAGGTATCACTAACCCAGAGGTCCAGCCCATATATAAAACCACCTACTTGAAATTTCTAATTGTACATCTCACACTTATCGCAAATGTTAATCCAAAATAGAGTTCTAGACTTTTCCGTCTCCGAACCTATTCCCATTCCAGTCTTATTCAGTCCAGTAAATGGCACCACTGTCTAACTCAGCTGCTCAAGTCAGAAGCCAGAAAGCGATCCCTGATTCCTCCCTGTCCATTACCCTTGCATCTAAGCCATTGGCAGCAGCTCACTGATTCTATTTCCAAAATATATCTTCAATCCACCTTCTCTTCATTTCCATTACCACCACCCTCTCCAGGCCACCATCCTCTCCAACTTGGACGGCTAGCAGTCTCCAACATGGTTTCTACTTTCACTTTTGTCCCCTTACAACCCATTTTCTATTAGCAGCCAGAGTGCTCATCATCACCTTACAATAAGAATCAAACCTGTCATTCCTCCACTGAATACCCTTCAATGACTTCTTTTCACTTAGGGTGGAATTGAATGATCTGGCCCATCGATCTGTATAATCCCAACTGGTGCCACACATGCCCTGTTCGTTTTGCTAAAACCTTGTTTTCTTGAACGTGCCAAACTCTTCACACATCAGGGAGTCTGCAGAGCTGTTCCCTCTGCCTGCTGTTCTTCCTGTTCTTGATACAAGAGGCTCGTTCTCATCCTCTGAGTCGTACCTTTAATGTTACCTCTTAGGATAGGCCTTCTGTGAGCATCTATAGAAAGAGGGCCCCACTTTCTGTACCTTGTTCATTCCCTTCAGAGCACTAGCAATCTTTAATAATCTTGTTCACTTGATTTTTTTTTGGTTGGTCCCTTTAATCTTCACTAGATTAATGTTCCAGGAAGGCAGGAAGCAGGTCTGACTTATCATTCCTTTACAGCACCTGGCACAGTGCTTTGCATACAAGCAGGTGCTCGGTAATATTTGCATAATAAACAACTTCCTCAAAACACGTGTTCACATCACTCATTTCCATTTCGTAATGGAAATGGGTCTGTGAACTCATACTCGTCTGTGTAGTACAAAATAAAATTTTTACTGCTTATTAGAGGTACTCTAGCTGGACTACACCAGACCAAGTTCTATTTACTACATGGCCTTTGGCTTCAGCAGTCAGAAACTCCAGTTATCAGTATGTTTGTACTTTTCAGGAAGCAGAAGTTTGGTCCAAGCAGGCCTCTGGCTTCTCCTCCTTGCTCCTTTATCAACAATTATATTCACTGGCTGGGAGCTTATAAAGTGGGATGCCTAAATAGCAATGGGGCAAACTGCAGTCTGGAAAATGGCTCTAAAGGTGGGGAGTCTGGAATGGATGTTTCATCTGTTTTGGCCAGCGTTCTTCTTCTCTGAATAGGGCCTTTGGTTCTCTGACTCTTTAAGATGGTTCGTACCATTCATTAATATCCTGCATTTCTTCAGTTAATATTTTAACAGCCTGTATCCCCTTTTTAAAAATACTTTATTTTACAGACTTGATTTCAAGTATAGTTAATTTTGGAATTCTTCACATTCCCCTTACTTGCTGCGTAGAATCTATGCATGCCATTTATGTTTGATCCTGGACCTATGCAGGGCATTTGTGACCCTGACGCCAAGATACTGGATTATATTTCCACTGCTAACTGATTGAGGATACCCAACAGAGCATGAAGTGACCACTTCTCCCTCCTTTGGTGATAGCCCCACAGCTTACTTCGGGATGTAAGTATTATGGTGATGAGAAGGGGACAGACTAGGAGAGAATTTAGGATAGTGGTGCAATGAGAGGGATTGTAGCTCTACAGATTTTTATGAAAAAAAATTCCCACTTGGTTTACATTTTCCCAGTCCCAGAGTACTCTCTTATAACACAAGGGCAATCAGGTCTCTCAAGACTCTGCAACCCAGACTATCTCCACTGCTTTCCTTAAGTTACCTTGGCGACCTAAAGGAGGCCCACAACTTCTGAGGAAGAGAAGGTCCTGGAGTTGGCAAAGTAACAGCAATATCACTATATCAAATACGGTTTTAAGTGGGGTAGACTTACGGAAAGTAGTATTAATAAATAGTTGTGCGGGCGTGTACCCAGAAAGATACAGAAACAATGTATTGTCTCTGAGGAGGACTGGGAGACAGGAGTGACAAGGAAATTTACTTTTCATTGAACACCTTTTTGAACTATTTCAATTTTTTTTTATCATGAGTATGTTATAGCTAGTCAAAAATAAATACGTTTCAAAATTTGAAAAACATAAAGAAATGTGGTGTTGATCCTCAAAGAGTCATTTAGCCAGACTAACAGCATGAGACTATTAGAAAAAATATAAGACAGCACATAATTAAATACCAACTTGGGTGGTACTGCCTACAATTAGAAAACGAAGAGAGGTCTGTTCACCTGAAGGAGCTGGGTCGTAGATGAGGAAAGGAGACTTTTAGCCCAGGGAAATTTGAGCAAATAAAAACAGGCAGAAGCAGAAATGTGCACAGATAAAGAACAATAGATTCGGGAGTCAGATAGGCCTGGTTCCAATCTTAACTCTAAACTTTACTAGCTGAGTGAACTTGAATGAGTTTATAACCTCTTTCAACGTCAGATTTCTCATTTATAAAATGAGGATAAGAGTACCTACCTTATAGGATTAAGAAAAGTTAAGGAATGTATGTAAAATGGTTAGCACAGTACCTGACATAGAGTAGGTGCTCAACTAAATGTTGTCTAGTATGAATATGGCTGAACAGAGAGACCAGTCTTGCTGGAGTACAGGGTATCTACTCAAGAGAAGGGGCAAGACAATACTGGCTATTACAGTTACAGCAAACTGTGGGCAGTCATCTCATCCTGTGGCTGGGGTTCCTGTAGCATAAGAATTATAAACAACTATCACCATTATGCATTCTCTAATATTCAAGAAAGTGAGAAGTCTGACAGTTATAGGGTTTCTCTTTAGCATGGCGCCTCTGGTGCATAATCAAAACAGAATTCTGACTGAAGGCCTTCCCACACTCATTACATTTATAGGGTCTTTCCCCAGTATGGATTCTCTGATGACGAGTAAGGCATGCCTTGCAAATGAAGCTTTTCCCACAGTCAATACATTCATGAGGCTTCTCTCCAGTGTGGACCCATTGGTGCTGAGCAAGATCCAAGTTCCACATGAAGTCTTTCCCACAGTCCTTACATTCATAAGGTTTCTCCCCAGTGTGGATTCTCTGATGTCGAAGAAGGACTGGGTTCTGAGTAAAACTTTTCCCACATTCCTTACATGTATATGGTTTCTCCCTGGTGTGGATTTGCTGATGTTGTGTACGGCTTGTGTTCTGACTAAAGCCCTTCCCACATTCCTTACATTCAAAGGGTTTCTCTCCGGTGTGAATTATCTGGTGCCCAGTCAGGTTTGATTTCCAAACGAAGGCTTTAGCACATTCGTGACATACGTAGGGTTTCACCCCAGTGTGAATCGTCTGATGTACAATGCAGTGTGACTGAAACTGAAAGTCTTCCCGCATTCCTTACATCCACAGACTTTCTTCCCATATGAATTCTCTGATGTTGATCAAAGTCTTCATTTTGAACAAAACACTTGCCACATTCTTCACATATATAGAATACCTGCTCACGTAGACCTTTCTGAGGTACAAGGTGGGTATAAACATCAGCATCCTTCAAATGCTCTTCTACTGAGATCATCTCATCCTTGACAATCACTTCTGTAATGTCACATGTAGTGTTCTCCACACTTTCCCTACTGGGGTAGGCAGGCCATCTCCTTAACCTGCTTTTCTCCTCTTCACAGGTTTTTCCAAACCAGAATTCCTGGGAACCACAGCACTGGGGTCCACCTGATAGCACCATGTGGTCCTGTGCCTCCTCAAAAGTATCCTCCTTCAAAATAAAACCTTCTTTCTCACTCTTGGACACAGACTCTGAAAGAAGAAACCAGAGCTGCAAATGTCATCATTACCCATGACAGAGTGACTAAGGTCACCAAGTGGTATTAATATGTCCATTTTTCTCCAAGTGCCACCCCTGTGTCTAAGTGGCCCTGACCTAGCTGAAAACGGTAAAACAGAGCTAACACACAGAAAGCAACCAAAATAAAAAGGCAGAAATTAGGCAGACAGTCCCTGAGGGCTGAGGGCTCTGATTTCCAGCACCAGAGCAAGCATGGGGCAGGCAGGTGGGGAGTTGGGGGCGGGGGATGCTCTTGGGAAATAGTTGAATTGAATTCTAAGGGAGTTAAGTCAAAATTCCTTCTAGGTAGTTCAGTTTATAACATGAGAAGAACTAGCCAGGATTCAGAGCAGAGGACCTGTTCAGAAATAAAGAATATCTGTGGTATACCTGGGGACCCTGAGCTTATCACACACGGTGGGAAGCACAAAGAAGACTCTCTCATACTTCTCAACACTGAATGGAAATAAAGTCTTCTCATTCAATCCAAACACCAGGTCCACCATGAAAAGTGCTTCCCTGAATTACTTTAGGCAGTGTTGGGCAAAGTGTCTCTTTGTTCCATAGTGTCTTATTCAAATCTCTGTTACAGCATCACATTTTGTTATAATTATACATTTTTGTATAATGTCTCATCAGACTGTGAGCCTTTCCGGGATAGGAGCCATATATTACTTGATTTTTGATCCCTAGCAATGAACACAATGAGAAAAATACAGCATTTACTTTTTTTGTTTGTTTGTTTGTTTAAATAATTTATAGGTCATGTTGTGTACTTCCTGTGACATCACATCCTGAGGTTTTTTTTTGTTTGTTTTTTTGTTTGTTTTTTAAATTTATTTTTCTTTATTTATGGCTGTGTTGGGTCTTCGTTTCTGTGCGAGGGCTTTCTCTAGTTGCGGCAAGCGGGGGCCACTCTTCATCGCGGTGCGCGGGCCTCTCACTATCGCAGCCTCTCTTGTTGCGGAGCACAGGCTCCAGACGCGCAGGCTCAGCAGTTGTGGCTCACGGGCCCAGTTGCTCCGCGGCATGTGGGATCTTCCCAGACCAGGGCTCGAACCCGTGTCCCCTGCATTGGCAGGCAGATTCTCAACCACTGCGCCACCAGGGAAGCCCCAGCATTTACCTTTAACGTATTGATTGACCACTGCAGCCAGATAGGTAAGCCTCTGTTCAGTTTGAGCCTAAGATGAAAGATCCATCCAAATTTAATTATCTGCACTTGTCCAAATAAAAGCTGAAAGTTTAGAGTTTACATTTCCTCTGATTAATTAGTTGATTTGGGGATTTTTAGACAGTCTTTTATTTAGAACATAAATGGAATGGAATTTTAACGTTTTACAAAGGAAAGACAGGAGAAAAATGTGTGACTGGGAGAAAAGTGCTCATTTCCCTCTCACTTACCGGTACAAATTAGGCTTGGACCCTCTCCTTGCAGTTTCGGTTTCAATGGCTCTTCCACCTGCTCAAGATGGGAGATCCCAGCAGGCTTTAGAAATGGATATCCTGCCAGGATCAAGATATAAATAAGGCTGACTCAGCTGGAGAAGTGGGGCCCATTAGGAAAGGAGCTGAGATGGAAGTGGTAGGGGAGAATGAAGGTTGGGGAAAGACTGGTAAAACAGATGATCTGAAACTTGAGAGTAATAAGAATATAAAGGATAGGAAATAGAGGTTCAGGGAGGTTGTGATTCCATCAGTTCACCAATATACAAAAACTTATCACTCATTTTAAAATGTCAAGAAGAAACAGGAAAGACTAAGGTCTCTTCTGCACCTGCCCCTAGGAGTTGAAAGCCAATTCATATAGAAAAGTATCAGGATAGGACAGAATTGCAAGGAGCTGTTCCTGAGGCTATGTTGGGAAAGCACCACCTCTTACTTTCCTTCCTTCCTACCTATTTATCTACTGCCTTCTCTTTTCACAAAGGATCAACAGTGGGTCTCTCTATGGCATCCATAAGAAATGGCCTCAAAGCCTCATTCAGCCATTCCCAGAAGTCACTTCTTACTCTAACAATAAACACCACTATTTACAAAGGTCCACTCTAATAAATTCTTCAGACTTAGCTAAGATTGGTCTCTTTGTAACTCCCAGCTAAATCCTCCTAAGAAACAGATCAATTCTGCAATTTCCAAATGATGACCTTTCAGTGTGATGAATTGGGAGATTGGTATTGACATATATACACTAACAGGTATAAAATGGATAACTAATAAGAAACTGCTGTATAAAAAAAAATAAATTAAATAAATAAATAAATATATGGAGAGGACTTTTAAAAAAAAAATGATGACCTTTCATGCTGCTGAGGCAAAGGACTGTGTGCCTCGTGAGTATTCTCTTCTTCAAGACTCTGAGTAGGGACATGAGCTCCAAGGAGGGCTGCCGCAAGTCAGGAAGTTAGGGTTTTGCTCAAGGAATAACTTAGCCGTTAGCTTTCTGCCTAAAGCAGAGATGAGAATGCCCTTGAGTGGCAGGGAGAGTACGTATTGAGGTCCTGAGAGAACGTAGAGGACACTGTAGGTGCCTCCCTACATCCATTCTACCCCTCCCCCACTAGGGAGTAGCCAGGCCCTTTGGGTGGGAGTGATCCCAAGTCCAGCTCCTGGTACAGGCCCTCACTGAGCTAAGCCAAACAGGTTCTCCCATCCCACTCACTACATGAGAGATCCGTTCAGGGACCAGCAATCCAGGCCAAGTCAATCAGTGCACAGCTTTTCCCTGGCTGTAGAGACCGATTTAGAGCCGGCATAAGTCTTAAGATGGTGCAGCAGAGCAATACTTGGGATTGTGATTCACAATGGTTAAAGTCTAAGGAAGGCCTGCTCTGTTCCTCCCCATTGGTGTGAAGAAGCACAGTCCTGGTTACAACTACCAATCACCTTACAACCACGAGAGCCAGACTATAGACAAAACCAACATACGAGGAGACAGAGAAGAGCAGAGACTGAAATTCTGATCAAAATGTACCTGCAGCCCATTCTACCTATGGACTTCCCAATTACACAAAACAAGAAATTCCTCTTTTTTATTTAAGCCAGTTTGAATTGGGTTGTTACTTGCAATCAACGGTATCCTAACATGGAAGGACTTCCAGACACAGCAAGGAACTGTGTGAATGGGGAAGTTGAGGGCACAGCTCAAGTCACCTGTGCCCACAGAAGAGGCTCTGTGGGAAGAAGATGAAATGCGGCCGGGGGGCAATAATAGGACACAGTTCTCAGTAGGAAATTAGGAGCAGGGAAGCCCTGTGTTGGGCCTAAACAAATGCCAGGGCTTTCCCACCAGAAATCGCTGAGGAACAGGAAGTATTTGGCTCAGGGTTATTTAGACTTCTTAATTTCTAATGATAAAAATGGCCATGATACCCCAAACGGCAGTCCGAATCTTCTGCTGGAAGATTATAAGCAGGCCAGGGAAGTAGAAAGGCCACCTCAGATCAGAAAGGAAACAGAAAAGTCAGGGAGTAAAGATACATAACGGCCCTGAAAAGAACAGTGGAGATGGGGAAGAGGCAAAACAGGTGTATAAAGATGGCACACAGAGGAGCCCGGATGAATAAAGCAAGGACTCAAGAAGATGGAAAACCATGGGAACACAGAGGAAAACAAGGAATCCCACTGGTGTCTACAGCACTAGGTTAAGAGAACACACACCCATGACAATTTAAAGATTAAGACAAGGGAACTGGTCAGATGACTGGCACATGTATCCTCACTCACCTGAGGAGATGCCCCTCGGGCCCTCTCCATCCAGAGCTCCCTGAGGAGCCAAGCTCCATGGTGCTTCCCCTCATTCCAGCTGGAAAATCAGAGCCAGCTTGGGAAATGGAAATGCTGTTTGACAGGAAGGAAATGGGACAGGCAGGTGAGTAGGGTGACACAGAGCAATCCCAGGGCTCCTCCCAGGCCTGTGTCTTCAGGGGCGGGAGGGGAAAGAAGGGAAATTACTAGGGAGAACAAGAAAAAGAAGTCCGGGAAAAGGGACAGGAGACCCAGGGAAGAGGGGCCTGGAGGCTCACTAAGGTCAGGAAACAGAGAGGAAGGGGTGCTCAATAACAGCATGAGTGAGCAAAGATGACTTCACTCTTTGAGGAACTGAGCTTTCTTGTGCTTTCCCTCTCCGAGAGCTCTCAAGTTCAGACGTCTGCATGAGGATGGCTGGTATTGGGCTGGGTCTCCCAAACTGAGGTGGTGGGAACTGAGGGCTCAGAGGGGCACCAGGAATCTTCTCTCCTCCCACTGTATCCACAGCACATGAATCAGGAGAACAGAAGCTCTCAGCCGGGGGTAAGGAAGTCCTATGTGAGGCTCGAATTGATACCAAGACTTCCTACTTCCCAGCAACCTCTAAGGTTGGGTCATTAAGAATCCAAGAGCCTGAAGTTGCCACTCAACTGAGGTTATCAAAGACTCCTGAGCCTTTGAGGAAGAAGGAGCCAAGAAATTCCAAAGGATAGAGGCAGAGTCCAAAGGGAAAGACCCTTACCCAGGGAAGCCACAGCCCCATAATCCTCCAGCATCACATCCCTGTACAGGGCCCTCTGAGCAGGGGCCAGGCCGGTCCATTCGTTCTCAGAGAAGTAGATGGCTACATCTTCGAAGGTCACTGACTCCTGAAACAACATGTGTTTAAATGCCCTAGGACAATCCCAGGATCCAGGCCTGGAGTCTGGGTAGACCCAGGCACTAAGAGGTACTGGAGGGGATGCCCACTGAGTTTCTGGATTCTGAATGTCTAAGGGAACTCTCAACAGATTTTTGCCCCCTACTTACAAAGATACAAGGGATCAGCTACCAATCTTCTCATGTCTCTTCATTTTTACTTCAGCAAACATCCTCTCATCTTTTTCATGAGTCTCTGCAAGTTTTCCCTTTTCACTCCCATATGTGCTCTAAGTGCCATCCTTTCTCCACAGTGTATCCTCCTTCAGAGGTCACCAACCCTTGATAACAAGACCAACTGACATTTATTGAGCCTGTGCCAAGCACTTTATATATATTACTCTGGGCATGCCTCACAGACTGTAAGAAGGACATTAGACCCATTTTACAGAAGGGAAACTGAGACTCAGAGATTAACATCCCCCGAGTTAAAGAGCTGAGACAGAACTCAGGCCTGTTGGACTCTCTGGCTCTTACCTACTATGGCACACTGTCTTCTATCCTCACTCCTGCCACCCCTGCCGCCCCTGTCTAGGACCCTTGCTCTTCTCTCCCTCCCAGTCACTGCCACCAGCCAAAGAGGCAGCTAAGGGCCCCTCAGAACACTCAGGCTGCTCGAGAAGCTGTATTCAACAGGGCAGAGCCCAACTCTGACTACTCCCTAACGCATCTACCCTACTCTTTCTTCCCCACATCCCAGTCCCAATGTTCCTTTTTCTGTATTTCTGGGAGCCCTAGCTCCTGCACCTTTTCTTTTCTTGCCTTTCTCTCTCACTCTCTTCCTTGAGAAACACAAACAGTGCTAACCTGGAGCCATCAAGACTTATTATAATTCCCGGCCACTGCCTCATTCAGGATCTCAATCTCCATACTATGGAGGGGCCAATTCTGGTCCATTCCCATCAGTCCTTGCCCGGCAATGTTCCCACAGCAACTTACCCAGCATTCCAAGGCTCAAAGACTTTGGCTGGCTCACTTCTGCCTGCCTAAAAAAGTCCAACTCCTCTGAACTGCAGACAATTCCAGTCACCATTCAGGGACCCAGCTTACTTCCCAAGGATCATCTCCTGCAAGACCACCCTCATGCCCTATACTGTCACGGTTCCGTTATGAACCCAAACCCTTTCCTTACCCAGATCTGCATCCTTGGACCTACACCGCCCCCGGTCCCCACCCCCCCTCCACCCCCGGCCTGAAGATCCAGATCCTTCCTCCTACTCCTGCAAGCTCATGTTCTTCTCAAGACCCACCTCAAACAAAACCAGCTCTGTAAAACCAGTCGTGGAAATTCTGGTCATTCGTCGCCGCGCACAGCGCTCTGTGCTGGGACACCTCTGCCCCAGAACTGGCTCACGCCTGTGCATCTGCACGTGTGCTTCCCCTGCCGCCGCAAGCCCGGGGGATGTCGAATCCACTCTGCCCCTACCTGTTCCTCCGGGCCCTCCACTCTGGGCTGTACCCCGATTTATCGGTAGCCGCACTGCCTCCTCTCCGCCCCTCATCTGGGCCTAGAGCCCGGGTCAGAGCCGAGCCAGCTTCGTGGCGCCGGCTCAGCGCTCACCGGGCCCAACCGGGGACTGCCCGGGGTCAGGGAGGGACGCTCCAGACCTGGGCGGGCCTGACATAGCGGCCCCCGGCCCGGGAGCCGCCCGAACAAGAGCCAGGCTCCAAGCCCCAGCCAGCCCCGTGCCCAGCTCCCCACTTTCTGCGTGGGCCAGGTCTCTGCATGCGAGAGGCGGGGGCTACAGCACTCTTGCCATTCCGGCTTCTCTAGGACGGTGGAGGGCTCCGTGTCTCCATGGTACTCCCTTCTCGCCATGCAAAGTAGGGAGGGGAGAGTGGTCCAGCTCTCCCAGAGACACTGAGGGCTCCGGGCGCTGCAGAAATCAAGGAGAACGGTAGGGGGGGTGGGGGGAGGCTGGGGAGAAGGCTTCCTCTGGGAATCCTTTCCTGGCCCTTTTCTTCCCACTGACCACTCTTCTCCACCTCGTTGCACCTTTGTAGGATGGATGCTGGTATAAGGTAGCACATCCTTCACTTGACTACGCCTGTTCACATATCTGCCTCCTTTTACTAAGTTCTACATTCCCAGAGAGCAGACTATGTCCTTGATATGTTCATCTTTGTGCCTCTAACATCCGCCCAATGTCTAGCACCTCTTAGGGCCCAATTTCTTTAAGTGGCATAGAATGTTTGTTGAATAAAAGCATGATTAAATGTTGAACCAGTTTATCAGTTGAAGAAAGTAAGGCCCAAAGAGAGGAAACGACTTACCTAACATCACACAGCATGTCAGGAAGCTATGCTTTTAAAGAAAGTTGTGGAAATAAAGGAAGACCTCCCAACTGAGAACAAGCAACGGCTATTTATTCAGAGCTTATTATAGCAAGGAAGTCAGCCACCATACTTGCATTTGGCAGAGAAGTGGGAAAGCTTTGTAGTAGGAAAAAAGGAAGGCTTCAGGTATGCTCTGAGTAAAGATTGTAGGCATGAGGGCTTACTAGAAGCAAAGCATCTTATGTGATTGGTTGGGAAGCATTATTCAAATTCTGGCTGTTTGAGGCTGGTTACTACAGGGGTTATTTTGGCTTCCTGGACTGATTGCTACAGATAGTAGTTTGAACTCTTGGACTGGTTATTGCAGATAGCGGGTTGGTTTCCTGGACGGGCTGCTGCAGATTGTGGGTCACAGTTCTATTTTTCTATATGGTTTGGCCATTGTCCATTTGTATATTCAGTCTCTTGGGTGAACAAGGTAGGAAGATGATGTCTGCTTCACAGGAATTCAAGTCTACAGGTTCAGATGCATTATAGCTACCCAGGTACTGAGAGCTTACAGATACCATACCTATGAAAAGTCACAGAGCAAAGGAGACCTCAGATGAACTCCCAGGCTTGTTGGTTGGTTGGTTGGTTTCTAAGAGGATACTGGAATAACTCATAAAGGGACACCAGCTGATAGTCTGTGAGTGCTGAGAAGGAAGCAGAGACTCTTAACTTGGGGAAGATCACTAGGAAGGTTGAGCATACAAAAATATGTTCCCATGATTTTCTTTGGGACTAGATGGAGAAAACTGAACTGGTGACAAAACAATTATGGGAGTTTTAGCTCAGAACAAGGAGACCTCAGATAACTGATGACTAAGTCATCGTCCACCTGAAGAAAGGTCTCTTATGACTATGATCAGCGTTTGGTTCAAAATTTTTTAGAAAACTAAAGAGGAGAGGAATAGTCTATCATAATTAACCATATATTTTTACTCTATTGTTCTTCTGTCAAACACACAGCAGCAGGCAAGGCCAAGGCCAAGGCCAACTCCTAACTGATTTGACCAGTAAATATACAATATGCCATTTTTAGATTCATATAATGTATTACTTACATAAACAGCAAAAGGAAGAGTAGCCAAATATCCCAGTTCCCCAAGTCTTTGTCCCACACACCAAAAACAATGACACGGAAACGAAAGGGGGCTGGATGACTGCCACGTGGGTTGTGGGATACGCCTTGCTGAGGAGACAATTGTAGACTGCAGCTAAACAGTGTTATAGTCTGCAGTTATAACCTGAGGAGAGTGGGGCAGAAAGCCTCATACCTCATCAGAATCTGGGAGGCTATGACAAATTCTCTCATGGCAGCCTCCCACGGGGATAGGGACAGAAGTGGGAGATGGCCTCAAAATCTTGTAAAGTTCCTCTCATCCTCTCATGTTCTGGAATGATCACAAGATGATCTGCCAAGACTCAAATCAGCTATAGTTCAAGCCTTTGCCTGCAAGGCCTATATAGATATGCGTGAAATTGCCAGGGGCACCATGGTAGAGCCATTCCCCTACAACTTTACCTCCTAACTTATAACACAGAAAGAATTCTCGGGAGCATAAGTCACCACATAGGTCATCAGATACTCTAATTAATTGTACAGATAAAGGATTGGGCCAAATATATTCCATTTGTCTTAGGTAGCACTGGACAAGAGTGACCATGATTACGACTCACGGTAGTATAACCAGGCTCACTGGAGGAAAGACCATGTCAGGCTCCACACCCAGAGCCAAGCCAACTAAATGTGTCATTAATCCAGGTGAGACAAGAAAAACTAGCAATGGCACATACCCCAGCTAAACTGGCTAGCAAAAAATCCAGGGCAATACAATTGTCCATTACCATTCATGCTAGAGAATTTAGAAAAATCACTGATCTGTGAAAAATGTACAAGGGAGTCCAACATAACAGTATGAGGCTAAAGGGAATCACGTCAATGTCCATAAAGTTAATCCTGTTCTATTGTTTCTTGATGAGGCTGTTCCTTTCTGGAGTCAATGGCTGTTGGGAGGATTCTGAGTTTTTAAACTAAGATCATCTGCTGGCCAGTAGTCAAACTGAGGGTAGTGGCAAAAGCCTGGGTTAAATCGGCCAGATATCTCATAGACAAAACCTAAGATAGATTAACGATCCCTCCCTCTGCCCCTGACTTCAGAGTCTAAGGTGTTTTCTTCTTCCCAACCAGGGTTGTTCCTCTCCTTCCACAACCACATGATCATTACAACCAGTCTCTGCAACAATTACTTCACCTTTTCCCCAATCCTCCCCATGTCTTCCCACACTATACGCTTCAGCTCATCCCTAGTTAGCTCAGAAGTTCCTACTTATAAAACGTGTAACACCCTAGACCATCTCCCACCCTCTGACATGTGAGTCATGCCAAAATCACCTTAGGAGTTATCACCTCATAATTCATGATCATTATAATCATTTTCTATAATTGCCTAAATCCAGTTACAACTATAATTTCCCACCTGAGTACTGATTTCACTATATGCCATAAGTTTTGGTTTCCATTTTCGTTCATGTCAAGGTATTTTCTAATTTCTCTTGCAAATGCTTCTTTCAAGAAAGCATTAGGAAGCTTGTACATGGATTCTTGCAGACTCCATGTGTGTCTTTTTCCCTTATGATTTGGCTATGTATCCTTAGTACGCCACTGTAATAAATCTTAGTCATGAGTAAAACTATATGCTGAGTCCTGTGAGTTCTTCTAGGGAATCTCTGAATGTGAAGGTGGTCCTGGAGATCCCTGATATGGGTTATGAGAACTAGATGGCATAAAACATGTAAAGCATTTGGTGTAGTTCTTGGCTCATGGTAAATTCTCAAAATAAGAATGGTAAAATTCTTAAATGGTAAAAAATAAGTGGTCACGGTGGCAATGGGGATGACCAGCACAGGGCCATGAACAGAATAGGCACCCAATGTCAATTATTCCAATCCCCATCCTACTCCTTCACTCTCTTCCCCTATATGCCTTCATATCTCTTAGCCTCTTAGTGAATGAACAGCCCAATACCTTCATAATGGCATCTCATTGTCGGCAAGTACCTCAAGTTCAGCCTCCTGTTTGATATAGCAGAACAGCAGGGCCCAGAAAGGTGAAATGAAATGTCCCATATCATGTCGTGAGTTGGTGACAGAGTTGAGACAAGAATCCAGGTTTGCCCTTTAAGTCCTACACTGGCTTCACTGTCACCTGGTACATGAGATGCAGACTAGGAGTAAGGTAATTAACCTGGGGCCAGGCTGTCAAGAACCCAGGTGCTATGGATGGGTTTCCTTCTCTTCCTGGAAAAAAGAAAACTTGAAAGCTAGGGAGGAAGAGGAACCATAAATAAGCCCAACTCTTAAGTTAAATGAGACTACTTTCTGATCTAAAGGTAGAGTGAAATAATTTTTTTCCCTGCATCTCCATTTCAAAGGTACTGCTATTGACTCCTAGGGGTGAGGCAGTGGGCAGGAAGTGGCTAGCACTGGAGGAGGAGTCAATATCACCCAGAATTGGAACAAAGGGCAAACAAGACTCAAGGGATAGCCAGTGTATCCGGTCTAGAGCATGCCCAGAGGAACCACAGCAGGTAAACGGAATTCTTTGGCCGGTGCACAGTTGCTTAAAGTTCTGGGCCATTTATAGAATGAAAAGACATGAGATCTGACGGCACCAGAAACCCACTTGAGCCCTGTGGGTCAACCCACTCAACCCAGGGACTTCCCTGGTGGTCCAGTGGTTAAGACTCCACGCATCCCTGGTGGGGGAACTAAGACCCCACATCCCACATACCGCGCAGCGCGGCCAAAAAAAAAAAAAAAGAACTCAACCCACCCTCCGGCCCACCATGTAATGTGCAAATGAGGTGAGCAACAGAGGAGCTCAAAAAATGTTGAAGGATAACAGAAAGGGCGGGCTCGTATAAGAGGAGAATTCCCAGGCTTGTGGCCTTAAGTGGTGGCTTCTCTCAGCGCGCGCGCGTTGGAAACAGCAGTGGCCTAAGCAGATAGATTAGGGGGTCCCCTGAGAAAGAGAACAAAGAATGACCTTCTTGAGAACCCATTTTGGCCTAACACATTTTGTGATCTAAGCCTGGCTACAACGCTTGCCCTTGAACAGGTCTCAGTAATTAATAATCTTAAAGGCGGGAATGCAGAAACACGGGAGGAGCAGTCAAGAAACCATAGTGCAGGGCTTCCCTGGTGGCGCAGTGGTTGAGAATCTGCCTGCCAATGCAGGGGACACGGGTTCGAGCCCTGGTCTGGGAAGATCCCACATGCCGCGGAGCAACTGGGCCCGTGAGCCACAACTACTGATCCTGAGCGTCTGGAGCCTCTGCTCTGCAACAAGAGAGGCCGCGATAGTGAGAGGCCCGCGCACCGCGATGAAGAGTGGCCCCCACTTGCCGCAACTGGAGAAAGCCCTCGCACAGAAACAAAGACCCAACACAGCCAAAAATAAAAATAATAAATAAATAATAAATTTTTTTTTTAATTAAAAAAAAAAAAAAGAAACCATAGTGCAGCCTTGGGGCAGGGTCCTGGTTCCTCAAGGGATATACATAATAACATACCTTTGAGTTCTGCAGGAACTAAGGCCCCCCCACACCCAGGTGGAGGATGGAATTAAGATGTCAACCCTCCTGAGTTCAATCAACTAAAGCTTGGACTCTGTCAACCTTTGCCCCGATTCTGTGCTAAATTCTGCTCCCCTCAAGCCCCCCTCATGAATATGCATGGAAATATGCATGTATCATTAGCTTAAACCTTCCCCAACTTTGCTGTTCAGGGTGACACTGCTTTGGGAAAGAGCTCTGGTGTTCTCCTTACTTGCTGCAAGTAATAATAAAGCCTTCCTTCTCCCGATCACAGTGGGCGGGAAGGAGTCAGCCCTCTCCGACAAGTCGTCGTCCCCCCCCCCGCAGCCCCACTCCCTTACTGATTGCTCCGCAGACCAAATGAGAGACACACAGCCCTCTGCGCAAAGTTCCGCCAACTTACGGACAGAGGGCGCCTCCGGACCAAGAACTGCCTGCGGCGCCTACCTAAAGGCGCCTTTATGGAGGGGGCGGGGGCCGGAAGTACGTCACCGCCTTTCCGGCCCTCAGGCCCCAAGGCCGCTCTAGCAGGCCCGGAGGTCGCCTATGCTTATCGTTGATCCTCCTCGACTGCCCCGCCCACCATGGTGACTCCGCCCCCACCCTCACACGGAGGTGCGGCTGGAGCGGGGAAGGCTGAGACTAGCTGCAGGCTTGCGGTGCTCACTCTGCACCGCTGGGCCCCGGCCACTCCGGAGGACTGGGAAGGCAGCCGCGTGGGCCGATTTCCCAGGGGCAGGCCAGCCTCCACCTGCTGGTCCATCTGGCCACCCTTCAGTGGCCCGGACCCAGACGAACGGGTGGCTGGACCTGCTGGCGTGGGAAGGGCTCAGTGCAGCGTGATGGGTCAAAGCCGGAGACTCTTCCCCCTCCTCTGAGCACTCCGGCCACATAGGCTCCCTTGGGACGACCCTGCCACATGCTTTAGAAGCACGTCCCCTACACCCTTACACACAGCACACATTGACCTGGCCTTGTCCTCCGGGTCTCCACTTAATTACCACCTGACCAGTGTGGCCTCCCTGACTCCCCACCCTCCTTCCCGCTCTGCCCTTTTTTTTTTTTTTTTTTTTAATTTATTTATTTATTTTTGGCTGCGTTGGGTCTTTGTTGCTGTGCGCAGGCTTTCTCTAGTTGCCGAGAGCGGGGGCTACTCTTCATTGCGGTGCACAGGCTTCTCATTGCGGTGGCTTCTCTTGTTAAGAAGCACGGGGTCTAGGCTCCCGGGCTTCAGGAGTTGTGGCTCGCGGGCTCTGGAGCGCAGGCTCAGTAGTTGTGGTGCACGGGCTTTGTTGCTCTGTGGCATGCGGGGGTCTTCCCGGACCAGGGCTCGAACCTGTGTGCCCTGCGTTGGCAGGCGGATTCTTAACCACTGCGCCACCAGGGAAGCCTCCTATTCTGCCCTTCTTTGCAGCACTTAACACAATTGTAATTATATGCTTCTTCAGTCAAGGCCATAAACTCCAAGAGGGCAGGGACAGGGTCTATCTCATTTAGGGTTGTAGCAAAATTTCTGGCAATTGAGTGCACATTAAATATCTGTTGAATAGATAGAAGGTGCTGTTCCAAGAAAGGGGGGAATGAATGGATGAGTGGGTGTGAGTGAATGAATGAATAAATGAAGGTGAGAATGAATGTAAGACGGTGCTGCCATCCATTAAAAACTGAGGGACAAAGTTCAGCTTTTTGGAGTTGACCCGCAGTTTCTGATCATATATATATATATATATATATATATATATATTTTTTTTTTTTTTTTTTTTTTTGGCCACACATCTTGCAGAATCTTAGTTCCCTGACCAGGGATTGAACCCGGGACACCAGAGTGAAAGCACCAAGTCCTAACAACTGTATCACCAAAGAATTCCCTTTCTGTTTTTATGTTTTTAAAATTTTATCTATTTATTTATTTTTATTTTTGGCTCTGTTGGGTCTTCGTTGCTGCACGCGGGCTTTCTCTAGTTGGAGCTACTCTTCGTTGCGGTGCGCGGGCTTCTCATTGAGGTGGCTTCTCTTGTTGCAGAGCACAGGCTCTAGGCGCGCGGGCTTCAGTAGTTGTGGCTCGCGGGCTCTAGAGTGCAGGCTCAGTAGTTGTGGCGCACGGGCTTATTTGCTCCGCAGCATGTGGGAATCTTCCCAGACCAGGGATAGAAGCCGTGTCCCCTGCATTGGCAGGCGGATTCTTAACCACTGCGCCAGCAGGGAAGTCCCGGGAATTCCCTTTCTGACCGTATTCTAAGGCTAAGGAGAGTTGGTGGAGCTGAGTACTTGCTGTGGTTGCCATGAGCAATCAGAGAGGACTTCGTGGAGGCAGAGTGTGGATGCTTTCAGCTCCCTGCTGGGAGGAGCTGCACAAGGCAAAGGGAGCTCCCTCAAGAGGGGGTGTAGGAATCTTATGGTCGTCTGAGGAGACAAAGTCCCTGTTTGCAGGTCATTTAGGAAGTTAAAGAGTAACTTGGGGGTTATCAGAACTGGTTGAATCGAGTCTGAACCTCATCACCTATTGCAACAATGAGCTAGGTTGCTTTACTAAACCCTGAGAGTCAACGGCACAGCTTTCTCCTTCTTGGGCCTGCTGGCAGGGACCTGGCCTAACATCTCACAGAAGGTCCCCGGTAAACTGTCAACTCACCTCACCCAAGCTAGAGCAGGTGTCAGAAAAAGTCTCCACTACACTCTGAACCTAGATCCTCATTGTAAAATAAAGCAGTTTGTTTGAAGTCCCTATCATCTCTGACATTTCATAATTCCAAGATTCCCAGTCTGTATTTCTTGCTAGAGAAGTATGCAAGCCAATTGGTGAGAGGCTTGGAGACTGAAGTCTGAGCCTGTGCTTGAAGGGTCCTCTGTCTGGGAGGTTCTGCGTGTCTTTTAAAGATAAGGAAGGGGTGGATGTGAAACTTAGTAAGTGCTCGGTGCATTTCTGCTAAATGAACTAGCAAATTAACGAATACATGAATTCATGAGTAAATAAAGGAGTGAATAATCAGTAAGTCACGGGGGTGAGGATGGAGTCAAGGAAGGCTTGGCAGAGAAGATGCTGGAGCTGGGTCTGAAAAGGTCAGAACAAAGCCTGAAGCTGGTGAGGGGGCTGTGACCATAGCTAGAGGTTTCCTTCTGGGCTTTTTCCTAGTCCCGCCTCCTCCTCCCACATGACAAGGTCCTAACAAAATCCAGGGTAACGTTTTGCTCCCAGGTACTGTCTCGCCAGGGTTATTTACTGTAACTTGCAGTCACCGGGCAAGGTCCAGGTGGACAGATTTTTCTACCCTCAACTTGTCAAGACCTCCCAAACTCTCTGACACCCAGAGAACAACGTGTCCAGAGCTCAACCTGGAAGAGCACAGCCATGGTGCTCTGGGGTCTGGTGCTGGGAGCTCTGATGGTGGCCACTGTGGGGTATCTGTGCCTGCAGGAGCTGCTCCGGCAACAGAGACCCAAGGAGCCCCCTCTGGATAAGGGCTCCGTGCCCTGGCTGGGCCATGCTATGGCTTTCCGGAAGAATATGTTTGAATTTCTGAAGCGCATGCGGGCTAAACACGGGGAAATATTCACGGTGCAGCTAGGGGGCCAGTACTTCACCTTTGTCATGGACCCTCTCTCCTTTGGCCCCATCCTCAAGGATACGCAGAGAAAACTAGACTTTGTGGAGTATGCGGAGAACCTGGTGCTAAAGGTATTTGGATACCGCTCCGTACCGGGAGACTACCAGATGATACACTCAGCCAGCACCAAGCATCTCATGGGGGATGGCTTGGAGGAGCTCAACAAAGCCATGCTGGACAGCCTGTCCTTGGTTATGCTGGGACCCACAGGCCCCAGTCTGGATGCCAGTAGCTGGCGTGAGGATGGCCTCTTTCACTTCTGCTACAACATCTTGTTCAAGGCCGGCTACCTGAGCTTGTTTGGCTACACAAAGGACAAGGAGCAGGACCTGCTACAGGCAGAGGAATTATTCGTGCAGTTCCGCAAGTTCGACCGCCTGTTCCCCAGGTTTGTCTACTCCCTGCTGGGGCCCCGGGAGTGGCTGGAAGTGGGGCGGCTCCAGCGTCTCTTCCACAAGACGCTCTCTGTGGAACACAACATGGAGAAGTACGGCATAAGCAACTGGATCACCTATATGCTTCAGTATCTGAGGGAGCAGGGAGTCGCCCCAGCCATGCAGGACAAGTTCAACTTCATGATGCTCTGGGCCTCCCAGGGTAACACAGGGCCTACCTCCTTCTGGGCCCTCTTGTTCCTCCTGAAGCATCCAGAAGCCATGCGGGCTGTGAGGGAAGAGGCCACCCAGGTCCTGGGAGAGGCCAGGCTGGAGGCCAAGCAGTCCTTCAACTTTAAGGTCGGTGCCCTCCACCGCATGCCGGTGCTGGACAGCGTGATGGAAGAGACACTGCGGCTGGGGGCCGCGCCGACCCTCCTCAGGGTGGTGAACGATGACCACAGCCTGAAGATGGCCAGTGGGCAGGAGTACCTGCTCCGCAGTGGAGACATCCTGGCCCTCTTCCCTTATCTCTCAGTGCACATGGACCCCGACATCCACTCCGAGCCCACCACCTTCAAGTACGATCGCTTCCTCACCCCCAGCGGCAGCCGAAAAGTGGACTTCTACAAGGCAGGCAAGAAGATCCACCACTACACCATGCCATGGGGCTCGGGTGTCTCCATCTGCCCTGGGAGGTTCTTGGCCCTCAGCGAGATGAAGCTCTTTGTCCTGCTCATGGTCACACACTTTGACCTGGAGCTGGTGGACCCTGACACACCTGTGCCACCCGTGGACCCCCAGCGCTGGGGCTTTGGCACCACACAGCCCAGCCACGACGTGCGATTCCGCTACCGCCTGCGCCTGTGGAGCGAGCTCTGCCCAGGTGGCCGCAAGCCTGGCTAGGGGGCTCCCTTGGGGTCTCCACCTCCTCTCACCCCTCTGAAGCCCCAGACCACCCCTTCCTCTGGCCTGCTTGCCCTCTCTGCTCTTCGGCCCTCCTTTTAGTCACCTCACAGGCTTATTCTTCTCTCTTTCAAACACTGTCTCTCACAGTGGATTCTGCAGAAACTGCGTCTCACAGGAAGTCCAGGGAAGGGGCAGTATCTGTGGGCAACTCAGTTTGGGGGCTAATACATGCCTTGACAAGTCCTGCAGTATAGACACTGGTTACGGTGGGCAATGCAGCATCTTGCAAACGTTTAGTCTCCACCCTCCCACTCTGCTTTGTTTTTTTTCCCTCAACACTTATTCCACATCCTGTGGAATTCAGGGTTTAGGACAGTGTCATCCAATAGCAGTACGAGGCAAGCCACACGCATAATTCTTAATTTCCTAGTTGACACATTTTTTAAAAAGTAAAAAGAAAGAGGTGAAATTCATTTTTATACTATATTTTACTTGACCTGATATATCTAAAATATTAGCATTTCAACAGGGAGTCAATATAAAGGTATTAATGAAATATTTTTACATTTCTTTTTCCCTTCAAAATCTGGTATGTACTTTTTAACGCTTGATACTGAGCATATCTCAGTTCAGACTAGCCCCATCCTAAGTGCTCAATAGCCACGTGGGGCTAGTGGCTTCTGTATTGGATAGAGCAGCTCTAGAGAAGGGCTGCCTTTCATGTAGGAGTTGTTCAAGGTCCCTCCTCTGTGCCCTCCTCTCCCCTCTGCACGCCTACCTTGGGGTGATCTCAACCCCTCACTTGGTTTCCACAACCATTCCTGAGCTCAGAGCTCTCTGCTAACTCCAGACCCCCAATCTCCCCCCAGGGGTCTCACAGCACCTCTGACTCAGTTCGGCCCATGCAGAACTCAGCATCTGTCCCCCAAACCTCTGCCCTGAACCACCTGCTTCTCCTGATTTCCCTGCCTCTCTTTACTTGGGACACCACCATCCACCCCCTCCCCCAAGGCAGATACAGAGGAGACACACTGGCTCCTCCCTTTCTCTCCCCCATAGGGAGAGAGTTCTGTCAGCCCGACCCCCTGTGGTGCCACTGAACCTTGTCCCCCCCCTTCCCCCCCCACCCCCCACTGCCTTTCTCATAGCTCAGAACTCGACATTTCTCTCCACGTGGGGCCTGTGGGCCCTCTGTTTACCCTGCTGCCAGAGACTTTTTTTTTCCAAAAGCACCTCTGGGTGTCCCCCTTTTACTTTTCTGGCTCCCCATCACCTCCACACACCTGACATTTAAGTTTTGCCACAGTTGGTCCCCAAATTTTCAATCCAGTGCAATTCAACTTTGGCAACTTTCTCCGGTGGCACTGTCTGTAAAGTACAGGGCTCGCTTTCACTGTTAACCCTGGTGCGAGCTACTCCCGGAAGCCTTTTTTTTTTTTTTTTTTTTTTTTTTTTTAATTTGGGTGATTTTCTTTTTATTTTTTAAAAGTTGTATGAAATTGTTCCAGATACATTTTCTGGGAATGAGTTTTCCCGGAAGCCTTCTTGAACCTCGCCCATCCCATCCTCTGGCCAGAAATGGCCTCCATCTCCTGGATCTGATCTCCCCTACCACCGAGTGTATCACAGCACATCTGTTATGTCATTGCTTTCTGTGTCCTGGTTTCTGCCTCCTGCCCTGCCGCCTGCTCCAGACTGGAGCCCATAGGGCTTGGTATCTTATCCCTTCATCTCTGACCCCAATTCCCTAAATGTAGATTAAATTACAGAAACATGACTTCCAGACTCGGCTAATTTACTTCATGTCCTCAAATAATTTCCTTCCCCTCCCACCTTCACTCAGCTTTCCGGCCTGTGAAATGGAGACAATCCCTGTTGCCAGGCGTGCTTACCGGGGCTGGGAGAGAGTGAGAGGGTGCTACTGCCAGAGCTGCAGCAGGCTGACGGCAGGGCCCTGGCTGGGGCTGGGATAGGAAGGGTAGTGACCGTGGAAGCTGATAGAGCGTCCTGGAGAAGGGAGGCCCAGGCAGCACGGATCCCTGTGGGAAGCATGCAGTCTTAGCTGGAGGTAACTCCTGGAGGAGACAGTATGTCTCTCACAAAAAGCAAAGCCCTTACCTTGGAATGCACTCTTTTTCCCAGGCCTGAGGAATGTAAAAGAGATTAACAAAGCTATCTCAAGCCAGGAGACCTCAGGGAACTGAGAGTCCTGGTTGGTTGTTCGTTATGGCTGGGGGCTGTGTGTGAGCCTGGTTAAGGGAAGATAATGTTCAAGGATAGTTGTTGTAAACTTGTTGACGTCCGTGGTGACGTCCGTGGTGGTGACTGAACTGAGATAAGCAATAAGCAATTCTATGGGTTCATTGTCTAATAACGAGTTCCTCTTCTGTCTATATAAGATTCAGTAAATTCTAAATAAAGTGCCTTGCAACCATCAGTTGTCTTGGTCCTTCTGACCCCATACTCACGGTGCTATTCAGTCCCTTACCCCTCTCCAGGACCTGGAAGACCCCCTGCGGTGGCTGGACCGTCGCAGATCCCCTGCAGGGACCACCCAGGGGGGCTTCTCTCTGCTACCCCAACCCTACACCTCTGACTGGCCTCTTCCTTTGTCTTAAGGTTGCCTGTTTTGCCCCGAGTTTGGCCAGGATAACAGGCTGTTAGACTGGGCAGGGGCCGGGCCGGGGACAGGAGTCTGTCCTCACTAGCTGTGTGACTCTGGGCTGGGGCCTGCCTCTTTCTGGGTCTAGCTGCCCCAAAATGGTGACATCTGCCCAGAGCCTGATAGGGTTGTGACTGGCTAGGAGAAGACAGACATCTGACCCCCTTCCACAAGGGCCAGGGGCGCAAGGAGAAGAGCCCCGTGGGGAGCACAGGAGAGGGAGAAGGGGGCTTGGAGGCCAGGACGTGTCTCTGGGCAGCTTACCAGCAACCTCCTCCACGCAGCCAGGCCCTGTGCCAGAGCAGGTGTGGGAACAGGGATAAAGACACAGGGCTTCCCCACACCTCCTTGGCCCTGCCCGGACATGGGTGCTGCATCCCTTCATTTTCCACACACCCAGAGGACTGTGGACCAGGAGCCGGGCCTGTGGACAGGCTGGGACGGGGCTGCGGGCCCGAGCCCACTAAGTCGGGACAAAGAGGCCTCAGCTGAGAGTGACCACGTGCAGATGTCCCAGGAACTGCATGGATCCTGTGATCGGTTTGAGGGTCTACCTGGGACCGAGGGAAGCCTCAGGGGAGTCAGGTGTGAGGTGAAGACGAGCGTACCATCCCACAGTCAGGGATGTCCACCATAACAACAGGCCCCCCCCTGCAAGAAAGTGGCGAGCAGCCAGGATTAGCCTGTGCACGTGGAGGCCCATGCCCACCTGCTGGCAGGAGAGGGGCCCGTGGCACCTGTAGTTGTATTCCCCCTGGCCTGGGGACTGCTGGACACACCCTCCACAAGGGCACCCTTCCTGCCCCGGCAGAGGCCTCGGGGCAGCGAAAAGACTGAGACCCACAAGGACGCATCTAGTTGCTTCCTGTCCTCACCCAGCAGTTCTGTCTGAGAACCCCTCATTTCTGCACCAAATTTTTTCTCCCTCTGTGTATCCTCTCTGAGGATAGCTTATAACAAAGCAAGATCAGGAATGACGTGCCCGTGGTGGAATTGCAGGCCTCTAGGAAAATAAAGAGATATGTTTCTATAGGCAGTAACTGCTGTGAACGCTCACACCACACTTCACAAGGTGGAAGGTGGGCAGCCCTGTTCCCAAGCAGAGCCATGCCCGCCCTTCTCCCTGGCTCAGCCGGGCGGGACAGTCTCCCTTGCCTCAGAGCCTGAGAGCCAAGAGAATCCTGGGGGCTTTCCTCAGACCTCAGGTAGGAAATACAGGTATGTTAGGCAGTGCAGACGGGAAGCCAAGCCTCGGGGTGGGCAGAGAGTGGCAGGAGGAACCAAGGTCCAGGCTGGGAAGTCAGGTCAGGATGGAGAGGGCACTGTCCTGGCTCTCTCCATCCTGACCTGTGTATGAGAGCCAACCCCCAATTCACTCCCTGACCAGTGCCAGCGAACCTTCTCGCAAACTGCGCCACACTCAGAGCCCTCACTGTGGTCAGCTGTGGTGTATGGCAACTAGACAGTGAGAGGGACCAATGGGCCACCTGCAGCCAGGCCTTCTCCTCCCCTTTAGGCACAGGCTTCAGGGCGCTACGTCTTATACACCTGTTATTTACAGAGAGCACACACCCACACTTAATGCAGCCGGAGAAAGGCACATAGGAACACACGGAAAACCCACGGGCACATACTCAGACCCACATGGACACAGAGACACATTCATGCTAGATCCATATACACAGCCATATGTGCTCCACACAGCCCCAACAGCAACACAGACACACCCACACAGACCACCCCCCCGCACACACGCAAATCCACCAATGCTGGTGACAAGCCCTGCTGGGTGTCCCTTGCCTGGCATACCTTGTCCCATCCCATCTGTGTATCATGGGCACCAAGTCAGAGACTCTGGGAACCTAGATCCTACCAGGACGGCTCAGGCTGTATCTCACCAGTCAGGCTGCCATGCGGGCAGGACTGAGGTCCCCTGTCCGGCAAGATTTCAAGAGCTCTAAAATAGAACGTCACCACCACATCCTCAGACAAACCACCACCTTCACATCGAGAGGATCTTCATTTCCCAGGGGACTGAGTGGGCGCACAGTCCTTCCTGACAGCGGGGAATCTGGGGCCTTGGGGAGAGAGAACCAGAGGCACCAGAGCTGACACAGTGGGAAAAGTCAGCCAGGTCAACTCAGGCAACATCCAGGGACAGCCCTGCTCATGACACATGTGCTGTGACCAGACCATCCAAGCTCAGGGGAAGAGAAGAAAGAGTGGGCAGGATACTGACCACCTGCTCAATTCTCTATCCATCCAGCTATTCATTCAAAAAAAAAAAAGGTAGTGAGCACCTACTACATTCCCAGCACTGACTGAAGCATGGGGGATGCAGATTTTACACCAGGCAGAGTCCCTACTCCCCTAGAGCTTACGTTCACCCAGCCACATGTCCTCCTGGTCTCCAGTCTATCCATCTAAAGGTTTCCTTCTGAGCACTACTGTCTGCCAGGCTCTGGGCTGGGTTTTGCAGGACAGACATGGCAGGACATGGCAGGTTGTGCCAGGTGGCTCTGGGGGGTAGGAGAAAGCAGTGATGCTTTAGAAGCTCAGGAAAGAGAGATGGCACTGTAGGCCAGGGGCTCCCTGGGGAAAGGCTTCTCAGTGGACGTGTCAGTGGGCAGGAAGGATGCCGACCGTGGGAGACATGAGGCACCCAGGCAGGGCATATCCGTCAGGAATCCTTAGATCGCAAGTAACAAAACACCACCACCCCAAACTGGAAAGGAATTTATTGGTTCATGTCACCGTCAAGTCCAGGCTTGGGATGAGCTTCAGCCGTGCCTTGATTCTAGGGCTCGAGCGCTGCCCCCAGGATCTGCTCACTCACTGCTGTCACCTCACCTTCTGAAGTTCGAACCAATGAAGGAGCAGCTCCAGACCTCACATCCCCTTGGCTTCAGTTTCATGCCTCTGTTCTAGCATGCTCTAGTCAAGTTACGTTTCACAAGCTCTGCCTGGGTCATGTGCCCATCCATAAATGAATCACTGTGCCAGGGAAACATAAGGTCGTCACTGGTCAAAGACCCATGCTCTACCCAACCTCTACCCAAAGCACAGGGCAGAGTGACCCCGGAGTGGTTTCCCAGAGCAAGTAGGATTCAGTTACACAACAAGGGTGAGGGGATACCTGGCTGGAAAATGATCCCTGTTCCATAAGGGAGCCGGAAAGCGCAAAAGCAAAGACGGGAACGTGCAGGAAAGAACAATGGGTGTGGCAACCAGGAAATGAAAAGGGAGGTGAAGGAGTACAAGGGTGAAATGGTGTATGGGATTCTAATTGTGAAAGCTCCAGCCTTAAATTGGACAAAGGTTCTGGACTGGGTAGTGCAGGGTCTAGGGAGCCCTGAAGGCTCCTGAGAGGGGGGCGTGGGAGGCAGAGGGAGGCAGATGCTCCTGGACCACCAGGAACACGTGCTCACTCTGCCTCCCACCCGCAGACTCCCATGTGTGGAGCACCTCCAGCCCCTCCTGACTGCCAGACCCCGGAGCCACCATCAAGGCTGTGATAGTAAACAATCTTGCAATAATATTTCCCCAGCTGAGCCACAGGGAAGGCGGCAGTCTGGTGGGTGGCAGGCCTCGGGCTGCTCTAAGAGGGATGGGAGAGACGGCTGAGGGTGTTGTGGTTACTCTGGCTGCTGGGTGTAGGTTAGATGACAGGAGAGCACAAGGATAGGAAGCACAGGGGTCAGCTGGGAAACTGTGGCAGCCATTCAGGCCAGCGAGTGTGGCGTCCTGGCAGGCAGTGGAGAAAGAGGAGGGAGAAGACAGGAGAGAGCGAACGCTGCTGATGGCTGAGGACCAAGAACTGACTGGTTACCAGCACGGTCACTGAGACCTCTGAAGGGAGGGCTTCGGTGGATGCGCAGCTGAGCTGGGTCCCATCTGCTCTCGTGGACGGCGGTGTGGCCACTCAGGCTGAATTCTTCCCCGCGTCCCCCTTGTCAGGGGAGCCCTCAGCCTGCCTCTCCCCGAGGTCATTCATGCCAGTTATATCTTCTTGGCCACTGAGCCTGCTACTCTCAGAATAGCTGGACGGTGGGGCCTGGGCAAGGTAAGGAGCCTGGTGTCGTCGGAGCACAGTGGCCAGGAGAGCCTTGAGGTACTGGCGGAAGCGGCGGCTGGAAAACGCATAGAGGACGGGGGTGAAGCAGCAGTGGAGGAAGGCGATGCTCTCTGTCACCTGCAGCGCGTAGTCCAGGCGCTGGCTGACCGTGCAGTCCCCAAAGACTTGCAGGTCCAGCAGCGAGTGCAGAAACAAGGTGACGTTGTACGGGAACCACAGCACAAAGAAGGCCACCACCAGGCCTATGGCCATCCTCAGAGCCCGGCTCTGGCCTGGGGGCCTCAGCCTGGCCAGGACAGAGCCAATGCGGGAATAGAAGAAGATCATGGCAAGGAGGGGGAGGAGAAACCCCAGGAGGTTCTGCTGGAAGCGGAGGAAGAGCTTCCAGATGGTCCCATGCCCCCCAAAATCCGCAAAGCAGTCCCACACGCCTGGGGCGTTCTCATGCGTCCTCACAAAGACCATGTCGGGGACGGAGGCAGCCAGGGCCACAGCCCACACGGCAGCTGCGAGGAGCAGGCTCTTGGCCCGGGTCCTCAGCCGGTGGTGGGGCTGAGCGCAAGCAATCTCCAGGTACTTGTCCAGGCTCATGCAGCTGATGAAGAAGATGCCACTGTAGAAGTTGACGGTGTAGAGGGTGCTCACCACCTTGCACAAGAAACTCCCAAAGACCCAATGCCAGGCCACAGAGATGCCCCAAAAGGGCAGCGTCACCACAAACAGGAGGTTGGAGATGGCCAGGTTCAGCAGATAGATCTCGGTCATCCGCCTTCGAGGCACATACCGGAGCAAGACCACTAGGAGAAGGAGGTTCCCGCCCAGGCCCAGCACAAAGATCAGGCCATAGAAGAGGGGCAGAAAGACTCTGCCAAACGACAGCACCTCGTCCTTCCTGCAGAGCATCAAGGCCACGTCGTGCAGGTAGTACTCATAGTCATAGAAGGAGCTGCTGTTCTCAGAGCTGGCCACCTTGGCGGTGGGTGTCAGAGGAGAGGCGGTGGCGGCCATGGTGGGAGGACACATCCAGGGCTGGAGCTCTGTGGGCCAGAGAGCAGTGTGAACAACAGGAGACGAATCCACCCTCTCTCCAAACCCACTTTAGCCACTGCTCTGGAGTGTCCAATAGGCTCTTCGCATTTACGCCAGTAACCCATAGGCTAGCAAGTACGAGAACAAGCATGAGGAGCCCAAGGCTACCACTTAATAGTTATGTCACCTTGGGTAGCTGACTTAACCTCAGGTGTTCTCACAGTACTCACTTCTTTCATGATGGTTTCTCTTCTTTATTTTCCCCCTCATCATTTATAAAGACTGATAACGTCTTTCATGTTTTTCTTTATTATTTAGGGATACCAATTCACTTATTTATTGTGTACATACTCTTCCTCATGCGTGGCTTGGAATTATTCTTCTTTGTGTGGCTTATAATTTTTTTTTTTTTAATGAGAGCTTCTCTTCAGTGGAGCTTGCTTTTTCTATAAATACCTAGTGTGTCTACTCTGGCTTTGAGCTCTCTTTACTTCTCTCACTTGAGGATTTCCCTTCCTTTGGTTATTTTTTAAATATTTTATTTATACATATTTAGTTTTATGTCAATATCTTCATTTATAAATATTTAATATTTTAAAAATATTTTATCCACTATTTCTAGGTTTTCAGCAGAAAGGTGTGAACCATCATGTCGATAGACTCAGAACTAAACCTAATCCCTCAGTTTCCCCATCTTTAATATGATATTAATTATAGTGCCTTTTCGTGGGGTTCTTGTGAGGCTTAAATGTTATAATTCAGGCAGAGCATTTCGAGCTCTATGAAGAATGCCCAGAACATAGGAGGCACTCAATAAACATTTGCTTAAATTATTGCTTTGCCCAGAGCTGAGTTCATCATCTTCCAAACCAGCCTCTTCTCCTCTCCTTTGTCTATCTAACTGAACAGCACCACCAGCTACTTGGTCATCTAAGACTGAAACGTGGGAGACATCACAGACCCCTTCCTCACACCCCTCATCATCACCCTGTGTGTCTCTACCTCTTTACTGCTATCTCCAGGTCCCATAAAAATACATACATGATAAAAATATTTACATGATACTCTTTTAATAAAATTAAGACAAATGAAACATATATATATAACCACCACCACCTCAGGAAGGATATAAATGTATGCTGTGAAGGAGCTCAAAGAGATGAAAGACAGGGGAAAGATAGGCACCAGACTGAAGATGGTGGCTGCTTGGGCAGGAGAAGCCAGAGACATGGGATGGGGCAGGTGACTGTCCATGGTCAAGTTCTCTCTGGGCAGCAGTTTCCCAGGTTTTAATTGTACTATTAAACATAATTTTAAAAAGAGAGCCTCACGTGAACCAGTGAAAAACGTGTCATGAACCAAGGATTATGCTCAATCCTGTTCTGTGTTCTAAAAGGAGAGAGACTTCATGTTCAGCACGTTAGATTGTTCACCAATGGGGAAGAGGGTTTGGGGAGGAGAGAGGAAGGAGATAAAAAAGAATCTGTGGCCCAAGCAGGCAATCATGCACAGGCACCAGAATAAGACCTGTAGGCCGGTGATGATAATGGGCCACAAACCCAGAAATACAAATCAACTCCACCTTGTACCTCTGTATTTTAGTTTTTATTCCTTGATTCAAATGAGGCTGAACGTTTAATACACCTAATGTATTATTTTGTATGTATGTCTTCTGTGCATGATTTATTGTTTTAATGGGTGGGATTCTCATTTTATAAGAGGTTTTATATAGTAAGGATTTTAGCTTTTTCCATATATATTGCAAACATTTTCCCCAGTCCTTCCCGGTAGAAGTTTTGCCTGGTTTTTTTTCCAGGTAGAATTTTGAAAGAAATGTTGACTCAGGTCCTCAGCTGACCCTTCTAGTATCCATGACACCGTGACCCTGTGATGGAAACATGCAATTCTGCTGAGGCAGAACCTCTCTCAGGAGAGCCCTGGAGTCCTCCTACTCCTTGAGCCTCTGCCCCACCCTTGGGCTTCTGTCAACTGGTTTCTGTGCCAGATGTTGGGGAAACACAGACGTCCTATCCCCACCCCAAGACCTCGGCCTGGGCGGCTTTAACTAGGGCTGGGCTCTGCTCCTGACTGGCCTCGAGAACTTGGCCCTGTGCCTTCCTTTCCCCGTCCTTCACTCCCTTCCTGTGCATCTGGGCTCTCCTGTCCCTGAGCCCCTCTTTCCTGGGCACCAGTATGGGCACCCCCCACCCCCAGCACATGGCTGGTTTGGGAGCCCGTGAGCTGCTGGCGTTGGGAGGAGGGAGTGCCCTTCTGCACTTGGGCCTGACTAGGGCTTATTAGTCAGGAGTTACCACTAATTAAATACCAGCTCTTCTAGTCTGTTAACACTGACCTTGATCCTGACCTGGCTTCTGAAAGTCTCTGACTTTTGCTTTAACAAACAACCAAGTCTGATAATTGCTTTGATCAAAGCCAGAAGTCAGGGTCAGCAGGCCCCAGGCTGGACCAGGTCACCTTTACAAGGCTCCCTTCACCTGGAACACTCCGTTCTTCTCCCTCTCGGGGCCTCTGGCCTCCTGATCGTTCACCTGGGGAATCTTTCCACATTCTCTGGACCTCTGGGGCCACCAGCCCCTCCCATCACTTTCATCAATAATACCAACAAGGATGACAACAGCAACCAGCATGTGTCATATGCACATGACAACTGGCCAGGCACCTTCATGTCAACTCTGGTAGTCCTGGAAGGCAAACCAGGAAGGAACTGTCAGCCCCACTTAACCCAGGAGCAAAGTAACTTCTCCACAATCACGCAGGAAGTCACTGGCTGAGCTGCATCTGAGCCCCAGGTCTTCAGACTCAGAAACAGTGCCTTGTCCCTGGTCCCATCTCATTCTCGGCCTCTGTTCTGCCCTGTCTAGAAGTTATCAAAAGGGGCCACCTGAGAGAGGTGTGATTTGAGCTCAGGAGGTCTTGGTTGCCCAGGTTTCGCCCTCATTGGCTGGTCCAGCCTCGGTAGATTCCACCATTAATGCCCCCAAGGCTTTATGGAGCCTCCTTGCGAAACGTAGTCTCCCTACGGTCAACAGAGTAGCCTCCCAAAAACATCCACATCCTAACCCCTGAAGTCTGTGGATATGTTACCTTACATATCAAAAGGGACTTGACAGAAGTAATTAAGGATCCTGAGCTAGGGAGAGTACCCTGGATTATCCCGGTGGGGCCACTGTACTCACAAGGTCCTTTACAAGGGAGGCAGGAGTATCCGAATCAGAGAAGGAAATGTGACGATGGAAACAGAGGTCAGAGGGATGCGGTTACAAGACAATGGATGCAGGCAGCCTCTAAAGGCTAGAAGAGGCAGGGAACTAATCCTCCCCTGAGCCTCCGGAAGGAATGCAGCTGGGCTGACCCATTTTAGACTTTTGATCTCTAGAATTTTAAGATAATAAATTTGTGTTGCTTTAAGCCACTGAATTTGTGGTAATTTGACACAGTGGCAATAGGGTCACTTCCGGTGACCCTTTGTGCCCTCCGCATCTCACACTGAGGGAGTGAGAGTGCATGGTGTCCACCCCCTCCAACTTACAGGTGGGGAAACAGAGACTCAAAGAGAGGGAACTACTTGTGCAAAGCATACAGTGAGTCATCTCCGTACGGCTGCACTGAGCTACAAACCCCATGTCTGACTGCCCTTCGGGTCTCTGTTACCCCACCCCTAACACTCCATCTAGCCCTGTTCTGTTTTCCCTTTTTTTGTTTTTTCACTTTTCCTTGTTACCTGAATTCATTTATTTGGCTTACCCAGAAACACCGTGAGAGGAATGAATTGCAGTGTCAGTTATTCACATCTTAGCAGATAGTAAGGCAACCCCGAATGAAGCTCTGGAGTAGAGCCTCTGGGGAATCCGGAGAACTAGATAGAGAGGAGGCCGAAAGGAGCAGGGACAGCAAGGGCAAGGTCAGCTGAGCTCCCCGTACAATGAAGCCAAGGGCACAAGGGCAAACTACAGCTTGTCTCTGGGGCAGTAACATCATCCTGAGGCTGCTGGCCTGGGCTGGCTCCAGCTTTAACTTAGCAAGAATCTGGCTGGAGATTAATGTCTTCTCCTGAGGATCCAGGCCTCCCCTCCCCAGGCCTCTCAGAGAAGTCAAAGTTGAGGCAATAAGAGAGAGGATACTGCTATGTCCATCTAGACAGGAAGGTAGCTATGTTAGTTGAGCTCCTTCTCATTTAATCTTCCCCATAGTTCTGATAAGCAGTACCATTATGATCCCCATCTTCCAGATGAGGAAACTGAGGCTTGGAGAGGTGAAGCCCAATTGCCCACAGCTTAAGATCAGCAAATGATGGGCCCAGGATTGGATGGCCCTAACAATACAAGGTAGAACTGTAACAGAGAAGAACAAACCTGACTCCACATTGGCTCTGTTGCCTGGGCTTAGCCATGCAGGCTCTGCACCTTTGTCTCATCCAACAGGAAAAGAATGATGCTTACAGCCTGAAATATACATAATAACCCTTTCTCAAGGCTCTGCCTCCCAAGCTTGACCATTAAAGGCGTAACACTTTTCATTCATATAGAGATAAAAATTTGCAGAACAGAAAATAACATTTGTCTTGTGGAAGGTTTACAGGAACATCTGACCAGTCCCACGTGGTCAGCTGCAGGAACAAAGGATTATCACATCCCCACCGAGGTCTGGCTGGTACCAAGAGGTCTGCAACAACCAGCCACACCCCGCTTCCCTTTTAGTATAAAAGAAGCCTGAATTCTAATAACTCAGGTAAGATGATTCTTTGGGACACGGGTCCCCCATCTTCTCGGCCTGCTGGCTTTCTGAATAAACTCGCTATTCCTTGCCCAACACCTCGTCCCCTGTCGTGCAGGGGAGCAGTACAAGCTTGGACTCAGTAACAGAACTGGCCCTTTTCCCCCAGCTCCCCTTTTCAACATGAACCAAACTTGAGTTTGAAGGATGAGCCTCTGATAGTGGGACTTCTGGCCTCATCAATGGGCGGCAGAGAAGACTCAAAGTCAGCCATATGCTGAGGCTGGCGAGAGCCAGTAATGCAACATCTGGGAGGCATTCAACAACCAATCATGGAATTAACCAATTCCACATTCAGTGATAAGTCAGTAGCCTGAAATGGGTCATGGTGGGAATATTTACACCAAGGCAAATGCTGTAAACCGGAGCTTCCCTTCCCTCGCCCACCGCTGCTGAGAATCGGCTGAGGAACCTTCACCAGCATACCTCTGACCAGGACCCCCTGGAGCATGACCAAACCTGCCCGTCTTGCTGTCACCCACCACCTTCCCTTTTACACCTTTCACATCAACCCCATGGCTGCCCTCCTCCCCAGCCAAGAGGTCTTGAGGACAGGGTCACGTGTAGGTCCCCTCCCAGCTGACCACAGCACCCCCATGCTGAGTGTGCTGCCCACAGTCGGCTGAGACCAGTGAATAAACAAGATCAAACGTGACCCTAAGAGGCCACACCGGCTTTCGTAATATAAAACAAAGAATAACATTTGAGATCACTTTCAGTGGACGATAATTTTGCTGGCTTCCTTGGAAAAAGATTTATATCCTTTAAAATGCAACCTCAATCCTCCCCTCCCAGGAGGCTACCTGGGCCACTGGCCTGGTGAACCCCCTGCCCCAGCCCCCCAAGCACTCACAGAAGGTCACTCCTCAGCCTCAAATCCACCTCCCAGAAACAGAGTCACCTTTTGAGGATCACTTGCCTCCTCTGCTAGACTGGGGATTCCCAGGCGCTGGAGCTCCCCGGCACAGGGCTGACATCCGAGAGGCATTCAACAAATGACCATGCAATTAATCAGCACAGTCACCCTCTCCCTCCCTTTTTCTCTCACCTCCTTTTTCCCTGGTCTGATTTTCTCCCTCCCACACTGGTGCCCGGCACACAGCTGAGCCAAGACCCTCCTTCCGTGAGTTATTTCCTCAGCTTGGGCAAGCTCTGCCTCAGCAGTCTTGGGAGCCTGTGACCACGGAGTGTGACCGGCCCAGAGCCCCCACTGTTTCCACTTGAGCCAAGTTCAAGGCCGCTTCCAGCTGGCGCAAGCCTCCCTGTGGCCACACCCTGCTCCCTCCCTCAGAAGGCTCCCCTGACTGCTTTGGGAGGACTAGGGTGGAGATAGAGTCCCAAGGCCTGGACTCCAACCTGGCTCAGCTGGTGATGGGCCCCCCTCTCTGCCTATAATTCTAGCATTCCCATCCCATCCCGGCCCAGCTGTGGCTGGAAAAGTTGAGGCAGGAGTTGTGAAGTGACTGACACTCCGACCACAGTGTCGGGCTGTGGAAAGTGCTCTGCTGGGGCACAGGTGGGGGACCTGGGAACAGCACTGGGATCTCTCTTTTCTTCCTCCTGGGTTTGGGAAAACACAAGATATTAAACTCTACTGTATGTATAACAATAACAACAATACCCACCACTTACATAGCACTTCCTATGGGCCAGGCTCTGTTCTCAGAACTTTACATGCATTAATTCATTTCATCCTTGCGATAACACTCTGAGGCGGATAGTTATTATCTCTATGTTACCTGTGAGGAAACTGAGTCACAGAGGGGCTAGGGAACATGCCCAAGGGCACACAGCTAGTAAGTAGCAGAGCTGGGATTTGAACCCAGGCCCAGAGTCTGGGCTAGCTCATTAAAAGACAGGGGTGAAGGTTGGGGACTAGAGACGGAGAGTGACAGGAGACCAGGCTGCCATCGCTCAGGATGCTTGAATGGAAGGCTGGTTGTGGGACTGATGGTACGTGAATAGAAAACAGGAAAAGGAACTGGGAGCCACACAAGGACAGGAGGAAAGAGGTCCAGGGCCATGGGAACGGCACACAGGGAGAGAATTCAGGAATGACCAACTCAGGGGGCACAGGTTGGGTCTCTGCTCCACTGCTCAGTTTGGGATGCTCTTGGGCTTAAACCTTCGTGCAGCCCCAAGACAGAGGCAGGGCTTTCATCCTGAACCCTTGAATTCCACGAGGCTGTTTTCTCATCATAAAATAAATAACACTACAGCAAAGGATTTCGTGGGATTAAACGTGGTGCAGTTATTATAATGGCTAACACCATGGAGCCCTGACAGTGTGCTGGGTGCAGGGACAAGGAGCTTCACATATAGTATTTAATCCTCATATTTACCTTATAGAAATTAAACACTATCATTAGTCCCATTTTGTAGCTGAGAACACCGAGGCACAGAGATTAGGGAACTGGCCCAAGAGCAAGTGAGTAGTAGACCAGGAACTAAAACCCAGAGTCCATGCCCTTTCTTCCACCGTGCAGCATGGCTTAGTTCCCTGACCAGGAGTTAAAACCATGCCCTCAGCAGTGAAAGCGCAGAGTCTTAACCACTGGACGGCCAGAGAATTCCCCAGAGTCCATGCTCTTAAACACTCAATTACACTGCCTCTCAAAGAAAATAACAAGTGAGTTGTGGTCCCTCCCCCCGCCGCTCCCCCACTTGCCCGCCAAGCTTTATATGTGTTAAGGTACTTACTGCTCTCACAACGACCTTTTGAGACAAGCACTATTGTTATTCCCATTTTACAAGTGAGGAACTGAGGCTCAGAGAGGGGGAGTAACATGCCCAAGGACACACAGCAAGTGTACTGCAGGATTAGAAATCAAGCCCCAGCAGTTGGCTCTAGATCTGGAGCCTTGAACCACACACTGCGAGCTGCTGTGAGCCCTCGAAGACTCACAGGACCAACAGCTGCCCCCTGCACGGTCCCCCTTGGGAAGCATGGCATTTGGATTCATTGTGATGTATAAAACACAATGAAAACAATACAAACCAGTCCTGACACTTACATGAGGCTCTTTTATACCCTGGTCCTTGCAAGTCTTCCTGGCTTCCCTGTGAGGAGGGGAGCAGGTGTCCCCTCCCCAGTTTCACAGGAAGCCCAGGGCCTCACCACAAACCAGGCAGAGCTGACCCTACAGCGCTGATCACTGAGCCCTGGACCACTGCACACACTCTCCCTCTTTACGTTTTTAACATGCCTTTTTCCTGATTACAAAAGTAATGTATGCTCAATGTAAAATGTGAAAATACAAGAAGAAAAATAGAAAAGAGGCTAAAAATCTCCCCATAATCCTACCTCCCTCCAAAATAACCCTTGGGAACATATTGGTGTATCTTGCCTTTTTCATGCCCAGAGCCCCCATCTCCTGCACTAACCTTCCCTAGGTTTGTGGAGTCACAGAGCCTGGCTGGAAGAGAGTGGCCTTGTCCGGTCCCCGCCAGGCAGGGGGCCCCTTGCAGCCTCCTGATAGACATGCTGCCTCCTACTCCCTGAGATCCGTGAGACCCACCCACTCCCCACTCCCTGGGATCCCACATTACTCCATGTTTCCTGGCTCTTACCAGGAAACAGAGATGCTTGTGACATTGATGAAATCATAAGAGCAACCCCTCCTCCCAAAGTTTGTTGCAATTAATAAAAACTAAGCAATTTTAGAGCCCGACTCTTCAAGGAGCTGCTGCTGAAGATTTTCACATCTTTCCTGAATTATTTTTGCCTTTTTTTGGGCCTCTCTTGTTGTCCAAAATTTCGCTACTCGAGCTCCTCGCGTTTGCATTTCAGCATTATGCTGGGGTCAAAATGAAATACCCACTCCACCGCCACCACCCCCAGGGAGGGTGGTACACTCAGCATGGTGCAGCATGGAAGAATAGACTATAGATTGGTCCAGTTCTTAATGGCTGAGTAACCCTGGGCAAATTACTTAACCTCTCTGAGCCTTAGGTTTCTCACCTATAAAATGCTTCCTGGTGGCATTTTTCTAATAATTAAATAAGTGCCTAGCACACATTGGTTCCCCTCCAGACCCTAAAATGACACTTGGCTCAAGCTGGGATGAATAAGAGGGGATCCTGGGACTGTTTGGGGCAGATGGAGGGGCTGAGAACTTGGCAGGAGTTGGGGGTAAAAAGAGAGGATGGGGGGTGCATAAGGAGAGAGTGTGGATGTGTGCTGGGAACCTCAGCCCTGGGAGGGGGACCCTTAAAGGCCATCTCATCTGTCCCCATCACAGTACAGCCCAGAGAGGAAAGGGAATGCCTGAGGTCACCCAGCCATGTCGGTACCAACTCTCAGGGATTTCCAGAATCCATGAAGCAGATTCTCAGAGCCGGAATCAAGGGGGCAAGGGGCCAGCAGACCACCTTACTCCCCAGCTGCTGGGGCAACTGCTCCAACAGCTGCCCTAGAGACAGAGCTCCACACTCACCCCGCTTAGCACCTGCCTCTCCCCACACTGTCCACACTCTCCGGGCCACTAGATCCAGTCTCAACCTGTGGCCCCTGTGTAGGGCCCACCCCATTCCGAGAGTTTCAGAAACCTACCAAGCCAGCCCCACTTGCCTAGGGATGTCCACCTCGCACCCAGGAGGAGAGCAGTAGCGCCTGGTCCTTCTTCCTCAGGGAAGTGCAGAGGGAGTGATTCTTCATAAGCTCTTCCCCTCCCTGGACAGCTTTCTGCACACATCCTGCCTTCCGGCTGGAACAAAGTACCTCTTTGTGCCTGCCCCAGACCCACCTCGGCTGCACAGCCACAAGCTGTTTCCCTCACTGAAAATGAGTCAGGCTCAAATGACTGTCCCCATGGAAGAACACCTCCCCCAAAGATAGTCTAATTACTTTGGAAAACATGTGTCCGCAACCACACTTCTCTGGAACGATTCCCCAGCAGCTGGGCCAAGGACAAGAACTGCCTCAGTCCAGACTTCCAGGCTTTCGCTTACCCTGTCCCCTATCTAGGTGGCCTTCCCAGCCTCCAGCTTCATTGGTCCTGGATACCTCCCCAGCAGGATTATACCCACTCCCTCATTCACCCCCAACTCTCCTTCTCTGACCATAACTCCCTCCAAGCAGTGCTGTGTCTGTTCCACCCACAGTGTCAGCGATATTCTCATCTCCTAGACCTTCTAGACCATCTTCCCTCTTTCCCCTTCCCTACTCCCCCTGCCACTCCCATCATGGCATGAATCTCCGCATAGCTAGCTGTCTGTTCACTTGTCTGCTCCCCTACTGGGTCACGAGCTCCCAGGGCAAGGACCATATCTGACCCACCAGCCTGAGTCCAGGGCCAGGCAAGAGCAGACTGAATGAACGAATATGTGTGTGCGACACACTGCCTGTCATATGCTTGGCAGTATGAGGGTACCTCTTCGCCAGGATGGCACCTGTGGTCCAGGGTCAATGTCTCAGCCACCTTCACCTCCAGCCCCACTGCCAGCCCGACACACAGTAGTTGCTTGGTGAATGCTCGTTGCCCCTACCTGAATTGAGCAGTAATAGAATAATGTCAGGTGGTTACAGGCACTGGCAATGGGGTCACACAGAGCTGGGCTTGAATCTGGCTATGTACCTGCTGTGTGACCTAGAGGTGGTGGCTTCACCTCTCTGAGCTGTGGTTTTCAGATCTTTTGCGGGTGTGAGGATGATACCTCCCTCAGACAGGCCTGAGAACTGAATGTCCCCAGAGAGGTGGACAAAGGCAGACATTTGCCTTTCTCTGGCATCGACAGGCCACAGGAGGCCAAGCCTGTGATGGGTTCTCACTCCCACAGAGGGAAGCAGGGGACCTTCCTAGTGGGTGGGTCTCCAGGCCAAATGCTAGTTACCAATAGGGAGAATAAGGCCATAGAGTCCTGCTTCCACCTTGGGGAACAACTAAGTTCTAGAACCTGGGCTCCTTCCTCACCCCCTTTTTAAAATTTAATTTAAAAATAATTTTTAGACTTGGCAAAAATTGTGCACAGAATTCCTGTTAACATCTTACAGAACCACAATACAATGATCTGAACCATGACACAATACTATTAACTAATCTGCAGACCTTATTCGAATGTCACCAATTGTCCCACTAATGTCCCTTCTCTGGTCCAGGATCTGAAGCAGAACCCCACCCTGCATTTTGTTGTTGTGTCTCCTTGGTCTCTCCATTCTGGGACAGTTCCTCAGTCTTGCTTTATCTTTCATGACCTGAAAGTTCTGAAGAGAACTGTAGAATGTCCCTAAATTTTGGTCTGATGCTTCTTCATGATTAGATTGAGGCTATGCATTTTGGGCAGGAACACCAGAGAAGTGACGTGTCCCTCTCAGCGCATGATTACCAGATGCACCTGATTTTAATATGGCTCATTACTGGCAATGTTAACTTTGATCACTTGGTAAGGTAGTGTCTGCCAGGTTTTTCCACCATGAAATTACTATGTATTCCTTTGTAATAAGCATCTCGTGGGGAGGTACTTTGAAACTATGCAAATATCCTGCTTCTTATCATACTTTTACCACTAACTTTAGCATCTACCAATGATGCTTTCTGACAACGATTATTACTGTGGTGTTTGCCAAATGGTCACTTTCTATTTCCATCATTCTTTCTATATTTTTTAATTAGAATTTTACTGTAAGAAAGTTAGCCTTTCTTCCTATTTATTTATTTATATCAGTATAGACTCATGAGTATTAATTTTATTTCATTATTATCATTATTTCTTTTGCTGTTCAAGCTGTCTCATCCTCTTTTGAAATATCTCAGACCATCTGCTTCCTGCTGACTTGATTTCCCAGCCACAGCACATCAAACACTCCCTGATGGGCAGGGCAGGTCACGGGGGCAGCTCAGAGTCTTTGCATGAGTGGTCAGGTTTCCCTGGAACCCACTGAGGCATCTTTCCAGCAAGAGCTGGGCCTTTTCCTGGAACAGGCAGGTTCCAGTCAGGGGAAGTCAGTCATGGCTCCAATGCCAGGGAGTTCCAGGAAGGGCTGGCCAGGTAGGCCCAGGTCCTTCCACTCCTCCCCAGTCTGTCATCCTGCTCTCCACCCCAATCCTGACCCGGCCCATAGCTGCACCGGCCAACCTCATGTCCTGAGATTTTCGTTCTCGACTCCCCCTTCTCTGCTCTGCTGCAGTGACAGTTGCTGAGAAGCCCAGGTGGCAGACAGTTGGGCAACACCTACTCAAATTCATACAGAGGAACTGCTCTCCACCTAAGAGAGAGCTACCAGCTGTCTTCCACTGGCTGCAAGGGCAGCCAAAGCAGTGACTGCAGTGCACTGCAGCAAGAGAAACTAGTCAGGGGGCAGCGGGACTTTCCCATGTGGGCTGCAGGGAGAGGGCTCTGAACTCATCTTCTCTGCTCTCTTTAAGATGTGCAAAGATTATCTTCCCTGGGAAGGGAGTAGACCCAGCCTCTGAAGCCACTCAGCCAGGATACACAGGCCTCTCCCACAGGACACAATGCCCTAAACTATAGGGTAGTGACCTTAAAATCTTTACTATTCTGTCATACTCCTAACTCACAGGACACATTTACTAATTACAGTGAAAAGGGGCATCATGTTTTCAAAACACCTGCTTCTCTCTTCAGCCAAGGACTGACTGTGAATCTGTCAAGCTTTTGCCTGCAGTCTGTCCTCCACGAGCCAGCTCCAGGCCTGTCTCCCCCCAGAAGCCTCCCCAAGTCTCTCCGGGCCTCCCTGATGCCCTGCTCTGAGCTTCCCGAGTCTGTAAGGGAATTATTATTCAGGGGCAAATCTGTCTCTCCATCATTCTGCAAATTCTCCAAGGTCAAGGGCCTTGTTCCTCTGCACGCAGAGTATCCAGTGCTACCCACACAGAACAGGAGCTAGAGAGGCGGCCAGTTGATTTGCTGATGGAGCCCAGCCAGCACTTGACAAAGTGGCTTTTAGATGAAAGAGCCCCGGTTTGGCCCTGCCTCAGCCTCTGTCTCACTTGCTGTCTCTTTCTCTCTATTTCTCTGTATTCCTTGGGCAAAGTTCACCCCATTCTGGGCTGAGCCCACAAGAGGGTCAGTCTGGTCCATCTCCAGGGTCTTAAAGTTGGAATTCCTAAATCACAAACTTGCCCCACGGTTTAGAAGTTCTGTTAGCGCCTGTGTCTAGTCACTTTGATTAGACGTTGTGTCAAAATCTCAGACCAGTTTCTTCCTATTATTCTCCATTGACGGCACAGCAGGAAGGAAATGTTCATCTCACCTCTTCCATTACCTCTTTCTGCGCCGCCCCCGCCAGCTGGCCCCCTCCAGCTGCCCCAGACATGTGTTGTCTCCCCTTTTGTACATCTGCCCAGGGTCTTGAGCTCAGGGCCTTGGGAGGGGGCTGCTTTCAGCTAAGGTGGGAGGGGGTATGTAATCTTTTCGCCACTTACCAGTCCCTTGCTGTGGTAAAAACATATCTGTTTGAAATCAACATATTTATTCATTTATCAAAATACCTTCAACCATATATTACATGAGCTAATGTAGTGGTTCTCCAGATGCCTTCTCTGTGGGTTAGGCCAAGCTGAGGTTATCACACCCATTTTGTAGATAGGGTTGCCAAGGGTCAGAGAGGGAATGTCACTTGCCCAGAAACCCACAGTTGATAGGAGCCCCTGGACTTTCTGATTCCCATGCCAGTGCTCTCTCGCCCATAATGTATGTGAATATTCTGTTTAATTCTTTGCTCCTTCCTTCTCCCTTCCCTCCAACTCAGATCTAGTTAGCTGTTCTAGGACAGAAATTATTTCTTACTCATCTGCGAATCCCTCACAGAAAAGCCCAGCCAGGGCTTGACATGCAGCAGACATGCAGTACAAGTGTACTGGGTGAACGTATGCTTCAACATTGAAAACTCCGCAGAATTACTTACTTTTACCTAAGACTGCTCCCAGTGCTGCTTGGACACAAAGACGCTACTCCCTGGGGCTTCTCTGGAGAGCGGTTGTAGAGGGCTGGACCCGATGATGTCCATACTCCATCAGCTGGCACACTCTGTTGTTGGCTCTGGGACTTTGCCCATGAGGACATGACTGAACCCAGGATGCCTGGCCAGCCCGAGGTCAGGGACGGTAAACAGCAGCAGCTTGCACGTACCCTCGGGTTCCAAGCAAAGACAACATCATGTAGGGCTTGGAAACTGGTGCTCATAACGGAGGCTGGAAGTAGGTGGGAGGCATGGACGAGCTGAGCCGCCAGCTTTCTGTGGCCAGTTTCATTTCTGTGGAATTATTTTCTTTTAAACACTTTTAAGGTCTTGGAAACTGAGGAAGCTGACTGTTAAATCAACAGTTGAGAACTGAAAGGCTTGCCGACCACTCCTTCACCTTTTTACCCCATCTGCCCATCCAGGAGGCCCTCCCCACATGTATGTCCCAGGCCCAGGCAGCCTGACTCCTGCACTCCCACTCTCAGCCCGCAGCCAGTTGGCTGATTGCACCTTCCTTCCAAATCCAGATGTTTTCTCCTCACCACATATGTTTTATAGTTTAAGTTTTTTTATTATGGCAATTTTCAAACATACACTTCGAGAAAGTGCCAGAATAGTATAAAATAATTCCCATGTATCCATCACCCAGCTTCAACGATTATCAACTAGTGCTCAATCTTTTTACTTACACTCCCTCCCACTTACCCCTTCCTGTGTTATTTTGAAGCAGATACCAGACATCATATCATGTAAGCTGTAAATATTTGAGTATGTGTCCTTAAAAGATAAGGACTTTGACCACTGTCACACCTTAAAAAGTTAACACTAATTCCTTAATATCAAATATCCAGTCACTGGTCTCATAAATTTTTCCCTTCACCGTTTGTTTCTTCGATTCAGGATCCAAATAAGGTCCACGCACCGTTAGTGGTTGATATACATTTTAAGTATTTTTAGATCTGTAGGTTCCCTCTCCACCTCTATCGTCTTGCTTCTCCTTGCAACTTGGTTGTTCATCCTGTACATAAAGTTCCCGGAGTCTGGGTTGTGCCGGTTGCATCCTCATGGTGCTCTTTAACACGCTTCTCTGCTCTCTGTATTTCCTGTGAATTGGAAGTGGGAGGTTTGATCAGATTCAGGTTTGCAACTTCACAGGTAGTTCTGTTCTTCCCTCAGGAGGCACGTACTGTGTGGTCCGCTGCCCTTCTTGCGAGGTGAGTGGCACTGGTGCTCAGTGCCCAGCCCCATTCATTCTTTAGCACTTGTATAATGGTGCTGGCGCACCTTTGACGACTTACAGTCTCCTCCTGCACTCCTGCGCACCCCTGACCTTGCTCAAGCGTCTTCCTCCTGAATGGCTTCTTAGCTCCTGGCATTCCTTGGAACTTGGCCACCAGACTCCTGTCAAGGACACACAGTACCACACAGAGCTGGGCATAATAAGCAGGGGACGGCACAAATTCCACCTGAAACATCCCAGGTAGGGGGATGTTCTTGGGGGACGGGAGGCCGAGCTATCATCACAATGTGAACCCTGACTCCTCCAACTAAAAAAAGAAAATTCTCAGAGGGCAGACAGCAGAAGCAAGAAGAACGACAATCCTGCAGCCTGTGGAACAAAAACCACATTCACAGAAAGACAGACAAGATTAAAAGGTAGAGGGCTATGTACCAGATGAAGGAACAAGATAAAACCCCAGAAAAACAACTAAATGAAGTGGAGACAGGCAACCTTCCAGAAAAAGAATTCAGAATAATGATAGTGAAGATGATCCAGGACTTTGGAAAAAGAATGGAGGCAAAGATTGAGAAGATGCAAGAAAGGCTTAACAAAGATCTAGAAGAATTAAAGAACAAACAAACAGGGGCTTCCCTGCTGGCGCAGTGGTTGAGAATCCGCCTGCCAATGCAGGGGACACAGGTTCGAGCCCTGGTCTGGGAAGATCCCACATGCCGCGGAGCAACTAGGCCCGTGAGCCACAATTACTGAGCCTGCGTGTCTGGAGCCTGTGCTCCGCAAGAAGAGAGGCCGCGATAGTGAGAGGCCCGCGCACCGCAATGAGGAGTGGCCCCCACTTGCCGCAACTAGAGAAAGCCCTTGCACAGAGGCGAAGACCCAACACATCCATAAATAAATAAAAATTAATTTAAAAAAAAAGAACAAACAGAGATGAACAATACAATAACTGAAATGAAAAATACACTAGAAGGAATCAACAGCAGAATAACTGAGGCAGAAGAACGGATAAGTGACCTGGAAGACAGAATGGTGGCATTCACTGCTGCAGAACAGAGTAAAGAAAAAAGAATGAAAAGAAATGAAGACAGCCTAAGAGACCTCTGGGACAACATTAAACGCAACAACATTTACATTATAGGGGTCCCAGAAGGAGAAGAGAGAGAGAAAGGACCAGAGAAAATATTTGAAGAGATTATAGTAGAAAACTTCCCTAACATGGGAAAGAAAATAGCCACCCAAGTCCAGGAAGTGCAGAGAGTCCCATACAGGATAAACCCAAGGAGAAACACACCGAGACACATAGTAATCAAATTGGCAAAACTTAAAGACAAAGAAAAATTATTGAAAGCAGCAAGGGAAAAATGACAAATAACATACAAGGGAACTCGCATAAGGTTAACAGCTGATTTCTCAGCAGAAACTCTACAAGCCAGAAGGGAGTGGCATGATATACTTAAAGCGATGAAAGGGAAGAGCCTACAACCAAGATTACTCTACCCGGCAAGGATCTCATTCAGATTCAATGGAGAAATCAAAAGCTTTACAGACAAGCAAAAGCTAAGAGAATTCAGCACCACCAAACCAGCTCTACAACAAATGCTTAAGGAACTTCTCAAAGTAGGAAACACAAGAGAAGAAAAGCACCTACAAAAACAAACCCAAAACAATTAAGAAAATGGTCATAGGAACATACATATTGATAATTACCTTAAACGTGAATGGATTAAATGCTCCAACCAAAAGACACAGGCTTGATGAATGGGTACAAAAACACGACCCATATATATGCTGTCTACAAGAGACCCACTTCAGACCTAGAGACACATACAGACTGAAAGTGAGGGGATGGAAAAAGATATTCCATGCAAATGGAAGTCAAAAGAAAGCTGGAGTAGCAACACTCATATCAGATAAAATAGACTTTAAAATAAAGAATGTTACAAGAGACAAGGAAGGACACTACATAATGATCAAGGGATCAATCCAAGAAGAAGATATAACAATTATAAATATATATGCACCCAACATAGGAACACCTCAATACATAAGGCAACTGCTAACAGCTATAAAAGAGGAAATCGACAGTAACACAATAATAGTGGGGGACTTTAACACCTCACTTTCACCAATGGACAGATCATCCAAAATGAAAATAAATAAGTAAACACAAGCTTTAAATGATACATTAAACAAGATGGACTTAATTGATATTCATAGGACACTCCATCCAAAAACAGCAGATTACACTTTCTACAATGAGGTATCACCTCACACCAGTTAGAATGGGCATCATCAGAAAATCTACAAACAACAAATGCTAGAGAGGGTGTGGAGAAAAGGGAACCCTCTTGCACTGTTGGTGGGAATGTAAACTGATACAGCCACTATAGAGAACAGTACGGACATTCCTTAAAAAACTAAAAATAGAATTACCATATGATCCAGCAATCCCACTACCGGGCATACACCCAGAGAAAACCACAATTCAAAAAGACACATGCACCCCAATGTTCATTGCAGCACTATTTACAATAGCCATGTCATGGGAGCAACCTAAATGCCCATCGACAGACGAATGGATAAAGAAGATGTGGTACATATATACAATGGAATATTACTCAGCCATAAAAAGGAACGAAATTGGGTCATCTGTAGAGACATGGATGGATCTAGAGGCTGTCATACAGAGTGAAGTAAGTCAGAAAGAGAAAAACGAATATCATATATTAACGCATATATGTGGAACCTAGAAAAGTGGTACAGATGAACCGGTTTGCAGGGCAGAAATTGAGACACAGATGTAGAGAACAAACGTATGGACACCAAGGGGGGAAAGCGGCAGGGGGTGGGGGTGGGGGTGTGATGAACTGGGAGATTGGGATTGACATGTATACACTGATGCGCATAAAATGGATGACTAACAAGAACCTGCTGTATAAAAAAAATTAAATTAAATTAAAAAGTTTTTTTAAAAGAGATTTAAAAAGCAGAGGAAAAAATAAATAAAAAATAAAATAAGAAAATTCTCAACAGGTGAGGTCAAGTGTAACTCAGAGTCAGCTGAGATCACACTGTCCTTTGAAACGGAATGAAATGGGCTTGCCTCCAGCAGGGAACTGCCCCTGCTAAAATTCCCAGGAGCTTATGTTGTCACGGTCACTTCGAGCTCTGAGTCTTTGTAACCTTGAACTCCCCAGCCCACTCACAGGTCACCTCCCACAGCTGTTCCCTGCCCCAGCAGATCCAGGAGTGGGACTCACCCTCGTCACTCGACTTTGTCTCCTCAAAATCATTCACATGACTCATTTGTGAGCATGACAGATATTCCTTAGGTTTGGGGCAATGGTTGGGTTTCAAGTTGCCATGTGCCTGGGCCACTCTTCATCCTCTGACTCCCCTCCCCACAGACACCCTCCCCTCATTAGTGAAGATCAGCCTCTGTAATGCCTCAGGTCTCACCCAACAGCACAGAAGACCTGGCAGAGGCTCTGAGATGCCACCCTACCCTGTCCCCATTCTCACCCAGTCCCTAGGGGTAGAAGGGAAAAGTGTGGTGATACATATTCCTCCCCCTTAGAACTTCATTTTTGTGACGACAGATTTCTGGGCAATGTGGCAAAGCCTTGGACTCCCTCTCAGAATAATATTTTTAAAAACACAAAACAAAATATGTTAAAAATGAATTATAGTCCAGAACTGGAAACAATCCTAATTGCCCTTCAGTGGGCAAATGGTTCAACTAACTGCGTATGTGTCTACCATGGAATACTTCTCAAGGACAGAAAGGAACAAACTATTATCTACACAATTTGGATACATCTCAAGGGAATTATACATAATGAAAACAAGGCAATCTCAAAAGGTTACACACTTCTACAACCTTCTGAAAATATGTAAACCTTAAAAGGGTAGAGACTTCATTATATAACATTCTTGAAATGACAAAACTGTAGAGATGGGGAACAGAATAGTGGATGCCAGGGCTTGGGAAGGGAGAGGGAGGCAAGAGTCTGCCTATGAAAGAACAGCATGAGGGGTCCTTGTGGTGATGGAGTTGTCTGGGGGCACACATATCTACACATGTGATAAACTGCATATAAAACTGGTGAAATCTGAATAAGGTATGTGGGTGGATATAGCAATGTCAATTTGCTGGTTGTGACAATGTACAATAATTTTGCAACAGGTTACACTGGGAGAAACTAGGTGAAAGGTATACAGGATCTTTCTGTATTATTTTTTGCAAATGCAAGTCTACAATTATGCTAAGATAATTTTTTTTAAATGTAAAAAGTTATTCTGAAATGCAGTTCTTAAAGTATTTTAAAAACACATTTATGATATAGTAATATATGCATTTCATTATTGACACATTTAAAAAGATCTAGTGACAAATCTTACAACTACCATGACAGTGATGAATATAAATGATATTTTAAGATACCTGTGACAAGGTCCTGCTAATATTACTGTTTTGTTGCTTACATTCATAATCAAAGATGTTAATTTTGTCAGAGGTTAATGAAAATAAAAATGTAAATTTTCTTCCTATCCAAATTCAGGTTTCCCTGAGTCATATCATGCGCCCCCAAGTTAAGAACTCCTGCCTTGTTTAAAATGGCAGCTTGCCTCCTCCGTTTTACAAGCTATAATGAACACAGAGGGCAAAGAGTAGTAGAGGGAGTGTCTCTGGAAGAGGCGGTGGTCACACTGCATTGGTCATGGCAGGGTGGGGCATTTCTGAAACGTTAATCGATGTTTCCCCCTATTGACTTTCCCTCCACTCAAATAGCCAGAACTTAGGAAAGATCTTTGAATTTTCCTTGTCCTTAGAGTACAGGAGTTTGAGGAAATTAAGGTTCTCTTTCTATCCTACATCAAACTAAAATAATATTCCCCAGGCTGGGGAGATGATGAGAGGCCTGAGGGAAGCACGTCAATCTAGACGCTAGACTGACCCTGTGCTCTGCCTACCGGTCAGAGACCTGGGGTTTGTGCAATCCAGGGGTAGAGAGACATGGCACACGGTGAGTCCAAGGTGAGTACGGCCACAGGCAGCCCCATCCCTAGCTTGGCATAGAAGCAACAAAATGAACTGCCAGGCCTGAAGGTGCTGGCAGACCATACTGAGTGTGGATGTATAGGGCTGGTGACCAACAAAGAGGCAAGAAATGACGTCTAAGTGGAGGCCCATATGGACAGATTCTACCAAGAACCATGTGGCACGGTGCTTGCCTGGGCCTTGGCACTGACTGAATCTCTCAGACCTGATGCAATTCTGGGCAAAGGGTGACCCTCACACTGACTGATATTTATTTTCCATTATCCTGTGGATCGGAGTCTCAAAACAGAAAATAAGTTGTTCTAGAAAATATAATCCTATGTTCTTATATACTTGAGTTTGTGGTCAAGAGCTAGTGGCATAGCTCCTGCAGCAGGTGCTGTTGCTGGTGCTCCTATACTCTACCCTCACTTATACCTACTTAGTGTACACTGGCTGACTCCCTACTGAAAACACCCACGCTGCTCTGTCTGAGGGCTTGCTCTGTCTAACAAAGCCTGTTTCACCCCTGCCCACCAGTGCCGCACGCCGGAAGTTCCAGGGAAGTAATGCCTCTCGCCGCCTCAAGAGCCCTCAACCAATGACTGGGCCAGAAGTTCCAGGGAACCAACGCTTCCCGCTCCCTCAAGAGCCCTCAACCAATGGCTGTGGTGAGTTGTTACACATATAGCCCACATCCCTTGCCCTTTGGGTGAAATAACTCTCAGGTGTATGGTCTATACTGTTTTCTTGAATTTCTCCAATGGGATTACACTCCAGTTACCCACAGGTGTAACTGGGTTGATAACACATCCTTTAGGTGACCTTCCCTCCCCTGCCTCACTTCCCTACTATCCTGCCTGTGTCTCCATCTCCCAAATAAACTACTACTTGAACCACATGACATTGCCAATGGCTGACCTTCTTTGCCTTATTAAAAAAAAAAAAAAAGGCAACTTTATATAGTTCAAACTAAAATTTAGCTCAAATCTCTGTCTCTGGGTCTGCTAAGACATTTATCTATATACTCCATCCAAGAATTGTCCCCTTGAGTTGCCACCCAGCCACCTCTGCGGTGGATCAGTGGGAGGAAACTGCTGAACCAAATCCAGGAGAATGAACCCCTGAGATATAGAGAGGACCAGTCTGCCTCCTCAGGTTCCACAGGACAGTGGGTCTCAGGAGAGGTGAGGCAAAACAACACAGAGGCTGCTTCAGGTTGGGGATATGCTCCACCCAGATATTACATATCACAGTGGGAAGTGTAGCCATAAAATGAGGACACCATGAGATAATAAAATGCTGTAATTGGAAATGTGATGAAGTGTTTGGAAGCAGAAGCCCTGGGTGTGGGCTGAAAATCTGCAAAAAGGAACATTTGTATGATCTCAGGAAAGTGACTGTGAAAAGCACCAGGGCCCTATTTGGCCTGATTCCAGGCCTGTCTCCTAGAGAACTCAGTCCCTTGGAGGTGGAGGGCCCTGGGCATATAAATGGTCTGGAGAACACTTTGGCTAAATCAGAACCCCGAACATAGGGACTTCCCTGGTGGCACAGTGGTTAAGAAACTAAGCCCGTGCGCCACAACTACTGAGCCTGAGAGCCACAACTACTGAAGCCTGCACGCCTAGAGCCCATGCTCCACAACAAGAGGAGCCACCGCAATGAGAAGCCCGCGCACCACAACGAAGAGTAGCCCCAACTAGAGAAAGCCTGCGCGTAGCAACGAAGACCCAATGCAGCCAAAAATTAATAAACAAACAAACAAACAAATAAATAAGAGCCCCGAACATAACATAGCACGTTAACCACCCAGCAAAATTAATCTGCCTCCATGGCTCAGAGGGTGTGGGGACCACCCCACTAGGCAGCAGGGCAGGAGCAGAACTTGGACCAGAAGCCAGGCCTGTTTCCACCCGAGCAGATGCTTTTGCCTGTAACCCACAGGAGGAAAAGCATTAACCTAGCAGTCCACTGCACAAGTTACACAAAATAATAATTACCCCGACTACCCATAATGTGCTTTGATATTTTCAATTCTATTGTTTCACATTTCTTAAATGCTGGACATGACACATGAACTGATTTCACAACTCACTTCTGGGCGGTGACCCACAGTTTGAAATACTGCCCTTGAATGTATCCAGAAATGAAAGGATGTGGACAGTAATGCTAGGCTTCTCCTAAATACTGTGTATTTACCATCAGCCTCCATGTCCCATTCAAGGCTGCAGAGAATGTTGGGCTGGGCCACGAGAGCCTCTAAAATTCTGTAAAGTGGACATAGAGAACAGACTTATGGTTGCCAAGAGGGAAGGGGGGGGTTGGATTGGGAGTTTGGGATTAGCAGATGCAAACTACTATAGATAAACGAGGACCTACTGTATAGCACAGGGAACTATATTCAATATCCTGGGATAAACCATAATGGAAAAGAATAGGAAAAAGAATTGTATATATATATATACATACATATATATGTGTATATATATGTATGTATATACAACTAATCACTTTGCTGTACAGCAGAAATTAACACAACATTGTAAATCAACTATACTTCAATAAATTAAAAAATAAAATAAAATAAAACTCCGTAAAGTGAAGGTGGTTCCTATTTCTTAATCCAGTGATTCAAACCAGGCATTGCCACTACTTTCACATTCTTTGCCACATCCCATACCACCTGTACTATGTATTATTGTGTGAATATTCTAAATCAACTCATCACTTTTTAAAACTTAAATACTCACACTAGCCTTGTCTTATGGAGTACTACTGGTAAAATCAAAGGTTTGGAGTTATTCCCTGATGCAAAGTAAAACAAAAACACAGTGATGAAAATAAAACATGCCTTCTGTGTTCCACGTTAAATCATAGAGCTAGTGGCCCTCCCTCCCCTGCTCTTTTCACAAGAAAATAATCCAGCCTCTGTATAGTTCAAGCTGTCCTTAACCCGTAGAAAGGCTTTGTCCTTCTGTCTGTCCACCTCTCCAATGATAATCAGCACTATTATCATGGCTAACGACATTTAAACTCATTTAATCTTCACACCAGCCCTATGAATTTCTCGGGTCACTCCATTTTACAGATGAGGAAGCAGGTATGGAGAGATCAGGCAGACTTGCCCATAGCTAGGAAGTGATGGAGCCAGGTTTTGAACACAGGTCGTCTAACAGCAGAGCCTATGTGCCTAACTACTGTGTTGTACTGCCCCCCTCTGAAGGTGCCCATCCCTAATGTCAGCCCTAGTGTTGCCTCTTACAGGACAGCTTCCTGGACTACCCGTCCCATAATATTGTTCTTCCTCTATTCCCAAAGCACTCACTTCTTGCCTGTTTAATTCATTTGTAGGTTAATCATAAACTACTTGGAGACACTGCCTCTACCAGGCTGGGAGCCTCGAAAGGACGGCTACATGTTATTCTTCTGTGTATCTCTGCGTCCAACAGCCTGTCTGAGGCATTGGAGGCCTTCAGTGTCTCTTGGGCCCTGTGATCTCTCCTTGTTATTTAACAAACACCCAGCACTCTCTGCAAGTCTCCAGCTCACAGGCTGGTTTCCAGTAAACCCTGGGAACAGTCAAAGGGTAGGGAAGATGAGTCAGAGACAATAGAATCAAGGGGTCTTAACCTGGGTCCACAGATTCCCAATGGACCCACGCCTAGTATGCAGGAGGTCTCTGAACTTAAATGGGAACAAGATTACATCCTTATTTTCACTGGCCTCTGATGGAAATTCAGCATTTCCTTCAAATGGAATTCGACCTGTGACTTTGTCACCAGTAAAGTCACTGATAGTTTCATTTCACATCACTATTATAGCAGACAATCTCAAAATATTTATACTCATCATTTCCTGGAAATTCTGGTCGTTTTCAGACTCACTGCTATATCTTGTATTTAAGACATCGGTAAAGAAACACATATATAGCATATACCATGCCACAGTAGGAAAAAATATCTTAGATCTGTATTTTAATAGGATTGGCATTTCTTGGCAATTTCAATAGGATCAGTAATCTTATGTGTTTTATTTTATACTTTTAAAAACATTATTTTGAGATGGGCCCATAGGCTTCACCAGACAGCCAGTGGAAGCCACGGTACAAAAAAAGGTTAAGAGCTGGGTTTGGAGCAAGACAGATCTGAGTTCAAACCTTAATTCTGCCATTTACAAACCAAGTTACCTGGGCCTCAGTTCCCTCATCTGTATAATGGGGATTACTACTTACCTTACTGAGTTAGCATCTAGCATCTGAATAAAGGTGATATCCAAACCCAGCCTAGACTGCCTCGTGAAGCAGACAAAGCCTGGGGATAGTGGAGCCCTCAGCTTCCCACCTCTCCTGTCAGAGAAGTCATTTGTCCCCCTCAGTGCGGCTGAGACCAGCTCCCTGTGGCAGGACAGAAAGGCTAACTTCAGACCCTTCTTAGATACTCTATCCCATTTCTGAGCCCAGAATCTGCACCCCACTCCCCAAATTGGCTGACATTATGTGTCTCACAGGAGGGGCCAGTCACCCTCCTTTAAACACTGACATACATTTCCACACTTTTCCACTGGGTGGAGCTAGTTCACACTCTTAATCTGTCAGCAGGACCAGGAGCAGAGCCAGAACATTTCGGAGTTGGGACCATCCCCCAACCCAGCCCCTGCTTCCTGACGCTCCCCCCGCTCCCGCCCCCAACCACCCTAATTGAGCCTGACGTGCAGAAAAGTGCCCCCTCTGTGCTCCTTTCCAGTAACCCACTACTCTTAGAATGGTGGTGACTATCCTGACTTTTAATATCATAGATTAGTTTTGCCTGTTTTTAAACTTTATTTAAACATAGTCATATTGAACATATTCTTTTGTGTTCGATTTCTTTTGCTCAACATTATGTTTGTGAGAGTACATGCCACTGTAGTTCATTTATTCTCATTGCCCTATAGGTTCCATTGGGTGAATATTCAATAATTTATTTGTCTGTTTATTGTTGAGTCGGCATTTGAATAGAGTCCAGTTTAGGGTTTGCTTTGTGGTTGCTCCCTGGAGGATGGTATCCATGCCTCCACCCATCCAAAATTGGTTTGGAGCTGGAGACTAATGATGCAATACACTCACAAGAGGATTTGAAAGATTAGTAACATAGCAAAGCTTTCTGGGGAGAGCAAGGCCCACATTCAAACCAGCCTGCTTGGCTTAAGCAGAAGGGGCAAGTGGCTCTAGTTTTTACAGTGGTTGGGGAGAAGACTCCCTCTCCCACTGGCTGAAGTTTGAGTGGTCTTAATATCCCACTCATGTCAAGGAAGCAAGTACCCGGGTTTTCTTATTGGCATGTCCAGGAGTGGGGCAAAAAAAGGAAAAGGGGAGTGATGGGGCTTGCAGGCTATCATGATCAAACATCAAAAATAGAATCAGAGGGCTTCCCTGGTGGTGCAGTGGTTAAGAATCCACCTGCCAATGCAGGGGACACGAGTTCGAGCCCTGGTCTGGGAAGATTCCACATGCCATGGAGCAACTAAGCCCATGTGCCACAACTAACTGAGCCTGTGCTCTAGAGCCCGCGAGCCACAACTACTGAAGTCCATGAGCCACAACTACTGAAGCCCGCTCGCCTAGAGCCTGTGCTCTGCAACAAGCGAAGCCACCACAATGAGAAGCCCATGCACCGCAACAAAGAGTAGCCCCCGCTCGCCACAACTAGAGAAAGCCCGCGCACAGCAACGAAGACCCAACACAGACATAAATAAATAAATAAATAATAAAATAAAATAAGGTACTAAAAAAAATAGAATCAGATTCTTTATTACACCATTACTACAAGTAGTACTGCTATGAACATCCTTGTATAAGCCTTTTGGCAAATATTACTCATTTCTCATGGGTGTCTCTAGGAGTGCAGTTGCTGGGGAATATGTTTGTCTTGGGTAAATACTGCCAAATAGTTTTTCAAAGTGATTGTACCAAATTACATTCCATTCAACATGCCAGTTTGTCTATCCACTCTGCAGCTGAGGCACATTTGGTTTGTTCCCAGTTTTCTGTGATTACAAATAAAGCTGCTATAAACATTCATATGCAGGTTTTGGGGTGAATATAGGTTTTCATTTCTCCTGGGTAAAAACTAGGAAAGAAACAGCTAGGTTGTATGGTAAGTATATGTTTAGCTGTGTAAGAAACCAGGCAAATCGTTTTCCAAGGTGGCTGTACCATTTTGCATCTCCACCAGCAAAATATGCGAGTTCTAATTGCTCCACAATCCCCTAAGAACTTGGATTGGTCAGTCTTTACTTTTAGTCATTCTACTAAGTGTGAAGTAGTATTTCATTGTGGTATTTATTTGCATTTCCTTAAGAACTAATGACATTGAACATATATGGATGCCAACTTGCCATCCATATATCTTCTTTCGTGAAATGTCTTTTCAAATCTTTCGTCCATTAAAAAAAAAAAAGGCTGTTTTCTTACTACTGAGTATGGAGGGCTCTCTGTTTATCTTGGATATAAGTTCTTTATCAGGTATATGGTTTGCACATATTTTCTCCTAGTTTGTGACTTGTGTTTTCATTATTGTAACAGTGTCTTTTGAAGAGCAGTAGTTCTTTTTTTGTTTGTTTGTTTGTTTTTTGTTTTTATTTATTTATTTATTTTATTTTTGGCTGTGTTGGGTCTCCGTTTCTGTGTGAGGGCTTTCTCCAGTTGCGGCGAGCGGGGGCCACTCTTCATCGCGGTGCGCGGGCCTCTCACTATCGCGGCCTCTCTTGCTGCGGAGCACGGGCTCCAGACGCGCAGGCTCAGTAATTGTGGCTCACGGGCCTAGTCGCTCCACGGCATGTGGGATCTTCCCGGACCAGGGCTCGAACCCGCGTCCCCTGCATTGGCAGGCAGACTCTCAACCACTGCGCCACCAGGGAAGCCCCAGAGCAGTAGTTCTTAATTTTAGTGGAGTACAAACAATTTTTTTCTTTTATGGGTTGTGCTTTTCGTGTCTTATCTAAGAAATCTTTGCTTACCCTCAGGTCACAGAGATTTCCTCCTATGCTTTCTTCTAGAAATTTTATAATTTCAGGTTTTACATTTAGGCCTGTGATTAATGAACCTATATTACCAAAACTTCAGAAGGTATTATTTGAAAGGGGGTTCCGATATTGGACATATTGAAAGAGGTCAGAGTTTATGTCCAGTAAAACACTGAAGCTATATAAGGAGGGCCACAGTTTCTGTGCATAGAGTCAAAAGTTAAGGATTTCTGCTAATCCAGAGTTTATCTTTCAGAAGAAATGGCGTGAAGTTCTAGGGATGATGGGGGCTGCTTTCCTCCCTGTATCCTCCCTTTGATAGATGTACCATCTACATACAGTACATATTTGGTAGCCTACAAATATGCCCTTTCAGGCTATAAATAATTTCACAGTCTTGGCTTTGTTTCTCTGCTCCTCAGAGAGCCATTTGTTTGGCCTTTCAAAAAGTTAAGAGTTGGGAGGGAGACTTGTTTAATGTAACATGACAAGCAAACCCTAAGTAGCATAACAAATACATAGAGAGTTCATCTTGCAATCAGGATAATTAAATTTTTTTTTTCAATTTTTGGCTGCGTTGGGTCTTCATTGCTGCACGTGGGCTTTCTCTAGTTGCGGCAAGCGGGGGCTACTCTCCGTTGCGGTGCGCGGGCTTCTTATTGTGGTGGCTTCTCATTGCAGGGCACAGGCTCTAGGCATGTGAGCTTCAGTAGTTGCAGCACGTGGGCTCAGTAGTTGCGACACGCGGGCTCAGTAGTTGCAGCATGTGGGCCCTACAGCACGCGGGCTTCAGTAGTTGTGGCATGCAGGCTCAGTAGTTGTGGCGCACGGGCTTAGTTGCTCTGTGGCATGTGGGATCTTCCCAGACCAGGAATCCAACCCATGTCCCCTGCATTAGCAGGCAGATTCTTAACCACTGTGCCACCAGGGAAGTCCTAGGATAATTTGTAATGAATAACTTTTAACAATTGTCCACCAATGTCCAGGATCTACCTGAACCAATAGAAGGATTATTCCTCTTATGAAGTGAAGAACCTGGGATACTTCTTTAATTTTAGAGGTTATCTTTTTCTATCTACCTTGAGCCACAGTTAAAGTTCATGAGCTATTTTATTCTTCCTTTACAGAGGCAAAAGACAACTTGGTTTGTGAAGCCCCAATGGCATTAGTTGCATTAGGCCTTGTTCTAGAATTCCCACAGGTTTTACAATGGGCTTTGCAAGTTAAAAAACAAACAAACCAGTTCTGAGGATTAGCACTAGAAAAAGGACATAAAACCAAATGTTCCTATAGGTGAGTAGTTCTCTATATTACAAAGCAGCTAACCAGCAAACATGCTATGTCAGGGAGGATCCATGTCTTACTTAGGTAGCCTTTAGGTGAGGGAAATTTTTATAGCATTTAGCACACTGTGTCCCAAACGTGGAATAAGCAGCAATCAGAGAACTTTAGAGACAATGCTAAAGTCTGTTGTGCATCAACTGCCAGGTGGTCATGGGTCACCACTGAAAAAGACATTTGAAGGAGAAGCTATGATGGAAAGGGGCAGGGAAGAGGGACCCTCCTGATATGCAGCAGTAAACTATGGTGGTAAGCAAGGTGAGGACTTAAGAATCCTATAGTACTAGCCCGGCAGTCTTCTCTTTCACACGCTGGACCTGAGGGTATTTATCTGGCATCTCCACACAGTCCCACACTTTGTGGTCTTCACTCAGTGCATCTTGAATGCCACAAAGTAACCCCCTTTTCTTTCTAGGCTAAAGCTTCCCAGGGCTTTGGTGGTCTCTATGAATTGTATCCAGATTTACCTTGTTTGCTATCAGTTTTGATGTAGTTGTGGCTGGTCACCCTTGCATCCTTGAGGATGGTCTACAGCCTCACAGAGCCATAGGGATGGCCAAGAGAACATCATAGGGCTCTTTCCATCTAGGTTCTTTATTGAAATTCCTTTTCATAGACCCTGTATCCTGCTAGAACATGCGTGCTATATGGATTCTAGGGTAGCCTGGGCTGCAAAGGAACCCAGGACATAACTGAGTACTTGACAAAAAGAATGCAAAAGACAAGTAAGAAAGCTCTCAGGGTTGGAGTGACACTACTGGAAAACCAGCTAGATAACAGTGTTGATATGGCTTGAGTCTCGAGATCTGGTAGATTGAAGAATTGCAGCGTCAGAATTCATCTTGATCTTGTAAGGGTTTCAGGCCATGTAAAGCTCCCTTGTTGCTGTTTTATTTAGTTTTCCTTAGTGCCATAATTTTGCTTCTAGCTCACCAGAGCTTTGGAAGTTGGAAGGGACGTGTGGTTTGTAATGTATACACGTTTGAAAAGTTGTCCCATAAAATGAGAACATTAGTCTGAGTTTAGATACAAGTCTAACTTTTCCCAGACAGGAATGCATTTTTCGAATTCTTCTGACTGTGGTAACATCTGCCTTCCACTAGGGGTCGCCTCACACTACCCATAGAATAAGCCTAACAACTCAGATCCAGTGGACAACTCCTAACGATTGGATCATATTTTTTGGGTGACAGACGAAAGGCAGTACACATAAGATAAAAACCAATAAATTGGAAAACCCAGGTCAAGCCTAGCATTTTTTATTCTATCATGCTCCTTCATTTGATAGGCAGGGAGGAGAAGGAGGGACCTGCGACCACAGGTTGCCCATCTTGGTGGAGGCTATAAATAGGTAGCACAGGATAGGAACCTGCTAGTGTGTGGGCAGCCTTTTCTGTATCAGGGCCCCATTTTGTAGAGGCTCTTCGGTGGTTCTTACATTGGAAAGTGACAAGGGGCTAGAGACCAGAACAGGGAGCTTATAAATGTATTCACACAATGGCCTGCTTCATCTCAAGCATTTCTCTTTATGGACTTCAACTGCTTTAAATAATAAACAAAGCTTTCCTGGGGAGAAATTCATACTTATAAATCCCATACACTAAACTTTAAATGTTAGGAATCTAAAGGGCTCTTAAATGTCTCAATATTAAGAATAATTTAGTAAGATTTCACCTTAGAAAAATGTATATTGCTCAAACATTTCAAACCAGTTACAAAGCTGTCATTCTACCAGACCAAACCCACCCTTCCTGTGACAAATATATAAAGCATCAAATATATAAAGCCACTTACTTACTTCACACACAAAAAATATTAATGCTAATGGGTCTCTTCTCTTAAATATTTCTATGCTTTATTCTGAAGCTTCCCAGGTTAAAAGATGTTTACCCACCTAAGGAAGGAAGTTACCATACCAGTGTCTGCTAGCAGACTGTTGGGCTGGGAGGCTGAGAATCTTATTGAGAACCCATGGGCAACACCAAACTCTATATATGATTATGTTAATGACACCAAAATGCCAAAGTGGTAATAATTGGGTGAAATAATATAATATAATATAATATAAATATAATATACAATATCTTGGATTTTCTTTAAAATACTCTAGGAGAAAAAAGAAAACGTTGGGACTTCCCTGGTGGCGCAGTTGTTAAGAATCTGCCTGCCAGTGCAGGGGACACAGGTTCGAGCCCTGGTCCGGGAAGATCTCACATGCCGCGAAGCAACTGAGTCCTTGTGCCACAACTACTGAGCCTGTGCTCTAGAGCCTGAGAGCCACAACTACTGAGCCCGCGCACCACAATGAAGAATAGCTCCCGTGTGCCGCAACTAGAGAAAGCCCGCGCACAGCAACGAACACCCAATGCAGCCTAAAATTAATTAATAAATAAATAAAAGAAAAGTTAATACATAAATATATACCTAAATACATAAATAGGGCAGTGATCATCTAGTCCACTTCCCTGGGTTCAAGTTTTATGTTATGCATTTTTCTCCCTAAAAGTCCACAGCTCTTAGCCATGTTGATTTTTTGACTCAGTTTCAAAATCTTAAGATACATAAATGTATATATGTTAAGATATGTAAATACCTTTACATAAATATCTCTAGAGACCCTTGAACTTGAAGACCTGATGGAACTGTGCATTCTTTCATATTCATAGGACTATGTAACTCTTGAGGATCTTTAAAATTAGATCCAATTGGATTTTGGATATTTTATATATATACATATATATATGTTTGGTTTTTTTTTTGGCCGCGCCACGCGGCATACAGGATCTTAGTTCCCCAACCAGGGATTGAACCTGTGGCCCCTGTAGTGGGAGCGTGGAGTCCTAACCACTGGACTGCCAGGGAAGTCCTGGATTTTGGATATTTCACATGGTTTTCTTCTGACTCAAGAGCAGAACGTATAGGTTCATGCTACTAATATTCCCTTTGAGTCAGAAAATGTCTCCTAACTGCTATTTTTAACAGTTTCTGTATTCTTCATGACACCAATAAACGAGTTAATAACATGACTGAGTAGCAAACTCAACAGTAATGCTCAACAGTGTTTCTACTTAAATTCTTGATTCTGTGATTGTACTTCCTTTTCTTTTATACTGAAAATCTTGATTCCTAAAATAATACACACAATCACTACTATGTTCATTCTAATACAAGAAAATGGTTTTAAAATACCATATTACTATGATCAATAAAGCTACAGAATAAAGTCTAAGATTTTTTATGCAGTTTCTTTTTTAAACTGTCTCCGAAAGTGTCACTCCCATTAAGTATGTGTGGGCAAACCATGTTCTAGAGGTGTGCTGTCCAATACAGTAGCCACTGGCCATATGTGGCTATTGAGCACTTGAATGCCCGAATTGAGAAGTGGTGCAAGTGTAAAGCACACACTAGATTTCAAAGACTTAGCACAATAAAAGAATGTAAATATCTCATTAATAATTTAATATTGATTATATCTTGACAATATTTTCAATATTTGGGCCTTGACTGGCAAGGAGGACTGCCCCACAACTGGAGTATTAGTAGGCAGAAGATAAAGAAACCACGCATTCATGCAGATGAAATTTGCCCTCCAGCACCCCCTACTGATAGACTTAACCCTGAACCTGCTGACAGGGAGAAATGTTCTAATATCACAAGCAAAGCAATGAAGGGTGGATTTGGAATAAGGTGGCATTAAGTGACAACTGGGACACCTCTAAAGGTAGGAGGGCTTGATCTTTTGCTATCAGGGGCTTTTTACAGGTACATAAAAGACTTCCCAGAAAAGAATTTCACCAATAGCCTTAATGAGGTTTTGCCACTTCTGCTGGGTGGAAATTTCCTTGTTTTCTCACAGATCTCTGACTCAGTCTGGCAATGATGAGAGTTTGTTTGTTTTGCCTTAAACATTTCGGGAAATGATGGTCCCAGGATCAGTCTTGGAACTTCTGGGCCATCTCTGGTATAACCAATTCCAAATTATACAAAACAGGACCAAAATGTTTTAAATTAACTGACTGGAGAGACGCTGGAGTTTCCTTCCTGACCCAGACAGAAGCATCCATAGAACATTTATCTAACCTAAAGGGAAAGAGAGTACACCTGATTTAGAGGGGTCTGAGAGGAGAGGGTTACAACAGAGGTCAAACAGATAGGCCAACAGGTTTAATTTATGATGCTTGCCAGAAGCAACAAAACCTTTCTGAAAAGTAAACCAGCCCAGGGACAGACCTTAGGTACAGCGTCACCAGGAGTGGAAGGTAAGGGAGGAGAACATAAAAGTAAGACATTCAGGGATCTCATGAGCTGGGCACCTGCTGCTTCATCCTACATCATACCTCTGTTCTTCTGCTGTGTTGCTCTATATCCCGCTGACTATGCCAAATCGTCAGGGGTGGCGGAGTCACAGACAAAATTTCAAAGCAAGATGTTGTCACTCGTAGGGACTACACTGCAGAAGAAAAGAAGGGAGAATAGGGTCATGGTAGATGGGCCTCTGCCCCAGACTCCTCCTGTCTCCCCTTATGTTCCCTGGGGCAACTTATAGTTGAGGGACACCACTTCAAGTTTCTGCCATGTCCTGTTCTGTATCCCTTTTGCCTCTCAGTTGACACAATGGAGAGACGACTCAAAGAGGAAAGCCACGTGGTGAAAGGACAAAGTGCAGGGGGCTGGTAGTCAATAGGCCTTTCTAGTCCCAACTCTGAAATTGGCGTTTTGTAGGAATAAGGCCTCTCTGGGTTTCAGGGCCTTTATCTGTAAAGTTAGAGCTGTTCGAACTCCAGGGCCCTATCAGAAAAGTCAAACGATGAAAGAGCTGACAGAGCTAGGATTTGGGGAAAAGGTGAAGAGAAAAAACAGCAGAGACAAAAGCCCTTGGCCTGATCTTCTGGTATTAGCATTGGGGAAGGTGACTCACTCTGGCCCACCCAGAATTGCCCATTATTCCTGGCCCACCACTCCCATTTTCTCCCCTGACCTCCTTGGGAAGAGAATTTCTGGTAAGTCATAGACAGACTGCCTTAGTCATCAACTCAATAGGCGCTATTGCCTAGAGCACAGTCACATGGATGACTTATGTGCACTTAGTAAGCTGATCTTGTTGAAAAGCTGTAAGACTCCTGACACACCTATGTGGACACGAAGACAGCAATTTTCCTGTGCCTTGCCTCTACCAAAGCCCAGGTTTACAGCCTCCTAGGTACTTTGCACTGGTCAAATAACATGTCTTATACATCGAGCCTCTGTGGCCCTCTCACCAACCCTCATCTCTTCTCTCGTTCTGTCCATCCAAAGCTTGCCCATTCTTCCACCCTGCTCAAGTCTGTTATCCCCCCAGACTAGCTCTGTCCCTTCTCTAATTCTCCAATATCAGGTGGCTTGATGTTCCCCTCCCCCAGGAGTGTTCTGCCCAGTAGTGTTCTGACTAGCTGTCAATAAATGGGACCATGAAGACTGTAACAAAGATATTACTCACTTGGTCAAATATTACACACAACTATGGGCCAGCCCTTATATCATCCTCCTGTTTTATTTAGTGTGCACCACCAAAATTGTAGGTACTTCATAATATAATTTTATTTTCTAATATAATTCTATTTTCAGAGGTTTCTAGAGAAAACAGTTTACATTCTGGCTTGAAAACTGTCCTTACTACACTGTATTCCTGACAAGAAGCCTCCAGAAATACCCTAATTAGCCCCTGAAATCATTGGTCTTTAATCCTAAGTTAGACAGAATAAAATATCTAACTGGTCTGTGGGATGAATTCACCTCTCCAAATCTCGTAGCCTCAGACCTTCCCAGAACATTCATAGATAGGTGGGCTCTGGGAAAATAATAGGCCTCAGAAAATAATTTATTTTGATTCCACCAGAAGTGACCCTTCTCAGGATGAACTTGATCTGACTTTCCGTACCCGACATCAAAATGTAATGTAAGTATCCTGTGACCTATCCCACTGAGATTAAAGCTTCTGACTAGAGCTCTTTCCCTTCCTTATTGACTTTACATATATTCTTTCAGGCTTATAGTTTCTTTTATGGGGAAGATTGAAGGGTGTTTGGTAGCTAAAAAGCAATTCAATTTCCCCTTGCCACCCAAAATTGGCAAACAACCATCATCAAGTCCTTAGTGGGCCTTCTCCCTGTGGGTGAGAGTGTCCAAGCGGAAGCTGGGTGATCAGCTGCCAGAGGGTTCCACACTGATCGACAACTGGGAATCAGGAGTCCTGAGGGTTGTTCCAACCTCACAGCTCTGTAAGTCTCTTTCCCATGCACAGAGAGAGACAGAGACAAAGCGGACAAGCCCAACTCCTAGAGCCCTTGTATTGGCACTTGGTCAGATCCTGTGTTAAAGGTTTCTCGTGCAGATGTACTGTCTTCTTAACTAAGCTGTAGGTTCCCCAGAGGCAGAGTGCCCAGCCTTTCTTTTCCTGTTCTACTCTCTACAGTATACAGACTAGGGTTCAATGTTTAAAAGGTATTCAATAACCCCCAAATTCTCTCATCTTTTTAGTGGCATGCTTTAAAGTCACTAATGAATACTGCATATTCAGGGATATGGAGATACACTTAAGACTTGGTCCTTGCACAAAAGAAACCCATAACATCAGCATGTAGAAAGACTGACTTGTAATAAAGGTTATATCACAGTTATGGGTGTTGGCATATCTATATATCATAGTTATGGGTGACAAGTTCAAATGAAGAAATTGTACATTTTTGCTGGTGAGATGGATGAAGAAAGACTTGACAGATGAAATCCTTTGGACCTTTTACCAGGTGAAAGTGAATGCCTAAAAACTTGGATAGAACACTCCACTCAATGACAGCAGGGTACACATTCTTCTCAAGTGCACATGGAGCATTCTTCAGGATAGACCGTATGTTAGGCCGTAAAACAAGTCTCAATAAATTTAAAAGAACTGAAATCATACAAAGTATGTTCTCTGACCACAATGGAATTAAATTAAATCAACAACAGAAGGAAATTTAGGGGATTCACAATTATGTGGAAATTAAACAACATATTTCTAAGTAACCAATGAGTCAAAGAAGAAATCACAAGGGAAACTATAAAATACTTTGAGATGAAAGAAACCAAAAACAAAATACAAAAAACTTATAGGATACAGTGAAAGCAATGCTTAGAAGGAAATGTATAGCTGTAAATGCCTAGGTTAAAAAAGAAAAAAGACCTCAAATCAATGAATTAACCTTCCACCTTAAGACCCTAGAAAAAGTAGAGCAAACTAAACACAAAGCAAGCAGAAGGAAAGACAAAACAAATATTAGAGCAGAAATAAATGAAAGAGAGAACAAAAATACAACAGAGAAAAAAAAATTTTAAGTTGTTCTTTGAAAAGATCAACAAAATTGACAAAATTGAAAAAAAAAAAGGAAGAAGGAAAAAAAGGGAGAAGACTCAAATCACTAAAATCAGGAATAAAAGAGGGATTATAAAAAAGGAATAAAAAGGATTGTAAGGGAATACTATGAACAATTGTATGCCAACAAATTAGATAATTTAGAAGAAATGCACAAATTTCTAGAAACATACAAACTACCAAAACCGTCTTAGAAGGAAACAAAAAATCTGAATAGGCCTATAATAAAGGGATTGAATTAGTAATCAAAAAACTTCCCATAAAGAAAAGCCCATGATCCGATGGCTTCACTGGTGACTTCTACCAAACATTTAAAGAACTACCACCAATCCTTTCAAAATCTATCAAAAAACAGAAGAGGAAGGAACACTTCCCAACTCATTCTATGAACCATTATTACTCTGATACCAAAATCCAACAAAGACATTACAAGAAAAGAAAACTGCAGACCAATATCCCTTGTGGATATAGTCACACACACACACACACACACACACACACACAAACAATTCAACAAAATACCAGCAAACCAAATCTAACAACATATACTACACACCATGATAAATTGGAATTTTTTTCCACGAATGCAAGGTTGGCCCAACGTATTAAAATCAACCAATGTAATACACCATATTACTACAATAAAAGACATAAACCACATGATCATCTCAGTAGATGCAGAAAAAAGCATTTGACAATCTTCAACACCCTATGATATGATAAAAGCATGCAGTAAACTGGATAGACACTTTTCCAAAGAAACATCAAATGGCCAATGAGCACATAAAAACATACTCAACATTATTAGCGTCAGGGAAATGAAAATCAAAACCACAATGAGATACCTCTTTACACCCACTGGGATAGCTATAATCAAAAAGATGAACAATAATATGTGGATGAGGATGCGGAGAAACTGAAACCCTCATTCATTGCTGCTGGGAATGTAAAATGGTACTGCTCCTCTGGAAAACAATTTGGTAGTTCCTTAAAAAGTTGAACATGGGGGAATTCCCTGGTGGTCCAGTGGTTAGAACTCTGCGCTTTCACTGCCTAGGGCGTGGGTTCAATCCCTTGTCAGGGAACTAAGATCCCACAGCCAAGTGCCATGACCAAAAAAAAAAAGTTAAACATAAAAGTTACCATATGATCCACCAAGGTATAGGTATACACCCAAGAAAATTGAAATTATATATATGTCCACAGAAAAAACATGTATATGACTGTTCCCAATAATTTTATTCATAATAGCCAAAAAGTAGAAACAATCCAAATGTCCATCAATTGATGAATGTATAAACAAAATGTGGTTTGTGTGTACATATATATGTGTGTGTACACACACACACACACATATATATATATATATATATATATATATCTGTGCATTGGAATATTATTTAGCCATCAAAAAGGAATGAAACACCTATACATGCTACAACATGGATGAACCTTGAAAGCACTGTGCTAAGTGAAAGAAACAAGATACAAAAGTCCACATATTATATGATTCCATTTTTTTTTAACATCTTTATTGGAGTATAATTGCTTTACAATGGTGTGTTAGTTTCTGCTTTATAACAAAGTGAATCAGTTATACATATACATATGTTCCCATATCTCTTCCCGATTCCATTTTTATGACATATCCAGAATAGGCAAATCCATAGACAAAGAAAATAGATTAGTGATTGCTTGCCTGGGCCGGTGGGGAGGTTGGGGGGAGACAGAGGGCGACTGAGCGTGATAGTTAATGTGTATCACCCAGATTTGGCATGATAAAAATGCTGGTCTGGAATTAAAGCTGACGGTTATACAACTTTGTGAATATATTAAAAACCACTGAATTGTACACCCTAAAGGGGTGAATTTTATGGTATGTCAATTACATTTCAATGTTTTAAAACTCAGATAAGTGACAGAATCGGAATCAGTGTGATATACTTAGCATAGAACAAAGTGGAACTAAACTTTAACTTTTATTTGATCATTTGTTGCAATAATGTTAAGGAAGAAAAGCAGAGCACGAGATTCAATGGATTGTAGTAATTCATTCTGCATAAGTTTAATGGAGTTCTTGCCATCCTATGTAACTATGCCAGTTGCTTCAGAGTGTACAAAGCTGAATGGTGCTCAGCTCCTCTCCAAGGGTCTTAGAAGCTTATGGAGAGGTTAGAAGAGGACACAGTGGACTGATAGCCCAAAGAGGGCTGGTTCTGCTTGTCTACTCAAGCATTGCGTATGTCAGAGCAGGCCACCAGGCTTCCATTTCTGGGAGCCCCAGATAGGCCTCCCTGGAAAGACAATGACTGGTGAGATGAAGGCTAACAGGCTGCCCCAGAGACACTTGATTAAGTTACAGAATGAAACCACACCTTGATCTCTCAGATGAGAGAGAGAGAGAGAGAGAGAGGGAGAATGGGAGGAGGGAGCACAAGAGCACAGCTGTGGGCCCTTCTGTCCGGGGCCCTTGACTGAGAACAGGGAAGGACTGGGTCAGATTACTCTGACCCCTGACTTAGCTTAGTACAAGTTCCTCTAGACAAGAGGGTAGGGGAGGGGTGCTGTAAGACAGAAAAACTCAAACATAAGAGTTGTCACACTACAGGTTTTATCAGAGATTAAGAAAACAAGGGGAAGGGGTAACTTGTACAAGGGTTGTACTTGAAAAAGCACAACCTGGGTGGGAAGAGATGTCCTTCCTCAACTTCAACAAAGTGAAAAAGAACAGAGGCACAGCCTGGACTGTATGGGGCCTGATAGAATAATGGGGCGTAGCTTAGCACCAAGTGATAGGAGACGGGACAGCATCACGCATAAACACCAGAGTGAGCATGACAGTTGACTCATGTCATGGGAACAGCAATGTGGAGGAGACACAGCTACGATCACAGGGATGAAAAGAGACGTAAGACTGGCATATAGTGGATATAGCAGGAAGATCCTAGCTTTCTTGATGGGAGCAGATTGGAGTAATAACTCTTCTGTTACCATTTTTATCATTAGGTGTGCTTCCCTGACTCTTCATATCTGAGTGGGGCCCCGAGAAACTAAGGTTACACAGAATACAAAGCAAAATGCTAGAAATGGCTCAACAAAATATAAAGTGCTGGGGAAAGGGAGTGTGTTTCAAAAGAAAAATGGGTAGCATCAGGGAATTCCCTGGTGGTCCAGTGATTAGGACTTGACACTTTCACTGCTGTGGCCCGGGTTCAGTCCTTGGTTGGGGAACTAAGATCTTGCAAGCCGCAAGGCGTGGGCAAAAAAAAAAATAAAAGAAACAGAAAAAGGGGCAGCATCAGCTTGAAGATCAGGAAAGATTTTATTTACAAAGGTAGTGGCATATGAAGTTGAAAGGATACAAAAGACTTTAAAAAGTGTTTTCTGATCACGATAAATTTGGTTTGATAAATACAGAAAAGAAAAACAGAGAAAAAAATGAAAATCACAAATCATTATTCTATATTCAGATAAAACCATCATTAACATTTGAGGGGGGACTTCCCTGGTGGTGCAATGGTTAAGAATCCACCTGCCAATGCAGGGGACACAGGTTCGATACCTGGTCTGGGAAAATTCCACAGGCCGCAGAGCAACTAAGCCCGTGTGCCACAACTACTGAGCCTGCGCTCTAGAGCCCATGAGCCACAAATATGAGCCCATGTGCCACAACTACTGAAGCCTGCACGCCTAGAGCCTGTGCTCTGCAACAAGAGAAGCCACTGCAATGAGAAGCCCTTGCACCGCAACGAAGAGTAGCCCCCGCTCGCCGCAACTAGAGAAAGCCTGCACGCAGCGACGAAGACCCAACACAGCCAAAAATAAATAAAATAAATTTTTTTTAAAAATAAATAAAAAAAAAAATAATAAAATAAATAAATAAATAAATAAATAAATTACATTCCCCTTTCAAAAAAAAACACATTTGAGGGGTATACCTTTCCTCATTTTATTTATTTATACCTCTATCTATTTATAAATATCTGTAATATCTATAAATATAGATATACAGATATGAAAGTGCATGTGTTTGTGAATATATACATACATATATATACCTACATCCACACACATACACACACATATTTCAAAACAAAAGTTGTGACTGATAGGGATTCTAACAGGGGAAATGGAAGGTAAGAGAAAGACCAGGCACAGGCAAGGAAAAGAAAGCACAGAGGCAATGGAACCTTCCAGAAAGAGTATGAGCTAAACAGGACTGGATTCAAATCCTGCCTCTGCTTCTATGGAAACATAAGCAAGTTACTTAACCATGCTGAACCTCAGTTTCCTCATGTGTAAAATGGGGATAATAACATTTACTTGATTGAGCTGTTTTAATGATCACTTGAGTACATCAAGTACGTAGCAGTGTGCCCAGAGAATGGGAGGCGCTGAGCGTGTGCTGGTGTTGTACAGCAGGCTGTTTGGTGCATGTGGTGTTGCTTGTTTCTGATGTAAGATACTTGCAGGTAAGAGGGAGGCCAGGGACACTCTCTCACTATAGCTCACGGATCACAAGGATTCCAGATCCCAGCTAAAGGAAAGAGCGAACTGCCCTTAAGCAACAACTCACACAATTTCAGGAGAAATCACGATCTGCGCAGGACACCTAATGCTTAGCCATCTCATGGCCTGTCATTTCCCTCTAATCAGACATACTGTACTAGGCGACAGGCCAAGGTTATGAGGTCACTTTTTCTACAGTTATTTTAATACTCATCATTCTAGAAACTCTTCTGACTCTCATAAAACAAAGTAGCAGAAGGACTTTGATGGCTAGCACTTGTCTGCTGATTCACTGAGTGAACTTGGGTCAGGCACGTAATCTTTCTTTTCCGGTTTTTCCAGAAACAGGGTAGGCGGATTCCTGTCCCTGAGCAAAAGCATCAGCACAGGGAGAGTAATTCAGGGCCACCAATTTGGGTGAAGTGTCTGTCTGCATAATCCATTTTTCTCTCAGAGTTATAGAAGTAATTGTCTGTCCATCCATCTCTGGCAAAGGAGACCATTATCCTGTCCTTATTGAGATATGGATCTAATTTAGATGTTGGCTACGTTTATGAGCCCTCAATTCATTAAGCCATCAGGACAAACAGATAGTGCCTCACAATCAGTGTCACGGCAAAATGACTTGGAGGACCTGGAGATCAGTCAATAGAAACCAATTTGCAGTGCCATTGAGTATGAGAGTGCCTTCCATAAGAGGCACCTCATTCTCAGAGAATTAGCAGGCTGTAAAAATAGCCCTAAATCATTTTTGGGAGAGACAGAGTGGGGGGAAGCAGACAGGCCATCAGTATCCAAGGCAGTGGGGGAGAGGAGAGGAGGGTTCTGAAAGGGAGACTGTCAATGGTGGGTGATCAGGAGAATTAACAAGCCACAGGAGCCCACAGTCCCTGCCCAGCTACTGCAGCCCCAGTAGCTGAAATGCAGCTAGAGTCCCTGAACTCAGGTACTCACCTCTGCAGAGAGATAGTCTTGAGTCAACAAGTATTTTCCACGTGCAGCACACCATCAGGTGCTGTGGGCGAAAATGTTTAGCAGAGGTTCTGATGCCAGGGTGCTTGTAACCCAACGTTCATGCATAACCACGGTACTCTCCATCATACCAAGTACCAGGAACCAGCTGGGGAGCCCAGGTGGAAAATCAGATTTATCCTTTGTGGTGGAAAGAGCTGTTCACCTGTGGTGGACAGAAAGCTTTTGCTTCCAGTGATCAATTCTTTCTTTGCACAATCTAGTCAAATTACCTGTACAAATACAGATTATAAAAATAAGTCGATCTTTTCAGTTATATAGCTTATATAAGATTACAAATTTTCTAATTTTTAAAATCAGGATATAAACCACATAAAACTAAAAGACCAAATTCTGCTTACTCATTCTCTACTAAAAGACACATTTAATAAATTATATAGGATATAAAATTATATAAATTTTTTGGTCATTGTATGATCTGCATTACCGTTTTCTTTTTTTTTATTTTTATTGGAGTATAGTTGATTTACAGTGTTGTGTTAGTCTCAGGTGTACATAAAATTATATAAATTTTTAAGACGAGATGGTTGTGCTGTTAATTCCAAATCCAATTATCTCCAAAGCAAGGGAATGAGGCAGGAAGGTTTCAGCTCAGTTAGAGAAGTTCCGTGCCCACCCCCCTCCAAATAACTAACAGGAAGAACAAAAAGGAATTCTGAGGAGCTTCAGTGAATCCAAGATCCATTTTTTAGTGACAACTGCACGGCTTTTTGTTGGAAAATATTGTCAGTGAAAACAGTCTTGCATCAAGCGTAAAATGATGTAAATGTATTTCCTTATTTAATCTGTTTAAGTGCTTTCCTGTATAAATGATCCTCTCAACATCACTGGGCCAGTTTGGTCAGAGCACAGTACTATGAGAGTGAAGGCACAGTCTCACCTCTGCCACCGATCTTCAGAAGGCTGGCCCCTTGTCATTCAGTTATCTGCCCACATGTCACTGGCTACGTGTGCACAAAAGTAGGAGTAGCATCAAGGATTTACCCAGGTTTCATGTTCGGTTAATGGGATGGAAAGCAGTTCTACCAACCAAGTCAGGGAATTTAAAGAGAAAGTACAGGATTATGAGGAAGGGGTGTCCAGAGCAGGGGGAAGGAGAAGAGAGAGATAATTATGTTCAGTTACGGACGTGCTGTGGAGTCTGGAATTTTATGATGGCCTGGACCCTAGTCAATTCTCCCTGGAGACTGGTCTGTACGGACTATTGCTACTTTAAAGCAGCAGGCCTGGGCTTCCCTGGTGGCGCAGTGGTTGAGAATCTGCCTGCTAGTGCAGGGGACACGGGTTCGAGCCCTGGTCTGGGAAGATCCCACATGCCACGGAGCGGCTGGGCCCGTGAGCCACAACTGCTGAGCCTGCGCGTCTGGAGCCTGTGCCCCGCAACGGGAGGGGCCGCGATGGTGAGGGGCCCGCTCACCGCGATGAAGAGTGGCCCCCGCTTGCCGCAGCTGGAGAGGGCCCTCGCGCGAACCGAAGACCCAACACAGCCAAAAATAATAAATAAATAAATAAATAAAGTAGCTATAAAGTTTAAAAAAAAAAAAAAAAAAAAGCAGCAGGCCTTGTCAAGGTGGTAGAGGGATGACACTACAGCATGTAGCAGCCTTCCCTATCCTTAAGACCCAGGATATGGCTTCAATATAAAGAATATAATAAGCTACATACTCAATAGTCTTGTTTCCTGGCAGAGGAATGCTGACAGTCCTTTTCTAATGCATTCAACTTCACTGCCAAGTACCTCAAATTCACTCAGCTCTTGAAACATCCTGCTCCAAAACCTTCAAGGGCCACCTAATATAATATTGTCCAAGTTCTTTGATTAGCGTTTAAGGTCCTCCCCTGTGAGCTTAGGCCTACTTTCCATTACTCTGGCTCTGCTTTAGTCACAAATTTTTGCCTTTTCCCCATTCACTGTCCTCCATGCCAGAACTACAATCCCATAGTCTACCTCTATTCCTCTGCCCACTGTTTCCTTTTTCTGGAATACTCTTCCAACTTATTTACATGCTAGTCATCCTTCAAAGCCCACTCATTCAAGCCCCTGTCCCAAGAAGCCTTCTTTGAAACCGCTCACTCACTATGATATCTGCCTGGATTTCCATTCAAAGCACTTATCACAGACTGTTTTTGATATTTTTCTATACCTGTTCCTTTGACCTAATCAGATGATAAATTATTTCAGGGAAGGAACTGAGTCTAATTTCTGAGTCCTGTACAGAGCACAATATACATGTCCAGTATTTGCTGACTGTGACTCTCAACTGTAGTTTGAAAATAGTCATAGATATTACCAATTTTCTCGAAAGTTTTAATATTTGTTTTAGACAAAATTCCACAAAGATCACACAGTATTTTTTTAAGGATGTCAAAAACCAGATAGTGTAGCTTTAAGCTGAGCCTTAGCCCAAATCTGAGTTTAGAAGCCCATTTCCCTTATAGTGCATATGATCATGTGTGGACAGCTACTTGGAGCATGAGAAGTTACCGAGGCTCTCTAAAGAGGGGAAATTAGCAAAGCTGTCAGAGACTTCCTGTGCTGCCTTCCTATAAATTACAGGTGGATTAATTTAATACATGAGAACCCAAATAATTTTTTAAAGTCTTCTGCATCAATATACTTTGAAATGACACAAAGTTAAGAAGAATGGAATAATATATGTTGTACATTTGTCACCAATGTCTTATGAAAAATTTAATAGTTCAATCAGCTGTCACTGTTGTTTTCTTGTAACATGATACTGAATAAAGTACAGCAGAACAATCTTTAAAAAAAAACTTCTGGGCTTCCCTGGTGGCGCAGTGGTTGAGAGTCTGCCTGCTAATGCAGGGGACACGGGTTCGAGCCCTGGTCTGGGAGGATCCCATATGCCACGGAGCAACTGGGCCCGTGAGCCACAACTACTGAGCCTGCGCGTCTGGAGCTTGTGCTCTGCAACAGGAGAGGCCACGATAGTGAGAGGCCCGCGCACCGCGATGAAGAGTGGCCCCCACTTGCCGCAGCTAGAGGAAGCCCTCGCACAGAAACGAAGACCCAACACAGCCAAATAAATAAATAATAATTAAAGGTGCTAATAATTAAAAAAAAAATCAGGAAATACAGAAAAGTATAAAAATTATAAAAAAAAACAAAACAACAAAAAAAAAACTTCTGCATCATCTGATACGGATAGGCATCATCACCATTTACCAAGATTTTGGTTTCTACATATGATCAGAAAGAGATCATTTCTTACACAAATAGGGCAGGGTCTGCATCTTTCTGCACAATGCATGGCATAGGAATTTTTAAACTAATAGCTAACACTCCACATTTATTTCCCCATTAACCACCACTACTGTTATCCCCACTTTACAAAGGAAGAAAGTGAAGCCCAAGGTCATGGCTAGTATGTGGCTAAGTTGGGACCAGCACTGGTCTGCCTGACCCCAAATCTCATTCTCTGGAAATTAGCAAATTAGCTAACATTATTTTGATTCATATAAATCCTCTTCAGGAATGAACATGCTGTGGTCACTGCTGCAGTTAGCCTTTGTTTTTCCAGAATCAAGGGACTTGACTTCTGCTTTACTTTTTTTTTTTTTAATTAATTAATTTATTTATTTTTGGCTGCGTTGGATCTTCGTTGCTGCGCACGGGCTTTCTCTAGCTGTGGCGAGCGGAGGCTACTCTTCCTTGTGGTGCACAGGCTTCTCATTGAGGTGGCTTCTCTTTGTTTTGGAGCACGGGCTCTAGGTGCTCGGGCTTCAGTAGCTGTGGCACGCGGGCTCAGTACTTGTGGCGCACGGGCTTAGTTGCTCTGTGGCATGTGGGATCTTCCCAGACCAGGGCTCAAATCCGTATCCCCTGCAGTGGCAGGCGGATTCTTAACCACTGCGCCACCAGGGAAGCCCTTGCTTTACTTATGCATATGACTTTCATATTCAAATCTGTCAGGCTCTTTTATCGCTTTAATTAACCTAAATGAGTTCCTGATCTTCCTACTTATCTTTTTTTTTCCAATTTTTTTTTTGGCCGCACTGCGCGGCATGCAGGATCTTAGTTCCCCCACCAGGGATCGACCCGTGCCCCCTGAAGTGGAAGCGTGGAGTCCTAACCACTGAACCGCCAAGGAATTGCCCCCTACTTATCTTTTAAGCTCTCCAGCTACTGCATCAGTTGTCACTTCTTCTTTTAGCATTACTGAGGCCCTACTGAGCTCAAAGAGTGTTCAAGGAGATGCCTGCATGAACCAGACAAATATACGTGCCCTCAAGCAGCTGAAAGCACTCCACATGACCAATGTAAAGGGTTTTTAATTTATCGTACTCAGCATGAATGTTTCCTACCAGTGTTTTAACTCAATTATGAGACAAAAGATTTTCAAAATCCTGAGCCTATGACACTGAGCTCCTACCTGTGGGATAAAGCACTTGGCAGTCTGCCTCGTTCCGTGGTTACATCCAGAGATTCTAGTTTAGTTAGAGTCCCCACGGTAGCGCTTGATGCTTTGCACTAATTCGCCAGGTAGTTACCGACTGCTCTACGAACAAATTAGGGGCTCTGTCCCGGGAAGTTCACTGCCACAAGGGGCCTCTGACACTTCTCTCCTCAGGTAAACCACCCCGATCTAGGTGGAGTCACCCGTGCTTGCAATGAGTGGCTTCCTCCCACTACAGTGTAAGCGCCAAGCCGGGAGGCCGACAGCGCACGTTCGTGGCGGATAACCGCCAGGGCTTGGAGTGGCTCCAGCGCCCCACCGCCGCCGGCGCCCCCGAAGGCAGGAACGTGCTCCCTCCTCACCCGCAACCCCCCAAGGACCGGCCGCGGTTGAACCCCCTGATCCCCGGCCCCGCCCGGCCGGCGCTCGGGACACCGCCTTCGCGATGCTCGCTGCCGCCGCCGCGTCCCGAGAGGAAAAGGGCGAGAGTAATCTCAAGTACCGCCGGGCCAAGGGCCAATACCCCGCCCGCGTCCTCCGCGCAATCCCGGTCACCGAGCTCTCACCTCTGACGCGATTCCTACGTGAGAGCCGGGGACGCGGAGTCACCGCCCGCGCACGTCGCCCCAGCCAATCCGGGGCTCGCGCCGGGCCGCCCCAGCCACCGCGTACAGGCCCGCACTCGCCCGCCGATCCCGACACCGGCGTCCCAGCCACTGGCTTCTGATTGGCTGAGGCCGGCTGTGGGCGGGACCGGGAAAAGCCGGGCCGACTGCTGATGCGCGAGGTGGGGCAGAAGCCGGTTGGAGCCTGCGACGTTGTGCTGTTGTCTGTAAGTGATGCATGCCGGACTTTTGGGAGCGGGGGATGCCGGGCCTTGGGATGGGAAGAAGTGAGGCCGCGCTGGGCCCGGCTGAGGGCACCTTGGGAGGGTTGGGGGTCGCAGGGCTGGGAGTGGGGGCGATGCCTGGGCTGAAAGGGGCGAAGTCTGGTTGGCGGGGCTCAGGCCCCACCTCGCGGTGCAGGGGAGGCGGGTGAGGGCGTACGGAGCCTATGAGGGGGATGCAGCAAAGGCTTGAGGAGCGAAGCCTCGCGGATGGAGCTGGGGAGGGACGGGGCTGGGGCCGACTTCGGGGAACTCGTAGAGCGGGGTGGGTGAGGAGGGATTGAGAGGGCGGGCGCTCTGGCCATGGAGTCCTGACAAGGTCACAAGAAGAGAGAGGGGAGGAAAGTTGAAGGGTTGAGAGGAGGGCGTAAAACCAAACGACCTTCCTGCCATCGGCTTCATCTTCTCCCCGGGCCGCTATTCCCTGCCACCTTTGGCGACCCTCTTCGGCCCTAGGGAGGTAAAAAGGACCCGGGCATGTATCAAGCATCTCTGACGTAATTTACATTTCTCCCTAAAAAGTAAACCTGCCAGATTAGAAATTACAAAACAGCACGGGATTAGTATTGGGAGCAGCCGAAATGATTCGGCAGGTTTATTCGTCTCTTTTATTATACCGGTGCGGGAAGCAGTTATTTCCCTCTTCGGGGTAATCCCTATGGAAGTAATCTATGCTTTCGGAAGTACCCAGACCGGTTTGGATGAAAAGTTAGGATGGATTGAAGCGGTACCAGGCCCCAGCATGACAATCGTATTTGAGTTCTGTATACCAGGGGTTCTCTTCCTTCCCTATGCACCAGAATCTCTTGAAGGGGTCTTCTTAAGATACAGATTCCTTGGGCCCTGCCCCAGACCATCTGAATCAGAATCTTCCGGGGTGGGGCCTTTGCAGCCATTTTAAATAGGCTGACAGGTAACGGATGCAAAATCAAAATTTGAAACCATTGTTGTTAGATAGTAGTTCCAGTGACCAAAATGACGGGCTGTGAAGATCCTTAAATCTTTTACATCACGTGATGCTGGGCAGCTCCAGTTCCCTTATGCCTCTTCTAGATTCCCATGCATTTGGAAAGGTCTTCAGCAGTATCTTACCAAGTTTACAGACTACTTCGTGTTTTCCAAACTGGCTTTGAGTATCTGGTTATAGGTGCCTCTTTTTGCACCTGTTCAACTTTCCGACAGAGATCTGGGTCAGCTGCTGCGGGTGGATGAGAAAATGATAAAAAAGGAAAATTCAGAAGTGGCGCTAGGGAAAAAAAAATCTTCAAATCACACTTGAAATCGTTAGATGAATTAAGTCACTGGGAAAGAAGGTTACATTTAATTTTAGGCATGACTGACATTTTTTACAATTCAAAGAAAGAGATGTGGGCTCCTGTTAAGGAGTGGATTTTAAATGTTTTTAAGATTAAATACATACCAGCATTATAAGACAGATGATTTGGCAATATATTGTCAATCAAAAGAACCCACAACTGTGTATCAGGAGAGCTGGGTTCTAATCCTACCCTGCCAGAGATGTATTCCTGTTGTTGAGCAGTTCATTTAACCCTTCATAACCTTTTTTTTTGCTTCTGTAAAATAAGCCTATTGGCATGGATTAATAATCTGGGTTTTTACTCTCAAGTTATATGATTTGTACTTACTGACCCTGCTATTTTAAAAGTTAACCATTTTTTATTTAGGTGGCTATAAATCATGAATACTTGGGAAACTTCTAGGTGGTCATTAGGAAGAGAATTATCAAAATCTTTTACTCAGGGAGTGTTACAGATATATATTATGCTAGATATATAATTTGAACCATAGAATAACAAATAACTTTGTGATACGTTGGACTTTTAATATTCCCCTTTATCCTGAAATGTGCACACAAGGTGTTCTGGATCAGAGACAGATTATCATTAGTCACTTGAGACTTAATGACCACATGGTTCCCTCACGCCCTGATTCTTTCCCCAGGGACTGCTTTCTGAAAGCCAGATCTAATGTCCTGTCCGAACAAACTGCTGAAAGGTGATCCTCCTCCCTCCTGAAAGGAAGGAGAAGAGAACTTTTGCTCCATTGACCTGTTGGACAGTTAAAGTTATCCAGATGTGAGAGATTAAAGGAAAAACTACCAACTTTCTTGCTTTTAAAGACAATTCCCAAATGACTTCTTAGTTTAGGAATAATTAAGGCAGAGGAAGAAAACATGCTTTTATATATGTAAAAGAAGGTGCTAGTTTTTAAAAGTGGATTGTGGTATATAATGGTTTTGTCTCTTGTGGTTGCAAGGATCCTAGACCTACTCAGGTTATCATGTGTTCTTTCATAGATACAATATAAGAATGAAAAGAAAAATAAGCACTTATGTACATACAGCTTGACATTTTTATTACTGACTCTACAAATGTGTATAATTGTTAGTTTTCACTAAATATTCCTAATTACCTGAGAATAATTTTAATTGTTGAAAATATTACTTTAAAATTTATTCAACAAACATTTTGTGGTATACTTTATGTAATAAGCATCATGCCAGGCTATGGTATAGACACAAGCAGGACAGGTGTAACCTCCTGACTTCAAGGATTCTAGTGAGAAAAACAGTTAAACTTGCATTTATAAGAAAGAGTTATTATAGAGAAGGCATCAGGTCCTATGGGACTGCGTAACCAAAGCACTTACCATAAACTTGGAGAGTCAGAGAAGACTTTCCAGAGGAGGTCAGTTAAGGCAAGAAACCGAAAAATGGGAGGACTTAGCCCAGAAAGAGTATCTGAAGGAAATGAAAAGGGAAGAAACGTTTTAGGCAGAGGAATCAGCTTGTGCAAAGGCTTGGAGGTTTAGAGAGCATCTATAAGAAGTTTAATGTGATTAGAATGTGGGGTTGGGTGAGGGAGGTTGAAGGAGGATTTGTGATAAAACAGAAAAGTCTTTGAAACTTTTGCCTTTGGGAAGTTTAGATTGGTTATGAAGGAAACTAATAAACATACTGGCCTAAAATAAATACAGTATTTAATCTTACCATCTAGTACATTTATATAGTATCTTCTTGTTGCTGGTTGTTTTTTTTTTTTTTTTTTGCCACCCAGTGTGGAGGATCTTAGTTCCCTGACGGGGGATTGAACTCATGCCCCCTGCAGTGGAAGTGTAGAGACTTAACCACTGGACTGCCAGGGAAGTCACCATTTATGTAATATCTTGAAAGCCAATCTCAAATATTTCTCTGAAACTTCCCAAACTTTGTTATCCAAAAGACATCACACTCCAAATTCTCATTGTCTCTGCTGGCAAAGTGATCACACTCTGGCATGTCTATTTTAAAGAATCTAATTTGTGAAACATTATTTCAGTGTTTTCATTCTATCTCTTCAAATATATAGTGAGCATCCTGAACCTTGAGCTTGTTGAACCTTGTATATAATAAAAGCTCAGAGAAAGGGTTTATTCAATTAGCAGGTAATGGAGCACAATAAAGAAGAGAAAGTCTAGTTCTAATTTCTTCTATCTAGCTGTGTGATACTGTACAACTCATCTGGATTAAGGTTTTCTTCTCTGTCAGATGACAGAATTGGACTCTTCCCAATGAGGATGGGGGCTTGGAGGGACAATTTCACTTTTCAAACTAAGCACTAAGCCTCCCTTCTAGAGTTGGATTTTCTTTGAGGACCTTGACCACTACTAAACCCCCTGAATAGCAAAGTGTTGAATGAGAGCTGTTATTACTGAAGGGAGTATGATGCACATGAAAAACCCAGAAGCTAAGGTAAGACCATATGGGTAATGGCAGTTAACTTTTGAGTTTACTGTAATTGACGTCAATCAGAGACTTGTGCACTTACATACTATGTTTGACTCCCTTTTTTATCTACGTGTAAAGTTTATAGTCTGTTCAGCTCAGTCAGAAGGAAATATGTACATAGTTACCGTGACTAAGGTGAAATTGAATTTGTTATTACTTTATTGTGATGAAATGCCTACTAGCGTCCTGTGTAAGAAAATTGACCAAAAAGGGAGAATGGAGCCTTGGTCCCTTTGTGATAGAAATGAATCTTTTTTTCTGCCCTCTAATTCATATAATCAGGCTAGTATCTTGCCTTTTTTGGTACCACTTAAAGGAATAATCTTATAAAAGAAGTATGCTTTTAACTGCAGAACCTCATGGAAATTCTGTTTCAGGAAGATTCTTCAATCACTATGTCAAGTGACACAGATGTTTCTCTTTCTTCATATGACGAAGGTCAGGGATCTAAACTTATCCGAAAAGCTAGAGAGGCACCATTTGTCCCCATTGGTAAGTTTGACTTTGATGGTCTAATAAGCTATTGTAAGCTTTAACACAGTAGAAGTGTGGTAAACTTGTTTGGTTCATCAAGAATTTCCTGAAAGCATTTATTTTTGAATATATTTTCAGATCTTGAAATATGCTTAGATTGGTATGATGTAGCTCTCATTATAAAAATTCTTCTCTGTGTATTCAGACTTCTTGTTTTAGTGACTTATTTCAGTGAATGTGTTGGGACCTCAAGACTACCATCAGTCTCAATGATTTGCTGGAAGGACTCACTAAGAGTTGTTATACTGACAGTTGTGGTTTATTACAGTCTCTACTATATTAACTGATTGCCTTTGGGGATGGAAGTGAGACAGAGAAGAGTTCCCCTGGCACTCTTAAAGGAATTTATTTACTGGCTTCACAAGCCCACATTTTAAAGATGATCTTAACTTTCTGGATCTGCTACTGTTTGCTTCCAATTGTGGATTTTTAGTTCTGAGGGGGGAAAAATTAAAAATTCAATTTGTATGTTAGCTGGTTAATGGTCTCCTAAAGCATCCTTATAAAAAAAAAAATAGAACGTTGATTGATGATAAAATCATCTTGATTCTCTGCCCCCATGCATCTGACATACTTGTGACTGTCTGTTTTACAGGATTGGCAGGTTTTGCAGCGGTCGTTGCATATGGATTATATAAATTGAAGAGCAGGGGCAATACTAAAATGTCTCTTCACCTGATCCACATGCGTGTGGCAGCCCAAGGCTTTGTTGTGGGAGCAATGACTCTTGGTAGGTTCCTACAGGACATTTCAAATTTGTGGTTCCCCGTTAATGGATTTCTTTGTATATAAAACAAGGTAGATGCTTTTAGCTGACTTTGAAGCAGTTTGCAAATATCACTTATATTCATTTTCACATAAAAACTGAATAAAAATAGTTCAAGTAGTGACATAGTTTTACTGTCTATGATATAATCTTACTAAGGTTTTAAAGAAAGAAAGAAAAGATAGTGCTGCCCATCACTGAGTTTATAATTTCGTTGAAGAGTCTAGATATGTAAATAGGGTTGGTAATAAGATCCATCGTCTGGGAGAGACATGATTGCTGTTTTATTGAGTTTTTGAAGGTGGAAAAGATATTACATGCTTTTATAGACTTTATAATTAATTGACTTTATCTGGCATTTTATAGCAAGAGTAACTCCTTTTAAAGTTGCCAGATAAATATTGATATTTTAACAGTCTGAGCTAGTCATACTGGCCTTGAGATACTTGGGAAATTGTGTAAAAAGAATTTTAGAAATTTGAATTGTTTAAGAAAGCAAGAACGTAAGCAGCCTAGTGCCTTGTTCCCCTTGTAAATATTGTATGCTAGCAAGGGTGCTACTTTTAGCTACTTTATGAACTGTTTTTAATTTTCTAATACTGAAGAAAATATTTAAATGCTTAACTAGCATTCTTTTTCTTTAGGTATGGGCTATTCCATGTATCAAGAATTCTGGGCAAAACCTAAACCTTAGAAGAGGAGATGCTGTCTTGGTCTTGGTGGTGCTTGCTTTAGTTAGACATCTCATATTGAGGTTATATGTTTATGTTGAAAATAAATTCTGTGGGTCGGACAATAACATGGTAATTTGAATATTGGCTTCCTTTCTTGCAGGCTTGATTTGCCTAGCGACTAGTTCACTAGCTAGGTCATTTAGGGGAGTCAGATTAGCACAAAAACATGTCACTTTTAAATGCACTTGATAGTGGTACAATGTCCACCTTCTTAAACTCTTCTGATAAAATTAGTTTTAAAGAGGACAACATGCCAAACCTGAAAATGCTCCCAGTTGCTGCAGAATATCATATGCTTTTGATGTAATGTAGGAATCCTATTTACCCCAGTTAATTTAACTCTTTCTGACTGCCTTGTGGACTGAGTACTGTTTTTAAGGTCTGGTTAGCTCTTGAAGAACCCTTTCAGAACAGTGCACAGAATACAACATTATAAACCTCCCAGCAACTATGTGTGTGTTTTGGTAACAGCTGCTTTGAAGTAGTATCTGTTTCAGAATCATAGTTGTAAACATGAGAATAACTTAACTGTAGATCCCCGTTTAGCTGTTTTGTAATTGCAGAATTATAGTTTGCTGCTGTTATATTAGAATAATTTTTAAATGGCATTTTGAAATAGAAGTGTGTATTTTAAGTGCTAATGCAAAGGTAAATGAAAAATACTTTTTAAATGTGTGCAGTCTGTTTATTTTCTCTGAAAGAATCATAAATGTTAAATTAAATAAATTGCCTATAATGGAAGTGATTTATGAGCAAGCTGGTTTGGTCAGACATTATACAAACTTTGGTATACTACAGAATGCTTTGTTGTACTTGTGAAATTCTCTTGTCTAACCTGAATTTACATTCCATGGTGATAACGTGGTAAATATAGTGTTATTAAAGTAAGTGAACACATCAAATGTTTTGTATTTATTTCAATTTGGAAACAACTATCATTCTTCAAAGTAGCACAAGTAGTTCCAAGAAAAGAGGGAGAACATTTTATGCCTTTTGTAGGAGCCATAGTTAAAGAGTATTTAACAAACAGGAATAATAGCTAACGTTTATTGAGCATTTACTGTGTGCCACACACTGCTCTAAGCACTTTTCATGTATAATGTCATTTAAGTTTCCTAACAACCCTAAGAAGTAGGAGCTATGATCCTCCTTTCAGGGAGGAGGAGACTGAGGCATGAATAGTTTTAAGTAATTAACCCAAGGTCACATAAGCTAGAGAAGGTTGTAGGTTTGGGACTAGAACCTGGGCAGTCAAGCAGTAGATGCCAACAGAGACTTGAAATGTTGGCCTTTGTGAAGTTAATGCTGGGTGGCAGCGGTTATCATAAATTAGTACTGTTAGACAAGAGGGTACGGCATGGTCTTGGCTCACCGCTCCACTGACTGTATAACCTGGACCAATCAAGGTTTTCTCAATTTTCTGCTAGTTAGAAATGAGAGATTGGACTACATAATTTCTATAGTCCTATCTAGTTTATAGATCATTACATGGGTCTATGGGAAATGTGCTTTAAAAATATAAGCTATTACTAGGAACTCTTCTCAGCCTTCAGTAGGCATTATAGGAGTTGCTTGTAGGCAGTCCTAACAATTATTTCATGAAGGATAAGCCTCCTATAGAAGAACAAATTTGTGAACAAGTTTCAGAAACTCTTTCTGATGGATGAGTACATTATTGATTTTGTTAAATAAATACTAATTTGAGAGAAATTGATCTAGACAAATGCCAGAGGACAGAAGAACAGGAGCAAAATGTTGAGACTGTAGTGAGCATATTAAGTGATCAGGAGACAATAAGTAAGGGTGCTTGCCTGAAGAAGACAGTGGTAAATTAGGGTGGATGAATAGGCTGGCATCAGATTATGGAAGTTATTAAAAGTGGCTCAAGTGGATGTAACACTACTTTTTATTGAGTCAGACCTGGGTTCATGGTTTTGCCATTTAGGAGCCAAGTAGCCATGGTTTCCTCATCTGTAAAGTGAGGACAATGTCAGTGGCCTAGGGTTGCTGGGAAGATAAAATGCAATGGGGAACATAAAAGGGCTTAGCATAGCACCTGATGCATTAGTAATCTCTGAATGGTTGCTGTTAACCACTGTTACTGTTAGGCTTGGGAATGTGGCATCACAGAAGGTGTGTGAGCCCTCCTCTCACAACTTACAGTCTAGCAGAGAAGGCTGGCATTAGATCAGTGATTTCGAAAAGCATGATAAATACTAGGTACAGGATGCGGCAGACTGGGGGACCTAACCCAGGGCTGGAGTCAGAGAAGGTATCCCCAAGGAAGTGATGTTCTAACTTAAGATGATTTTTCATCTTAAGTTAAAACATCATCTTAAGACACTGATGAAAGAAATTAAAGATGATACAAACAGATGGAGAGATATACCATGTTCTTGGATTGGAAGAATCAACACTGTGAAAATGACTATACCACCCAAAGCAATCTACAGATTCAGTGCAATGGCTATCAAATTACCAATGGCATTTTTTACAGAACTAGAACAAAAAAATCTTAAAATCTGTATGGAGACACAAAAGACCCCGAATAGCCAAAGCGGTCTTGAGGGAAAAAAACGGAGCTGGAGGAATCAGACTCCCTGACTTCAGACTATACTACAAAGCTACATAATCAAGACAATATGGTACTGGCACAAAAACAGATATATAGATCAGTGGAACAGGATAGAAAGCCCAGAGGGAAACCCACGCACCTATGGTCAACTAATCTATGACAAAGGAGGCAAGGATATACAATGGAGAAAAGACAGCCTCTTTAATAAGTGGTGCTGGGAAAACTGGACAGCTACATGTAAAAGAATGAAATTAGAACGCTCCCTAACACCATACATAAAAATAAACTCAAAATGGATTAGAGACCTAAATGTAAGACCGGACACTATAAAACTCTTAGAGGAAAACATAGGAAGAACATTCTTTGACATAAATCACAGCAAGATCTTTTTTGATCCACCTCCTAGAGTAATGGAAATAAAAACAAAAATAAACAAATGGGACCTAATGAAACTTAAAAGCTTTTGCAAAGCAAAGAAAACCATAAACAAGACGAAAAGACAACCCTCAGAATGGGAGAAAATATTTACAAACGAATCAACAGACAAAGATTAATCTCCAAAATATATAAACAGCTCATGCAGCTCAATATTAAAAAAACAAACAACCCAATCCAAAAATGGGCAGAAGACCTAAATAGACATTTCTCCAAAGAAGACATACAGATGGCCAAGAAGCCCATGAAAAGCTGCTCAACATCACTAATTATTAGAGAAATGCAAATCAAAACTACAATGAGGTATCACCTCACACCAGTTAGAATGGGCATCATCAGAAAATCTACAAACAACAAATGCTGGAGAGGGTGTGGAGAAAAGGGAACCCTCTTGCACTGTTGGTGGGAATGTAAATTGATACAGCCACTATGGAGAACAGTATGGAGGTTCCTTAAAAAACTAAAAATAGAATTACCACATGACCCAGCAATTCCACTACTGGGCATATACCCTGAGAAAACCATAATTCAAAAAGACACATGCACCCCAATGTTCACTGCAGCACTATTTACAATAGCCAGGACATGGAAGCAACCTAAATGCCCGTCGACAGACGAATGGATGAAGTTGTGGTACATATATACAATGGAATATTACTCAGCCATAAAAAGGAATGAAATTGGGTCATCTGTAGAGATGTGGATGGATCTAGAGGCTGTCATACAGAGTGAAGTAAGTCAGAAAGAGAAAAACAAATATCGTATATTAACGCATATATGTGGAACCTAGAAAAATGGTACAGATGAACCGGTTTGCAGAGCAGAAATTGAGACACAGATGTAGAGAACAAACGTATGGACACCAAGGGGGGAAAGCAGCGGGGGTGGTGGTGGGATGAATTGGGAGATTGGGATTGACATATATACACTAATATGTATAAAATGGATAACTAATAAGAACCTGCTGTATAAAAAAATAAATAAAATAAAATTCAAAACTTCAAAAAAAAAAAAAAGAATAAGTAGGTTTTTGTATTTTTATATTCAGGATCCTGCTATTCCCGGAAAAAAGTTATCAGCCTATTTCTAGTTAACGAGCAATAGTGACATCCGGTGGTGACAGCTGGAATTTGACTCCACACATAAATCCCCAAAGTACCCTCTGCTTCTGTACCACGGAGTCAGAACTTTGGAGTAGAGGACTGGTCATGCAGACCACGCCTCTTGCCTCACCGATGAGGAAACACTGCTCAGAGTTTCAGGAACTTGAAATTTAGGCTCTACCCCCATTAAATTTACAGCCCATCAAAACAAAGGCCAGAACAAAGCTGAATGAACATAAAGTATTTTAAAGTTCTCATGTGTCAAATAGTGGAACTGCCAATTATTTATATACTTAATCCTGTTTGAAAGCTCTTCAAATTGAACGGGAAATTGGAGAAAGGAAACCAAACATGCACCAACCGTGACTTGATTACCACTTTCTTAGTGAATGATTTACCTGCTATAAGTTCATGTAACAGCCACTACTACTCATGCATCCTGGCTTTATTCTTAGATAAAGAGAGCCTACTTTCCCCTTAGTCACTGAAATGGGGCAAAATAATTTGTTTTTAGCAAGACGAAAGTTAGGAAATTTTCTCCTAAATTCAGCAGTGATAAATAGTTCCAGAGTGGAGGCCAGCATCCAGTTGGTCCCCTCAGAGGAACCCAGGAACAGGTCCCCTCTGTAGTATCCTGAGCTTCTTATAACATTGGTTTTAGGTCTTTTTCCTGTCCCCAGTGTAACTCTGAAGTGTCACAGAGTGACTAAAAGTTTACAACATGAGGTAGAAATGCCATCATCATACCTTTCGGCTAGAGCCCTATGACCTAAACTCAGCTTATCTGCAGCTATACTTACCGTCTTCCCCACTGGTGCTCCTTCTGAGATCACCCGTTCCTGTCAGGGATCTCCATCTCACACATGTCACACCCTGGGCTCAAACTCAGAAGTGTCTTTCCTTCCTCCTGTTCATTTATCACTATAAAGCCAGTCACCAAACTCTGCCATTTTTCATAAGCAGAGTCCTTCATCACTCAGATTTGCTCTTTTACTTGTTGCCTAGGCCCTTCACCTCCTGTCCTGCCACCTAGCTCCAGCAGAGCCACTGATGCAAAGGCCCTGCGCTCACCACTGCCCCTGACACCTCTGCTTGGACTCTAGTCATTTCCTGAATGTTCCCTCTTCCTGACAATTCAGTGCACTCCTTAAAGACCCAACCCAATTCTACTTTTGGTGAACTCTGAACTCTCCCAGGCCATGATGAACTTTACCTTTTTACAAATCTTGCTATATTTGAGTTTAAAACACAATGCGTGTTCCACTATGGTAACACTTTGTATAGTGCTTTGCTGTATATAAAGTGCTTTAATACTCTTTTAAGTCCCTCACAAAAAATTAAGTATGTATTATCCTGACTTTTTCAATGTGGAAAGCTGTAATTTACTCAAGTCCACACAACTGAAAAGTGACAGAGCTGGGACCCAAATCCAGAACTTGAGACCCCTGGTCTCATGGAAAGACTGCATGATGGAACAGAAGGCAGGTACATAAAATCATGCCTGTCCAAGAAATACTTGTTCTCCCTTCCCTTCATTTCCACCTTCCACTGCACACACATGCACACATACTCCCCACTTAGGTCCCAAATCCAATACTTTTTTCCAATATACTGTAGCTGCTTTATCCTCAGGTTTTTTCATATATAAAAATCCTCAGTCAGTATTTGTTTTGGTCTTTATATAAGAAGGAAGCTGAGTGGATGCAACTAGAGATTATCATACTAAGTAAAGTCAGAAAGAGAAAGACAAATACCATATGATATCACTTATGTGGAATCTAAAATATGACACAAATGAACCTATGAAACAGAAACAGACTCACAGACATAGAGAACAGACTGGTGGTTGCCAAGGAGAAGGGGGTTGAGGGAGGGATGGAGTGGGAGTTTGGGGTCAGCAGATGTAAACCTTTGTATACAGAATGGATAAACAACAAGGTCCTACTGTATAGCACAGAGAACTATATGCAATATCCTATGATAAACCATAATGGAAAAGAATATTTTAAAAAGGAATGTATATATGTATAAATGAATCACTTTGCTGTACAGCAGTAATTAACAGAACATTGTAAATCAACTATACTTCAACTAAAAAAAAAAAAAAAGGAAGCTGCGGAGATTCCCACATAACCATGGTCTTACTGTGGAGGCAGTAAATTAAAACTAGTAAGTACACAAGGCATTGGAGACCTAATCACCAGGGGAGAAACCAGTTATCACTGAGACAAGGTGACTTTCATCCAAGTGTTTTGAAAGACCATGATGTGAGCCAAGAGTGAAACTGAGAAATTTGGGGGGAAAATAGAAAATATATTACCAATCCATTATGCTTGGAGGAGAGCCACGGTAGATCTCAGCCATCAGAGAGGTCCCTTGGAACTAAGGACTAATGAATCTTGGCAGAACATTGAGTCTTCTAATAAAGTCAACCATATGATGAATGAGATCACCATATATACAAACACGTCTTAGACAAAATTGCTCCATGGATAAAATAGGACTTGACTATAGCCAAAATGGTGTTAAGTTAAAAGGCAGAGTGTGCGGGGAGCAGGGGAGTCTGAGAGGCTGGCGGCCAAAAAAGAAAGCCCAAATCCATGGGGAGATGAAGAGGCAGAACTGGCAGTGCATATCCAGCACCTTTTAGCGAGAAGGAACTTGAACCTGGAGACAACAGACAATTTTTATCTATGGGTACTTCTGACTGTGAAGTAGAATGTTTAACAAGGCTTAACCCTGGGTCAAAAATATTTCAATGCAGTTTGCTTCTGTTTGCTCTGAATCGCTCACAATATCTTTCTGATGACTCTTTTGGCTTCATGGGTGTCTGATTCTGGGAAAGGAGGAGCTCTGGATATGGGTCACAATCCCCTAGTGTAAACTAGTGCCTTAGTGTTCTTGTTTACATGTTAATCACTTAATACCATGGCTGGCATAAGTCTGGTCCGAAGAGACACTCCCGGTTTAATGACCAAATTAGATTTTGGACCTGCAAAGCTGAGGTCCATTAAGAGGAGAGCCCTGAAATGGGGAGAGCCAAATGGAGCCTTGGTTTTAAGCTGCAGCAAAGCTTACTTCCATTTTGAGGCAAAACAGCTAAGTCTGTATAATGCATGACAGCTGAAGAGCATTTCAGTTTACAAAGCACTTTCGTGACCTATTTGTTATCACGGGAATAAATTTACTATTGCTATTTTAAGAAGAAAGTTGGGATTTGTGACTTGACTAATGTCAGAGAGTTAAAGCCTAGGTATTCTTACTTCTGACAGACTTTAGTCAATTCAATTTTGCTTCTCATAGTAAGAGTAGAATCACTAACTGCTTATGTTATATTTACTTATTTGTGGGAGAGAGAATATTATTTCAGTGAAGGGAAATCTATTTGGTGATCTTATCATCTTAAAAAAGATAAAGGTCCCAGTTTAAAGTTGGAGCTACATTAAACTGTGGGAAGGACGTAATTTAGCGATTAGAAAAAAGAGCAGTTAGACCCAAACAAATATGCTCAACTGATTAAAAAAAATTTTTTACTATAAAATATACATAGCAATTTACTATTTTAAGCATTTTTAAGTGTACAGTTCAGTGGCACTAAGTATATTTAAAATGCTATGCAGAGTCCGCCCTTGGGGCCCCGTGCTTATCTGAGCCGTGTGGATGACAGGCTCTTGGTGCTCCAGCCAGGCGTCAGGGCTGTGCCTCTGAGGTGGGAGAGCCAACTTCAGGACACTGGTCCACAAAAGACCTCCCAGCTCCACGTAATATCAAACGGTGAAAATCTCCCAGAGATCTCCATCTCAACACCAAGACCCAGCTCCACTCAACGACCAGCAAGCTACAGTGCTGGACACCCTATGCCAAACAACTAGCAAGACAGGAACACAACCCCACGCATTAGCAGAGAGACTGCCTAAAATCATAATAAGGCCATAGACACCCCAAAACACACCACCAGACGTGGTCCTGCCCACCAGAAAGACAAGATCCAGCCTCATCCACCAGAACACAGGCACTAGTCCCCTCCACCAGGAAGCCTACACAACCCACTGAACCAACCTTAGTCGCTGGGGGCAGACACCAAAAACAACGGGAACTACGAACCTGCAGCCTGCGAAAAGGAGACCCCAAACACAGTAAGTTAAGCAAAATGAGAAGACAAAGACACCGCAGATGAAGGAGCAAGATAAAAACCCACCAGACCTAACAAATGAAGAGGAAATAGGCAGTCTACCTGAAAAAGAATTCAGAATAATGATAGTAAAGATGATCCAAAATCTTGGAAATAGAATGGAGAAAATACAAGAAACGTTTAACAAGGACCTAGAAGAACTAAAGAGCAAACAAACAATCATGAACAACCCAATAAATGAAATTTAAAATTTTCTAGAAGGGATCAATAGCAGAATAACTGAGGCAGAAGAACGGATAAGTGACCTGGAAGATAAAATAGTGGAAATAACTACTGCAGAGCAGAATAAAGAAAAAAGAATGAAAAGAATTGAGGACAGTCTCAGAGACCTCTGGGACAATAGTAAACGCACCAACATTCGAATTATAGGGGTCCCAGAAGAAGAAGAGAAAAAGAAAGGGACTGAGAAAATATTTGAAGAGATTATAGTTGAAAACTTCCCTAATATGGGTAAGGAAATAGTTAATCAAGTCCAGGAAGCACAGAGAGTCCCATACAGGATAAATCCAAAGAGAAACACGCCAAGACACATATTAATCAAACTATCAAAAATTAAATACAAAGAAAAAATATTAAAAGCAGCAAGGGAAAAACAACAAATAACATACAAGGGAATGCCCATAAGGTTAACAGCTGATCTTTCAGCAGAAACTCTGCAAGCCAGAAGGGAGTGGCAGGACATATTTAAAGCGATGAAAGGGAAAAACCTACAACCAATATTACTCTATCCAGAAAGGATCTCGTTCAGATTTGATGGAGAAATTGAAACCTTTACAGACAAGCAAAAGCTAAGACAATTCAGCACAACCAAACCAGCTTTACAACAAATGCTAAAGGAACTTCTCTAGGCAGGAAACACAAGAGAAGGAAATGACCTACAATAACAAACCCAAAACAATTAAGAAAATGGTAATAGGAACATACATATCGATAATTACCTTAAAAGTAAATGGATTAAATGCTCCAACCAAAAGACATAGACTGGCTGAATGGATAAAAAAACAAGACCCGTATATATGCTGTCTACAAGAGACCCACTTCAAACCTAGAGACACATACAGACTGAAAGTGAGGGGATGGAAAAAGATATTCCATGCAAATGGAAATCAAAAGAAAGCTGGAGTAGCAATCTCATATCAGACAAAATAGACTTTAAAACAAAGACTATTACAGGAGACAAAGAAGGACACTACATAATGATCAAGGGATCAATCCAAGAAGATATAACAATTGTAAATATTTATGCACCCAACATAGGAGCACCTCAATACGTAAGGCAAATACTAACAGCCATAAAAGGGGAAATCGACAGTAACACAATCATAGTAGGGGACTTTAACACCCCACTTTCACCAATGGACAGATCATCCACAATGAAAATAAATAAGGAAACACAAGCTTTAAATGATACATTAAACAAGATGGACTTAATTGATATTTATAGGACATTCCACCCAAAAACAACAGAATACACATTTTTCTCAAGTGCTCATGGAACATTCTCCAGGATAGATCATATCTTGGGTCACAAATCAAGCCTTGGTAAATTTAAGAAAATTGAAATAGTATCAAGTATCTTTTCCGACCACAACGCTATGAGACTAGCTATCAATTACAGGAAAAGATCTGTAAAAAATACAAACACATGGAGGCTACACAATACACTACTTAATAACGAAGTGATCACTGAAGAAATCAAAGGGGAAATCAAAAAATACCTAGAAACAAATGACAATGAAAACACGACCCAAAACCTATGGGATGCAGCAAAAGCAGTTCTAAGACGGAAGTTTATAGCAGTACAATCCTACCTTAAGAAACAAGAAACATCTCAAATAAACAACTTAACCTTACACCTAAAGCAATTAGAGAAAGAAGAACAAAAAAACCCCAAAGTTAGCAGAAGGAAAGAAATCATAAAGATAAGATCAGAAATAAATGAAAAAGAAATGAAGGAAACGATAGCAAAGATCAATAAAACTAAAAGCTGGTTCTTTGAGAAGATAAACAAAATTGATAAACCATTAGCCAGACTCAGCAAGAAAAAAAGGGAGAAGACTCAAGTCAATAGAATTAGAAATGAAAAAGGGGAAGTAACAACTGACACTGCAGAAATACAAAGGATCATGAGAGATTAATACAAGCAACTATATGCCAATAAAATGGACAACCTGGAAGAAATGGACAAATTCTTAAAAATGCACAACCTGCCGAGACTGAACCAGGAAGAAATAGAAAATATGAACAGACCAATCACAAGCACTGGAATTGAAACTGTGATTTAAAATCTTCCAACAAACAAAAGCCCAGGACCAGAGGGCGTCACAGGCGAATTCTATCAAACATTGAGAGAAGAGCTAACACCTATCCTTCTCAAACTCTTCCAAAACATAGCAGAGGGAGGAACACTTCCAAACTCATTCACCCTGATACCAAAACCAGACAAAGATGTCACAAAAAAAGAAAACTACAGACCAATATCACTGATGAACATAGATGCAAAACTCCTCAACAAAATACCAGCAAACAGAATCCAACAGCACATTAAAAGGATCATACACCATGATCAAGTGGAGTTTATCCCAGGAAGGCAAGGATTCTTCAATATATGCAAATCAATCAATGTGATACACCATATTAACAAACTAAAGGATAAAAACCATATGATCATCTCAATAGATGCAGAGAAAGCTTTCAACAAAATTCAACACCCATTTATGATAAAACCCTCCAGTAAGTAGGCATAGAGAGAACTTACCTCAACATAATAAAGGCCATATATGACAAACCCACAGCCAACATCGTCCTCAATGGTGAAAAACTGAAACCATTTCCACTAAGATCAGGAAGAAGACAAGGTTGCCCACTCTCACCACTATTATTCAACATAGTTTTGGAAGTTTTAGCCACAGCAATCAGAGAAGAAAAAGAAATAAAAGGAATCCAAATCGGAAAAGAAGAAGTAAAGTTGTCACTGTTTGCAGGTGACATGATACTATACATAGAGAATCCTAAAGATGCTACCAGAAAACTACTAGAGCTAATCAATGAATTTGGTAAAGTAGCAGGATACAAAATTAATGCACAGAAATCTCTTGCATTTCTATACACTAATGATGAAAAATCTGAAAGTGAAATTAAGAAAACACTCCCGTTTACCATTGTAACAAAAAGAATAAAATACCTAGGAATAAACCTACCTAAGGAGACAAAAGACCTGTATGCAGAAAATTATAAGACACTGATGAAAGAAATTAAAGATGATACAAATAGATGGAGAGATATACCATGTTCTTGGATTGGAAGAATCAACACTCTGAAAATGACTATACTACCCAAAGCAATCTACAGATTCAATGCAATCCCTATCAAAGTACCACTGGGATTTTTCACAGAACTAGAACAAAGAATTTCACAATTTGTATGGAAACACAAAAGACCCCGAATAGCCAAAGCAATCTTGAGAAAGAAAAACGGAGCTGGAGGAATCAGGCTCCCAGACTTCAGACTATACTACAAAGCTACAGTAATCAAGACAGTATGGTACTGGCACAAAAACAGAAACATAGATCAATGGAACAGGATAGAAAGCCCAGAGATAAACCCACGCACATATGGTCACCTTATCTTTTTTTTTTTAATTTATTTATTATTTATTTATTTTTATTTTTAGCTGCATTGGGTCTTCGTTGCTGCGCACGGGCTTTTCTCTAGTCGTGGCGAGCAGGAGCTTTTCTTGTTGCGGAGCACGGGCTCTAGGCATGCGGGCTTAGCAGTTGTGGCTCACGGGCTCCAGAACGCAGGCTCAGCAGTTGTGGCGCACAGGCTTAGTTGCTCCGCGGCATGTGGGATCTCCCGGACCAGGGCTTGAACCCATGTCCCCTGCATTGGCAGGCGGATTCTTAACCACTGCACCACCAGGGAAGTCCTGGTCACCTTATCTTTGATAAAGGAGGCAAGAATATACAATAGAGAAAAGACAGCCTCTTCAATAAGTGGTGCTGGGAAAACTGGACAGCTACATGTAAAAGAATGAAATTAGAACACTCCCTAACACTATACACAAAAATAAACTCAAAATGGATTAAAGACCTAAATGTAAGGCCAGACACTATCAAACTCTTAGAGGAAAACATAGACAGAACACTGTATGACATAAATCACAGCAAGATCCTTTTTGACCCACCTCCTAGAGAAATGGAAATAAAAACAAAAATAAACAAATAGGACCTAATGAAACTTAAAAGCATTTGCACAGCAAAGGAAACCATAAACAAGATGAAAAGACAACCCTCAGAATGGGAGAAAATATTTGCAAATGAAGCAACCGACAAAGGATTAATCTCCAAAATTTACAAGCAGCTCATGCAGCTCAATATCAAAAAAACAAACAACCCAATCCAAAAATGGGCAGAAGACCTAAACAGACATTTCTCCAAAGAAGATATACAGATTAACAACAGACACATGAAAGAATGCTCAACATCATTAATCGTTAGAGAAATGCAAATCAAACTACAGTGCGATATCATCTCACACCAGTCAGAATGGCCATCATCAAAAAATCTACAAACAATAAATGCTGGAGAGGGTGTGGAGAAAAGGGAACCCTCCTACACTGTTGGTGGGAATGTAAATTGATACAGCCACTATGGAGGTTCCTTAAAAACTAAAAATAGAACTACCATACGACCCAGCAATCCCACTACTGGGCATATACCCTGAGAAAACCATAATTCAAAAAGAGTCATGTACCACAGTGTTCATTGCAGCTCTATTTACAATAGCCAGGACATGGAAGCAACCTAAGTGTCCATCGACAGATGAATGGCTAAAGAAGATGTGGCACATATATACAATGGAATATTACTCAGCCATAAAAAGAAACGAAATTGAGTTATTTGTAGTGATGTTGATGGACTTAGAGTCTGTCATACAGAGTGAAATAAGTCAGAAAAAGAAAAACAAATACCGTATGCTAACACATATATACGGAATCTAAAAAAAGGAAAAAAAAAAAAAAGGTCATGAAGAACCTAGGGGCAAGAAGATGGGAATAAAGACACAGCCCTACTAGAGAATGGACTTGAGGACACGGGGAGGGGGAAGGGTAAGCTGGGACGAAGTGAGAGAGTGGCATGGACATATATACAGTACCAAATGTAAAATACATAGCTAGTGGGAAGCAGTCGCGTAGCACAGGGAGATCAGCTAGGTGCTTTGTGACCAGCTAGAAGGGTGGGATAGGGAGGGTGGGAGGGATGGAGACATAAAAGGGAAGAGATATGGGGATATATGTATATGTATAACTGATTCACTTTGTTATAAAGCAGAAACTAACACACCATTGTAAAGAAATTATACTCCAATAAAAACATTTAAAAAAAATGCTATGCAACCATTACCATCATCTGCCTCCAGAACCTTTTCATCATTCCAAACAGAAACTTCAGAGTCTTTAATAATAACTCCCCATTTCCCTCTTCCCCTGTTCCCTGGCAATCTCTATTCTAGGAACCTAATATAAGTGGAATCATACAATAGTTGTCCTTTTGTGTCTGGCTTATTTCACTTAGCATAATGTTTTCAAGGTTCATCCATGTTGTAGCATGTATCGGTACTTCATTCCTTTTATGGCTGAATAATATTCCATTTAATGGATAATACCACATTTTGTTTATCCATTCATCTACAGATGGACATTTGGATTGTTTCCACCTTTTGGCTATTGTGAATAGTGCTACTATGGACATTGGTGTACAAGTATCTGTTTGCTTTCATATTTTGGGCATATACGCAGAAGTGAATTTCTGGATCGTACTCTATGTTTAAATTTTTGAGGAACTGCCAAACTTTTCTACAGCGGCTGCACCATTTTACACTCTCACCAGCAATGCATAAGGGTTCCAATTTTTCCACATCTTGGACAACACTTTTTATTTTCCATTTTTTTAATAACAGCCATCCTAATGGGTATGGAGTGGTATCCCACTGTAGCTTTGATTTGCATTTCCTTAATGGCTAGTAATGTTGAGCATCTTTACATGTGCTTATTAGCTATATGTATATCTTCTTTGGAGGAATCTCTTCAATTCCTTTGCCCATTTTTGAATTGGGTTGTTTTTTGTTGCTGTTTCTGAATTTACACAACTGATTTTTGACAAAGGTTCAAAAGTAATTCAGTTGAGGAAGGATACCTTTCAATAAATACTGCTGAAGCAATTGGACAGCCATAGGTCAAAAAAAAAAAGAATCTCAATCTAAACTTCACATCTTACATAAAAATTATGCCAAAATAAATCATGAACATAAAACTTTAATGCTTTTAGAATATCACAGGGGGAAATCTTTGGGATCGAGGGCTAGGCAAGGAGTTCTTACACTTGACACCGAAAGAAAGAAATTGGTAAATTGGACCTAGTCAAAATTTAAAATTTTTGTTCTGTGAAAACCCATGTGAAGAGAAAAGGCAAGCTACAGAACGGGAGAAAATATTTGCAAACTACAATCCAACAAACGATTAATAGCTAGAATGTATAAAGAATTCTCAAAAGTCAACAGTTAGACATTGGGCAAAAGACATAAACAGACACTGCACCAAAGAGCATATACAGATTGCAAATAAGCACCTGAAAAAAATATTCAATATCATTATCCATCACGCACATTATAACCACAATTAGAAGTCACTACACACCTATTAGAATGGCTAAAATAAAAAATAGTGACAACATCAAACACTGGCAAAGATATGGAGAAAGTGGATCACTCATACACTGCTGGTAGAAATGTAAAATCATACAGCCACTCTACAAAATAGGTTGACGGTTTCTTACAAAACTAAACATGTTATTATCATACAACTGGACTCCTGGGCATCTATCCCAGAAAAATGAGAAGTTAAGTTCCCACAAAAACCTATACATGAATGTTTATATCAGCTTTATCTGTAATAGCCCCAAACTAGAAACAGCCCTGATGTTCTTTGACCGGCAAATGGTTAAACAATTTGTGGTACATCCATACCATAGAAAACGAAAAGAAGAAAGAAAAACAACCGTGAGATATCTGAAGACTTTCTAATTATAAAGACCTGGATATAGTAGTGACTTAAATTGGTAAGTGTCTTTTAAAAAAAACCAAACATACAAGTGTTTTCCACTTTGAAAATAAACCATGTTCACTATATTCTAAATCCTCTAAAGTGCAAAAATAAAAACACAGCACTGCAATTCCAGTACACGAATACAACCATTTTTAACTTTAATATTTCTATGCATTCTTCCGCAGTCTTGTTTCTGTTCCTAGGGGTTTTTAATTTTGTTTTTTGTTTGTTTTGGCTGCGCCATGCAGGGCATGCGGGATCTTAGTTCCCCGACTAGGGATCGAACCCGAGCCCTGCAGTGGAAGCGCAGAGCCTTAACCATTGGACCGCCAGGTAATTCCCTCCGTTCTTAGTTTTTAAAAATACAACTTCATTTACTTAGCAATTACTATTTCGCGTCCTGCCTTTTTCACTCACCGTCACAAAATAACCTTTTCCCCCGCCACTGTTCCACATTTTCCAAAGACATTCTGAATGGCTACGTTAAATTTCATGGTGGGATCATTCACCTTAATTCCCCCCAGCAGGACTGCGGGATGCGCATCTCTGCGCAGAACGTTTGGCCCACAAAACTTTTAAAATATGTTCCAGAAGCGGACCACTGGGCCAACTTTAAAGTGTCATACACAAGACGCCCTCATCCGTCAGCCCACCTCGCCTATGTACTTACCGCCTCAACCCGGACCATCTGCGCCTCTGTCCCTTTCCGATCTCCCGGCGCCCTCTTGGTTGCCGTAGACTCGTGAGGACGTCACGCAGCGGCGTGGCTGGTTTCCCTGGTGACGGTTGCCGGGGCAGCGCAATAAGGCGTCTAGAAGAGGTGCCCGAGCTGCTGCAGCCAAAGAAGGCAGCAGCGGCGTGACCACTGTAAGTGCGGGGAAAAGTACAGAAGGGCCCGGGCTGGAGCTGGGGGAGCCGGCAGCCGCCGGGGCCCTGGCCGGAGCCAGGGCTGCATACCTGTGTAAAGATTTATTGAGTTGTACACTCAGGACTTACGCACTTTACTATGTGTAAATTATAATTCAACCTAAAATTATACCTTAGTTAAAAACAGTAATGATGTCTGAGCCCCATTCCTAGGAATTAAGATTTTAAATGGTCCAGGGATGTGCCCCAGCATTGCTATACTTTAGGAACTCCTAGGAGATTCTAATGGTCAGCCAGAGTAGAGAGCCACTGTTTTTAGGGACAGGAAGGAGTCAACTGTTGAATCTGAGTGATGGGGAGAGTATTCTGATGCCATTCGAGGTCTGGTGGCACATTCAGGCATGGGAGGGTGTGTAGAGAGCTGACGCTTAGCTCGGCTCAGCTTTGGCTTTCAGGGGACCTGAAGTGAGGGTGGGTCTTCCAAGCTTCCTCATGGACACATGCAAAGATAAGCAGCCAACTTCAGGCTTGGGGGTTGTAGACAGGGCTGACTATGTGCTGAGCACTCTTGGGAAAGGAGCAGTTTGTGGAGTTTGCTTAGGCTCAGGCTTCTTTTCCTTCTCCAAGGGCAAGATGGCAGAGGATGAAGGCTCACAGGACACCTTGAGGCTCCAGTTCAGGGCCATGCAGGAGATGCAGCACAGAAGGTTACAGAAGCAGATGGAGAAACGGAAGGAAAAAGAACTTAGCCTCCAAAGCAGAGCTGATGACCAAAAAGAGCCCCTGGAGATCTCTGATGGCCTCAGCGTCCTCCAAGCCGGGGAGCAGAACTCAAAAACCAGCTTTGAGCAGAGGTAAATGCAAGTTTGGACTCTCCCAGGAGCACTGCAGGGAGGTAGGGAAGGTGGGGGAGAATGATTGCAGACAATTCGACAGGCAGGTTGACCAGATGTGTGTTTATCAGCTGAGACCCAGAAGTTTTGACACAGAGATTGTTATTGAAGATTCTTGCATCGGATAAAGGGACATAATTTGACATGAAGTGTGTTCAAAAACCACTTAAAGTCAAATGGAAAATTTGAAACTCATCAACGTGTAGTTTATTCACTTGAATTTTCTTACGTAGTCTCTCTTTCGTGAAAAATGTGTTTTGGTTTTTGAGGAGCTGGTTGGCTGGCCCTGATGATTCACAGGTGATCACTACTCCAAACCTCATCTGGGACTGTTCTCCTGTGTCAATTTCCCTTTCCTGACACATAAAGACACATAAACATACCCGTCCTGAAGAAGCAATTTATGGATTCCTTGCTTTTATATGGTTGGTGAAACAGTTGAAAGGAGTCCAGAATCTTCTCATTTTGTTTTAAATTTGCCAATGTCACACAGATGCATTGATTTATATTGGTTATTAGAAGCAGGAGTCTGGATTGAAACAAAATTCTTTGCTAGTCATTTTGCAAAAAAAAAAAAAAAAAAATCACAGCAGTTGTTGAGCTATCTCTTTGCTTCTGGTTTCACCCAGAATCTATCTTCTCCATCTGCAAATTCTACTTTTCATGGTTTCTCGATTTTCACAATGTTCTACTGAAAAATGCTAATTAGGAAAAAATAAAGATTTCTCAATAATTGAAAAAATTCATACGGCTCCTAAATATTAGCTCTAAGTTAACCCCAGACCTATTCCCAAATGATCTTTCCCCAAGTCAGAGAAACTGGCATTTGTGGAGACTTGAGCTGTTGGTAGAATAACACCAACAATAATAATAGCTGTTAGTTAATAATTACTGTTATCTATAATTTCTGTAACTTATTTACTTCTTGAGCAACTGCCTCTATGGAGCTGGCTCCATGCCTAATGGTAGAAGTGATCACAGACCCACCAGTCACATGTTTCTCACGTTTTAAAGTTCTAAAAAAATGACTTGCAAGACAATTGTAGTATACAAAACTAGCCACCTATTCTGATTTCCTATTGGGTTTACCTGAGACCCAGAGACCTGGTCTCAACTTAAGGCTTAGACAATTCCTCTTTCATCTTCTAATATACATACGCAATTAAGGCTAAAAATTTCCTTCTAAGTATCACTTTAGCTGCTGTTCCCAAGTTTTCATATATATTGCTTCTACAGTCAATCCATTCTAAATGCTTCATAATACACATTATGATTTCTTCTTAACCCATAAATAATTTAGGAGTGTGTGTATGTGTGTGGGTTTTTTTTTCCATTCCAAGCATATGATGGGTTTGGAGTTCTGTTTTTTATTTTACTTTTGTTCTCTTTTTAGTATTGATTTCTAATTTTAGTCAATTGCCATTAAAGAAAATGGTCTGTATGATGTCCATTATTTGGAATTTGCTAAGGTTGCCTTTGAAGCCTAAATTATAATACATCTTTATGCATGTTCCATGGATGCTGGAAAACAGTATGAATTCTCTGGGTGGGGTTTTATATACCTCTGTTGAATCCGTAGTAAACCATGTTATTGAAAACTTCTTTCTCCTTTCACTTGTGTGTGTGTCCTTAATCGTTCAGTTTTGAGAACAGTGTGTTAAAAATCTGCTCACTGAGATTCCCTTAATTTCTCATTCCTATTTTGTACAGACCAGTTCTTATCTCCACCCAGTGCCCAACCAGGTACAACAAACCTGGGCTGTGGAGGCCTGACCCCTGCCCAACGGTTCCTGTGATTCTGCCTTTGCCTTGCAGGATGCTTGAAGACGAGATCGAACGGCTTCGGGATCAACTCAGGGAAACAGTGGATGAGAACGGGCGATTGTATAAGTTGCTGAAGGAGAGGGACTTTGAAATCAAACACCTCAAAAAGAAAATAGAAGAGGACAGATTTGCCTTCACAGGTAGCTCCACCGCTGTTGCGACAGTTTCTGCTCTGAAGTCCAGGTCGGCTGGCCCAGCTGCCATGGAGCCTACAGGGCAGGACAAACAGCAGGTTCCAGAGGGCAGGTGCTCAAGAGACAGTGCAAGGTTCAGCTGTGCTCAAGCTTGTCCAGATGAATCCTGGAAGTGAGGGAGAGGGGAGAGGAATGGAGCAGGCCAGGTAGGCCAGCATGCTGGGAAACGGAAGCACGAGAACAGCAGGGGCAGAAGGCAGGCATTCCAGGCAGTGTGGGTGACCCCGCTGGGACTCATGACAAGAGTTCTCCGTGATGCTCGCTGCATGTTCGGTGGGCCAATGGCATCCACTCTATCTGGATGCTCTGGCTCAAACACCGTATCATGGACGTGAAAAAGCCCCAGTGGAAGTAGGCATTTGCTCTACACCACTTGCTGTTGCTGCTCCAGAAGGGTGGACAAGACAGGGGAGTTAGCTGTTCTGGGAGGATGTCCTGAGATCCAGCAGCATGTACAGTGGACCTTGGCCCTTCAGGTCGGAGTTGGACCTTGGTTCTGTTGCTGGAGACCTTGACCCTGTGGGTCTGTTAGGGACCTTGGCTTTGTGGGCCTGGAGATGACCTTAGCCCTGTGGGTGTGGGCTGGACATTGACCACTGACTCTGTGGTTATGAGCTAGACCTTGTTCTTACAGATCTGGTGGGGACCTTGGCCCTGATTGTCCTCTGCTCGATGTACGCCCGTTGAGCAATCCCCAGGTGGCTGAGTGAGAAAGCACAAAGTCAGTGTCAGCAATCACAGAGGGCATGATGCCTCACCTGGCATCTGCCAGAGCGTCTCTCTCTGCCTTTGCTAGTAAATGACTTTAAGAGTAGGTGCACCCAGAGGACCAGTGCTGAATTAAAAAACAAGGGGAATCTGGTATCTTAAAGGCCCTTGGTAGCCTGTTGTGCTTCCCTCCATTCTTTGGCCTCTTCTGTCTAAAACAAAACCACACTGAAGAGAAGACAACACCTAACCTGGCTCCGGGTTCAGATGCGAAGGGGCAGCTTCTGCAAGGGTGTCGAGAAGTTGATGGGCTCCGGGGAGGGCAGGAGATGCCTCCTCACCCCAGGAGACCTGGGAGACAGGGCCTGCCCCCTCTTCTCCAGCCTGCCCCACATCCTGTCTTCTGCTGCTTCTGCCGGCGTGCTCATGGCCTCATCTGAGTGTCAGCCCTGAGCCTCCCTCAAGACCTCTTAAATCCAGTCCTCGCTCAGAAGTCCCCATTTCTGATTTCCAACTTCATGTTTTGAAGAGAAAAATCTGACAGTCTCAGTTCATGTTTTTAAACCAGGCTAGAGTGACAGGCTGCTGACGGCTGATGAACTGGTTTTCCTTTGGGTGGACTTTTAGTGTTTGCTTTAGTTTCGTTTTTCTATTTCTTTGTACAATTTTTTTAGTGATTGGGCTAGTGCTTACAACACACATAACTTTACACACGTAACTTTTCATGGTCTACTTAGAATTAATATTTTACCACTTCAAGTGGAATGAAGAAACTTTACCACCATATAAGTCCCTTTACTCTCCCCCCTTATATTACAGCTTTTATATGTATTATGTCTGTATATGTTGAACATCCCATCAGACTATGCTATCATATTTGCTTTCAACCATTATACGTTTTGAAAAACTGAAGGATGCAAAATAGTCTATTATATTTACCCAGATATTTTAGCATTTCTGTGCTTGCCCATTCACTGATGCCCCCATTATAATGGGGTTGCAGCTTCAAGCGTGGGGCTTGTCTGGAGACAGAGTTGGGAGAGAGCCCTGGCTTGCTCTTAGCCCCACTTCCTGCCCTTCGGACTAGAGAGAGCTTCTCTTAGACTTCTTTCTGATGTCTAGTTCCAGGATTTGTAATGCTTTTGGGTCCTGGGAGGAAAACATAACCAGAGAACTCACCACTGGACCATTTGTATTTCTAGGTTTGGTTTCCTTCCCCAGGTTCTTTCTCCTTTCTCCTGATGTGTCCTAATCCTCTTCAACAGACACGAGGTGGCCGAGGGCAGCTACTCATAGTTGCCCAAATGGCTGCTGGCCCAGGCCAGCAGCAGCAAGCCTGTTCGATGTGTGGGCCTGTGTTTTTAACTGACTTCACTGTTTTCCTTCATTTTAGGGACGGCTGGTGTGGCTGGGGACGTGACTGCCACCAAGATCGTTGAGCTGTCCAAAAAGAACCGGGTGCTGATGGCAGAGTCCGAGGGTGCGAAGACCAGAGTGAGGCAGCTGAGCAACCGCATCCAGGAGCTGGAGCAAGAGGTGAGGGGCCTCAGGCGCCCCTGCCCCGGGCTCCCTGTACCCCACGCCACTCCTCCAGAGAGGGAGCACGCTTAGATACCGTAGGTCCTTCCCAAGGACTGGTGGGTCAGTGTTTTCAAGGAGTCCCTCAGTCTCTGTCATATCCTGAGAGGGGAAAGTGTCGGGAAGCAAGGAGGACGCAGGCGGTGGAGAGATAGCCTGACACAGCAAGGAGGACGCGAGCTTGGAGCCTGACCACCTGGGTGTGAATCTCAGCTCCACTACTGACTTGTGTTGTGACTTTGAGCCAGGTATAAACTCTCCGTGCCTCCACCTGTCACGTGGCAGTTATAACGGCACTCACCCCAAGGTTTTCTGAGGATTAAATGACTTAACACTGTAAAATGCTTAGAACAGTGCCTAGCAGGTAGTTAGCACGAGAAAGGCGTTGTTGAATAAATTAACAGGGATCCTTGCTAATCTGAAGCTAGAGCCAGGAGCATTCCACCAGTTCGTCTCACTTTTGTCCACCTTCCTCTTCCTGCTGCCCCGACCTTCCCACAGCTAATGACAAACCCCTCCAGTCGAGAAAGGGCACAAGCCCCAGCGGTTCATGGTCCCTCAGGAGCTAGAGTGAACCTACGCAGCTTCTCCTTATGTGGCTGGAGGAGCAGAGGCTGGCAGAGGTTAAGAGGCTTTCTCAAGTCACACAGCATGTGGTGGTGCCGGATTTCAGATCCAGTTCTGTTGCCCTCCAAAATCCTCCACAGTCATTACACTTGGCATTGAATTAGACCTTCTTTCTTCTATAACGTATTTTTTGAGAACCATCGCAGGCTCTGGGCCAGGCCCTGGGGAGACCGTGGGGAGCAAAATAGGCCTGGTCCTTGCCCTCCTGGAGACAGACCAGCATCGAGGGCCCCTTAGAGGAGGGAGTATGCACAGTGGGTCCCTGGAGGATGAGAAGGGGTCAGACTCGTAGTGGTGGGGGAGAGGCCTTCATGCAGAGGACCCAGCAGGTACAAAGGCCCTGAATAGGAATAAAGGCCTGAAAGGGGACCAATGTGGCCGAGCTTGGAGCAAGATGAGGTCAGAGAGGTGGGAGGGCGGGTTGTGCCCAGCCTTGTCAGACAGGGATGGTCTTTGTGTGAAGGACAATTGGGAAACCCTTAAAGGGTTGGTTGGCTGTCTGTATACAGCAGTGGTCTTGGCCACCAGGCCATGAGCCTGAGTGGCAGGTTTCTCAGTGTCTCTGACCTTGTCTCCTCAACTGTAACGTGAAGTCCGTAGTTCCTTTTCTCTCCGCCTCCCAGGCTGTTGTTAGATGCAGACCACGGTTGCAGAATCATTATTTACTAAGCTGTTCGTGAATCCTAGGCTGCGACTGGGGAGTGGGGCAGACAATCAGTTAAACCCTCTCCCATCGCAGAGCGCCTTGTAAAGGAGAGTTCTTCCATTAATGGGCCTTAAAATGAGCTGAAGGGACGGACTGCTGAGATCCGTGACCACACATCCGACGGCAGCACCAGAGCCCTTCACTCAGGCGCCGCAACTGCTGAGCAGAATTAAATATTAAGTGCCGGGTTTGCTTTTTCAGCTGCAGATGGCCCTGGCCAGGCTGCCAGCCAAGGGGGCCACCGACGCAGGAGCCAAGCTGCCGAAGGCCCAGATGGGAGACAGAGCCTTGGTATGAATTCTCTTCTGTGCTGGGGAGTGTGTGAGGCAGCCATGGGCTTGGGCCTCCCCTCTTCCATGGGGGCGTAGGTGCCTCTGTCCAGCGTCCACCCCATTGCTGAGCCAGTGCCACCATTGCAGCATCCTCAGAGCCATCAGGGGACAGTGGCCAAGTCTACCGTCGGAGGCCAAGAATGCCCCGGTGAAGGCTGGTGAGGGGCTAACTCTGATTTAGTCCCCAGAGAGGGAGGTCAGGAGGGGCCTGAGGACCCTGGAATCCTAGAATTTCAGGACCAGGAGGGAAGACCTGATCCAATTAGCCTCCTGCTCTCAGTCCAGCTGTAAAGGATGTCCATTACAGCATCCTTACTGGGGAGACATCCAGCCTCTCTACCTTACCCCAGGGACAGGGAGCTCACTCCTCCTCAGTGGAACCCTGCTTTTTGCTGGGGCAATCCACATTGTAAGAAGTCTTCCCTTCGTGGAACTCCAAATCTACAGCGTAAAAGTGACTATTGGGAATGGGGCTGTTCCCAAGATTCCATTTTTTCTAAGCCAATGAGCCTCCATCAAACTCAGGGCATGGGAATTGCAGCTCCATGAAAGGAAGGCAGTCTGACCCAGTGGGCTACCGGGGAGAAGCATGGAGCCCAAGCCAGACAATAAATAGCTAAGAGTCTCAAGAACATCCCAGGAGGCCTCCCCTTGGTTTTCTTTTTTCTGTTGTTTTTTTTGGCCACACCTCACGGCTTATGGGATTTTAGTTCCCCGACCAGGGATTGAACCTGGGGCCTCGGCAGTGAGAGCGCCAAGTCCTAACCACCGGACCACCAAGGAATTCCCCCCATGGTTTTCTTAAGAAGCCAAACGAGTTGGTGAAACGGAATCCAAGCCTCAGGACTCCTAGTTCAGTGCCCCTTTTCCACCCGATCTTCCCTGTTGTCTACGACTCAATATTAAGCCGCCTCATGCCTGTCTTAAGAATACTGCCCTCGAGTGATGGGCCCCTCAGGTTCCAGGGGTGAACATGTCTCCTGAAGGCTAGTCTTGCGTAGATCTGTCTCATTGCTGGGGAGGCAACGGAGGGGCTCCGCCCTCAGCAGACGCTAGACTGAGTGTCGTTCAGAGCCTTTCCCAGCTCTGAGGGACACGTCTAAGCTGCCCCTTGTTTATCCGTATCTCTGACTGGGGCTGTCCTAAATGGGAAACTACTTGTTCAGTCACTTGTTGAGCCTGACAGAATGTTCTGAGCCCTGGAACACAGAGAATCAAAGACAGGCCCACTGTCCACAGGGGGTTCAAGAGGGGAGATGAGTAGGCAAACTAAAGGAAGGAGGGGGACAGGGCCTTCAGAGAAAGCCCCTAGGCTCTGGGTTCACAGAGGGAGCACACGTTCTACCTGAGGCAGCCAGGAGGTGGGATGGATGAGGGCTTCCTTAGGTGGCCTTGCTGGAGCAGGAAGATGGGGGTGGCCCTTCCAGCAGAAGCAGTGCAAGGTCAGAGCAGGAAAGCGTCAATATTCCTATTTTGTTTGTTAGCTGGGCATCAGCTGGATAACGTTTGGCTGCAGCCCAGGGCCCCTGAGGAGGAAAAGGGGAACACATCCAAACAAAGCTGGGCCGGGGTCACCTGTGGAGGGAGGCCTTGATGGTAGCTGGAATAGGAAGTCCAACTTCTTTCTGTGGCTGCAGGGAGCCTGGGAGGTTTCTGACGGAAGAGTGCGTGGTGGGTTGCAGTCTCCATTCCTCGGGACACGTGTTTTCCCGGGCATCTTCTGATCAGAGAGAGGACAATAGCCATGTCCCCCTCGTTAGACTGTTCAGGGCGACCCAAGCCTGGGCCATACTCCAGGGCCTGCAGGTTCACTCCACATCCCAGCCCAGAGCTGCAAGCACATTCCAGAGTGGAGCTGAGCGCCCTCACTCCGCGTGGGGCCTCATGAAGCTGTGGTGTGAGTGGCCTTGGCGCTATCTGCTCCCATGGACACCATTTCCGGTATCGCCTCAGAGGAAACAGCCCCGGGGTGGGGAAAGGGCGTGCCCAGGCCCAAAACACCCACAAAGGCTGTGAAATCTCACTCTGGGCAGAAACAGCTCTGAAATGTCAGGCAGGTAGGGTTGGCTCAGCTTCCTGGGAGGGGAGGTCTGGGGCCTGGCAGAGCAGAGAGGGTGATGCCCTCACCAGAACACCATATGGCCCTCAGCCGCCTTTGCCAGCTGCCCACCCAAGCCAGGCTATGCCCCCCAGCATCGCCCCCCATCAGAATCTGCCCCAGAGGGCACCCTTTACGTGCGTTATCCCATCAATACTCACATGTACCCCGGAGGCTGGTGCCCCCATTTCACAGAAGAGGAAACGAGGCTTGGAGATGGTTATTGCCACCTGGGTCTCAGATCCGGATCCAATCGGTGTGCTCTTTCCGTGCCCTCAGGCTCCCAAATGCTCTCACGGCTCCTGTACCGACACCCACCAGAGCCAGCAGGGGGCTCAGGGCACCGAAGATCTGACAGGCAGGGACTGTTGCTTCCCAACGCAGGGCAGATTCAAAGCAGCAGCTTAGCAGGGGAGCAGACGGGCTCCCAACAGCAGTGGGGAGGGATGGCACACAGCCAGGCTGCGGAAGGACATACCAAAATATAGATTAAAGAAAGATGCACGTGTGTTTTATGTAAATTCCCAATTTGCAAATTCTGCTCACACTGGTTACTCTGTTTGGCCTCCTGGGGGTGCTGTGAGGAAGCAGCCGTTTCCTAGATGAGAAGACCAGATGAGTCCAGGCCTTCTGGGCCCTGTGTGCAGGTCTAGTTTCCTTGACCAGTGGTTTTCAGCGGGGCTGCCCAGAGCCTCTGGGGTCCATGGAACTCCCCAGACCCAGTCTTCTGGGATCTGTCTTTCACGCTAGCGTTCACAGGCGGTTTTGTCTGTGGCTACTAAGGAAAGTTCAGAAAGCCGCTGCAGGACCCATCCTGTTTCCCAGAAGTCTAGTCCACCCGATCTGCTGGGACAGGAGCAGATGTTCTTAGTGCCATTGCCTGATGGGACACTCAACCCACCAACTGATGTTTCTGTCACCACGATGCCCTGGCATCAGCAAAAGCTTATATTGGGAGAAACAGCCAGTGCAAAGGAAGGACCAGGCCTCTACTCCCACTTCTGTCACCCCAACCAGCTGTGTGCCTGTGAGGCCATGTTATTTCCCTTCTCTGGACCTTATCTGCATCACCTATGGCAAGGGTTTGAATGGGCTGACCTTGGAGTCCCTTTAATGCCAAAGTTCTGAGAGTTTCAGGAACTTCTATTTAAATCATAAATGGGGAACACATTTGAGAAAAGTTCCATCCAAATAGTTTAAATGAAATATTTTTTTTTTAAAAAGACTTTGCTAAGAGTTCCAGCAGGCAGAGTTTTCATGGCTCCTGCAGTTCTTCAAGCCACAGAAATGGAGCATTTGGGGATTAAACTGGGTCCTTATTTCTATTCAGTGAGCTCATTGCCGGGAAAGGGAGCCCAAGGCCCAGTCTGACAATTCTAGGAGAGGAAGGCCCCAAGTTGGGATGGTCACGGCCCTCCTGCCAAGCTGGGGCTGCCTTTGCTAAAGGAGCCAGTTCCCTCTTCATCCTGAGTGAGGATGGATTTGCTATGATGCCAGTCTCTGAGCACAGCAGAGCCCACAGCCTGGGAGTGTCTGGGGGTTGGGAAGCAGCCCCCCTCCAGATGCTCCCCGTCTGCGGCCACCACCCACGTCCCCCTGTGTGCACCACACTCGGAGCACAGGGCTCAGCCCCCAAAGTTGGGCTGCCGGGATCCACATCCACGCTCCCCCTTACCTACCACGTCCCCCAAGCCGAGGGGTCACCCCCCTCCAGCCTCTGCTCTGCATCGGTAACGGAGCCTACCTCACAGGGGTTGTGAGGATGAAATGGGTTCCTCCTCGTCAAGCACTTCGTGTGGTACCTGCACATACCTGGATAAACGGGGGCTGTGATTATGGTTACTATCTAGGCCACAAATGACTGCTCTCCCTCCTGTCTTTCCCAACTAGCAGGACAGCCCAGAGGTGAAGGTCTTGCAGGACAGGCTGGCGGCCACAAACCTGAAGATGAGTGACCTCCGCAACCAGATCCAGGCTGTGAAGCAGGAGCTCCGGGTGGCCCAGAAGGTATTTCCAGGCCAGGGTTCAGGTCGTCGTGGGTGGGCCTGGGCCTGGGAAGGCCATGGCTGGGACAATGGCTTCCATTCAGGAGCTTGGCCCCATGAGCATCATGCTGCTTGTTCTGGGTCAGGCTCAGATCCAGTAACTTCCTTCCACCAGCCCTTGAAACAGACCCAGCAGGTGAGGGGGGTTGCCGGCTGCCTGCGGGGCCCTGCATAGAAGCCCTTGTGGTGCCCCCCCAACCCTGGACGGGGGAACACAGTTCTGTCCACCCTGGAGGGGCCCTTAAACCTTCCCTGTGCTATGTGCACCCCAACAGATCCTGGGCATCTCCTTAATAAGCCACCTTGGACTTGGAAGCCTACCAAGACCCATCTCCTGCTCTCTGCTGTCTGTAATATTAGAAAATGTAAAGGTTGTTTGTGTGTTAAAGGCCCCTTTCAAAGGAAAATGCTCGGACTTGGGAGGCAGGCCCAGCTGGTTCATTATTTATTTTTATTTACATAGTGAATTCTCTGGCATTTGTACCACCAGCAGCGGTTCCTGCTGGAACCACTCAGGCCAGCCAAGATTTCCAAAACAGAGTTCTATTGTGGAAACAAGCACCAGAGACTTGGTACGCTAGATGGGTTTCCGTGACAGGCTGCAGAGCGGCCCAGGGCACAAGCTGGGGTGTACTGTTTCCACCTCAAAGCCTCGAAGTTGGGCCTGAACACCTCTCTGCAACAGCCCCAAAGCTGGACCCTTCTGGACCCAAACATCCCCAAGTGACATTCGGTAGCCCCCCCACCTTTGCTGCACTCAGACATGGCCCCTTGTCAGTGGCTTTGCACGGAGGGCGAAGCCCTGTGGCCATGTCCTCCCTGGAGCCATCCAGAATGATCTCAGTTCTGGGTGACAGGTGAACAAATTTGGAGTAGGTCTTGGTCAACTCTGTGGTTCACTCATCCCAGAATGTGTCAAGGGCAAGGGGCCCCACCTGGGCATTGTCAGCAGTTCCTTGTCTGCTCTAAGCATCACCAAGAAGTGCTGGGGATGATGGGTTCACTGCTTTCCCAGGGAGAGCTGCTCTTGGAGCGTGGTCAATTGGCCTTTGAGGCGGGGAGCGGGGGAAGGGGGAAGGTTGTGCAGGTGGAGGCCGGGCCTTCAGGGAGCCCCATGCACTCAGCACTGTTTGTGCACGTGCAGCAGCTTTAGGGCTCTGGCAGAGCCCTCTCTCCCAGCCATACTGAAGGCCTCACCTTTTTCAGGTGTTAACCAGTGAGGTTGGGGAAGATGTGAACATCCAGCAGCTCCTGTCCTCGCCTGGGACGTGGAGGGGTCGGGCTCAACAAATTCTCGTCTTGCAGAGCAAGGTGAGCGAGTCATCAGACTTCTCCTGGCCCTGAACGTAAGGCTTGAAATGCCCCAGAAAGACCCGCGCTGACCCACATTAGAGACACAGAACCCAAAAAAGGCCTTTAGGTTCTGCAGAGCGCACTTGCAGGGCTGTTGTTTTACATTCTCCCCAACCAGCCTGGTTTTCATTTGTTATTAAGTGAACGAGCATTTATATAACACTACATACCAGGCACTGGCGCTCAACAAATGCCAGAGCCTTTGATTTATTTTACTCCAGGCAGATTTTTTTTCCCTAGTTCATGTAAATTTGCGTGACTGTTGTACTTGTAGGCTTTTTCCAGTTTCGTCCAGATGCCTGTAGGCTTTTGAAGGTTTTAATTACCACCCCCGCAAAAAAAACTTAGCCTGTCTCCCTCTTTACGCTCTAAATATTTTGGAGCATCTCTAGAGGCTAGGAACAGGGGCTCCACAGCCAGACTGCTTGGCTTCAAATCCCAGCCCACCACCCACCAACTGTGTGGCCTTGGGCAAGTTGCTTCGCCTCTCTGTGCCTCAGTTTCCTCCTCTGTGTACTGTGGATAATGACAGTGCCTACCCCACAGGGTTGTTGGGAGGACTGAATGAGTACAGATGTGTAAATTGCTTACCACAGTGCCTGGCATGCAGGAGACACCATCCGAAGGTTAGCTGTACCAAGAAACCAAGAGTCACACAAATAGGTGTGTCGTTTCCACTATCTGCCAAGTGCATCGCCTTCATCCCCAGGTTCCCAGGTGGCTTGTACCCTCAGGGTCTCCTGTGGGATCCCTGAAGCCAACATGAAGGGGGAGAGGTCTCTGAAAAACTGTGGTTAACGACCAGTGTGTGGCCTTGTGGTTCAAGAGACCTGAGTTTGAGTCTGGCCTCAGTCACTGGTCTATAAGTTTGGTGTCTTTGGGCAAACCTCTTCATCTCTCTGTGTCGCAGTCTCCTCACCTGTAAAATGGAAATAATAATGCCTTCCTTGTAGGGTTGTTGTGGGTTAAGTGAAATATCGTTTGGGAAGTGCCCAGCACAGTGCCTGGCCATAATAAACACTCAACACATTAGTTATTATTGTTAGTGTTGTTAAGCTGTGTAAACAAACGGTTAAAAGTAATAGTACTGTGTTCTTTAACGTTTAGATGGAATTACCACACAGTGCCACACGAGGGCACTGAAATGTGCTTTCAAAGCCATACTGAGGCCCTTTACCAGGGATCCTAGTGAATTTTGTCCCTGGCTCAGGTTTACCCAACTTTGTTCCATCATTTATGTTGTGTTGATATGGAAATCAGGGTTAGAAGGACCCTAGGAGTTACCCACTTTAAACCCAGTGTGATAAAGCCATCGTTCTGTCGGATGACATTCACCTCCCCTGTGCTGAGGGCTTCACCCAGGCCATTTTGGGGTTTCTCGAAGTTGCCTAATCCTAAAAATCACCTGTAGCACTTGTTTAAAATGCAGATCCCCGAGTTCTTCCCCTGGAGCTCTGACTTGTTGGTATGGAGTGGGCCCCAAGATTTGTCATCCCAAGAAGCGTCTTGGGGATTCCCAGGCTCAGACAAGTTCAGGGTACTGAATTCTCATAACAACATTATGCAGCGTGTACTCACAGGCCTCTTCACGGATGAGGGACCTGAGATTCAGAGAAGTTAAGCAATCTGTGCACAGTGACACAGCTAGCGAGGCTTTGAGCTGGTCTCCCGGCTTCCAAACCCTGCCTGCCCTCTGCAGCATCTCCTCCAAGTGGCCAGGAGCCCACAGCCTCCCGAGGAGCCCGCCCAGGCTGGGGTGGCCTGTCTGTTAGCTCTTCCTGGTACTGAGACCTGCTATCCTTTCCCTCCCAAGTTCCTGGGGCTACACATCTGCTTCTTGGCCTCAGAGATAGGGTGATTTTTCTCATTTACTTTGAAGTTTCTCTTTTCCAAGCTAAACCTCCCTAGTGTCTCCCCTTGTTTTGCTCAGGATGCCACCGCAGATCCCTCCCATCCCTCCCCCACCCAAGTCCCTCTCCTAGGGACCTCCACGTCCACCTGGAACCGTGTTGTCGCCTGTCTAGTGGGGTCTCCTGTCACATCACAGGGCGGCCCCCCTGAGGGTCGAGTCTGACTGCAGGCCTGTTGTGGAACCACCCTCAGGTTCGAGAGCTTGAGAAACAGCTGGGACAGACTCGGAGCCGGTCGGTAGAAACAGCCAGTGACGACTTGTCTGTCTATCCCGATCCAAGGAAGCTGTCGGCACAGGAGAAAAATCTGCTGAGGATCCGCAACCTGGAGAGGGAAAAACAGGAAAGCTGGGAGGTAATGTGTGCCTGGAAGGAGGTCAGGGGCGCCTGGGGCCAGGAGACCACGACCACCCCTGTGAGGACTTGGAGGCTCTGGGGTTTGGGGTCACCTCTGTGCATGTTCCTCACGTCCTATCCATCCCCCTTGAGCTGCCTGACTGGTTCCTCAACCAAGGCCCATTTCATGAACGTCGGGTGGCCCCATTCTGGCTGTTTTGGAGATGCTGAACCTGAAACTAGCTCTTGGTGGAATGAGGCACTTCAGTTTGAACCCCAGGCTTGGCGCTGTCCACCGAAGCATGGCTTTTCTCTTTTTGCCTCTCAGGCAGGGATTGAGGGTCCTCGGGACGACACACCCAGCGTTGGCCAGTGGGTTTCCTCTCGTGTCCGAGTCTGGCCCCTGTGTTCTCGGGCTGTCATCCATCTGGGTCACGTCCATCATGTGCTTGGGCTGCCTGATACCCCGGGAGGCCGAGGCTGGGAGTCAGGGGCCCGGCTCCACTGACTTGCTCTGCGACCTCAACAAGTCCCCTCCCAGCTCTGGCCTCACCAGCCAGTGAGAGCGAGGGCTCAGCCGTGGGCCGAGTCCCACTCAGCCCTGCTGCCCGTGACCGCGCCCTCTGGTTACAGAAACTTGCAGTGGAGCGGGATGCCCTCCAGAGAGAGCTCGAAGAGCTGAAAAAGAAGTTTGAGGGCGTGAGGTCCCGGAACAAGGTGCTGTCGAGCGAAGTGAAGACCCTCAGGAGTCAGATGGGGACCCTCGTGGAGAAGGGCCGGCATGACGACGAGCTCATCGACGCCCTCATGGTACAGCCACCTCTGGGACCCCCGCCCCACCCAGAGACCTGTGACCCAGCCCCAGCCCCTCCGGAGCCCTCCCTCGCCCCAAAACGCCACCTGCATAACCCAGGAGCTCATTGCCTCCACTGGGCCCAGCCCCAAAGCTTGGCCGCAAGTACGGGAGCAGCTCAGAGGTTGTGCGAGGGCCAGTACAGGTCGTGTCGTGTGAGGTTGATGCCGGGCACAAGCCACTGCACCTGTGGACCCCAAATGAGAAAGAAGAGGATGAGGGGGCAGCAAATGGGATTACGCCCTGGGATATTTCTCATGGAGGAACGGAAGGGACAACTGAGGGGGGCGCTGGTGCATATCCTTGTCTTTGTGACAGCATACAGCACCCCCGTTTCTGGGCACGTGCGGTGTGGTTTATAATGGTTAGTCACCAAGATAACCCTTAGGGACACATAATCCCATTTCACGGATGGGGAAACCAAGGCTCTAATTGGCTAGATAAGTCATCCAAGGCCACACAACTGAATTCAAACCAGATTTATCTGATCGTAAAACCTCCTTTGATTAACAAAGCCGCACTGCTTTCCTGACCCTAACCTGGCCTTTTCTCTCTGGGGCCTGAGCCACCCCAGGGTTTTGGCCTCTGAATTCCAAGTTGTGCCCACAGGCCCCTGGGGTGGTCATGACTGGCTTGACAGTGGTGCAAGGGGGAACTGACGCTGGCTTAGGCATGCCTTGGTCCATAATAATTCACCAGGCAGGGTGGTGGGCAGGGCACAGAAGACCTGGAATCTGGGCCCCCTCTGTTCATACCTCACTGTGTGATTCTAGGCTAGTTGCATCCCCTCTCTGAGCCTCAGGTCCCAGTTTTTATTTTATTTTATTTTTATAAATTTATTTATTTTATTTATTTATTTTTGGCTGCGTTGGCACTTTGTTGCTGTGCGCGGGCTTTCTTTAGTTGAGGCGAGCGGGGGCTACTCTTCATTGCAGTGCGCGGGCTTCTCATTGCGGTGCCTTCTCTTGTTGCGGAGCACGGGCTCTAGGCACACGGGCTTCAGTAGTTGTGGCACGTGGGCTCAGTAGTTGTAGCTCGCAGGCTCTAGAGTGCAGGCTCAGTAGTTGTGGCACACGGGCTTAGTTGCTCCGCGGCATGTGGGATCTTCCCGGACCAGGGCTCGAATCCGTGTCCCCTGCATTGGCAGGCGGATTCTTAACCACTGCACCACCAGGGAAGCCTCAGCTCCCAGTTTTTAAATAAGGTGTGGGCTGGATGTCCATTGAGGTCCCTGGAGCCACTATTCTTTGTCACTGAAGGTGCATGGTGAGAGCTGCAAACAAGCCCTAGCCCTGCCATTCACCAGCAGTGTGTCCTGGGCTCTCTGGGCCTCCATTTCCTCCACAATGAGGTGAAGACAACGCCCTCACCTGTTCCAGGTCGCCAATATGGTCCTTCTCAGCCCCCCAGGCAGGAAGCCTCCACCCCAGAGGTCTCCTTGGGAGCATCTCCAGGGATGGGGTCTCCATCAGGTGCTGAAGGATCCGTGGTGAGGGGTCCAGGTACTACCTTCAAAGGTGGTCTTCCAGCACAGTGGGATAGGGCTTCTTTTTACCCACTGGCTGAGGGGCCACCATCTGAGCTGTTTTCTGTTGTCCTGAGAGCCCCGTGGATGTCCTTCTTAGCCCCGATCTCAGGGAGAAAGAAGTTGAGGACAGGAAAGCCTGGTTGAACCCCCCCTGAGGACAGGCAAGGTGTTCCTCCTGCTTCTCAGGGGAACACTAGCGTCCCACTGTTAGGTTCCCGAGGGAGCAGGGAAGGGGTGGGAGCTGGGGGTGGGAGGAGGCGGTCTTCTCTCGTGTCCTTCTTTACCCAGGGCCATGGCTGACCCTCGCCCATCCTCCCACTTGGCCCCGCAGGACCAGCTGAAGCAGCTACAGGAGATTCTGGGCAGCCTGAGCCTGCAGGAGGAGAAGACACGAGTGTCCCGGCACCACCTGGACCAGCAGCTCAACAATGAGGCCCAGCAGAGCAGCAGCCTCGTGGCCCAGCTGCGGGCCACAGTGGCTGAGCGGGAGGCCAAGGTGCGGCAGCTGGAGGTGGAGATCGGGCAACTCAGTATGCAGGTGAGTAGGGCGCTGGCTCAGCCCAGCATCCGTTCCCACGTCCTGGCAAGTCCATCCGGTATCCAGAGAAACCTCAGCCACCTCCACTTCTCCCCACCTGCCTTCACTTGGGCTGTGCCACATCCTACCTGGTCCCACTTTGGCTCCCTGCTTCCATCTGGCTCTCCGGCCCATTGTACACGCACCTTTCCTCTCGAAGGGACACACCAGATTGTCTCCCTGCTCCACATAAAACCTGTCTGTGGCTCCCCATCACCCTCCGCCTCACTCAAGCCTCAAGGGTTCGGGCTCCTCCCAGCTCACCCTCTCCCTCCCCAGCTGTGGCCTTCATCCTCATGGTCCAAGATGGTGGCCACAGTGCCAGCCTTTACATCCACATTCCAGGCAGTGGGATGGCAGAAGGGAAGCCACGCTCCTTCGTCCAGTTTGCAGGGTGCCATGTGACTAGCTCCTGCTGTCCTCCCTCCTGCATCTTCTCTTCACTCCCCACTTTCCACAACTCTGGTCATGTGGATACCATTTAGCTCCTCCGTGGCCTTGCTTTCTCCCCATTCTGGGCCTGTGCACATGCCTGAAGCACAAACCTTCCCTTTCCTCCCCCTCAGCCTTTAGATCTTATTAGTCAAGAGCTCCTCCAGGAAGTTCCAGGGCTCCCATTCTGGGTTACGTGCACCTCCTGGGCACTCTCCTAACTCCCTGTACATTCCCAAGCCAAACTTTGGTCACGCTGTGTGATCAATTTCCTGTTTTCTCCCCCAACCTCTCCTTGAGGGGAAAAAGACCATGGTGCCTGGCCCAAGACTGAGCACACAGTAGTTGCTCAGTCAATGCTCGTCTAAGGAGTGAGCTCCTGAAGATATTTTCCCTTGGCAGAGGCCTGGAAGGAACAGCATCTTCACCTCACTGCTGTCCTGGCTCCAGGCACACAAAAGAAGGCTGATTCTCACCTCAGAGGCCACCGGACAGCTGGGGCCAAGCACTACCCACCAGACAAGCTGGCACACACTGCGAGTTTTCTCAGGATGGGCAGGGCTTGGGGGACATGCCAGGTTGTTTGGGGCTCACACCGACTGGCCCACTGTTGATGGCAGCCTGACCTCCTGCTGGGGGTCCTCCAGTGCTCCTCCTTCAGCCGGCCCCACCAGCCATCCGGAAGAGGGAGGGATGGGGGAAGGTCTGAGTGTCTCCAGCTGACAAAGGCCAGTGGCCTCAAGTCACACCTGGCATTCATCCGTGTGGGTGGGGCTACCTAGAGAGGTGGGCCTGTCCCTATACTTCCCCCTGGGACCTGAATGTGGAACAGCTTCCTGGCCCGGTCACCCTCCTTTGGCCATGAAGCTCCCTTTCTGAAGAGAGGCATTATTAGCTGTCATTATAATGCAAGGGGCGCCTTCACCAAACAGGCCTCGCTTTGCACTCCTGAAAAGAAGCCTCTTTCATTTCCCCTGAAAGCCCCAAAATCAAGCCAAGGCCCCCTCCTGCCTTCTCCAGGCCTCTGAGCCAAAGCCCTGAGAATGGAACCCACATCTGTTCCCTGCAGTATCTTCGGAATAAAGGAGTAGGCGAGGGGTCCAGTGGGCCCGAGGTCAACCCGACCTCCGCCAAGTTCCCCGAGGACCCGAGCCTGACCAAGTCCCCGGCCTCAGCAGGCGATCACGCTGGCAGGCTTGGATCTTCTCGGTAAGACAAAATGGGATGGAGGGGTTGGAAAGTGAATATTAATTATTCAGAAGAAAGGATGGGAAGCCACGGGTGCAATTTTATGATGTCTGTGGTATTGTCCTTCCAAAGTGGCGGGGGGGCTTCCGTCAGCCCTGCATCTGCGTGAAGGAGCCAGTTAGGTCCAGATACTATTACTTCAAGAGAGTTTGGTTGCGGCTCCCTGTAAAATCCTCTCCCAGCTGGCCTCGAATCTCACCTGCTTCTAGGATTCTCAAACACACCTGTGTTGGATTGTTCGAGGCTCTGATGTCCCCTGCTCCTGTCTTGTTTTGAGCAAGCGAGAGTTCTGGAAAGGAGGGCAGCAAATCCACAGGGCTGCTGCAAGGGCCGGTGCTGGTCCCCTCCTCTGGCTCCCCGGTTCCCTGCGGGCCCCTGCTCCCCGCGCAGCTGGGCCCAGCCTGCCTGCCCGTGGTGATGTGCCCATTCCGCCTTCGCACAGCTCCGTGACCAGCCTGGGCCACACACTGGTGGAATCTGCTCTCACATGGCCTTCCCTGCACGGTCCTCACGGGCCCTCACCCAGGTAGGAACCCAGGCCCCCCCCGCCCCGGGCCCTCACAGGCCTTCCCATGCTTGACTGCTCAGTCAGTATTGCCATCCCATTACAAGGATGGGAAACCGAGGCCAGGCCAAGTCCAGGGACTCTTCCAAGGTTCCATAAGGACATGGAGGGTCAGGGAGGTCCAGTGCCTTATCCAAGGTGATAGGGCAAGCGGCTTCAGAACTACAGTCTTGGTCTAGTGTTCCTTCCTGCTACCACAGAGTTAACACGAGGAATCTTCCAGGGCCTGGAGCCCAGCACCTTCCCTTGCCTCCTCTTGCGCATTGAGAGTCCATCTCTAGGGGGAGAAGTGCACGTCACATGGGTTCCCACTTTAAGCCACTGATATCCCCTCAGCTCTCTGGCCCCCTCTTGTTGATAGAATCAAGCCTTAGGGCTTCAATGGGCCCTTGTTCTTCCTGCCAGCTCACAGACAAAGGGTGGCTCTGTCCTGCCTCGGAGCCCCGTCCCGAGCCCTACCCACTGTCCACTGGAGCCATGCTCCTGCTGTCAGCTGCCGTTCCCACTCCTCGGGCAGGTCAGTTCAGGCTCCGGTCGAGCCTCGGAGGGGCCCTAGTCTCACGTTTGACTTGCTGTGTGGCTCCGGCAAATCGGTCCTCCTTGGGCTGCTATTCCCCAAGAAGTGCTTGGGATACTTCTGGCCTGACGTTTGGTAGCCCAGGTACCCGTGGGCCAAGGCCACCCCTGCAGATGCCCCATCCAGCAGCCTGGGGTCACAAGGGCACTGGGAGAGAGGGGCCCAACTCTGAGCCTCAAGGGCCCCTGCCACACTCTCCTCACACCACAAGGAAAACAGACAGGCTCTGTCACTCTGACGTGGTTGTCACAGTAGTAGAGGCAAGAAGACGGACAAGATGCCCCCAAGGTCCCTTCCAGGCTTATGTGGCCATGACCTTTGCACTCCACAGGGATACAGGAGCCGACGTGCCCTGGGCTGCCCAGACTGCTGGTTCTTAATCCTGTTTCTTCCACCACACACAAATATTTACTGAACCCGACCGTGTGCGGGCCCTGCCCTCATGGAACTTACAGTGCTCTCCCGTCGGTGACAGGACAGATGTTCACGGGGTGGGAGTGACCCCAGAGAGTGTGGGGTCACTGTCAGGGATGGCATGGCGGCTCTGACGGGGTGCCTGGGAGGCAGGCGGGGCGAGGGGATCAGCTCCTCCCCCAACACGTGAGATCACAGGGGTGACTGGCGTAGGGTTCCCCACTGCGCTGCGCACACGAATCAGCTGAGGATCTGCCAGGTTACATGCAGGTTCTGATTCCGCAGGTCAGATCCTGCAGGAAATGGGATCCTGCAGTTCCAACAAGCTCCCAGGTGATGCCACAGTCGCTGGTTCAAAGACCACGCTGAGCGGCAGGGCCTTAGAGTATATTTAGGAGCCAGAAAATGGAGAAGCCTGTAGTCCTCAGAGCCCATCTCAACCAACCCCCGTTTAGAGGGAGGACTGGGGCCCCACCTTCCTATGATTCTGGAAGAGCAAGTCAGCATCACCAGGGTCTCCCTGGGAAGGGTGAGGGCAGAGCAGAAAGCAGCTTGGCACTCGCACATGGGCTCTGGGGGCTTGGGGTCGGGGACAGAGCTCACCTTGGGTCCCAACCCCAGCCAGCAGGTAAGGCCCAGTGGTGAGGAGGGAACCGGTGATGGGCTGGATCAGGGCTGGAGAAAACTGAGCAAATTACAAAGCAAGTGTCCAGGGTCCAGGAAAGTGGACTGGGCTTGGGGCCATGCCAGGAGATACAGGAGGGCCAGGACAGGCTGACAGGGAGACAGAGGCTGGGCCTACCTGACACTGAGAAGGGCGGTCAGGTCCCAGGCCACACAGGTTCCCAGGGCACCCCCAGGTCCCCAAGAGCCAACTTCCATAGCAGCCAGACTAATTCCAGGCCCCTACAGGGATTGGATGGACAGAGGTGCTGATGAAACTATAGCCCTGCTGGGGTCTGGCTTTGGAGCCAGCTAAGTGAGGTCTAGAGACTTCAGCAGGGCCGGGAATAGTAAAGTGAGAAGACGCCAGCGGAAGAGGCCAGGAGGCACTGGACTGGCTTCTCCTCTCTGGCTCCCTCTGAGGACCCCTGAATGTCCTTCCAGCCCCTCCCACCACCACAGGGATAAGCATCTCTTCAGGTAACCCTTAAGTGACCTCTGCCCGCACCTTGGTCCCCAGGTTCTCGGACTCCCCAGAACAAAAAGCCTGGCAGACACAGGTGACAGAGTTCAAAGCCCTGTGGCAGGCCGCTGAGGTGGAGCGTGACCGGCTCACCGAGTTTGTCACCGTTCTGCAGAAACGGTAACACCTGGCGCCAGGGATGCACTCTCACGGGCCTAGGTGGGCTGGGGGTGGGCAGCCTGGCCCAAGGGCATCCCTCTTGGACAGAGGCCAGGCCGCGTCCATGACTGGGTCCACCTCACTGGTGAGTCTGGCTCCCACAGTGTTGGCCCCGGGCATTCCCAGCCACATCTCACGTGACCCTCAAGTGCCCCTCAGTCTCGGGGCCCTGTTGTCATACTTGTGGTTTGCCCTGTCCTACGTGCCCCCAGTAGGACAGCTGCATGCAGGTGGCTGTGAGGTGGGCATCTCAAGGGAGGGACTCTCTGGAGTAGGTAAATGAGTCAGATCAACTCACCAATAATGACGATCTAGGATGAACATGGCACTGTACTCGGTGTCACTGGCGGCTTTGGTGGGAAGAAGTCCCAGGCTAGACTGAGGTCTGGAATTACAAAGAGGAAGAGAGCCACTGATAGATGGGGAGCTGAGACTTCCCTGGTTGGGGGAGGAAAGTATGTGACCCAAGGCAGTGCACCAGGGGGTTTGGTTTCCTCCAAGGGGTTGTTGACAGATTTCTATTCAGATAAATCAGCGTTCCTCGCTCAAGTGACCCTTTTGGCAAGAACTGTAGGTGCCCAGGCCAGCACATGGCCCAACCATGTGACCTCCGCACTGAAAAATATAAAGGACACCACTGAGTGTCTGCCTGAACAGGCCGTGTCACATGTCAGTCAGGGCTCTTTGGTGACAGACAAAAGAAACCAGTTCTGGCTAAGTTAAGGGAAAGGAGAGTGTGGGAAGGTGCTGGCCGACTCCAAGGTACTGCCCTCCTTTGCAGGGCAGAAGAGGAGCCCAAGAAGATCCAGGGACCTTGGTAGCAGGAATCCTTGAGTGGTCTCTCCTGGGCCACTGGAACGATGTAGACCCAGTGGCTTTCAGTTCTTGTGCCAGTGGGTTCTAGGAGAGAAGGGCTAGCTGGCCTGGGTGGCTCACACGTCCAACCCTGGGCACAGGCCAGGCACCCTGATTGGAAGGACCTCCAAGTGCTGACATAATGGAGGAGGGGTGGGAATTCCCTGGCTGTCCAGTGGTTAAGGCTCCGCACTTCCACTGCAGGGGGTGTGGGTTCGATCCCTGGTCGGGGAACTAAGATCCTGCATGCCGTGCAGCGCGGCCAAAAAAAAAAAATTTAAATGGAGGAGGGGCATCGTGCTAAAGGGAAAGGTGGAGTACAGTCACCAAAGGAGCTGGGGTGCTGGGATGGCCACTCCCTAAGCAGTGAGGAGTGATCAGCTTTGTTTTCTTTTCAGTAGAAAAGGGAGGGTATGAATTTCAGACATGCTCAAGCAAATGAGAAAAAGTAACATTAATTCTTTTTCTGTCATTGAAATATACTGGAGGGCTTCCCTCCATTATATTATGTGGTGCAGTGGTTAAGAATCTGCCTGCTAATGCAGGGGACACGGGTTCGAGCCCTGGTCTGGGAAGATCCCACATGCCGCGGAGCAACTAAGCCTGTGCACAACTACTGAGCCCGCATGCCACAACTACTGAAGCCCGTGTGCCTAGAGCCCATGCTCCGCAACAAGAGAAGCCACCGCAATGAGAAGCCCGTGCACCGCAACAAAGAGTAGCCCCCGCTCGCCGCAGCTAGAGAAAGCCCGTGCGCAGCAACGAAGGCCCAATGCAGCCAAAAATTAAAATAAATAAATAAATTTATTAAAAAATAAATAAAATAAATTTTAAAAAATATATATAACGGATAGTACAAGCCTCTAGCCTATCCAATGGAAGAAACATACCCAATTATGACTTTCTCTCCCAATTCCTTTGAGTTTCTTTTTTTTTAAATTTATTTATTTTATTTATTTATTTATTTTGGCTGCGCTGGGTCCTCATTGCGGTGCGGGGGCTTCTCCAGTTGCGGTGCAGGCTTAGTTGCGGTATGCAGGATCTAGTTCCCTGACCAGGTATCAAACCCCGGCCCCCTGCATTGGGAGCGCAGAGTCTTAACCACTGGATCACCAGGGAAGTCCCTGCTTTGAGTTACACCTGAGTTTGGGGGCAGTGGATTTGTGCATCAAGGTGACTTGGTTATCTACTGCTGCACCATCCCAAACCCAGTGGTCTCAAACACGATGGTTTATTCTTTCTTACCATTCTGTGGGTGGCCTAGGTAATTCTGCTTCACATCATGCCACCTGGATCACTCACATGCCCCGTTCAGCCAGCTCAGCAGGGGCACCTCCATTCTCCTGTATGTGGCCTCTCTCTCCATGTGGTGCCTCATCTTCCAGGGCCTCTGGGATGAGGGTGGGGCAAGCAAGGCACCTAGGGCACAAAATTAAAGAGACACTCACTCTCAGAGTCACGCGTGTGTGATTCTCTCTCAGCGGATACCCTAGAGCTTTGGGGGAACTGAATTTTACTTAATTTTCATTAGTTTTTATTTGAATAGCTACATGTGGACATGAGGCTGCAGCCACTGTGTTGAACAGCACTACTCCATCATATTCCACCATATTTCATGGTGTGAATATGTTACCATTCATTTGGTCTTTCCCCTGTTGATGGACCTTTAGGTTATTTTAGTCTTTTGCTTTTGCAAATGAGTTTCAAGGAACACGTTTGAACAGGTTGTGTTAGTAGCTGTATACTATGCTGGCATACAGTTTTCTGTTGGTAGTTGTATTCTTTTCAAAACTGTTACCATTCTGTTTCTTCTTGACTCTTCACCAAGGTGGGAAGAACACTTCCTCCAACTCTGCACGTACATATCCAGGCTTCCACTCTGATTTGCATGTGTGTATGTACGTATGTAATCCTTTGCTTGGGTGAGATCTCTTGGGACAGTCCTGGCCTTCTAGCTGAGCCTTCAGTATCACAGAAGTCTGAAATGCCATACCTAACCACAAGAAGGACCTTAGCCCCAGCCTCAGTGAAATTAATCAGATCCTTTAGTGAAATAACCAAATAACAAGTTCTTCAAGGCCCATGAATTCATGACAGGCATATAGAGAATAATAATAATAATAATAACAAACAGAAAGCAATCACTAACTCCAGGAAAAGCAAGCAAATAAGAAAGAGAATGTAATCATGAGTATACTGCCTGTCTGAATAATCGTCCTAATGTAACCCCCTGTGGTAGACAGGATTTTGTCCTCCGTGCCCTTCACCCCACTCTTGTGCCTGTGAATACTTTACGTTATATGGTAAAAGAGACTCTGCAGATGTAATGATCGTTATGGCCCCTGAAATAGGAAGATTATCCTGGATTACCACGTGGGCCCAATCTAATCACTTGAGCCCTTAAAAGCAGAGAAATTTCTCCAGCCCGGGCCAAAGAGATGCTTCAGAAGAAGTTAAAGTCAAAGCATGAAAAGGGTATCTGGTTGGCTTTGAAGATGGAGGGGGCCAAGTAGCCTCTAAAAGATGAAAGTCATCCAGCTAACAACCAGCAGGAAACAGGGATTTCAGTCCTTCAGTTGGAACTGAATCCTTCCAACAACTTGGACGAGCCTGGAAGCAGATTCTCCCCTAGAAACTCCAGGTAAGAGCCCAGGTCAGCCAACACCTTGATTTTGGCTTGTGAAACCTGGAGCAGAGAAACCAACAGAACCTGCTGAACTTCTGACTTACAGAACCATGGAGCGATAAATCTGTGTTGTTTTAAGCTAAGTTTGTGGTAATTTGTTACAGCAGCAATAGAAAACTAATACACCACCTAACATTAACTGAGCCAAAAAATGGTAATATAACTACATTGGGAGGTGGAGAGGCGATTCTATTTGGCAAGGAGAGAGTACTAAAATAAAACTAAGTTCTCATGTTGCCTGACAGGAAGTCAAAAGATTATATTTAAGACCAAAAAATAGCAGCCTAAGCATCTGTAGAAACAGCTAAAAGCGGTAGAAGTGGTTGCTTCTGGAGAGCAGAAATTGGGAGTGAGGAGGGGTGGGGAGAAGCTGTGTGTTTTTTTGTTTTTGTTTTTTTTTTCATTTTAAGCCTTGGAGAGAATGATATGGTTTTAAATGCACATTCCTGTGTTACTGCAATAAAAATCAGGAAGAACGAGTCCCATGCCCGCTGGTGTAAGGTGTGCCCACCTCTCTGAGAGCCTGAGCAGGTGGGGTGCCAGGGATTATGGCAGCCCCTGCTCTCTCATCACCAGGGTGGAGGAGAGCAACAGCAAGCTTCTGGAGTCAGAGAGGAAGCTGCAGGAGGAGCGGCACCGCACCGTGGTGCTGGAGCAGCACCTGGAGAAGATGCGCCTGGAGCCTGGGAGGACGTCAGCTTCTCAGAGAGCAGCCCCCAGGAGCAAAACAGGTAGGGCTGAGGTGGGGCCGGCCCGGGGTCACATTGGGCCCACGGCGCTCTGGGGCTCCTGGTTCTGGCTCGGGGGCCAGGGGGGAGAAGACACACAGCAGCAGGGGCAGGCAACGCTCCACCCTGACGGAGGGGCTGACCGCTGCTGCTGACTGGCTCCTCCCTCTTTCCTGAGCTCCTCACCTTTCAAGGGCAGGACCCTAAGGTTGCTTGTGTCACTTATGCTTTCATCCCATTGGCCAGATCCTAATCACATGACCACACCAGCTCCAGAGGACGGTTTAGTTGTCCTAAATCAAAAGGTTAGTTCTACTGCTCTAACACAGTGGTTCTTAAGGTACAGTCTCCAGAAGTGGCAGCATCTTGTGGGGCTGGGAAAGTGAGGGTGTGGGATGCCAGAACCAGAAGCCACTTCTGGGGAGGAAGAACCTTCAGTGTGAAGAGGAGGAGCTTGCCTCTCTCCAACATCCCCACCCCAGCCCCTCCAGGCTCGGGAGTAGAGGTGTTGCCCCCCACTTCCCTGCCTCTCAACACCCCAGTACTCCCCCACCCCCAGCCAAGGACACTCAGATTTTTTCCCAGCGCAGAGATCAGAACGTTTCAGGAGGACATTCCAGAAGTAGGGCACAGAGCGGGAGTGGTGCCATTCTCCCACCAGCAGGGCCAGGGCTCCAGGGGCCTTCCAGGAGCCGCTGAGTCCAGGCTGGGGAAGGTCCTGAGGGCTTAGCCCTGCTGGGCTTGCAAAAACAGGTCCCTTAGGAATGTAGTGTCTCCAGGCCATGGACCCACCTCCTGCCAAGTGGCCGGGCTCCCAACTAGGGACAGCTAAGCCACAGCAGGAAAAACCACTTTGGTCCTGCCAAAGGGCAGGGCAACTGCCTGGGGAGAAAGTGACCACGTGGCTTCTGTCCATGCTGGCCTGTGACATGGGAAGAGCACCGACCCTCTTGGGGGCATAGCACACCCCTCCACCTGTACAATAGGGAGCCTGATTGTGCAATGTGGTCCCTCATGGCAGTTCCCTGCCAGTGGGGAAGAGAACAATAAACCAGTAAAAGATGGTAGGTCAGATGGAGGCGGGTGCTGTGGCTTACAGCTGAGTAAGGGGACAGGAGGTACAGAGAGCAGCTGTCTTCTACGGGGCGGCCACCCTAACTGATGAGCTGATGTCTGAGCAGGGATGGTGGAAGGGGGTGAGGATGTGGCATAGATACCAGAGGGAAGAAGAAGTGCAAGGGCCCTGAGGTGGGCGCACGGCTTGGAGGCTTGGAGGTAGTGAGACTGGATCATGGGGAGGGGAATATGTGGTGAGGTAGGGAAGTCACGAGGTGCTGAGGAGGTGGTCCCATCACACAGGCCTTGAGGGCCAAATGTGTATTCACTGTGGCCTCACAGAGCTCTAGAGGCAAGAACTATTATCCTCATGTTACAGGTGAGGAAACCAGCTCAGAGAGGTTGATGGTTTACCTGGGGCCACACAGCAGGAAGTAAAAGCCAGGTCTGCTGATGCCAAGTGATTTTCCCTGCGCCATGCCACCCCTGAGGGCCTGTTCAGCACAGAGGTTTTCTGATGCTGTGACAGTGCTCGAGTTCCCCACCAGGTGGGCTTTGATTTCTTTTTCTGAGCACTCTTTGTCCCCTGGCCCCAGCCACCGTGGATCCCCTGTGAGTGTGAATGGAGACTGGAGGCGGGGGACCCAGTGGTAAGAGGGCATCAGATGCAGTGACAGCCTAGACTCAGACTCAACCTGCAGGCCAGACCTCAGGCCCAGCTGCCTTCCAGAAACTTATAAAGTGCAAATATGGAGAGAGTAGTGAGAGGAACCACCTCGGTACAAAGCGGGAAGTCAGGGCCTGGAGGAAGGCAGCCCTTGTCCTGCACCTTGAAGGAGGTATAATGTTTCAACAAGTGGAGAAGCAGGAAGTGGACAGTTGGGGGTGGGAGAAGGACGTGTTAACACAGGGCCATGGCCTCATCACAGAAAGTGGCTGCTGCTGCCCCACAGGTGTGCCCACCTCTAACACCAGGCACAACCCAAAGGAGAGTGACAGGAAGGACCCATCTTCCGCCCAGATCTCCAATGTGCCCGTGGAATCCCAGATGGAGGAGCTGACCACCAGGTGCTCCCTGCCCCGTCTTCCTGAAAGGGTGGTGTTGCCTGGGTGGAGGTGTTTTGATAGGCAGAGGGATCACGTCCCTCCCCCTTTGACTTCTATTTGCCCAGAAGGCTGGTCCTGCTGGGTCCTGGGTTCTAGGCCTGCAATTCAGTAACTGGCCATCAGAGGGCAGAGAAACCCAGCCATAACCCTAAAGAGCCCATGGTCCCAAAAGAAGTTTTATCAAGTGTGGGTTACTGAACCCACTTTTCTAATTCAATTAAACCTTTTAAGGTCAAATGCAGTGGTGGGAAAGGGGGAACCTCTATAAATTAGTACTCATGCCTGAGGCAGCCAACATTTGGGGGAACAACAGGGCACCAGGCCCAGTAGCTGTGGCTGGGCCCAGACAGGAATCCCACATGGTATTCCCCCAAGGGTCCCTGAGAGGAGGTCAGAGAGTACCCTGAGTCTGGAGAGCAGCCGAGCTGGCAGCCATCCCCAGGGCCCTCTACACGCATGCACACACACTCACGTGTGCCAGCTCAGCCGCGCTGAGCCCTCTTCTCTGTGTGGTCTAGGCTGGCCATCCAGGTGGAGGAGAACGAAATGCTGAAGGCTGCCCTAGGCAGTGCCCTCCAGGGAAAGGAGGAGGACTTCCGAATGTACCATGAGACTCTGGGCCAGGTGAAAGGGGTCTTCCTGCAGGCCCTGCGGCAGCAGAAGGCGGACAAGCACTAGGATGGCGGCCCAGTGTCAGCCTGGCTGGACGGGGCAGCCTTAGGCCTTGAGAGGACGAGGCTCTATCTGAGGACTACATCTGCTCCTGGAAGCCAACCTGGGGCAGCCAGCTGGGCCCCTTCTCCTAGAAGAGGCTCTCCAAGGTCAACAAGAGCCAACATCCCATGGCAGGAGGGCAAAGGAGAAGCCCTGGGCACACTTAGTGATGGCAGGGGAGGAGGCCAGCAGCCCGTCGGCATCAGCAAGAGCTCTGGGATGAGAAGCCGGCTGTGAACGGACAGATGCAGTCCCTTGGGCAGGTGCTTATCCCAGAGCCTAGCGGGGGACCCTGCATGCCCACAGGGCTCCACATGTGCAGGAGAGCCCAGAGGGCTCCAGGCTGGGCGCATCCCCCAGGCCGCCCAGCCCCGCCCCACCTCCCTCACCAGCGCATCCTCACACCCCACTCCTACCTCCATTGCTCTATCTGTGGGCATCCCCACCCTCTACAGACTTGGGGGCACCACGCTCCTAGCCACCTTGTCGGCCCACCCCTTAGGGTTCTTCCTTAGGTGCAGACCCTCAGGCTTGTAATAATAATGATGATTTTCATGATCACCACAGCTCCCAGTGAGTGGGCACCTACTGTGGAAACCTGACCCCATCTAGACCTCTAGAAATCCAGGGGGTTGTCACCCTTTTCTACTGATGGAGAAACTGAGGCTCACAGAAAGACACGGAGCTAATATTTAACGCTGGCCTGCCTGCCTGCAAAAGCCAGGGTCCTCCACTGGATCCGATTACCCAGGGTGGGCGTGCCTACCCACGGCTGGGCAGCTCTGTCCCCCTGCCAGCTGCTCCAAGAAGCACCTCTTTTTGCTTCCAAAAGGCTGCAGCTGGTGGGTGCTGGTGGCAGAGGGCAGAGGTGGGGCCGGCTTGGAGCTCTGGGCAGGGGGATTTTGAGGCAGTGGGTCCAGGCGAAGGCACAGTGTACCTGCCTCACCACAGCACAGGGGTGAACTGGGAGGGCTGCTGCAGGAGAGCCCCCAGGCCCCTCTGTGACTGCCGCAGTGTCACCCCCTCAACTGCAGTTACTGCCATGCGGAGGGGTGGCTCCATGGAGGGTAGCCACACACCCCGACCCCAGACACCCGGGCCACACCTGTGCACACAGGGGCCCACACAAAGACACAGATGCACACAAATACCTAGGCTCAGGAGCATGAATCTTATGTAGACACACATGTACCAGCAGACAGTGCTGACTCCACACTCACAGGCCCTGCCTGGCCATTTCCCTTCACATGGGATCAGAGAAAAACTTCCTTCACAGGAAAACAGGACCCTTTCATCCTGATGGCCTTCACTACACTTGCTGGGGGTCTCTAGACCTGTCACCCCATGCAGGGTCGGGGCTCCGAGTAGGGGGGCCAGCATGGAGTCCCTCCTCAGCCCCATCCCCGAGGAAGGGCTCAAGCAGACAGGGTCCCAGAAGCCCCAGGTAGCTCCCCCCATGGAGGGGGTTCACGGTACGTATGCCGCATATGTGAGTCACTGCACAAGTGACACAAGTGACCGGTCTTCACGAGCGGGAATGTGCGTCTACATCCACACACACACACACACATACACGTGTGTGTGAGGAGGAGCCAGCTTAGAGCAGGTCTGCTCCATACCCCCAGCAGAATCCCTCTTCAGGACTCACTGAGTTAAAAGGTGCCAAGTGCTAGTGCAGCGGCTGGCACACAGTAAGCGCTCAATAAACGTCAGCCCACAGTATTACCTCTATTAGTTCCACAAATACTTGTTGAGCAATTACTCTGCCCTAGGCAAGGGGGTGCCAGGTGAGGCAGACTCAGTCCCCGAGCTCCCAGAAGCCCCAGATCAGCTGGGGAGACAGATTCCCAGGCCACCATCTACCGAGCCAGCTGGCCATCAAGCAGTCATCGAGTGCCAACTGCATACCAGCCTCCAGGCCTGTGAGGGACCCAGAGGCGAATCTGACTTGCTGCTGCGGCCTTCAGGGAGCTGCTTGTCCGGTCAGAGAGGCGTGGGAAATAGAGGGCCGCGACGGGGCGGGATGGGTTGGGGGTATGCAGAGACAGAAAGCCGCATCTCAGAGCCTCCCACCTTTCCTGCTGGCTTCCGGGCTCAATGCCCAGGTCTGGGTGGGGTGAGGGCTGTCTTTCCAGTCTCCCTGAGGTGTGCGTGGGCAAGGGTGGGGAGGGGAAGGCCCAGGAGAAGAAAGGGTTGTCAGAAGGACCAAGGGCTGGGGCCCTGAAGGATCTAACTCAGGTGGGCCAGGCATGGAGCACGGCAAGCTGGTCTGTCCAGGTTAGTGCCTGCGGCCCCTCCTGAGCAGCACCGCCTGTCCCTGCGGCCCTGAGGAGGACCTCCCAGCCCTCAGGCAGGTGGGCAGCAGGTGGGCTGGACCTGCCTTTCACAGATGGGAACACTGAGGTCCCTACCCGGAGCCACAAGGTGGTGGGAGCGGGAGACAGGTGCCTGGAGAGTGGAGGAACAGCAAGCAATGAGGCCAGGGGTGGAGGCACCTCACGTGAGGACTCTCCCTGGCCGCACCCCAGGCTGCAGGCCTGGGCGCTCAGGTTCCAACATTGACAGGTGAGACCCGGCTGAGCCATGGGTGTGGCTTGGCCACTGTCCCCTTGGGGGCCTTTGGGGCACCACAGCCGAATCGGACAAGGCTGCAGTCTGGCTCAGGCTGATTCAAGCCCCAAACACGTCCCCATGTCCCTGGGCCCTCCCCTGCTCTCAGGAGCCCAGGCCAGGGTGGCCTGCAGCAAGAGGACTCCTCTGGGCCCTCACATCCGGTGGCCAGAACTAGCCTCCCCATCCCCTCCTCCAGCGAGCTCACGGCCACCCCACAAGGAAGTCTCTGCCCGCGCACCCCCTCTCCTGCACACAGGCCGTATCTCCTGTAGTCCCTGAGCCTTACACACACACACACACACACACACACACACACACACACACATGCCATAAACAACATACCACACACACACACACTTTCCCCGACTTTTTACTTTGAGCAACAACAAGAAACAAATGAAAAGGACTTTGAGACTTGAGAGAATTGGCCCCCTGCCCATCTTTCCCAGTAGCCCTTGCTGGTCTTAGCCCAGTCACTTCCTGCCCCTCGTTTTGTGGGCACCAGGCGCCCTCCCCTCACCACCCCTCACTCGGGGGAAGCTGGCCTCAGGCTGTCCAGCCGCAGGTCCAAGGGGCCTCCCTAGCCCTCTACCCACCTGCCATCCCCACAAGCCAAGCTCCCTACAGACCCCACTGCACGCGGCCCGCCTGGTGGACCTCTCCTCCTGCTGTGTGTGAGTGCTGCCTCTCTTGGCCTCTGGAGTGTGGGGTCTCAGCCTCTCTAACAGCCTCTCTTTATGAGCAGTTCAGTGAGCCAGGCCCTGGCCACGGAGTGAGCCGTCGAATCCCCCCAAGGGCCCAGTGAGGTCAGGGCCGGCAGTGTGCCCATTTACAGATGAGTATCTGAGGCTCAGAGAAGTGGGTCGCCAGCAAGGCGGAGCTCAGGCTCAAGTCAGCTGGCTGCACCTGTGCTCTTAACGGTGAAGCCAGACCACCACGTCTGCCTCCCAGAGCCATTCTCTTAGAGCCTCGCGAGGGCACCAGCTGGATGGCCGGCTCAGGCTGGTCTCAGCCAGCACCAGGTGTGGGTGAGCTGGGTTCTTGCCCCTGCAGGGCAATCAACTCCAGAAGCTCATGCGCTGACCCAGTGACTTAATCTAACCCACTCCTGTTCGTCAGTTTCCTCTTCTATCAACTGGGGAAAATGGTAACGACCACTTCCCTAGAGGCTGTGGTGACATTAAAAAGAGTTAATCCAGGTACAGCCTTAGAACTGTGATCAACTTATTTCTCCTCTAACAACCATTGACTCTACCTCAGGACTCTACACAGGTGCCCCACCTCCTCCAGGAAGCCCTCCGTAATGCCCACAGTCTGGCTCAGGCACACCCCCTCCCCAACACTGGCCTCCTCTAGCACCCAGGATCCATGACTGCAGCCCGCACGCAGCCCCTCCAGTGCAGTAATCACTGTTCATGCTTCTCAGAGTCAGGGACCCGCCGTGCAGGCCTCCGTGTCACTCTGTGGGGAGTGCGTGCTGAGAGGAAGCTCAGCGCCTCCAGGTATTGTGGGAAGGTGGGGCACTCTCCCTCCCAGGCCTTGCTCAGGCCCTGGAAGTGCCCCTGCTGAGGGTCGGGGTAGGAGAACACTTCTTCCTCCTCTAGTCTCCGCTGAGCCTATGACTGGGCTCAGAGGGTCAGCACGGGCTCCAGGACCTGTCCTGTGACTCATTATAGTCACACAGCTCCTTCTACCCCCCAGACCCCAGACCCTGCCCCCCGTGCACATGCATAAACAGGCCCTCACAGACTCTGAGATCCTCATCCTAAAGGACCCCAGAGTGGCTGGATCCCTGGGTGGCACTGGCCTTGGGGAGGTTGTGAGGGACCCTGGCACACTGCCCACCATGGAGCTCCGAGGTCCTGCATCCAACCATGCATACGTTCAACCAGCTGGGCTCTGAGGCCACGGTGGGGTGGCCTTCAGGATACCCCTCTGCATCAGGTAGGCTGGGCTGAGGCCTCGGCTGCCCCTTCCCAGAGTGAGGGCCCTGTCCCCCCACTCCTCTCCCCCAGAGGAGTCCTGGTTTCTTAGGAACATTGCCGTCTGCCTCCACCCTGTCGTGGAGAGGATGCCAGCCACTCCAAGGACCCACTCAAGTGACCCTGCCAGCTCCCCTCCACCTGGTCAGCTCCCTATGGGACAGGGCTCGGGTATAGGGCCCACATGTCTCTTGCCAGTTACAATTCCACTAGGCAAGTCAGTCCTCCCCCAGGCACTGATGCCTGGCCAGCCAGGACTCTCTGCATGATGAAATGGACCAGGGCAGGGGGCTAGGTGGGTGTGCCATGGGACAGCCGTTGGGAATTCACATGTAAAGGTGTACGCTGGAATTCATGGAGCTGCACATGAAAGTGTGTGCATGGTATGAGTGTGTGTGTCTGCATGGCGGGGGCAGAGCTCACAAGCCTGGAGAGGCCAGCGGGGGCCACCTGGAAGCCTTCCTGGAAGAGGAGAGTCCTGGCCAGCAGTGAGAAGGAGACACAGGCTCTATGGACCAGGGGAGGCAGGTCGAAGTGAGGTCCAGGTGTCCCTGTCTGAGCCTATGCCAATGGCCACCCCTTCTGCCCCTCCCCAATCCTCCCTGCAGCTCCCTGTGGCCAGCAGCTCTGCAGCACTCAGCTCTGCTCCACTTCGCTCAGCTCCGCTCCAGGAAGGCCACCTCCTCCCTGCCCTCCTCCCCCCCCCACCCCTCCTGCTGTCACCACTCACCGTTCACAGCCTCGAGGGGGTGGGGACCCCAGGGCTGGACACACCACACCAGGGCCCCAGAGCCCAGCTGGTCGGACGGTCGCACGGTCGGACGCAGGACCCCAGAGCCCCGAGGTGGGCAGTGTGCCAGGGTCCCTCACAGCTTCCTCAAGGTCAGTGCCAGCCAGGGATGTAGCCACTACGGGGTCCTTGAGACCTGTAGAGCCCACCCCAAGCCCCTCATCGCAAACCTAAGGCCCCAAAGTGGGCTTTACTCCAGGTGTACCTCAGGCGGGCAGGTCAGTGGGCAGGGGGCACTCCTCTGTCCACAGGCTGGTCCAGGTCTGGGGGTCTATCAGGAGAGGTCCCAGGCTGGGGGCCAGCCCTGGCCTTGCTCACAGAGGCCTCACAGGGGACACCCGGCACCGGCCATGGGGAGCTAAAATTGGAAAGTGGCGAGTGGGAGGCAGCTGACAAAGCTATTTCGCAGGCTCTTCGCCGTGCTCCGGTTTCAAGCTTCTGCTCCCTTAACCCGATCCTCAGGGCCTCCCTACCCCCACCTGGCCCGTGGGAAGGTGCCTCAGCCCTCAGGCCAGCGGTGTAGAAGTCAGGTCCGGCAGGCCGCTGGTAGGGGCAGGGGCAGCGGACGGTCTTCTCTGATCAGAGACTGCAGGGGGGCTCACTGAGAACACTCAATCCTGTCCCTGGTCCGCGGTGTGACCTTGACAGGTCCCTGCCCCTCTCTGGTCCATGAGCCCTCCATCTGTGTAATGGGGAGAATGCCGACTGTGGCGGCCCAGGAGAGCTGGTTTCGGAATTGGTGAGGGAGATTTAGAGGATCTGGGGCAGGAGAGAGGGCCATGCCAGCCATCTCTTGCTCAGCCCAGCCTGAAAGGATGCCTAGACATGTTCTTCCCTTCAGTGTGGGCCCTGAGTCTGTCACCCATGCGGCCCTTGGGAAGGCCACGGGTCAGGCCGGAGCAGGATAGAGAGGGCACAGGTGCTAGCTTAGGTCCCAGGGATGACCCAGAAGGACTCCTGGGGATGAGCTAGGCCCTGGCAGGAGGGAGTGGCCAGGCTCACCCTGAACCCAATACTGGTCAGCACCTTGGGTAGCGGCCAGCACACTCCCTGGTGTCTGCCTGGCCCAGCCTAGCCCCACACCCACTACCCCAGGGCACCTCTTCAAGTAGCACAGCCTCCAGCCGGCATCCAGGGCCTGAATACACAGAGCACTGAGAGAGTGGGCAGGTGTGGCCACGGACACAGGCAGGAACCAGGGACGTGGCAGGCTGGGGCTCAGGGGCTGGTTGGGGTAATGGGGGTCAATGAGAAGCTATAGGCTGAATGAGAGGGATGGAGGTTTGGTGCTGGGGTAGGACCTGGGGAGGTCATGGGAAGTAAAGGCAGCTCAGGAGGGTATGGAATCAGAGAAAGGGGCCCGGAGGAGGTGGGGAGGTTTGTCAGGAGTTGAGAGAGACTTACTGAGGGGAGTGGGAACCCTGGGGGCCAGAAATATGATTGAGGTGATGCAGAGGGAGTTTCTCCACAAGAAAGTCATCTCAGACCTTGGAGGAGCAGTTTGAGCAGAGGGTGGGGACCGGTCCACCTGAAAGGTATGGAGGAGTGAATGAAGGTGAAGAAGGCAGGCTGAGAGTGAAGACCATGCTTTCAAGAGCCTTCAGTGGGAAGGGCGGGAGCGAGAGTAGCAGCTAGGATGGGGCACCAAATGGCAGGGGGCCTGGGAGGAGTGGGAGATGGGCGGGGAGAATGATGGCATGAGATGCCCAAGGGGCTGTCTCTCTTCAGAATGGGGACCCCATCACCTCAGTGGGGACCATGAACTGGGCTAGGCAGGGCTGGGGGGCAGCAGTGCCCTCACCCAATCTGTCTCCCTCAGCCCCATCCAGGCTATGGGCATCAAGACAGCCTTGCCCGCGGCAGAGCTGGGCCTGTACTCCCTGGTGCTGAGCGGGGCCCTAGCCTATGCTGGCCGGGGCCTCCTTGAGGCTTCACAAGGTAACAGCTGGGCCCCGGGACAGAGGGGTGGGACCGTTCTTCTGCTGGGGGTCTCAGGGCTCCACCCAGCAAGGCCAGAAACTTAGAGGCTCCAGACTCAAGGGCAGTCCCTAGGCCTTGGGGCTGGGGGGTTGAGTCAGATGCAGCCACAGGGAGACTCAAATGCAGAAGCACTGACAGAGACCTGGACAGAGCCAGAGAAAGAGAGAGAGAGAGAGTGTGTCTCAGACACTCAGGGATGCAGAGACCTGGCCCCAGACACACAGTGAGACCCAGAGAGAAGCAGAGGCAGAGAGAGACCCAGACCCTCTCCCCTCCCCCCAGGGTGGCGTCAGCCTTGCTGTAGAGGCAGGTGTGGGTGTGAAGCGCCCTGAGACCAGACTCTGTTCTCAGGTGGGGCCCACAGGAGAGCCTTCCGGGAGTCTGTGCGACCCGGCTGGGAGTACATTGGCCGGAAGATGGTAGGTCCCCCGCACCCCAGGGTCCCTGACCGGGGTCTCTGATCCCTGGCCCATCTCTCCTGTCCCAAACCTTTCCCCGCTCTCCCCTGTTCCCAATGGTCCCACATAACAGAGGGCTCGCAATGGGGAAGGTCTCTGGCTTGAATTTTCAGCATCTTCAGTTTCTCCATTGGCCCCTCCTCTGTCCTCCTGGGGCCAAATCAAGCCTGCCTCAGACCCTGCTCATTTAGGAAACAAACCGAGACGGGCTTCCACAGGGCCTCCAGCACCATCCTCCCCAGGAACAATGCAATAATGGTGGAATGTCAGGCAATGTGCTGGACAGAGGGGGAGCTTGGAGCAGCAGGGCAGCCCACGTGGTGCCCCTCATTCCTCTCTACCTACCTTCCCGGTACTTCCCTCAGAGGGGGAGGCAGGGACCTCAGCCATTGCTCTCCTCTAATGCACAAGAAGACTCTGGGGGCAGGGAAGGGGCTGAGACTCTGACCAGCCCAAGTGCCAGCCCACTCTGCCCCCGCCCCACCTTAACCTGCCTGGGCCTGCCCCAGGACGTGGCTGACTTCGAGTGGGTGATGTGGTTCACCTCCTTCCGCAACGCCATCATCTTCGCTCTCTCCGGACACGTGCTGTTTGCTAAACTCTGCACTATGGTTGCCCCCCAGGTGAGCTGGACCTGAGCCCCCCCTGCCTCCCCCTCCCCCTCAGCTACAAGGGTTGCGGGGAAGCCAAACTGGGCTCCCACCTCTGTTCACATGGAGAGGTAGACAAAGCTTTCTCCCCGTCCACAGCTCCGCTCCTGGATGTATGCTGCGTACGGGGCCCTGGCGGTGGTGGGCACGATGGGCCCTTGGTACTTGCTGCTGCTGCTTGGCCACTGCGTGGGCCTCTATGTTGTCTCACTCTTGCGCCAGCCCTGGCTCTGTCTCGGCCTCGGCCTGGCCAGCCTTGCCTCTTTCAAGCTGGACCCCCTCATCTCCTGGCAGGTGTGCGCTGGGGCGGGGCAGGGGTGGAGGGTGCAGGGATAGGACCCCAAACCTCTCACCCCATCCAAAACGTCTGCCTCCTAAGTCTCCCCAAGCATTTCCTTCACTTTCCCACCTGTCTTCAAGCCTTTGACCATGGAGCATGCCCTGCCCACAACGTGGTCGCCTCCACCGCAGCAGAGACATGTCCAGCTCCTTCCCTGCTCTGCCCCAGCACTTAACATGGAATTGGCCCTCGGCGGCCAGTGTTGACGGGCGCTGGCAGAGAGGGAGATGGCAGGACCAGGCTGGGCCCCTGCGGGAGGCTGGGTGGGCTTCCCAGAGGCAAGGGGCACCCTGGTGAGCTGGCGGCCTGTTCTCTCCCATCCAGAGCGGGTTTGTAACAGGGACTTTTGATCTTCAAGAGGTGCTGTTTCACGGGGGCAGCGGTTTCACGGTGCTGCGTTGTACCAGCTTTGCGCTGGAGAGCTGTGCCCACCCTGACCGCCGCTACTCCCTAGCTGACCTGCTCAAGTACAATTTCTACCTGCCCTTCTTCTTCTTCGGGCCCATTATGACCTTTGATCGCTTCCACGCTCAGGTGAGGGGACACCCTGTGGGCTCCCAAGACAGGACTGCGTCCCCCCCTGGGCGGAAGTGAACCCCCCTCAGATCCCAGAGGGGCCCGTGTCTTCACTCTCAGGGTTGCCAGGATGAAGCCGCGTCTCCCCTCACCCTCGCATCCCCAGACAGCTAGTTCGTGACTCACCGCTCAGACAGGGCTCCTCGCGCAGGGCTTGCCTCCCGCCCTCAGACACTAGCCGTCCCTCAGGTGAGCCAGGTGGAGCCGGTGCGGCGAGAGGGCGAGCTGTGGCGCATCCGGGCCCAGGCGGGCCTCAGCGTGGTAGCCATCGTGGCCGTGGACATCTTCTTCCACTTCTTCTACATCCTCACCATCCCCAGTGACCTCAAGTTCGCCAGCCGCCTCCCGGACAGCGCCCTCGGTGGGTGCGCGCCGGGCCCAGGACAGGGACGGGGACGGGGCCGCCACTTCAGAAGGACGGACCCTCTGCGCCCCAATGGCGGCGGAGTCACAGCTGGGGAAGCTGGCGCCCCGGGGGACAGCACCTATTGCAGGGTGGGGGAGCGGGGATTTAGCCTTTTAAACGCGTGGGACTTGGAGGTAGGTTTGCCCCGTGAGGCCCGGAGTGGTACCCGACAGAGGCCGCCCACCTCGCCGGGGCCTGGGGCTGATTCCCCCAGTCAGATAAGGTCTCCCCGGGGCCAGCCCCTCCCACCAGGACGTGGGGGCGGGGCCTGCGTGGGGCGCGGGGCTTGCGTGGGGGCGGGGCCTCCGCGGGGGCAGCCGGGGCGCAAGGACCTTCCCCCCACCACCCCGGAGCTGGGGAGAGAGTTTCCGTAAGGGAGGGCGGGGCTCCGAGCCTCCTGGATTTAGGAAGGCCCGGGGAGGGGTGGGGGACGGGGGGAAGGTCAGTGTGACGCCCCCGGGCCGTGACGACCCCTTGTCCCCAGCTGGCCTAGCCTACTCAAACCTGGTGTACGACTGGGTGAAGGCGGCCGTCCTCTTCGGCGTTGTCAACACCGTGGCGCGCCTCGACCACTTGGACCCGCCCCGGCCTCCCAAGTGCATCACAGCGCTCTACGTCTTCGCGGAGACGTGAGTGCGAGGTCCGGGGACTCGCCTCCGGGATCCCCACCTCCCTTTCGCCTCTTGCCCCAAGCCCCGGAGCTCGTCTCCTGGCTGATTCCCGCCCGTCTGCTCTCCTCCCACAGGCACTTTGACCGTGGCATCAACGACTGGCTTTGCAGGTGAGTTGGGGTGGGGTGGGATGTCACAGCCATACCCCAGGTGTCTGAGCAGGGCAGTGGCCAGGTGGGTCCACGTCTTCAAAGATCACCCCTGGGCCAGAGGAAGCAGGGAGGGAGGGAGGAGGTCATGGCAGAGGTCTAAGTGAAAGACAGAGGTTTGGACTTGGGTGGGGCCCCTGGAGGTGAGAGGAATGGAGTGGAGACACACAGCAGGCAGCCTGGACAGGACTTGGCCGTGGATTGAGGGCATCAGGAAGGAAAGGGCAATGACTCCCAGGAAGTCGTGTGCCCGGAAGGACTCTGGTTGAAGGGAGAAGGAGGAGCCGGCAGAAGGGCCTGAAAGGAGCGGTCAGAGGAGCAGGAGAAAAGTCAGGACCATGGGACACCCTGGAAGCTAAGGGAAGACCATCCTGGCATGGTAGGGGCAACTGGGTCAGACGCTGCTGGCGTCAAGGAAGCCAGAGACTGAGCGTGAGTGTGGGCGGCGTGGAGGTTCTCAGCCTTTCCCTGGAGAGGCAGGGGCGGGGAGGAGTCGGGGCTGGGGGCATGGGGGACAGAGGAACCGCAGGGTAGTTCCTGTGTGGACAGCTCCTGGAAGAAGCCTGGTACTGAAGGGGGACACACAGAAGTGGCCGAAGGGAGAAGTGGGTGTTTTAAAGACAGGAAATAATGGGACATGCTTGGGTGCCGAGGGGAATTATTCAATAGAAAGGAGGAAGTTGGCAGTGCAGGATAGAGGGGTGATTGATGGAGTGAGCTCCCTGAGAAGGTGGGGAGGCGATGGAACCAGGCAGAGCTCTGGCTTCGGGACACGGAGGAGGAAGAAAGGCCAGTGTGGATGCAGAAGAATGGCAGGTGAGTGTGGAAAGGTGAGGGATTCCTCCTGAAAGCTTCGGTTTTCTCCATGAAGTAGGAGGCAAGGTCATCAGCTGAGAGATGCAGGGTTGGGGGTGGAGGGGGCCACACAGATGCTGCCTCTCTCCTCCTGCCTAGATCACCACACCCATTCACACTTGCAGGAGAGCTGAGGTGGAGTAGCCACTGCAGAGCCTCAGAGAAGATGCTGACCAGAGAAACCGTGGCACTGACAGCTCAAGTGGGGTTGGGGGTAGTGGATTTATGGATTCTGATATGTGAAGGTGTAGGATTTTTCCCATCAGGGCTTCGCTTCTTGGGTGCAGGTGAGGAGAAAGTGGGTGATTGGGCTTTCCCAGATGGGTGAGAAGGAAGAAGTGAGGGAGAAGGGTTTTTAGGTTATTTGTGATGATGACTCATTGAATATAGTTAAGAAGGGTGGTAAAAATAGGAGGGGGTCACAAGATGAGGAAGGTGGGGGGGGTCAATGAGATTGAAGAAGTGGAGCTAGGGAGTCAGGTCAGGTGGGGCAGGGTGAAGGATGGGAATTAGGAAGGAGTCAAATAAGTGGTGAAAAAGTTGGGGTGTGGCCATGGGAGTGGGTGACTGAGGTGGAGTGGAAAGGAAACCATTGGTGAAACGAGGAGGTCAAGGAACAGAGAGGCTGGTTATGCAATGGGTCCTCTACTGAATTTATTTAACAGATATTTATTGAGTACCTACTATGTGCCAGGCACTGTTCTAGGCACTGGGGATACAGCAGTGAACATGGCAAAGACCATGAACTCATGGAACTTACAGCCTAGTGGGGAGAAACAGACCATAAACAGGTTAAAAAAAAATAATTTTAGAGAGTGGTAAGTGTTATGAAGAAAATAAAAGAGTGTAATGGGGTAGAAGCTTCTTTAGTTGGGGTCCGGGTAGCCCTCAGTGAGATGAACTGAGACTTGAGTGATAACGAAATTTGGAGAAGAGAATTCCAGATAGAGGGAACAACAGGTACAAAGGCCTTAAGACAGGAACCGGCTGTGTGTGTCTGAGTATCAGTAAGACCAGTAAGGGGAGGGCATAGTGAATGAATGGGAGAATGGTGGGTGATAGGTAAGGGAGGGAGGCAGAAACCAGATGACGTGGGATCTTCTAGCCATAGGAAGGTGGTTGAGTCTATTCTAATTGTAATGAGGAGCTATTGCGGGAGGGTGTGATTGTGGAAGTGAGGTGATCTGGGTTACACTCTTAAAAGATGCCTCTAGCTGCTGTGTGGACAACAGACTGTAGGGGGCAGAGGCAGAAGCAGGGAGATGACTTAAGAGGCTCTTTCGATAATCTGTGTGACAGGAGATGATCGCCTCGACTAGGGTGGTGTTAGTGGAGGTGATAAGCAGTGCTCAGGACCAAGTGGAGCCTGTAACGTTTGCTGGTTTGGATGTGAGTGGAGAGGGGAATTGAGAATCCAAGATGGCACCAAGGCTCCTGGCCAGCAACTGAATGGATGGTGGTATCATTAGCTGAGATGGGAATGAAGTGGGTTTGGGCAGGGATGGGGGAGTTGGTCATTTATGTGAGATGTCTGGTAACAGTTGGATATATGAGTCAGGAGAGAGACTGGGCTAGAGAGACAGATTTGGGGCTTGTCTGCATAGAGACAGTATTCAGTCTTGGGTCTGGATGAGATCACTTGGAGAAATGAAGGTAGCTAGAGAAGACGGGAAGTTCAAGGCTGAGCCCGCCACATTTTGAAGTTGGGTAGAGGAGGGCAGCCACCTGAGGCCCAGAATGTTGAATGTGCCCAGGATGATAGCGTTGAGGAGCTGCCCCCGTTGTGTATCCTTTGCCCGTCTCCCACCTGCCTTTTCCCACACTCCCACCAGCCCCTCTTCCCGCCTTTCCTGCAGGTACGTCTATGACCACGTTGGTGGGGAGCACTCTGCGGTGATCCCAGAGCTGGGGGCCACTGTGGCCACATTTGCCATCACCACTCTGTGGCTCGGACCTTGTGATACTGTCTACTTGTGGTCATGCCTTAACTGCTTTGGCCTCAACTTTGAGCTCTGGGTACAGAAGCTGGCAGAGTGGGGGCCCCTGGCACGAATTGAGGTGAGCAAGGAAGGTCTGGGGCTGGGTTGTCTGGGACACTGGAGGGGGTGGCACTACTGCTCTCTGGAGTCTTCCAGCCACACTTGGCTCCCAGTCCAGAACTTTCTCACCATCACCCCCCTCCGGGTCGTCGGGCAATGGCTCCCTCTGTGGGTACCTGGTGCTCCCTTCCCTTCTGCAGGGTCGGGGGGCACCCGGGCCTGGCTGTGTTGTTCAGGCCCTGCCCTCTCTCCAGAGTTCAGTTTCCCATCTTTTAACAATGAGGGAGAGCTGAGCGGGGACTCTCAGGGACACAGGCATATCCCCAGGACCCAGGTGGCCACATAGGCAAGGCCTCTGACCCGCCACGTCCTCTTTCCCCTGGGCCTCTTGCCTCACTGCCTATGTTTTCCTGGACCCAGCAGGCCTCTCTGTCGGAGCAGATGTCCCGCAGGGTCCGAGCCATCTTTGGGTCCATGAACTTCTGGGCCATCATCATGTACAACCTTGTAAGCTTGAACAGCTTTGAGTTCACAGAGCTGGTCGCCCAGCGCCTGCTGCTCACAGGTGAGGGACGGGGGATACGGAATATGCCAGGTATCAACCTCAAGGACTGTGACCTCCTGAAATGTCCCCACCCCACCGCAATTCCGCAGGGACTCAGCAGGGCGGGACAGTCAAGTGGGGAGAGAAGAGTCACTGGGGGAAAGGGGAGCTGCTTCCCGGCGCCCATGACCTCTTCCCCACACAGGGTTCCCCCAGACCACACTGGCCGTCCTGTTTGTCACCTACTGTGGTGTCCAGCTGGTGAAGGAGCGAGAGCGAACCCTGACGCTGGAGGAGCAGAAGCAGGACAAAGAGAAGCCCGAGTAGGGGAGAGGGGGAGAGGGGAGAGGGATGGGCTCCGCTCAGCTATTCCTGGGAGGGGCCTGACTGATAGAATAAAAGACTTTTCTACCACGGTTTGGCTCTTCCCTGCCCCTTGCTCCAGCAGCCTCCTGGCTCCCTGTCCAGGCTGGATGAGGAGCTGGAGGTTCAGGGAGGGGGCTCAAGCTCTTGGCGCAAACAGAACGTGTAGGAGACACACGTGGAGGGCAGAGACCACCGACCTTGGCAGCCCAGCAGCTGAACACAAAAGCCCCAGTTCTTCAAAGCACCTGGTCGCTGACGCTTGGAGCACCTGATCCCAGACCCCGAGCTGCTTGCTCGGAAGGCACTTTATTCTTCTTACAGGAGACTTACCCAGGCTGCAAGGTGCACTCGATGGGGACCCTCCCCATCTGACAGGCGAGGAGACTGAATTCTGTGGGGAGTTTATGGGCACACACACAGCCAGGCCGGGGCTGGGCCAGGATGCAGCCTGACACCCCCCGAGGTTCTGCCTCATGGACCAAGAACACGGGGGATATGGAGACATCGGAGAGGCCAAAAGTTTCTCGTCCCTGCCCGAAAGGCTAGCTCCAGGCAGCGATTTCCCTTTCCTGGCTGAAGCGGCCCCTCGGGCACTATGACGGGATGGGATACAGGTGGGCTTTGCCTCTCCCAAACTCCTCCTGGGAGCCCCCATCCCAGAAGGCCGGGCCTGTGTGGGCTGCAGCATGGGGGCGCGCAGTCAGGTCCTCTGGGCGGGTCACAGCTTGGTCAGGCGCAGCACGTTGAGCCGTACAGGTAGGAAGGTGGCACCAGCAGCATAGGTGACCTCCCGCAGGACCCCCTCCCACTTCTTCTCATCCTCATTGTACCTGGGGTGGGAGGAGTGGAGACAGGGACGAGGAGCTCAGTCAGCCAAGTCCAGGGTGGGACCCAGCAGGGAGGGGTGGCTGGGTGCAGTATCCCACCCTGGGGAGTGCCGCCCCCCCAGCCTCAGGCCGATCTCCAGGAAGGTCAGCTCCTGGAGAGCGCCCGCGCTCTGGAAAAGGGGTCCCACCCGCAAAGAACACCTGCCCTGCCTTCCAGGAAGAGCCCCCTCTCAGGAAGCCCAGACTCCTTGAAGTCCACCTCCCTCCAGGAAGGTCTGCACCTCCCCAAACCCCTCCTCTTGAGAATTTCTGTACTCAGCCCTCCGAGAAGTCCCCCCGGGGCCTGCTCTCCCAGCAGCACTGCTCTCTAGAGGCTGCCTGCAGCACTGGGCATCACTGAAGGTTCGGAAGCTGCCCCAGGCTGCCGAAACCTCTCCCCTCCACCCCCAGCTAGGACCAGCCGTAGAAGCAATGGCTCTGAGAAGCTGGGATCCAGCTGCTTCTCAATCCCGACCCAGCTCTCCCCCTCAGGAGGGAGGGGAGAGGAAAGACCCGGCTGCCTCTCAGGGCCTGCTCTGCTCCCTGGGGCCCGGTTCTGGGGGTCTGGGCCCTAACCTTGGCACCAGCTCCTGACTGACACTGTCGATGCTCCCCGGGGGGCGTGGTGCCTCGTGTGCAAACCCAGACTTTCCCAACAAACTGGAGAGACCCTGGGCTGAGCAAGGCTTGTCTGCTGCCCTGTCCCCACAGGATTCCCTGGAAGAGGGATCAGCTCTGCCCACAGATGAGCCTGCTGGGCGCTGCCTCGGTGCCCAGCTGGCCTTGCTCACGATTCCCCTCACCTCCCTAGGGCCAGGCTCACCTCCAGATGTCGTTGAGCTCTGTGGGAACCAGCTCCCCGGACTCAGTCTCCAGTGTGGCAAAGCCGCCGATGGCATAGAGGGTGCCTGCCAGGCTGACCAGGCTGAGTGAGCTTCGCTCTTGTGGGAAGGCCTCAAAGGGCGCCCACCTGGCAGGAAGGAGGGGGCGTGAGGAGGTGCCTCACCCGCCCCTGGGGGGCCGCAGCAAGCCCAGTGACTGTCCCCCGTCAGCACTCACAGCTTCAGGTGCACCCTGCAAAATCCGACTCCCAGGCACCCGTGCTCCCAGCACAACCTGTTTCCTGACCTCTCAGGAATGCGCTCTGGTCTTCACTTCTTCCCCATTCTCTTGCCCCTCCCATTTCCCTCCATTGTCCCCTTGTCGTTCCATCTAACCTGCCCCATGAAACCCACCAGGGCTCTCTCCAATGTCCCGCCTTTGCTCCTGAACCAACTCCAGCTTGCTACCTCAGTGACCATTGAGACCGTCCCTTGCACTCCTGCCCCGTCCCTTTTCTCCCCTTCACGGCCCAGTGAATCTCAAGGTGCCTTCACTCCCCTCCCCTGGCTCCCGAAGTTGGGTCTTCATCCCTCCAAAACTGCTCTCGGGTCCCCAGCCACCACAGGGCTCTGGAATCCAGGGTCCACAGTATGCACTTCTGCTGATGTGACTTTCTTCACTTCCCACCTCCCAGCCTCACCTCTTGGGATTCCTTGCTGAATAATGCATCTGCCCCTGCTGCCCCCAGGGCTTGGGCCTCGGCTTCTCCCACTAACATCCTCTCTCCTGAGGGAGCTTGTCCCCTCCGAGTACTGTCCCCCCTCCCCAGATCTCACCCTCGAGCTCTCTGTTTGCCCTAGTGGGCTCCTCCTGGACACCCAGGCACCTCAAATCCACATGTTTTAACTCGACCCTCATTTTTCCTACCTAACTCCAACAGTTCTTCAATAAGTGACGTCCTTGGGACTTCCCTGGTGGCGCAGTGGTTAAGAATCCGTCTGCCAATGCAGGGGACACGGGTTCGAGCCCTGTTCTGGGAAGATCCCACATGCCGTGGAACAACTAAGCCCGTGCGCCACAACTACTGAGCCTGCGTGCCACAACTACTGAAGCCGCACGCCTAGAGACCGTGCTCCTCAACAAGAGAAGGCACCACAATGAGAAGCCCACTCACCACAACGAAGAGTAGCCCCCGCTCTCAGCAACTAGAGAAAGCCCGTGATCAGCAACGAAGACCCAACGCAGCCAAAAATAAATGAATAAGTTAATTAATTAAAAAAAAAATGAGGGCTTCCCTGGTGGCGCAGTGGTTGAGAGTCTGCCTGCCAATGCAGGGGACACGGGTTCGAGCCCTGGTCTGGGAAGATCCCACAGGCCGCGGAGCGGCTGGGCCCGTGAGCCACAATTACTGAGCCTGCGCGTCTGGAGCCTGTGCTCCGCAACAAGAGAGGCCGCGATAGTGAGAGGCCCGCGCACCGCGATGAAGAGTGGCCCCCACTTGCCGCAACTAGAGAAAGCCCTCGCACAGAAACGAAGACCCAACACAGCCATAAATAAATAAATAAATTAAAAAAAAAAAATGACCTCTCACCCTCACTCAAAAGCATTCAGCTCTCCCTGTCACCCCCACCATCCAATCAGTTGCTACACCCTATTCTTCTGTCTGCTGAACTCTTGCTCCTGAGTATGGTCCCCGGACTGGCAGCATCAGCATCACCAGGGAGTTTATTAGAAATGTACTCTGAGGTCCCTCCCCATTCCTGAGAATCAGAATCTGCATTCAGAGCATGATCCCCAGGGATTCACGGGCACGTGAAAAGCGCTGGCCTAAGTCTTTCTCCAGTGCATGCTCTCTGCCCCATCCCTGCTGTACCCCCAGCTCCAGACCACCATCACTTCTTGCTATACAGCTGTACCCCTGCCTCCTAGGAAATCCCTAATCTCTTCTCTACATGAGCTGCCATGAGGCATCTTAGGAAAACACAGAAGGGAGCTTAAAACCCATCAGAGGCATTTCATTACTCTCAGGATAAAGTCCCTCAGCCCAACTGCCCCCTCTCCAGCCCCAGTACCCACAATCCCCACCTCCCTTCACCCACCACACTCCATCCAACCTGACCAATGCCCTTTCCTCCAATGAGCCTGCCTTTTTTTCTCCTAAATGCCTTGGCATCAGCCTTCCTTTGCCTTTGGGCATCCTTCTCCCACCACCCCTTTAGCTGGCTGAGTCCAACTGGTCTGCCAGCTCAGTTTTCTTCCTGATCTCCCAGGGCAGGGCAGCTTCTGTCTCAGTCACTGCTGTATCCCTAGCACCAGGCCAGTGCCTGGTACGAGTCTCTGAATGAGGAACCTGGCATCTCCTGGGAGCTCTCTCCTGCAGACCAGGCTGGCCACAACCCTTGCCCCACCTTGTGGGGGAAGCCCACCTCACTGCTGATCAGAGTAGAGGGGCTAGTTCTGTGCTGATGTCCAAGCTGCACAGTGGAGACTCAAGACAGAGGCTGTTTCCTGCCAGGGCAGACACAGAGAGGGCTGACATAGGCCCAAAGCCACACAGCTGGGCTGGTACAGTGGGGCCCTTCATCCCTGGCTGTCCAGTGGAACGGAGACAGGGAGGGGGGAAGCAGGCATACTTGCTGTCCACGATGTTGTACACCTCAGCTGAACCGGTCAGCCCTGTGTCTGTGACCCCAGCAGCCACAAAAATGCGGCCGTCATGGATGGTGGCCCCGAAGAGTGAGCGGGCAGTCTTCATGGGGGCCAGCTCCCTCCACTCGAACTTCTTAGGGTCATAGACGCACATCTTGTTCAGGCATTTCCTGTAGGGTGGGGGGCAGTGAGTGAGAAGGAGGAGGCGGGAGCAGAGCCGCCTCTCCCTTGGCCCAGTCCCTCCAGCTGCCTCGCAAGGCAGTCAGGACAGACCCCTGACAGCCTCGGGGAGACGCTGCTTCCGTTCTACCCGCCGACCCGGCTGCTGCACTCCTTCCTGGCCCGCGCCTCACCTGTCGCTACCTTTGCCGCCAATGACGTAGACAAGGTCCATATGGGAGAGCACAGAGTGGCCGTACACGGCATAAGGCAGCGGGTCCGATTCGCCCCATTTGAACGACCTAGAGGGGAGGGGAGTAGGGCGCTCTCAGCCCCCGTCTCTGCATTCACCCACCACCCAACCCATATTGGGATGCCCCCGATTCGTTACCGGAACTCCCAGACCTCTTAGCTCCTCGCTCCCACCCCACCTGCCAACCCCGCCCAGCCCCTACCCAAGCCCGCCTCCGCCCCCAGCCCTGGGCTCTCGCTCCCCCGCCACGCCCCGCCGCCGTCCTGGACCAGCCCCCAGGCTCCTCGCCCGGATCCTCGGCCCCGCCCCCAGGCCGCGCTCACAGCCTGTCGTAGCACATGACCGAGTCCAGGCTGCGCTCGTCGTCCTTGAGCTCTCGGCCGCCGACCACGTAGATGGAGTTAAGAGCCTCTCCCAGGCCGAAGAGGCAGCGCGGCGAGGGCAGCGGCGGCATCCCCAGCCACTCTGAGTCCAGGTGGTCAAACTGCGGGCCGGGTGGCCAGTCAGCGACCGCCCCCCACGTCCTCCACCAACCCCACGCCCCAGTCCCAGCCCGGCCCCACCGCAGCCCCGTCTGGCCACCCCCAGGTCACAGAGGAGTCCGGGTCTCCAGGTAGGGCCAGCGCAGACTGGAGGCGGTGCCTGGAGACAGTGCCTCTCCTCCGATCAGGCTGAGAACAGCCGACCGTCCCACCCACTGTAGGTGCCGGGAGACCACCGTTATAGCACCGTGATGGGGCATCCCATAAAGAGCTGAGAAGGGGCCTCTGAGAGGGAGGCCCAGCTGCCGTCCTGGCCTTCCACAGTACAACTCCTGAACTGAGGCCTGCCTGCTCCCTGTTTTCCAGTCCATCCCACTGCACAGGAAACATCCAAATACAGCCACTCACCCCTTAAAATCTACAGTGTAAGTCTGCGACCCTGTGTACCCCAACAGGTTTTTTTTTTCTTTTCTGGCGCACCCCTGCAGCTTGTGGGATCTTAAGTTTCCCCACCAGGGGTTGAACCTGGGCCCCCAGCAGTGAGAGTGGAGTTCTAACCACTGGACTGCCAGGAAATTTCCCCCAACAGTCTTTTAATAACCATACTAGGGGCTCATCTTTTGGGAGAGTTTTCTGAGGCCTGAGCACTGTGCTGATGAACACTTTATAACCATCAATTAACCTTCAAACAACCTTATCAAGCAAGGAAGAATAATATCCCCATTTACGAACAGAGGCCCAGAGAGAATAAACAATGTGCCCATGATGTGCCTTGGCTGGTGGAGATGCCCCCCCTCCCACCCGCCCCAGCTTAACCCTGGCACCACACTGCCCCTCACGCCTCTCAAACCTGGTCAGGCCTCACTAAGCACACCACTCACTATAGGCTCCTTCCCATCTCCGTCCCCTGCTCACTGGTTCCCAGCCAGAAGCACTGCGCCCTCCCCTCCATGTCTCCAAATTCACCCAACTAGCAAGGCTCACACCTACATGGCCAGTCACCAGAAAACCATTCCTGCCCTCTGAGATCCCACTGTCACATTATAACTTGGACTGGGCACCCCACTCTCCTGGTCCTTCCTGGGCCTCAGTTTCCCCATCTATGCAATGGGAAAGCAAGGGAGGATGGTCCCTTTGTTTGAGACACTCCGTTCCACATTCCAGTGCTGGCCTCAGGCAAAGTTCCTGGCCAGGACCCCTACACTGACCTTGCTCTTCCTTTTCACTGTCCCTGACCCCACCCGCTGTGCAGAGCTAGGGCCTCCAACATATCAGACCATCCTGAGGCTGACATCTCCCTGAAACTGAGACACCAAAGTTATGCATCTTATTGTCAACTGCCTATAACTATCTTCAGCCTTCAGGCAAGCGGCTGTCAGTCATCCTCCCCGGTCGACATCTCAGCCTAGACCCAATGACATTCCCCAACAAGGAGACACAGGCCTCTCCTGGGCCCCAAGGCTGGCCACGCCCCTCCCAAGGCTGGCCACGCCCCTCCCAAGGCTGGCCAGGCACCTGCAAGAAGTAAGCACTCATGGGGTCCTCTTTGTTGTCCTCATTGTAGAAAAGGCCCCCAGCCACGAAGACCTGGTTCTCCTTGGTCACTAGACTGACGTGGTTCTTGGGGATCTGGGTGGAGAGGGAGGCACAGTAGCACTCGTTGGCTGCCGGGTCATAGGCCATGGCGCCCTCCTCACTGATCATGAAGATGAGGTCCTGTAGGAACATGCCAAAGCGCAGGGTGTCATTGAGGATCCCGGGTAGGATGCGCTCGGCCTCCTCTTCATCCTCCTCTGCCTTGGCTTCGGCTGTGCCCTTGTCAGTGGCCTTGGCCCCCGCTGCCTCCTTCCCCTTCTTCTTCTTGCGCAGCATGGTGATGCGGCCCTCGTGTGCATCCTTCACCATCTGCACCTTGCGCAGCAGCTCGGGCTGGGCACGCACGAGAGGGTGGCGCTCCACGCGGCTCTCTAGAAAGGCGCGTGGCAGCAGGCGGCAGCGCACGCTCTCGAAGACGGTGGGCAGCGAGCGCTGGCGCTCGGCCTGCCCCTCGGCGTCGCCGCTGCTCGCCCATCTCATCACCGCCTCGAACACGGCCTCCTCCTTCTCCACGTTGAGGCCGTCGCTGGAGATGATGGCGATGAGCTCGTCAGCCGAGAGCCCGAGGAAGTCGGCGTCGCGGGACACCAGCGAGAAGCGCGCGCAGATGAAGTCGCGGGCGGCCACGGCAAGGCGCGCGCAGTCGAGCAGGAGGCCTAGGCGGAAGACCGCCAGGCAGTTGGCGAGGCACAGGCGCTTCTGCAGGAAGGACACGCAGATGGTGAAGATGGATGGGATCTGGAAGCGGTGCGCCGCGGCGAACAGGTCCTGCACGCTTGCCTCGTCCAGCGCGATCTCTGACGTGTACAGGTAGTGTAGCACCTGGGCCACCACGTCAGGGGACACCTCCTCCAGGCGCAGCTCGCCCGCGCGCTCGGGCTCGGCCAGGAAGCGCGCCCGGAAGTAGGAGCTGCAGGCAGCCAGCACCAGGCGGTGGCATGGGAACTCGCGCTCACCCACCCGCACCACGCAGTCGAGGAACTTGCCGTGGTCCAGCATGTCCTTGAGCCCGTCCTGCAGGAGCGTCTGCTGGTACAGCCGCTGCTCCTCCGCCTGCTCCAAGCCCAACGCCATGGTGGGTGGCCTTCTCTCTGCACTCCCTGCCTTCCTGCTGGGTCGCGCACAGTCTACGCAGCTGTCCGAGCTGGACTATATATAGAGGCGGACTGGGCCCTGTAAGGCGAGCTGCCTGGCCTCCTGCACATGACGCAGGGGGGACAGCTGGGCTGAGGCCCCCTCCCAGAGCAGTCTTGACTCAGCCCAGGGGCTCATGGGATGGGGGTGGGGTGTCTCTGTCCTCCCTGAAAGATGGGGGCCTCGCTGTCTCATTTCTAAACGGAGCACAGAGAGGCTTTGACGGCTTTCCTTGGTTGGGTGATACCTCTCAGGGGAGGGGATGACCCAAGCTCTGCCCCTCAGTCCAAGGAAAGGGAAGCCTTTGAGTCCCTCTTCCAGGATCTCCCTTCCTTCATGCCTTCTCGGCCTTTCTACCCAGGTGCCTCTATCCTCCTCCTTGGAGTGTATCTTGCTCCAGCCACCCCTGGACGCAGTGTGCTTGGGTTTCCTGCTCAGTGAACTTGGGCATGGGGACCCTGTTGCCTCAACTTTAAAGTGGGAAGGCTTTTCCTCTTTCTGCCCCAGCTCTGAGTGCCTCCTTGGACTGTGCAAGAAAGCAAGAAGGTACTTAAATAAACAAGGTCACCACTTTCCTGTGGGTCCTGGGAAAGCCAGATCACTCTGTTGAGCCTCAGTTTCCTTTCCTACACAGCGAAGAGATGGGCGAGTTCAATTTTAAGGGCCTCAGTTCTGCTGAGATTCGGAAGCACTGAGGTTCTGTGTCCCTGCGAGTACACTGGCACAGGGTTTAACCCTGTAAGTCGTCAGACATGCCAGAAGATTTAATTTCATAGGATTCAACTATTCTAGGTGTTTAAACCCCCAGGGATCAAAAAACAAACATAACACTCAGAGTTTAATATTCCAGGAAAGCTGTCTATGCTCGGTTCTTGGTCCACACTAAGCTTGGCCTGAGCCTGCGCAGCCTTGGGGCCCCTGCACCCTGTCTAGCATGTATGGAATCGGGGTAGAGGTCTGGGACAGCCGGTCCCGATGCCCACCCTGCTCTGGACCTCTGACCACCCTCCCCCTACTCCACACATGCACACACACATCAGCCTCAGCCACCAAGATTAACTTGTTCCCAAAGTGCCAGAGGCTGCAGCTGTGGGTTAAATTTAGCCCCAGAGACACTGGTGTGAACTGTTACGGGGCATTCTCCCACCATTCTTCTGAGTCACTTGTTTATAACCTCAGGCTTGGGGGGCAGGGGGGATTGGCGAGGGGGCCTCAGGCTGGGCCAGGACTGAGTCACCTCCCCGTTTTGTGATCTCAGTGACGTCACTGCCTGTCCCTCTGATCAGTGCTTTCAACCTGCTTGCTCACCCCACCAGCAGGTCCCAGAGGGGCACAGCACCCAGGCAGTTCCTGGAGGTGGTCCTGTCTGTCTTTCAGAAAGGGCAAAGGCTCACCCAGGGGCCTCCAGCCCGGCCCTGGACTGCAGGGCACTTCCAGTAAGAACCATCAGTGAGGAGACCAGGCTCTGAGAGGCTCAGCAACTTGGCCAAGTCACACAGCTGGCAAGTGGCTGAGCCAGGATTCGAAGCAGATCTGCCTACCTCCAAAGACTGTGGGAATCCCTTTCTACCTTGCTGCTCCTGCAAATAACAAAAAATGTCTGTTAGTCATAGTCTCATTTTCCAAAGACCAGGACAGAAGGTACTGACTGAACAATTAACTTATATTTATCAGATGACTCAGTGACATATTTTTAGATTATGATGAATTCCATGGTGCTCATTTCCTACCAGGCATTCTACTAGAATGTTTACAAGTGGCTCATCCATTCATCGAGAACCTACTGTGCACTCTTCTAAATGCTGAGGATTCAGCAGTGAACACATCGGGCAAGAATTCCTATCTTTATGCAGCTTACCGTCAGTTGAGGGAGGGGGCAACAGATAAATATATAAATATATACAGGGTGTCAGATGAGAAGTGCTATGGTGACAAGTAGCTGGGAAGGGGGCATGGGAAGTGACAGGTGGAGGTGGTCACAATTTTAAATGGAACAGTCAGGATGGACTCACTGAGAGGACTACACCTGAGCAGGTTCAAGCCAATGCAGAGGAGGTTTCCAAGCAGGGGAACAGCTTGAGCAAAGGCCCTGAGGCAGGAGTGCACCCCTCATGTTCCAGGAACAGCAAGGAGGCCAGTGAACAATGAACGAGGAGGTGAGTAGGAGAAAAGGGCAGAGAGGTTGTGGTGGGGTATCATGTCTGGCCAGTGTACAGACTTAAGGTTTTCCCCTCAGTGAAATGGGGAATCACTGTTTATTTTTAAATTATAATTATGGGAAATGCATGTATTTCCAGAGAGAGAATGATATACTAATCTCCCATGTACCCAGCATCCCATTTCAACAACTATCAAGTCATTAAGTCATGGCCAATCCTGTGTCATCTCTGCCCCACCCACTCTGTTCTCACCCAAGGACATGCCCAGGGATCGGATGTGGGAGCGAGGAAGCATGACTCCAGGGCTTGTAGTTGAATCAAAGGAAACTGTCATCTCACTTCATCCTTTTAAACGTTACAGCGCTAGGCTTCTCAACAGAAACGCACCAGCATCTAAAATTCTGAGGGCAATGATTTCCAGCCTGAATTCTGGACCCAGGCAAACTCATTCCTGTGTCAGGGTGAAAGAAACAGTCAAGCTCTTTGGAATTTAATTCCCTGAAGTGGTCCTGAGGAGAAGGTAAATTTTAGGGTTAAGAAAAAGGAGTCCACCAAGACATAAACCTTCTAGAAGTTAAAGATCTCTTCAATGAACTGAAAGGGATACAGTCTCAGCAAAGTGGGACAGGGAACCACTGGCTGGGGGATGTTGTTAGGCAGTTTCTCAAGTCTCCTCATGAGAGCTGGTTGCAGGGTGCACCCCAGGGTCATCTTGCTGCACGGCTCCCTGGTTACAAGAGTGATGAAATTGATGGAACACCCACCGCATTTGCACATATTGGACGGAAAACTGAATTTATAGCAAAGGGTTTGGGAACGCAGCAGTGATAAGCACATAGAAACCGAAGCAAATCACGTTTAAGAGAGACAGAAGTAAAAAGCTGTGCAAGAAAGGAAATGGAATCATATTCTATTATATGGCTTGGTTGAGATCAGTGTTTACACAGTCATAATAATGTACACACTAAATATTACTCTAACCCCAAATAATAATATAACCATGCTGGAAGGAAGGAGGAAGGGAAATTGTGTGCATAGTGTTTGTGCGTGTCATGGGAGTGATGAAGAAATACATCCATAGCTGATGCCTAAAACTGAAAAAAATCAGGAAAGTAGCGTTGGAGGTGTGCTTTTTGTGGGCATGAGAACACCAAAAATACCAACTGAATTGGAACTGCTCGCCTACCGGGAGTTGGAGAGGAGCAGGTGCAGGGGACTGCAGGTTTTTGTTAAAAAACGAAAGTTCTAGAAGTATCAATATTTGGCTTCTTCAACTATGCCCAAGTAAAACTTTCATTTTAAAAAATAGATATTTTCCCAGGGATTCTATAGAAAACAATGCTTGTGGCATCAGGCCATTGCTCACAGCACGGTGGGGCTGAAGGGAGGAGGCCATGGGGAGAGGCAGCAGACCACAGACGGACGGGTAGAAGAGGGGAAACAGAGAGAAGCTGAATCCCCACAAGACACTGCAGGAGCAGCCAGGACCACAGGCCTGACAGCAAGCTTCAGTTTTAGGGTGACTTGAGCGAGCCCCTGTTCCCTTCAGAGAAGTGGGACCGTGTGGAAGGCAATGTCCCCATCCTGGGGATTTGTACCCCCTCTCTGGCTGGTTAGTGAACCCACCCACCAGCCTCCTCTCCTAGCCCTTCCCGGTTATCCCCCTCTCCAGGTATCTGGGACCAAGTGCCACATACATGGGGGCCTCATTCACCACGTGTCACCACAGCCTGGAGTTCTATCCCGCACAGAGCCAGCGCTCCAGTGAACTAATTCATGGAGGTCCCCAGGGAGAACTGCCTGCTCCCTCCTCAGAGTCCGCTACCTGTCTTCCATCTGAGATGTCCTCCCGGGTGCTGACATCTGGCTCCTTCAGACCTCAGCTCCTGACCCTGGATGTTCCCCAGGAGCCCAGCCCACCCTCAAGGGAGGGAGACGGGGTGTGCAGATGCTCGGGGCACGGGTGTCCATGTGGTCTTCGGCCAAGCTGTCAGGTTCCGCGCTACCCTTGCTCTGGTCCAGGTCTCTTCAGCCAGTAGTCAGGGCGGCAATGTGTAAAGAAGAGGCTGGGCCAAGGGACAGTTGTACTGCCTTTATTCCCCTTCACTCTTCTCCTCACCCTCCTGTTGTCCCCCACACGCTCTGGGGCTGTGGGGTGGCCACATAGGGCCAGACATCAAGGGTCCACATGCCCGGGCACAGCCGTTCTGCCACCGAGCCCCCCTGAGGGGTGCCATGTTGGCCGTGGTGGAACGCATCAGGGTCGGAGGCTCAGGTTCTGCCCCCGGCCCGGGTTCCTAGGGCTCACCTCTCTGGCCACTCACCTCCAGCTGGCCCAAGACCAGGGAGTACAAGGGGAGCCGGGGAGGGGGCAGGCCCAGGTTCTGGGCTTGAGGTCTTGGCCAATTGGGCTGAGAAGTCCAGCTGGACAGAGGGACGCCCTGGCAGATCTCCAGTGGGAGGTGATGATCCCAAGCCCCCTCCCCACCACCAGCCCTGGGAAGTGGGTATGGTGCCCAGTCCCCTCGCTCCAATACCCAGGTGCTTGTTAATTTAACAATTAAAAAGGAAATGTAAAAGCTGGTAAAACAAGAACCCCTATCCATACTGGCACTGCTGAGGTACCATTATTGCTTCAGACCCTTGTGGTCTGGCCAGAAAGGAGCTCCCACCAACACTGGCCCAAGGGGAAGAGAGCATTTAGCACCGGGGACACAGGGTTCCTGTCCCCGCTGGGGTAGGGGCCTCCCAGGAGAGGGGTTGGCCGTGCCCACCTACAGCTACAATGACCATTTGACCAGTGCCCAGCCTGCTGTCTGGACCCCTCTTGTGCCCTGAGAGGGGAAGCGTACAAGGACAGGAGACCCAAGTCCTGGGACAGGGTCTTGCTACCAGCTCCCCACACCCATCTCCAGCCTCTGCTTGTCAAAGTCTGGCCTCATGGACCAGAGGCGCAGCCTGGCCAGGGCCCCCTAGGCTCACTAAGGCTGCAGGGAGGGCAGCAGGTGACAGGGCCACCAGCCCCTATGGGAGACCCCAGCGTCAGCAACAGGGGGTGGGAAACTCATTGGAGTCCCAGCCTACAGCCCATTCGGGGAGATCAGACTTTTCTTAGGAAAATGTGGGCCAGCTCTGAAGCTGCCAGGCACTGGGACCAGAGGTTAGAAATAGCAAAGGGAAGGGGGGAGCAGGGAGGGGAGGACCCTGAGGACGTCATGGAAGCCCAGAGATCAAGGGGTGCAGGAGAGGAAAAGAGCTACAGTAAAGCAGGAGCCTGAGAGGCGCAGCACTGACCCCATAAGAGGCTGGAATTCCCAGCCTTGGTGTGGGGGGAGCCTCAGTCCTGGGAGCCAGGCAGGGAGCTTTCCCCTCTCGGGGAGGGGACCACTTTTTCTCCCCAAAGGACAGCAGGGGCGTCTGAGGGTGCGTACGTAGACTCTGGCTTGCACTGTTCCTGCTACAGCCCCAAACTCAACCGGGCCAGGGCACTGCCCCCTCTAAGCCCAGAGAACCATCTGGGCTGTGTGGCTTGGATTCTAAATCCTCAAATCACTCGGGCTCCTTGGGCTTGCCCACATCTGTACATAATAAAGTGCTTTGTTTATTGATGATTAAAATGTCCCCAGCCCCCTGCCCCAGTGCCATGGGCCTTACAAGGAGGTCAGAGGGGTCCTGACCCCCTCAGCCCTTGGGCTGGTGGGGCCAGTCCCCCCAACCCGCCCCCTGGGCTCAGGCCTCTTCCCACTCCAGCCATGCTGGGAAGGTGGTGATGCGGGGGCAGTCGAGGGGTTTAAGGTGCAAAGAGTATAACAGACAAAACTGTATAAACACAATAGGAAAGAGCTTAACTAGGAAACAGGTAGCTTATGGAACCTTCCTCCCCATTTCAAAGGCAGGAATAGAGACGTTAAATGACAACGAAAAAGGATGTCCTATTAGTGCTGGCCTCGTGAGGGCAAGCGTTGGGCACAGGCTGGGTGGGGCTCTCCCGGTACCCCCGACCCCGACCCCCAGGGCCTGATCATGCAGGCTCCTCGCCCCACCCATGAGCAGAGGCGCAGGAGGGACGAGGCCGCTGGACACCAGCCAGGGGCAGGCTGTGGCCAGGCCCAGGGAGTGGCTGAGGCCTGTGCTGCCTTCCAGGAGCAGAGACAGACGCAGACACAGACATCTCTAGCGTGGGAGATTTGGCTGGGGCAGCTGCTGAGGGATGGGCTGCTCCGTGAACAGCTGCCCTGCCCCCTGCCCCACTGATAGCACCTTGAAACCTCAGAACATCTGCCCGAGCCTGCTCCTTAGGGCCCCAGCCCCTGGGGTCCACCCATGTGCAGGGGCTCCTGGGCTGCAGTACCTGGGGGCTGATGCTGTGGGAGCCAGCCCGTCTGCCCACCCAGGGCCCGGCCCACCACACCCTGAGGCCCGGCAGCTCCTGGGGACATCTTCCCCAGGACCCAGGGCCCTCGGTGCAGCCGGGAGCAGGTCGGGGATGCCATGGGGAAAGCAAATGCCTGGGGTCCAGCCCCCGCCCGCCCCCCTCCCCACGGTGCGCAGCTGCAGTCGGTGCACCTCGCCACGCACGCCCACCCCACACAACCCCCCGGCGTCCGGGCCCAAGTCCCTGCCTCGGCATCCGCAGCCCTCACGGTGGGCCCACAAGTCCTCCAAAGGGGGACGGCACCCCAACTTTTCCCCAAACCCTCCGGGATGAGGGGCGAGTGAGGGGGCCCAGGAGGGGCGGGGATGAGCAGCTGAAGGTGACCTGGGCTGGGCCTGGCCACGCCCCTCTGGCTGAGGCCTCGGCGGAGTGACCAGTCACACCTGCTCCCCAGGTCCCTCCCCACCCGTACCTGCTGCCTCCAGCGCCCCCCTCACCTGGAGGGGGATGCTGTCAAGAGTTTCCTCTCTTGTCGTTTTCCTTCACTTCCAAAAAACAAACAAACAGACAAAAAATAAAGGCTTCAAGGAGCCGCTGAAAGGGGGCACTTGGGAGTGAGGTGTCCTCCGCCAGCTCTGGGGGCTGCCAGCCTGCACAGCCCCCAGGGTCAGGGGCCCCGGGCAGAGCGTGTCCAGCCAACTCCGGAGGTGTTGCTCCCCCCGCCCCGCTCCACGACGACGAGTGGAGGGTCCTGGGCCCCGCGCAGCAGGCAGGCAGTTAGTTGTTGGTGTTCAGCCTCCCGCCGGGGCTGTCAGCGGTGGGGAAGAGCGGCGGCGGGGGAGGCAGGGTCTGGGGCAGCCCGGGCAGCAGGGGGAGGGCCTGGGGCGGGGCGGGGGGCAGGCCCGGGGCTGCGGGGGCGCTGTCGCCGCCGGCCAGGGGGTGGCTGACGCGGAAGCACTTCTCCTTGTGCGCCTTGAGCATGTTGGAGAAGCGGAAGCGCTGGCCGCACACGTCGCAGGGGTAGGGCTTCTCGCCGGTGTGCGTGCGCCGGTGCCGCTTCATGTTGGGCCGGCTGGTGAAGCTCTTGCCGCAGATCTCGCAGATGTACGGCTTCTCCCCTGCGGGGTGGGTGGTGATGGGCCGTGGGGAGTTGCTGGCGGGCTGCTACGCCCCCCAGCCCCCCGCCCCGGGCCAGCCTCTGGGCGTCCACGGATCCATCCCGGGCCCGGCCCTGGCACTGTCGGATCCTCGCCACCTTGGGCCAGCCTGTACCAGCCTCGCCCGACCTTGGGAGGCAGGGAGGCCGGTGCTGAGCCTCCTAGCGGAGAAGGGGGCCCGGCCCGGTGTGGAGTTCCTCCCCGTGGGGCAGCCGTACCTGTGTGAGTCTTCATGTGCTCATCAAAGTACTGCTTCATGTTGAAGTCCTTGCCACACCACTGGCACATGAACTGCTTGTGGCCGATGTGGATGCTCATGTGTGACCGCAGCTGGTACTTGTACTGGAAACGCTCGTTGCAGTTCTGAGGGCAGGGTGGAGGGTGAGGGGGTGAGACCCGGCGCAGAGTGGGGAACAGCCTTCAGGGAGGGAAGTGCTGGCCCGAGACCACAGGGCTGTGGGAAGGACTCACATGGGGAGGGGCTCCTGGGCAAGGAGGTGTGGATGCAAAGGCCAGCCGAGGTGCTCCTGGGGTGGGGCAGTGCACGGGCACAGGTGGAGAGGCCATGGGCATGCAGCGCCCAGGCAGGAATGGGGCTCAGGAAGTGGGAAGAGGCCACAGAGTGGAGGGAGCCCTCATGCTTAAGGCCCTCCATCCTTCCTCCTGGTCCAAAGGCCCCCCTCATCCCCACCTGCAGCTCCATCTCTGATCTCTCTGCCTAAGATGCTCCTTTCTCCACCTCTCCAGAAAGCCTGCCCCATGGTTCCAGCCCATGCAGACTTCCCACCCTGAACCTTCGGAGGCTGGGTTAGGGTGGGGTGGCAGGGGTGTGGGGGGAGGTGCAGGTGGGCAACCAGGTAAGGATGGAGTGGGAGGCAGACATCAAGGAGGGGCCCCTCTCTTTCTGCATCCTATACTCCAGTACCCCAACCCCTGGTTTTTAAGCAGCTGCTGCCTCTGATCCCTGCCCCGTCCAGGATGGCTCCCGGGGCAGGAGGAGAAGGGAGCTCACCTCGCATCTGAACGGCTTCTCCCCGGAGTGCTGCAGTGAGTGCACCTTGAGAGACATGCTGCGTTTGAAGGACTTCCCACAGGTCTCGCAGGTGAAGGGCATGTCCTTGGTGTGGGCTACAGGGCAGGCACCATGGCCATGACATCTCGGGGGGACCCATCTGGCTCCTCCCAGGGGACCCCTGCCTGACCACCCCCCAGACCCAGCCCAGATCCCGCCTCCCAGGGCACCACCTACCCTGGGGCCTGCCCCATAGCCTCTGTCCCCCAGGCGAGGCCCCTTCCCTCCCGGCTAGGTCTCTCTGTTTGGTCAGACAGGCATGGAGGCCCTCTTGGTTCTTTAGCCTCTGGCCTCACTCCCAAAGCTTCGGGGAAAGATAGAAGGATTTCAAGTGGACTGGCCTCGGCTCAAATCCTGGCTCAGCCACCGGCTCCCTGCATGGCCAGTGTGTGCCTCAGTGAGCCTCAGCATCCTCTTCTATAAAAAGAGGGTAGAGTGGTCTTGCGCCTCCAGGGTGGCTGGGTTTTACAGAGGGTGGCACCTGTAAAGGCCTCAGCCTTGGGTCCCATGCCATCCAGAGGGAGTTAGTTACCTGCGCTCCTCCCAGAACAAACTCCAAGGAAGATCTGGGAGGAAGCAACTGGAGACACAGAGGGCCCCCCTCAGAGTTCAGAGCTGGGGAATCCAAGCCCAGGAAGGACCACCAATCCTGGGTTACCCAGCATGCTTCTGGCCGATACCTAGACCCCGGGGTCCCAGCTCCCAGTTAGTTCATGCTGGAGGCCTCTAGCACTGTCTGGTAGAGAATGGGGGTAAGGCCTGGCCAGGGCACACTGCCCCTCCTTGGCTACCCCTCCCTAGAGCTCCAGGCCCCAAGCGGGCAAAGAAGGGAGGGCCACCTGGACACCAGACTCCCACCTGGACACCAGACTCCACTAGACTCCCACCTAGAGGGGAGGGAGAGCCATGCCCAAGGCAGCAAAGTGGCCCAAAACACACTTGGGGGCCTCCTTGCCGTGTCCAGGTATGACCCCTGGGGGAGGGTTGCACTCAGAGAAGCCTGAAGCCCTATCAGAGGCACCGCTGTCCTCAGACTGAGACTGGGCCTGTGTCAGCCCATATGGCACTTCGTGTAATTTAGAAAAAGGTGCTCTGGTGGACACAGCCCCATGTCAGGATGCACAGCCTGGTTGGCAGTGTGCTAGCTGGATTCTGGTCCCCACCTGCCATCTTGTCCAGGAGTCCTTGTGCCATGTGCAACCTGCCCAACTATGCATGGCAGCCCTGGCCCCAGAGCCTGTCCAGGACACACCTGCCACTGCAACCAGCCCCCCACCCCCTACCTCCCAGCTACGAGGGGCCTTCTCACCCCTTCATATTGCCCTTGGATTGTGAAGTGTTTCCCAGAACACCCAGCAGCTGGCCCGCTTGGACCTCAGGCTCCATCCCTCACCAGCCTGGACTTACCGACCATGTGCTTGCGCACGTGAGCCATGGTGTAGAACTTCTTCTCACAAATCTCACAGGAGAACTTCTTTTCTGCGTAGCCGTGCACAATCTTATTGTGCTCGTGGAGGGACCAGAGCTTCTTAAAAGCTTTGCCACACGTCACACACTGCGGGGTGAGAAGACTTTAGGCCCTGGGTCAGGACCATGTGACCTAGGACTAGTCACTGCCCCTCTCTGGGCCTCAGTTTCCCCACCTGAACTGTGCTGGAGAGAGAGGCCTTGATGTCCAAGGACCAGCCAGATGTGATGTTCTGAGAGCTGGGGGTGGTAACTCCCTAAATACTTACCCACCTACCCACCCACCCAGGGTGGGTCCCTCATCCTGAACTCACTAGGGTCAGGGGCCACCTCTTCCAGGAAGTCCCTCCTCTGTGCTCATTTCAACAAGGCATCTTTCTACAAAGAAGAGACACAACTGGCTGAAGGACCACAGTGGGTGAGGAGGCTACTCGGTTCATGGAGAAGTCCCTCAGATAACAGGTCCTGGCAGAGCTGGGCCATTACCTCTGCTGCCTCCCCCTGCTGGGACCCATGCCCTGACACCATGGAGATCCCCAAGGAGACAGATTCCAAAGGACTGGGGACTGTAGGAGGTACAAGGGCCTATCAGGCAATAGACGGTGGCGGGAACCGTGAGGGCCACACTCCCCCCCTCCTCTTCTCCTGGGCCCTTGTCCTACCCATCCCTGCAGCAGGCCAGGGCTCGGGCAGAAATTGGGTCAGGGTGCCCAGGACAGAAGAGGTACAAGCGTCTTTCCCCTTCAGGAGGGAAGCTCAGGTGTGTGCGCACGGAGAGTCAAAGGGCAGCCCAGCAGGCAGGCAAGTGGGAGCGTGGGCAGGAGGGTGGGGCAGGAATCCAGGTAACCCCCAGATAACACTTTCTCCACAGGGCACTGCAATTAGCAATTAGTTCAGGCAATTAGCACCCGCCTACCTACTGCCCCCCAACCTCACTCCCAGTCAGAAAAGGCAAAAACCAGCCTGGCTGGCCCTGTGCTGCCTGCACCCTGAAAGGCCGGGCTGGCCCAGACTCAGGCTGGCTCAAGGCTTGGCAGCCAGCCCAACTCCCCTGTTTGGCCCCGGCAGCCCCTGCGCTTCCCAAACTGCTCATCCAGTCCCTTTTCCCAGGCCCAGGCCAGCTGGTACCTCCAAAGAGCTGAATGCAGGGGTTTCTTCCTGCTCCGCTGCCCCTTGCTCCTTTCAGCCTTTGCAGGAAGTGGGAAATGGCACCCCCTTCTGGGCAAACCCCTCCTCCCCTCATCTGTCCTTTTGCGCAGTGCACAGTCTGAGAAACTATATGTGGTGGCCCTGTTGGCCTTGCGGCAGCCCAGAGATCTACTAAAACACTGACTCATCCCTCCTCAGAGCTGGCTGTCCCCCAGCCTCACGTGCTCAGACAACTCTCATCCTCTCATCCTCCCGAGTCCGGGCTCCCCTCTGCCCCTCTGGCCAAGGGTACTGTTTGTTCTACCCCTATCTGCACGTCTCTGCACGTGCTGAAGCCCAGCTCCATCCACCTCCTCCAGGAAGCTCTCCCTGACGTTATCCCTTGAGCTCTCACCACCTTGGGCTCACCCTTGGGCCTGGGCTGGTCCCACTGTCCAGGGGGCCAAGCCTGGTCTCTGCAGACTGTGTGGGCAATGCAGGCAGCAGGACACTGGGTGCCCAGGGCCCAGTTCCAGCCTGGCCCAGCCTGGCTGGCTGCCCCTGTGGGCCCCGTGAACCCACCCCGAGGCCCACCTGGATGTTGCGCTCGCAGTCTGTCTGCCGGTGCAGCAGCAGCTCGCTCTCTAGCAGGAAGCGCTTGCCGCACTGGTCGCAGATCTGCATGCGGCTGTGGGTCACGTTCATGTGCTTCTCCAGGTACCAGCGGTTGTTGAAAACACGCGGGCACTTCTGGCACGGATGGTGCTGCTTCTCCTCCAGCTTCACCTTGGCCCCCAGACCGTCAGCGGCCTGTGGCCCTCGGGCTGGGGCAGGAGCCACTCCTGCAGGTGGCTTTGGCCGCTTCCCACCCTGCCGCCCAGCCTCCTCAGGCTCAGGGAGGCCCCGGCGCCGGGCGGACCGCGTTGCCATGCGACTGTGGGGAGGGGGGTCTGCCCCGCTGCCGCGGCCCCCCGGCCCCTGCCTGCCCCCCGCCCCCCCGTCCTCCTCCTCCTCCTCCCCCTCCTCCTCCTCCTCCGAGCTCTCCTGGTCCGGCTCGCTGTGCCCTTCCTCCTGCTCCTCCTCCTGGTCCGGCTCGCTGTGCCCCTCCTCCTCCTCCTCCTCGTCCTCCTCTCCCTGACTGCCGCCCTCCTCCTCCTCCTCCTCCTCCTCCTCCCCTCCACTGCCACCGCCCTCCTCTTCCTCCTCCTCTTCCTCCTCCTCCTCCTCGTCGGCCTCCTCCTCCTCCGAGTGTCTCTGCAGCCCGTCCTCCCCGCCCAGCACCATGGTGGCCGGGCCTGTGGCAGCGCCCGGCTTCCCCTCGGGCCCTGTGGACACGTGCAGCGTCTGGTTGTTGAGGTTCACCTCCACGATGATCTGGGACTGCTCCCGGTGACCGTAGGCGCCGGAACCCCCAAGATCCTCCTCCAGCTCCTCCCCACCCTCCAGCTTGCACAAGCTGGCCGGGGGCCGGCCGGCCTCCTCGACGCCACCCTCCTTCTCCTCCTCCTTAAAGAAGGGCTGAGCCGGCCCGATGGTGGCAGGCACCGTGCCACCTGTGGCCCCAGCCCCGTCCTCAACGCGCACCGAGTAGGGGTCAGGGCCCTCACGGGCGTAGATCTTGGGCAGGCCCGGGGCGTCGGCCTCCTGCTTGATGTCACAGTAGTAGGGCGGTGTGGCCGGGGTGCAGCTGGTGGCCGGCTGGGCAAGGGCCACGGTGCCGGGGCCTGGGGGGCCGAGGGAGCGGGCGTCCAGCAGCTCCTGGCAGGACGCGGCAATGTCGGCCATCTGCAGCAGCGAGGCGGCGCTGAGCACCTCGTGGACGTTGGCCGCGTTGACCAGCAGCTTGGACGTATAGATGAAGTTGAGGATCTGCTGCAGGCCGCCGGGCGCCAGCGCCTCCAGGGACAGCTCCACGCGCTGCAGCTGCTTGTTCTGGGTGAAGAGCGAGTGGAAGAACTGGCTGTAGGCGGCCAGCACACCCTTGTGGGCCGGGAAGACGCTGCGCTGGGGCACCAGCACCAGGTCCACGTCGCACAGGTCAGGCTGGAAGAGGCGCTGCTCGTTCAGGCGGCCCATCAAGCAGGCGAAGTGCAGCGCCACGTCCTCCACCAGCGAGAACTCGGCCGCCGGTGAGTCCGTCGTCTTCTCAACCAGCAACTGTGGGGCAGAGGGCACAGGTCAGGTCAAGGCCATCTGGGAGGTGGCCACCCACCCATCACTCCTGGTTCCATGTTACAGGGAAGGTGCCGAAGCCCAAGCAAGGACGAGGGGGAACCAGGATTCAAGCCCGAGTTTGCTGTTCCTCAGAGCTCAAACTCTGGTCGTGACCTTCGGAGGCCGCATGTCAGCTCCTGGGTCAGTGGTTAACTTTCCCTGGCCTCCAGCTCTTCCACTGTGAAATGGGAGAAGTGGTCCCGGGAAGGGGAGGGGAAGAGGAAGAAAGGGGAAGGAAAAGGTTCGAGGGTGATCAACCGCCCAGGTGGGCCAGGAGCCTAGGGGTTTCCTGGGATGCGGGGCTTTTGATGCTAAAACCAGGGCTGACCCCAGCAAACCAGGACTGGGTTGTCTCCCCAGAAGCGTCCCCAGAGGCATCCCTTCAGCGTTTCTGGGCCCCGTGGATTCTCTCCTCCACACTCACTCACATACAAATAAAGCCAAGCCTGCCTAAGCCCAGACAGCTCAAGAACAGGTCAGGCTCACTGGCTCACTGCTCTGCCTCTGGCCACTGCACCCCTGGGGCAGCACCTGAGGGGATCCCTCAGCTCACCCACAGCGGCCCTCAAGGTCTAGGCCTGAGGCCTTGCAGAGGCAGAAACTTTTGTGAAGAAATCCAGGCCCATGGTCCCGCTGCCCTGTTGGAGGAGGCTGGTGAGGTCCAGCCGTCCCCTCCTCCCTCAGCCAGAGCTTGGGCCAGGCTGCCGCCTGTGGCCTCAGGCCTGGCGGCAGCAGCTCCCCACCACAGAAAGGTTCTGTAGGGGCAAAGGACACAGCTGTGTTACCTGTCCACCATGCTTGAGGCAGGAGGCCCCTAAGGCTTGTCCCAAGCCCTGTTCCCTCTAGGCCCCCAGACCCCAGGTCAGGTGTGGTCCAGGCCCAGAGGTTCCGAGATGGCCTCATCTTGGAGGTCACACCACTGGGGGCTTCTGGAGCCTGAGGGAGGCCCTTGAATCTGATGGGTCAGATTCCTAGACCCTTGGACCACATCCAGTACCTGTGAATTGCCCAAAGTAATTATTCCTGGTCGCACCACAGCGGCTTCCCCAAAAGGTGGGCAGCACAGACAGGCAGGCTGCCCAGTCCCTTGCATGGGTCCAGCGCACAGCAGATGTTCAATTAACATCTGTCGGCTATCTGCCTGGCTGGACCAGCCCCGCAGGTTCCAGGTTCTGGCCCTCCTCAGGCCCTGTCCAGCTAAGTCAGAGCCTCCTACATTTGAGAGTACCTTGCTGCACTGCAAAGACATCAGCTCCCTGACCCCGTGCACCTCTCTGGAAGCCCTGGGATGAAACCCCAGTCCTGTGCATCCACAGCCCAGCCCTCCCCTTCATGCCAGTCCTTCCGGTCACCTGAATGAGAGGATCTGCCCTGGGCCTCGGGATGAGCCTCAGGGAGCCTCCAGGGGCCACCTGCTGACAGATCTGCCCTGGGTTTCACCCTTCACATCCAGCAGCCCAGGACAGCACCCATGCGCTCTCTCTCTCTCTCTCTCACCACCATCTCTCTTGAGTTCTCCCCCAACGCCTCCATCCCCCCAGCCAAGAAGCCACCCATCTGCTCCTCTGTCTCAGGGCTGCTGGCCCGTCCAGGCTTGACCAATCTAACGGGGATAAGGTGCCAACCCCCTCCCATCTCCATCCACTGACTCATTCTGATTCATCTTCTGGGACCAACCCCTATTACATAGATGGGGAAACTGAGGCTCAGAATGGGAGGGTCCCACAGCAAGCAAGAGCAGAGGCCCTAGAGTCTTAGCTCTGCTAAGGCCACCCAATCTGTGCTGGACTAGACACTATTCCACGTGGAAGTATTTCTTGGCCTTTAATGACTTAAAAAGCAAGATGAGGCATCTGGGGACCCTCCCACCCAGGGGACCAGCTGTGCTTCCCCAGACCCCATCACCACCTCCAGCAACCTGCACCCTCCTTCCCAGAGCTGCTGCCACCTGCGAGTCAGTGAGGGGTCAGGGTGCAACTTGGCTGTAACAGGGATTCCTCAGGGCCTCCAGGGGCCAGGCAGTGGTGGGGAAGTGGCTTGGATAAAGACTTGCCAATGTCGGACCTGTTGTGGGGTACCCACCCTAGGGCACAGGGTTCTGGTCCATTGCTCCCCCTTCACAGAATGCCCTCCAGTGCCTGCCTGCCATGGGGCAAGGGCAATGCCCGACACTTCCCTTGTGCAGATCTGGTCCCAGGATCCAGTGAGGACCCCTCTGGCCTCAGCAGGGGACGAAGGGTTAGTCTAGGGGGTAGTGCTGCCCCAAAGACTCCATTTCCAAGGCAATGCTCCCAGCCAAGCCAGCACCATCCTTGGCCCTTGAGGGGCCCAAGAACCTTACAACCAGGCAGCCTGACTGGACTTCCTTGACCGGGCACATAGATGCTGCCTAAGTCCATAACTGGCAGCCCCTCAGCAGGGCGCGGCTACCCCCTAGCCTGGTACCTCCCACACAGGGCCACCAGCTGTGTCTGCCTCTCCAGCCAGATGTGCTAGTTCCCTGAAGCTGCAGATGCCCCTCCCCATCTGGCTGTGCCAGCTGCAGCCACACACCCCACCCCCAAGTCCAGGCCAGCCCAGCTAAGATACAAGACCAGGGGAGTGGTCAGGCACTTCCGTTGCCAGGGCGTTTCATGCCCTCAACCCTCCCCCCAAGCCAGGCTGGGGGAAGGCCAGGTGCCAGGGACACCTGCCGAGGCTGCCTTACCATGGTCAGAGCCTTCTACTCCTAAGGGGTACCCTGCCGAACTGTCACGAAACCACCAGCTTCCTACCCTGCCCTGGCATCTCCCTGGAGGCCCTAGGATGAAACCTGGGCGTCCATCTGCACACCCTACTCCCATGTCAATCCTTCCATCGCTGGGCAGCAGTGGGTGGGCCCAGACTGAGCAAGGGGGCACAGGCTCATGACGTCCAGCCTCCTCCTTTTAGGGAGGAGGTGTCTATGCCAGCCTCCTCTCAACTCAGGCCATCCGTCCTTTCCGAGAAACAGGCCCAGAGAGGGTGGGAGACCGGCCCAAGGTCACACAGGAGTTTGGACCGGAGCTGCAGGCGTCCCCCACATTCCGCTCGGCCCAGGAGCCCCGAATCCCCAGGCAGGGCGTCTCCAGCGCCCACGTGGCCCAAGGCCCAGGCGGGAATCCGACCTCCTCCCTCCCCCCATCACCCAGTCCGAGGGCGGTGCCGTCCCGGGCTCAGAGAAGCGCCCCCCTCCGCCAGTGCCTAGCAGGACCTCAGCCTCTCGCGCCCGGCCCCCAACCCCAGGAATTTAACCCCTACCCCGCCGACGGCCGCGTCAGAGCGCCGCATTCCCAGCCCGCAAGGACCCAGAGAAGGGGTCGGGGAGACCCAGAGAGGGGTAAGATCCCTCACATCCCTCCACCCCGAGCCGGCCGGCCGTGCGCTCCAGAGGGCAGAGAGGGCAGGTGGGCGGATAAGCGGGGGGACAGGCAGGGCCTTGCGTACCATGGTGCCGTGGCGCTGGGGGCTCACAGGGCCCCGCGGGATCGCGCTGCCCCCGGCGGCCGGGCCGGGGCCGCTCCATGAAGCGCTGCGCTGGGGGCCGCCCCCGCGCAGGGCCCCGCGACCATGGCCCCCGGGGGCGCGGCCGGGCGGGCGGAGGCGCAGGGCCGCGGCGAGTCCAGCCGCCGAGCAGCTGCGGCCCCAGAGCCTCGGGCGCGGCGGGCGGGGGGCGCGGGGCGCCTATTGGAGCCCGCGCGTCAGCTGGGGCCGCCGTCTGGACGCTTAAAGGGCCAGGCCGCCCTGCGCGCCGGCGAGGGTCGCGGACACGCGTGGTGCGAGCCGTCCCGGTGCAGCCCGCCCCTCCTCGGGCCGCCGGACCCCCTGGCCAGGACCCGCCGCTCCTATCCTAGCGGACGGACCCCGGCCTCACTCTCCCGCGCCGAGCCCCCTTTCCTCCGGGAAGTTCGTCTCGGAGTCTAACCTCGGTGTCCTCCAGCTGCGCCACAGAGGCGGGGTCGGAGTAGGAGGCGGCCCTGAAATCGGGAAGCTGGGCTCTCCCGCCCCCCGCCGCCCCCCGCCGCCCCCCCCCCCCCCGCAATCAGCTGCAGAAAAGGCTTACACCTGCTCCCCTGAGCGACCTCACACTGAGGGACCGAACACCCGTATCCTAGCCGCGTCACCATCCCCACCCTCTGGCCTGGGCTGCTCAGACCTTAGGGTGAGTCTAGGATCTCCAACTAGCCTGGCCGCCCCCCGCCCCCGCCCCACCCCAGGACAGCTCAGGGTTTGTTTGGTTCTGTGCCTCCAGGACCTGGTTCTGGTCGACCCCTACCTGGTGGCTGCCTCTGGCTGCCCAGGGCCGCCCAGAGCAGGAGATGCGAGAACCCGTACCGCAGCTGCACTGATGAAATCCTTTAATGTGACAGGCCCAGAGGCCCAGGTCCCACTGTGTCCCCCAGCCGTGTGGCCTGATGGCTGCTGAGAGGCCGCCTTGCTCCGTCTCTGCTGGGGAGATGCAGCCAGGCCTGCGGAATGCTGCTCTGGCATGGACACCAGTGGGGGCTGGGGGCCGGCTGTGCTGGCAGGAGGCTGCAAAGGAACACTGCCAGGCTGAGCAGGCAGCAGGGTGGGGACCACAGGGTGCTGGGCCTGGCAGGGTCTAGGTGGTGGCTGGGCCGCCATTGTGGCAAGGGGGCCTCTCGTATGGCCCATGTCATCATTCAGATGCCTTTCTGTGCCCCCAACTCCAAGCTGATGGCTGCCCCATCTTTGGTCACTCTCACATTGCCCCCATCTGCAGTACCACAGAGCATCCCCCATCCCTCCACTCACATGTGCACTTGTGCTTACACACCCGCCCATGCCCATGCCTGGCTGAGGCAGTGTCCCCTGAGTACGCCACCTTACTCATGAGTGGGCAGGGACTCTGGGGCCTGTTCAGAGTGACTTGGTTCTGGGTGCCAGGGAAGGAAATGGAGCAGAGGCCAAGATCCCCGGCAGGCGCCATCCTGTAGTCTGATGTCTGTCCTGTGAAACTGCAAGGGCCTCCCCTGAGGCTGGGATGGGTAGGCCCTTAAGACAGGGCCATCCCAGGGCCAGGGAGAAAACATCTCACGGGCCAAGATGGGGGTGACCGAAGAGCGCCAAGAGAAAGAGGAGGAAAACACATGGCCAGATGGAAAAAGAGATGGGAAGAGAGGAAGGGGCACAGATGGGGACATGCCCCCAGAGAAGGCCACTGCAGACATCGCCGTGGTGGGTGCAGAGACAGCTGGCTCAGCTCCCAAAGACCTCAAGCTGAGGCCGGGCCAGAGCAGCCTGCATGCCTGACCAGCCCATCACCTCAGGGCTGCCTTCCACTTCTTCCTCCATCCCAACCCACTTCCTCTTCTGACTCAGTGGATCCTTGCACGGACCTGGGAGGTGGTAAGAGAGGAACTGTGTACCCATTGGTGGGATAAGGACAGTGAAGGTACAGCAGGACAGATCACACAGCAAGACACCAGCGTCAGAAGCCAAGAAAAGGGAGGCTGGAGCAGTCTCCCCCGCAGGGTGGGAGGAGCCTGGCAGAGAGGGCTGCACAGGACACTCCTGGGCCCACTTCCCAGCCAAGGTTTGGCAGGGGGTGTGGCCAGCTTGACCAAGGTAGGGCTGCTGGCCCTTTTGGGATTGGCCTTGGTTGCAGCAGTCAAGCCAAAGGAGGGGCTGGAGGTTGGGTGAAAAGGGAGGGAATGGGGGCTCAGTCTTCCTGAAGACCCCAGCTGTTCCCTTTTCTTCTCTGGCCTACAGCCCATCTACTGTGGGAACCCCAGGACAGAGCCAGCTCTGGGAGAGGCTACTGGCACTTGGGTCACATGAGACTTGGCAGGAAGGCACTGTGTGAAGAGCTCAATCTGGTGGGCTCAAATGGGGCTGCTCAGAGCTGATGACTGAAAGTTGAGTAACACTAGGGCAAAAGGAGAGGAAGGGAACTCCAGGCAGAGAGAACAGCACCTGCACAGGCCGGAAGGGAGGGTATAGTTTAACATCTGCAGGGAACTAGAGGTGATTTGATGTAGCCGAATCCAGATTCTCATCTGGTGGGAGTGGCCGGATGGAGATAGGCAGAATTGTTCTCTTGGCCTTGGAAAGGGTCATGCCACAGGATCTTCCCCTCAGGGTTGGTCAAGGCAGGCTTTCTGGAGGGTGTAGGGTGGGACCAGTTATCGGGGAGGGGGATCCCAGGCCAGAATCGCATGCCACAGGGGCAAGCCAGGAGTCTGTGGAGACAAGGGCAGGGCTGGAGGATCCTCAGACACTTGGGACTGGGTGCTGGCAAGGTCGGCAGAGCCACACCCCTGCCTCTAGAGGCCAGCTCATGGGTTTTCTCACAACTTCCCTAAGCTTCTAGACCAAACTTCTCTCCCAGTTCGGAGAGGAAGAGACTCAAACCATGCTGTGGGGCAGCACACGTGTGCGTGTGCGCAGAGCAGGGCTCAGCCTCCCTAGGCGGGGCATGGAGCTGGTTAACTGTGATGGGGGAGGGAGCAAAGAGTGGGCAGGGCCAGAAAACAGAAAGGGACATCGCAGCATGGGGCTGGTGGGGTGGCAGGGAAGTTCCACCTACCTACTAGGTGCTGACCCAGGGCTCTGCAGGGTCGGGCAGCACGGATCTCTGGGTGTGGGGTTGGAGGGGGGGGTGGGGTGGTGGTGGATTGCTCCTGTCCTGAGCTCAGCACTAACAGGCTACAGCTGTAGGGGGGTGGGGCCCTAATTCAAACCAGCAGGTTGCCCAGTTCCCTCCCAGAGCATAAACGTCATGGCCTAGGCATTCAGGGCCTCCCTGGCATCTATCAGGATCCTCTCCCACCCTGCTGGTTCAAGGGGCCCTGGGCCTCTCACTAGTGATTGAGCCTGGCCCTCCCTGTGAAACTTGTGGGACAAGCACTCTGATCTTGGAGGCAAGCCCAGGGGCTAGTGTCCCTGAACAATGTGTGTTTAGTTCCAAGCATTTAATCCTCACCACTCCTAAGATAGAGGAGTTGTATTATAAAGGTCAAGCAATTTACCTAGCTATCCGCCTAGAAGTGTCAGAGTGGAACTTGAACCCAGGCAGTCTGACTCAGGCCCCAAACCCTTAAGGACTGTGCCATAGAATAGTTGCTCATAGAGGTCTTTAATTTCTTCAAAATAAAATCAGATTGGGCCAGTGGGATCCTTCTTGGTCTTTCTCTGGGAATCTGGCCTGGTGGTAGAGGTTTTAGTTGCAGGAGACCCTGGGGGACCTGAGACTGGGAAGTTCCAGCCCAGAGCCCGATCCCGTGGGCTCTCTGGGAGGCTGATTCATCTCCAGACCGGCCCAGGAAGGGCCGAGCACCCCGGTTCTCATATCTGGTTGCACCCTCTTTCGGGGTTTATGAGCTGAGAGACTGACAGTCTAAGGACCATTAGCCTCATGTTGCAGAGGAGGGTCAGGCCTCCAGATGCAGAACACAGGTGTCCGTCCTGAGAGCTTGGGTCACATTTTCTACCCCAATGTCCTCAGGACTCTGGGCTGGCGGAAGAGACGCAACCCTCCCCAGGCTAGTCTGGGTCCTGCCGACTATGAAACTCGGCTCAGGCTCTGGAGCTGGAGTCCGATAGCTGTAGGTGGTGAACAGTGGGTCTGGGGTCTCCAAGTGGCAGAAGTGCTTGGCCCAAGCTTCGTGTAGCCCCACTGGAGGCCTTCTGATTTACGGGAGCAGAGCAGGCAGGGGCGATGGAGCACTACCTCTACCTTCTACTGAAATCTTTTTTTTTTTTTTTAAACATCTTTATTGGAGTATAATTGCTTTACAATGGTGTGTTAGTTTCTGCTTTATAACAAAGTGAATCAGTTATACATATACATATGTTCCCATATCTCTTCCCTCTTGCATCTTTAAAGAAAACCGTCCATGAGAGCCTCTTGCTCCTTTGTGTGTGTTGCCCGGGTGGGCTTTCCTTGCCGCACGCTCATCAGGCGCTGACTGGAGCTGCCTAGGGTCTGTCTGCAAGAGTGCACGCGGTCTTCTTCCAGGGTGCCAGCTCTTCTCCCTGACCTTTACAGCGTCAAAGAACTTCTCCCTGCTGAGCGGGAGTCCTCTTGGCACTCTGCCCAGTTCATTCTATCACCAGTGCCTCATGGGATTCACCTCTCCCTCTGGGCAGTGGCAGAGTGGATTCCCTCTCCCAAAGACCAGCCGTCTGAGCCCAGGCTCTTCCCACGTGAGCCATGGCTTCCAGCCCCTCACCTGGCCACACAGTTTGTGTCACTCACTCTGCACCGGTGAAGCCTCCTTTCGCTTCCAAACAGTGATGCCTAGCCAGTGTTCATGGTCACTCGTGAGAGGGGCATTTCCCCTGAATTCTCTTGCCAGCTAATTCAGAATAGAAAAAAACCAGTCTTTGACACATTTCCTCCCAATACTGCCCAGCTGATCAAGACGATCACTATCAGAATTTGATTAAAGATCCTTGTGTTCTCTAAAAAATAACACCCTAAAGGAACCTCACTTGGGGATTTCCCTACAGCAAACAGACTCTACAATTTCATTTAAATTTTAAGGCAACACATCCAGATTTGCCTGTTTTCAGGAACTGCCGGACTTGGGGGTTTAGTGTTAACTTTGAAAACTGAACCTCTGCCAATCTTACTGTGTGAGGTTATGTTGTATTCACTAAGAAAGTACAAATCCCTTTGAGTTCTGAGGAGAATAAAGTTAATTGTACTTGTCCTGCAAATTCTCATGTGGATGCTAAAAATATCACCATGAATGTTTTCTCCAGGAGAGAGTGCTATGTGCCTGCCTGGTGAACCACTGTTAGGGAGGGACAGCGGAGGCTGCAGGTGGCGTAGCAGGTAAACATGCTGTCCCTAGGCAGCATCTCACAGATGGGCGGGGGGACGTATTCCCTCCTCAGCAAAAGCATCTGTTATATGCAGGTCACCTCAGCTGGATGACAACAGAGCCTGGAAGAAACATGGAGTTGGCAGGGGAAGGAAGACCAAACACCATCAATGGTTCTCTGCGTAGGTGAACGTTTCTGCCTGAAGTTCTCTCTAGCTCCACCTCGTGCCCTACCACTAATACTCGGCCAGAAGACGAAAACAAGCCACAGACAGATGAGATGAAGTCTCTTCACTGGCTGGGTCAGCAAGGAGACTCAACGTCTCCTTTTCCATTTCAGAAAGACTATTTGAAGTCTGGATGAATAAAGAAGGATGAAACATGCACAGACTCAAACTTAGACTAAGTATATATTTTAATTTCTACAAGGCCCCCCTTTCCAGTTTTAGGGAAATTTAAATGAAGTGTATACAAATCAGACATTACCAATATGTACAAAAGTATTTTCTACAGTTTTTGAACAATACCAGCTATATCATATTTCATTTGCAGTAAACAGGACATTACAAAAAGAGTCCAATAATGCATTGTCTATTAAGAAGCACAATACACATAATTCAATTTTATTAAAAAATAATTTAAAATACAGAACAATCCCCTTTATGAAGAAAAGCTATTTCTGTAGTCCATTCAGTAAACACACAAGTTGAATGCTGCAGCTGAGGGCTGTTCTTTTCCATGGAGAAAACAAACGAGGCTTCTAGGGCCCACCTTTTCAGGGTAAAATTCTACCCACAGCACAACAGGCGAAGTTATTGCCTGTGGGAGGCAGAATTCTAAAATGTCCCTCCCCCTATTTCATGTCCCAATCCCAGGAACCTGTAAATGTGATACCACTTCTGTGACTATGTTCTGTGGCACAGCTGACCTTAATATAGGGAGACTATCTCAGTGGGCTTGATCAAATCACACGAACCTTAAAACAGAGGAGGAAGGCAGAGAGACCTGAAGCATGAGAAGAAGGCCTCGATGGGCCATTGCTGGTTTGAAGACGGAGGGAAGCACACAAGAAGGAATGTGAGCAGCCTTAAGGAGCCGAGAAAGAGGACCCCGGCTGACAGCCAGCAAGGAACTGAATACTGCTAACAACCTGAATGAACTTGGAAGCAGATTCTTTCCCAGAGCCTCCATAAAGGAATGCTGCCCTGCTGACCCTTGATTTCAGCCTTGTGAGACCCTGAGCAGAGAATCCAGCCATACTGTGCTGGACTCAGGAGCTACAGAACTGTAAGCTAAGAAACGAGTGCTGCTTTAAGCTGCAAAGTTTGGGGTCATTTGTTACACAGCAGTAGAAAACGAATACACTGACCAAAGGTAACTCTTCTTAACGTAATTAGATTTGGCAGTTTTTGTTTGGGTTCTAAATGCAGTTTCTTTCCACTGCGTATTATTAAAGCAATATTCTCCTCTGCAGGCAACCTTTGAAAACCCTTCATATGATCGCACGTTTGTTTTGTATTCACTATCAAGTATGTTTGTTTGACTTAGGTCCTATTTTCTAATGTATTCTCATCTATCAACTTGGCAAACAACTGGCCACTTAACCCTGTTTATGAACCTTTTATGGGTGATGGTTTTAATATATCCAAGGTCACCCCTCCATCCATCAGGGGTGGTCAGATCCCTCCAACTGAGGGCTCTTTCCCACTTCCCAAGTACACCAGGCAAGCCCTGGGGTAGGATCGCACAGAGTTCTGCATCAAACATCCAATATGAATTTCTTCTGCATAACTGGATTAAACTGGCACTAAGGTGATTAAGTACACTTGGGGAAAAAACTCAAACTAAAGGTTAAAAAAAATCTCACCAGTTTTTACAGGTCAAATCATTTTTGCAGGAACCACCCAAGACTGTGAAAGTGTGTAATCTATGCAGTACTGCACACCCCGATTCCCTGTCTGTTGTCATAGGTTTACCATCTCACACAAGGCTTCACTGAGTCAGTGCAGGCCACTGAAACAGGGAAACATGCTGGCGGGTGCGGAGAACAGTTCAACTGCTCTTGCATCTGCCTCTTACTTGAAAGACTTAAAAGTAAAGCCCTGCAAAATGTGCCCAGGATGGTGGCAGGGAGATCTTGGTGTTACTTTTGAAGTCCACTCTCCAATCACGTCCTCCAGGGGCACACGCATCAGTTCTGTGCAGCAGACCCCAGTGGCCACACAACCCCATGCCAATCCTGCCCGCTCCATGGCCCCCAGCCCACACCTGTGCTTGAGAGAGGCCCTCCAAATATTTAAAGTGAATAGAGCTTAGAAGGACCCATGTTTGGTGCCAATGAATTTTAAAAAATTCATTTCTCTCTCTGACGGAATTCCAATGTACAGTATATAAGAATAATGCACCAAAAGGTACCAAACACCAAAGCATAAACTGGAATAGAATTGTTTTTTTACAAACCGAACTTCTGATAGTATTTATTAAAAAGCACATAAAACATTAGGGCTTTAGAGACAGTGCAGGTATTTATAGTTAAGGCTGATTTACTCTTCTTAACCTCACCCGCCAGCCTGAAATAATACAGTGGGCTGTATGGTGACTACTTTCCTGATCCTCTGAGACAACAAAGAAGTAAGGAATGAATTAAGAACCCCAGAGCCACTGCCTTATACTCCTGGCTACCATTAGTATCAATTCTGGGCAGTTTGTTTTTAAGAGCACACATGTATAAGGTTCTGTGTAATTGGTATATAAGTATTTGGTCACCTTTCACAGTTCTCCTTCACAGTTCTATGCTTGGCAGCATATATGCTAAGACCTTAAAAACGGGCAAAAAGAATCTGTATTCTAAGAAATACATGAGATGGAGAGAAATAATCTAGCTAAAATAATATTGCAAATCATATTTAAATTTCATGATTTCTTGATTCAAGAAAATGAAATTCATTTCCATAGTTGGCTACTGTAAAATGTGGCATACAAATATTTTTAGGAGACATATCTGTATTTTAAATTCTACGCACATGTAAATGAACAAATAACAATAAGTGTCTATTTTTCAACTTCATCTCTAATATTGAAATAGAACAACAGACTGCCATTAAGTTTCGTAGACTTTTAAGTTACCAGATATTTACAAATAAGATATAATTTGTATCAAAAAAAGGGGACACTTTCAACTATATCTGCTGCTTTCACTGGGACTCCGGTGATGAGAGTAACTTCGGTCACTTTCACTGTCAGAGCCATAAGATCTACAACTCCTGTATAACAAAACAAAAACAGAAATACCTTTTAATTGTCAACCCTTTGAATTCCTCTTGTAGCTTCTTTTTTGATATGAGTGGCCTGAAAGCAAGTGGCTTGAAGAGGCACAGCAGTGGGTTGGCGAGTGGGGTACTGACTGTGGCAATACTGTGGACTTTTCAAAGATGTCAATGACAGATGGTGGTAATACCGAGGTTAAGATAAAATAAAGAAACTTCTTGGGGAATTACTTGAAATCCACTCATATATGTGAGAATAATTTTCCATGTTACCCAAAATGAACATCAATATTTAATCAGACTGAGGAAGTAAGGGAAAAAAGGCCCACAAAGAGAGTTTCATTAAAAGACAAGGAAATCAAAATCAAATCAAAATGGGAGCCCAATGAGGGGTGAGGCTGAGGTGGGGCAGGGACAGGACCACTGGGAGAGTGAGTCAAGAAGACTTGGTTATGGTCACCATTCAGTTATTTCGAAAAATATTCAGAGAGAGCCAGTCACTTTGCTAGATGCAAAGGGCACACACAGAGTAGACTATGTAGAGTTCCCTGGGGCTCAAGGATAGTATAGAATAGGGGGCAAGATAAATAAAGCACATGAGGCGGGAGGGCAACATATGTCAGAGTGAGCAGTCAGGAAGGGCTTCCCTGGGGCAGTGAGTGGGTTGCAGTGGAGACCTGCAGAGTAGGTGAGAATTGGCTATTTCAAGAGGCAGGAGGGGAGATGGTGAAGTGGGCATGTGACTCTCTAGGCAGAAAAAAAAAGGTTCCAGAATGTTAGTGCAGGGAAGACAGAAAAGCCCAAGCTGGAGTTGGCAGGTGGAGAGGCCTCCATGCAATGCTGAGGAGCATGGACCTGCCCCTGAAGGCAGTGGGGCATCCTTGAAGAGTTTCAAACAAGGGAGTGTCCAGATCACACTGATATCCTACAAGCTCGACTGACTGTAGTTGTAAGGTACGGGGGAAGGGTAAGACCAGAAGCCACCAGGAAAGGGACATTACAAAAAGCAACCCACAAAGACTTCTGCAGTATGAGCCATATGTTACATAAAACATATCTATAAATACATATAATATATAAACATTTTTAACCATATAAACTGCAATCCTAAGTGATTATTATATTTAATTATATGTTACATTTTAAAAAATATTACCTTTTTAAAATTTAAAACACTGACAAATTGGCTGTTAGTTCTAGCAAGCAACCCTATTTAAAGAATGGGCCATGGTTTGAGTGGCCTTCTCTCTTTATTCCTTCCAAAAGAAATGTTTGTCCAAGGATATGTGAATATTTAAAAATCCATTTTAGATTCAAACATTAACAACCACCAATAAATATTACCCAGCAACTCTTAATACAAAGGCCACTTTCAGTAACTGCCTTTGGGGTGATGAAGTTCAGGAAGAGAAAGAAGTATTTCTGTCCTCAGAAGATGGTGCTTTCTCTTCTACAGCAGTCTCTCACCCCACACCCCAAGTGCCCACAGTAACTTACAGTGCTTGAAAGAACAGAGACCCACCTGGACCGCCTATTGTAGCTTCTGCCTCGGTGATAACTGTCGCTCCTCTGGCTTCTACTTCGACTCCGACTCCTGCTATAGTAGCTATCGTAAGTGTAGGACCTGCTTTAACAGCAATAACAAACACTAAATCTTCCCATTCAAATACTCATATGTTCCCGTTTCTTTTTAGGTTCTTAACTGTCCTCTTAGAACATGGGCACTATGTGACAGTAGGAAGACACATCTGCAGAACAAGTACTGGAAACATTTAACAACTGCCCCAAATCAGACTTACCATATTAAACAGAAAAATGTTAGTTTCTTTTCTGCATTGAAAAATATCACAAAATTAACACTGAGTTAGTTCAATTGAATCTCGTGGATCTTATTAGGCAATTATAGTCAATAAATCCCTGCCATTACAATTCGACATCAATTATCACTTTTGACACTAGAGCACAATGGACCAACAGATTAAAAACTGTTCAAAAAGACAAACGTATGTTTTTCAATAAAATACAACACCTTTTAAAAGGGAATTAAGGGCTTTATAAAACAAGGCCCTTTTAATTCTGCCCCCGCAGGTGGTTTCCCAATCCCTGTCCATACCTGGACCGACTGTGGGGATCGTACGAGCTGCTCCTGGATCTGCTCCTGCTGGACGTCCTAATAGTAATCACATGAGGGGCTATCAACTTGTGGATCAGGACAGGCTGTATCAAAAATCTAGACATTTATTTGCCCATCAAGGAGAAAACACAATGCAATCCGGCAGCTATATTTATTTCATTTTCATATCAAAAGTATATTGGAATTTTTTTAAAAAGCATGTTGGATTTCATAAGAAAGGTTATAAGTTTTACACAATTCTTCTATGAGGTGCACATCAAGAAAGTCACTGGGGAGGAACTGGGTGGGGAAGGGGGAAGACACAGGTGGGACACTTGTAAGTAAAATGAAGCTGCAGCAGTGGTAAATACCTAAGAGGCAAAAGAGGGCTGGAAGAAGCTGGGAAAACCAGAAACTTGGGGTCACCCACCATACACACACTTCTTCCTTTGTCCTCTTTTAATAGTCCTCCTCTCCCAATATCTAACCCGAGTCAAGAGATGACTGCAGATGGAAACTTAGGTTAAAGAGGATGTACTGGGGGTTCAGGTAGCAGTCAGGGCCGCTTTTAAATATTTCTACTGCTTCTCTTGCCTCACTCTGATAAGATACCATCTTGAGAATAGCCAGTAAGAATCCAATAGCCCTTTGAAAGAAAGAGCTAGGTGAGAAAGTAGGCCTGTCTCATATTCAGCGATGACAAGATCCTTTTCAACAGCTACCCCACTCTGCCTGTGCAGGGCAGGCCTTCAAAAGAAGACAGATGGAGACCACACAGTAGGACAGGATTCACAAGCTCACCTATGACTCTTGTAACTGCGGTAGGAACTGCTCCGGCTTCTTGTGCGGCCTCTGCTGTACCACCCTCTGCTCCGACTTCTGGAGTAGCTTCTTGATCTACAAGTAAGAGTGGGAAAAATATAAATCATGTTAACTCATTATGCTGTTAAAATTAATTACTAGTAGGGCAGGAGGGGGAAAACCCAACAAGAGGAAAGGTCTCTGGAAAGGTCTCTCACGAACTCCTCACAGCGGGTATCACAGAGACGGCTAATGAGGGTTTAAACTGAACAGAATGAAATAAAGAGAAAACAGAAAAGGCTGATACAGGTATGTTCATAGGAGCCCTATCTGTAATACCAGAAGAGGAAACAATCCAAATCTCCATTAACAGTAGAATGGGTTAAAAAAAATTAACACAGATATATACTGAAATATTCTAAAGTAGGAAAATGAACTACAGCTGCATGTATCAAAAGAGGTAACTCTTGGGAACATAATGTTGAGTGAAAAAGGCAAACGTAGAATATCTATACATATAAAAAAGGATTTTGTTTGAAAACAAGCAAAAGCAACATTATTTATAGATAGAAACATTTATAGTAAAACTACAAAGAAAAACAACAAAATTATAATAGAGGTTTAGAATAATGTTTAACCCTAGAAGAGAGAAAGTAGGGTAGCATTGGGTAGGACTACATTAGGTATGTCAAAGCTCTATTTTTAAAGCTAGATACCATTTAAAATTATTTTTTATACCTTAATCATTAAAAAAATTTATACCTATTTAATATTTAATAAAACAAACAAGAAACTTAATGCAATTTTGCCCCCACCCTGCTTCCCCTAGTTTATGCCTGCCATTCAGGAACTGAACAATACCCCTGTGTATGTGCTACTCAGGTAATATCTTCATAGGTTTTATTCAGTATGTACTTATGTTCTGGAAGACAGATGCAGTTTATTTGCAAAGACACATTCTGTTCTCATAAGATCCTAGTCATTTACTCAACAAACAATTATAGGGCGACTCTGTTAGGTGAATGAAAGATGAGTAGCAAACAGCCCCTGACTTCACTGAGTTTGCAGGCCAGAAGGGAAGTCAGGCCCACGTAAGTAACCGAAACAGGGAGGCAGTTTAGCTATCTCAGTCTACCACCTGTGAGCTGCCCAACTTAAGAGCAAATTTCTTAGCGTTTCTATGCCTCACTGTCTTCATTTATGAAATGAAATACCACCCACTCCAAAGGCAGGGGTAGGAAGGCAGATGAGAGTGGCCAGCGTCACCAACAGCTCAGAGCTGTCGGAGCGTAAACAGTAAGTATACACCGAGCAGACAGGAGGCTGGAGTAGCTCAACAGGCACCTTCATCTAGAATATGAACCCGGAGAGAAAAGGCCAGGATTCACCGGCTCTCTGGGCCTTGTTGGGAGTCAGAGCAGGAGGAGGTAGAGACGCCAACAACTCAAGCATGGAATGGTCTGAGAGGGAATGAGGAGAGCTAGCAGAGGGCTTCTAGAAGGACTGAAGGGACGGAAAACCTGCCCTGGCACTGGCCATGCAGAAGTACCTGAAAATCTTAGTCAGCTGAGTGAGATGGGGGAGGGAAGGCACAGAATACAAACAGCAAGCAACTGAAGAGTAAATGGGAGATGGTTATTGTAGATGGTAAATGTTGGCTCCTATTTTTAAAGAAGTCTGGGTAAGGGAAGAAAATGACTGATAGATAACTAGGAAGAAAAAAAGTTAAAGATTCTTACTGCATTTTAAGTTCAAGTGATGAAAGTCAAGCACAACGTAATAAAGGATATGAGTCAGAGGCAGTGAGGCAAAACCATGAAACATTTACAAGGAAAAGAAAAGAATACAAATTACTTATTAACTTCATACCACCATCACCAATTTTTTTTAGTTTTAAAAATGCTCATTCTCTGCATTAGCCAGTCTATGCTGATGACAAAAGTTAGACGTAACCTGAACCCAAAATCAACCAATCAATCTTAAGATGATCATTTTTACCATTTCCGGCCCCTTGAATAAAGATCAACTAGATGCATGTCCTCGGCAGCTAACTTTGCCTCTCTGGCCCTCACCCTCCACTTGTATAAAATGGAGGGTTAGATTACTGATCTCTAAATCCTACATATTCTGTAAATGCAAGAATCCCTTCTAAGGCATCACTAACAGCAGAGAGAGCGGCCTCACTCCTTTAAAACTGGAGAACTTGCCACCTATCACGGCAACTCACTGCAATTGCCATGGAGCTTTAATTGACAGCAATAGTTATTTTACCCTGAGCCCAAATTTCTTCCCCTGAAATCTCCACTCCCTGTGTCTTCAGTCTGCTCTGTGAGTCACACAGCACAAGCTTTCTCCTTATTCCCTCCCAGATACTGGGAAATAGTGATCTTGTCCCTAACTCTGAGGTTCTTCCAAGCAAAACAATAAGAGACTCTCCTTGGGAGAAAAAAAGGAAAAGAGAATAATGCTCACCGATAAGATGATGTGGAACTTCTCGATCGACTTCTTGAGTGACTGTAGGAGACAGACCTTGTTCTGTGCCTTGATTTGGTCTCAGATTTACTTCGAGATCTACTTGGACTCCTGGACTGGCTGTCACCATCCCGACTAGGTGTCTGCTCATCACTCGAACTCTCCTGATTTCTTGGCCTCCGGTTTAAGCGTGCTGTCTTTCTTACTTCATCAAAGAGAGACCCAGGCCGAACTTTATTTTTGCTTTTAATTTCTATTCTCAAGCCTTGTGGTTTCATTTCGGGCACAGTAGTCAGTGCCTTAACTTCCACAGCACTTGATGTCGTAGCAGATGGTGCTGCCAGGTTCCCCACACCTTGCAGGGGCTTCCACTTATTATCCATGAGGCTGGTCTGGCTTTTCTCAGCCACCTCTCTCTTCACAGTGCTTTCTACAGCAGTGGCCAAGCTGGCGGAGCTGCTGTCCTGTTTTCCCACCTCACCCACCGTTTTGCTTTCTGACATGCTGCTTTCCTGTTTTCCCAACTCTGCCTCAGGATGCTCTGTTGGCATATCCTGCTTTAGAACAATGCTTATATCCGGGGTGTCAAGCCTTGAATTTCCTAGAGGGGAAGCCCCCTCGGCCTTTGCTGGGGAACTCCTATCAGGAGTGCAAATCTCCATGTTGTCATCTGTTTGAAGCATATCCTCCACTCCGCTTGGGATGCTCTCTTCAATATGCTGAATGTTCGGGGGAGAACTGACTACATTTTCCTCAGTGTTTAAAGCTGCGGGAGACACACTGAGCTTACTATCATCTTTAGTAGGCTGATCAGTATCTGATGAAACCGTTATTGGATTATGTTTACCTGAAAGGTTGCCATCTTCACAGGGCTTCTCAGTTTGGGGAATACTTTCTTTTACGGCTTCACTGTTTTCAGAAAGTTGATTTTTCTCTTTTGCTTCCTGAGTAACTTGCTTTTCATTAATCTCCTCCTCCTCCTCTTCACCAAATTCTAGTGGAGGCTGCCAGTGAAATGCTTGTTTTCGTTTTGGAGCCTTGTGTTTTTTATCTTTTTTCCCTTTCAATTTCTCTTTTGCTTTTTTGGTATGTTCCCTTTTAAGATACTCCTTTGAGCTGTGTTTATGCTTGTGTGGTTTTCCTCTACTGTTTTCTGAATTGGAATAGAACCCCTCAGAATCAGAGGTTGATGACCGCTGTTTGCTTGATTTCCAGGCACTATTACCATCAGGCAGTAAAGTACTTGCTGAAGACTTAGCTGCTGGTTTGGCTTTGATGTGAATTTCACCCAACTCTGACTCCGAATCTGAAGTGGCTTCACCTTCCTCCTTATCAGAAGATGGCCGGGAATTATTTTTACTGTTTTTAGTTACATCTTGTTCAGAATTTGACTCAGAGTCCCATTTACTCCCAGCATAATTCTTCCTTTTGGGCTTACTGGCATTTCTAAAGTGATCGGAAGGACTTTCTTTCAAAGTTCTTTTTTTTGAATGAGAGCATTCCCGTTCAGGCTTAGATTTCTCTTCATCTCTGTTTTTCTCTTGTTTATTATTCATGTCCATTTGGACTTGCTTCTCTTTTTCCTGGGCTGACTGTGTAACCCGAACACTTGACTGTTCACTGTCTGAAGAATAATCTAAAGATGACCTGCTTTCACTGTACTTTCTATGACGTGAAGACTTGTCTCTGCCTTTGACATATTTATTACGAAGTGTCTTTTCAGAGCTGCTGCTGTGCCTTTTATTTGAGGTGTTATTTTTTTTCCCATTGGATCTAAATTTTCTCTTGGCTCGTCTTCCATCATCACTAACAGAAGAGTATGAAAATGATCTACTGCACCGTGAGCGGTCACTGTATTTATTTCGTGAATGAGATCTAGATGAGGGAGACCTAGACCTTGAATGTGAACTAGCTAAACTTCGAGACCTTGTGTATGACCTGGAATAAGATCTACTCCTAGAAGATCTACTCCTTGACCTTGGTGAACTTTCTGAACTTCTATCACTGTATTTTGAATAAGCGCTCCGATCACTTTCTGAATTTTTTTCTCTTTTATGGTAGGATGATGAACTACCAGTCTCTTTAACATTTGCTAAACCATAAGTGCTTTGGATGGGCAGCAAATGGGTTGTTTTAGCTTTCATTTCCTGAATTCGTTCATAAGAGGGCTTCCAGGGCTTCTGTCCAGGCTTCCACCTTGAAGGAGGGGGGCTGTCACTCAGTGGTATTACAGGAATATTTTCCGCCACCACTGGTTGTACTAAAACATTTTCATTTTGTGTCACTGTTGCTCTTAAAGGTTCTGTTTTAACAGGTTTATTTTCACTTAACTGAGAGGCTGTTCCTCTTGGTGATTTTGATGCTGTTCTTTGGTGCCCTGACTTAGAACTAGATCTGGACTTTGATCTACTTCGAGAATGTGATGAGGATTTTGATGGAGTCCTTGATCTTGAGCTTCCTCTAGAATAAGACTGTGAGTGAGATTTTGATCTGTATGAGTCTCTGCTGGAATGGGTTGAAGAGCTCTGGTCATCCTTATCAGATTTAGACCAGTCCCTCTTGGACGAGTGATGAGATGACAATGAGGAAGAACGAGATCTCCTTTCTCTATCACATGAGGATTTCACTCTTCGGGTGGAAGATTTTAAGGATTCTATGTCAGATGGTACAATAATCCTTCTCTTCTTAGTCTGTTTGTGCCTTCTGCAATGTTTCTGCTTTTTAGCTTTCTTTTTATGCTTAACCTTTTTCTCTTTTCTGCGTTTTTTATGGTGACCATCAGAGTGTCTTGCTGTACTTAGATCTGAATAATATCCATTATAGGACCACGATCGGGATCTCTGGGACAAGCTTCTTTCATCCCATCGGCTTGAACAGGGGTCACTTAACCTATAGAAAAGGACATAATACGCATGCAATTATTTACAAGCATGTTTTCTATGCTTTAAAATTAAAACACATTTGTTGTCAATACAAATGCATCAGCAAAAGCTTAGTTAACAACCAAGTACTGACTCTGTCAACACTTTAAGCACACGTAGGAAGGATAAACCAACAGCTGACAGGCCTGGTCCCGACCTTGTAATTTCAAAGAGATCACTACTATCAGATCACTACTATCAGAATTACGAAAGGATTTTTTTCAGAGCCAAGCCAAGAATTTTCAAATTTGATAGGAAAATAGTTTTGAAAAGCAAACCAACTAGAGCAATCACAAAAGCACTGCTGACCTACTGAATTCCTGGCTATCATCCACTCAATAACACTCTGCCTCCAGGAATAATTTCTGAGGGAGAATCAAATCAAGTTCCCAAACAATTCTGTTAATTCTCTGCAGATACAGGATAACTGCCTGAACTTTAGGCGAAGCCTCTTTTTCTTTTTTGGCTGCACGGCTTGTGGGATCTTAGTTCCCCGACCAGGGATCGAACCCGGGCACCAGCAGGGAAAACTCCCGAGTCCTAACCACTGGACCACCAGGGAATTCCCGAGAAGGAATTCCCGGGAATTCCTTAAAAACATGACTACTGTTTTTATCTCAGCCTCACAGAGGTAATCAACAACTTTCCCCTAAGGTTTTAGTTAAACTACTTAGTACAGAAATTAGGGGAAAAGTACGTGAAAATAGATGCAGACTTTACAATATCTCAGTGGTAATGTCAGGGCTCAAAACTGAGAGTTCTCAGTGCCACTGTGTCTACACCACTTCCACACAGCAGACGCACACCTTTTCCTCCCTCTTCTAACTTCGAACCATTCTGCTGGATGCCCACAGAGAAAAACAGAATTCTACCATGAACAATTACACACGGTCCCATTGGTATATTTTGCACTAGCTATTCTGGGGTCAGCCCCATTTCTAAAATAGATACTGCACTGTGGAGTGTCACTGAAGACAGGAGATGGATACACTTCTGAAGAAACAAAAGTCCCTGGGGTCAGAAGTTAACACACACACTGGGTACAGATTTCCCTATCTACCCATTTATTCATTAGTGACTATGAGAACAGGCTAGGAAAGAATCTGCTATATAATTTTTTTTTTTAAGTCCTGATTATTTCTAAAATTGAACAAGAAATCTTTAAGAAATTCAGGAGGGTTATAGTCTTGTGAGGGAAAACAGAATTTTGATTTAAGCACACCCAAAGTCAAGCAGCCCTCCTCCCATTTCACCAAGCATTCCCAAATGTATTCTCTTTGGTCACAGTCTAATTTTAAAGGTAAAAATTTAGTGAAAAGTCCAGAAATATGTCTCTATCCCCTTAAGACTTAAAATATAGAGGACACAGGATTGTACTTACTTATCTCCTTTACTCCATTTTTCTCCACTAGGCGGTCTATATGCTCTTAATCTCTGCATTTCTTCTTTCCAGTGAGGAGGAGTTTCACTGCTATCATCATCATCTGATTCGGAACAGGATCTTGATCTTGGAGGTGTGTGATAGCGCTTTAAAAACAAAGTTAGGAATAACTATCTTCAAAATATCTCTTAATTGTAATCTGCTATAGGACAGAGGTAGGTATAAGACCCAATCTCTGACGCCATTCAAAGGCAATAACGACTGAAGTACCAAGAAGGTGGTATGAAGTTGTGTCAAACTAAAAAAAAAATGGGAAAGCTGGAGATTCACCTGTAATCACACACAAAAATTTCCTCTTTGAAGTCCTAATGGTTATATTCATTAGCCTAGATTATTCAATATACTAACATTTCTCAGCATACTGATTATTTCACATTCACTTCATATTCAAACCCATTCCAACACAGCAGTAAACACTAATCTAACAGCAGTGCCTTCCCATAACTATATAGAATACAGCTAGCTCCTTGGACAGATTTTGGACTATACCTAAGATTAAAGCTAGGATTTTGCCTATAGGTAAAAACATTTTACCGCTTAAGATAAGTAATTTGAAAAAAAGTCCAGTTTTAACACACATACAATTGTGCCCCTTCCTTTAATCTTCCGTCCAGACTTTGATACAGATGGTTTCTGATCACTTACAATGGGTGTAATATCAGGAATCTTCCTGGAAAAGAAGATTGAAAATTAAAAAAAAGCAAATGCTAGGCAGTTTTCTCAGTGTTTAAATGCAGAATTTATGTTCCTATCATACAAAAACACTTCATTTAGATTCAACACTTTTGTAGAATGAGGCACTCCACATAACCTAGTTTTCTAAGCAAATCCTTTAAATACCAAAACTTAAAAAAAAAGTAACCCAACTGAGTAGAAATACACGATACTAGTATCTATCTTTTAAAGTACAGAACTACTTTCAAAAAAATCCTTTTTTAGATGTCTCTTGTCAAAACAGTAATGTTCTTAGGGAATCCTGAGGTATTGTTGACTCTAATGCTCAAGTGTTTTTAACAGTTTTAAATTTTATTTTATGTATATATTTTAAATTATTTATTTATTTATTTAATTTATCTCGGCTGTGCTGGGTATTAGTTGTGGCACGTGGATCTTTACTTGCGGCATGGGGGATCTTTTAGTTGCGGCATGCGGGCTCTTTACTTGTGGCATGCGGGCTCCCAGTTGCGGCATGCGTGTGGGATATAGCTCCCTAACCAGGGATTGAACCCGGGTCCCCTGCACTGGGAGCGCAGAGTCCTACCCACTGGACCACCAGGGAAGTCCCTTACTTTATATTTTTGATAGTTTGTTTGTCTACCCCACTTTACTATAAGCTGCCCCTCCTTCAATGCTCTGAATCTGCTACTTTATCTTACGGGTAATTCTAAGAGTACAGTTTTTATGGCAGCTACAGTCCTCCATGCCTTAGAAGTCTTTTCATACTTGAGTTTGTTTTGTATCTGTTATTATTAACATAATGGCTAGCTTTTATTGAGGGCTTACTATGTGTCAGGCATTATATTAATAAGCATTTTAAACATACTTTTTTTATTGGGTAAAAATATATAACATAAAATTGGCCATTTTAACCATTTTTAAATGTACAATTCAGTGGCATTAATTATACTCACAACGTTGTGCAACCATCACTACTATCTTTCCAAAACTTCTTCATCACCTCATCCCGAAACTCTACCTATTAAGCAATACCTCTCCATTTCCCTCATTCCCTTAGCCTCTGGTAACCTCTAATTTATGGATGAATAACATTCCATTGTATATATATATACACCACATTTTGTTTATCCATTCATCTGTTGGTGGACACGTGAGTTGTCTCCACGTTTTTGTTACTGTGAATAATGCTGCAATGAACCCTGGAGTACAAGTATCTGTTTGAATCTATTTTCAGTTCTTTTGGATATGTACCTAGGAGTAGACATGCTGAGTTACATGGTAAATCCATGTTTAACTTTTTGAGGAACCACCAAACTGTTTTCCACAGCAGCTGCATCATTTTAGGCTCCTCCTAGCAATATATGAGGATTCCAATTTTCTCCACATCCTCACCAACACTAGTTTTTTGGGGTTTTGTTTTAAATTACAGCCGTCCTAGTAGGTGAGACACAGTATCTCACTGTGGGTCTGATTTGCATTTTCCTAATGACTAATGATATTAAGTATCTTTTCACATGTTCGTTCCCCATTTGTATATCTTCTTTGGAGAAATGTCTATTCAAGTGCTTTGCCCATTTTAAAACTGAGTTGTCTTTTTGTTGATATTGCTCATGCTTTTGGTGTCAAATATAAGAATCCACTGTTGAACCTAAGTTCAGGAAGGTTTACCCCTTTGTTTTCTTCTAAGAGTTTTATGGTTTTAGTTCTTATATTTAGGTCATTGACCCATTTTGAGTTAATGTTTGCATATGATGTGAGGTAGGGTCCAACCTCATTCTTTTGCATGTGGAAATCCAGGTGTCTCAGCACCATTTATTGAAGAGACTATTCTTTCTCCATGGAATGGACTTTGCACCCTTATCTAAAATATAATGGCCATGCAAAGTTTGAATCTCAGCATCAAAAATTAGAATTTTTATCATCTTGGGCCAGTTATTTGCTCTTTGAGCTTCAGCTTTCACACCTGTAAAACAGAGATAACACTTCAATTTACCTCATAGGGTTTTATACGAATTAAAGAGATAATGTATGAAAAACTGTTAGTTCAGTGCTTTGCATATAGTAAGGGCTTCCCCCCAGAGCAGGGTTCTCAAACTCAAATGCTGACAGGCAGGTAATGTAAATCAGTGAAGTGGACACAATAGAATAGTTCACTTTCCACTTGATTATTCTTCCACTTGAAGAATAACAGTTCAAGCCCAGTGGTACACTTCAACTTCTCTTGGTCAGGAGACAGCAGAGATTGATATGAATAGGGACAGCACTCTGAGTAGCCACTAATTTTTGCCTTGCAGTGAAATAGAACCAATGTTTTAGAGGATTCTTCAATTTCTCAAGAGAAGACAAAAATCTGAATTTTTGTATGAGTCAACAATGTTTGAGCCAGTATTTGAGCCAATGGTGACTCCGGACACCTGGGAGCCAATTTTTAAAAATAAAACAATAATATGAAGGATAAATAACATAGGTCTATACTCCAATGTTTTCATGATCCACCACCAGTTTTCTCTTCTGCTACAGAGGCTCTTGGACCATGAGTAGGTCCTATATTTCAGGGTCTGAACCTCAGTCATGGGGGACCAGATACTGGATGTTCTCAGTGTGTCCACTATGCCCATCCTCTCGGAGACTCACACTGCTCACCTAATCCACATGCCACTGAGGTACTAACCAGAGGTCAATATAATAAATGACACTGGGAAAAAAAAAATCTAATGGCCGGGCTTCCCTGGTGGCACAGTGGTTGAGAATCTGCCTGCCAATGCAGGGGACACGGGTTCGGGCCCTGGTCTGGGAAGATCCCACATGCCGCGGAGCAACTAGGCCCGTGAGCCACAACTACTGAGCCTGCGCATCTGGAGCCTGTGCTCCGCAACAAGAGAGGCCGCGATAGTGAGAGGCCCGCACACCGCGATGAAGAGTGGCCCCCGCTTGCCGCAACTAGAGAAAGCCCTCGCACAGAAACGAAGACCCAACACAGCCATAAATAAATAAATAAAATAAAATAAAAAGAAAGAAAATAAGCAATTTAAAGAAAAAAAAAAATCTAATGGCCATAGATGTATGGGTTTATTTCTGGACTCTCAATTCTATTCCATTGGTCTCTATGTCTATCCTTATGCCAGTACCACACTATTTTTTTTTTTGAATTTTATTTTTTTACACAGCAGGTTCTTATTAGATACCACACTATTTTGATGACTGCAGCTTTGTAGTAAATTTTGAAATCAGGACATATGAGTCCTCCAACTTTGTCTTTCTCCCTCAAGATTGTTTCGGCTATTTGGGACACCTTGCAATTCTATATGAACTTGGACATTGACTTTTCCATTTCTGCAAAGTCTACTGGAATTTGACTGAACCCATAGCTCGCTTTGAGTAGTACTGACATCTTAATATTAAGCCTTGCAATCCATGAACATAGAATGTCTTTCCACTTATTTAGGTTTTAATTTCTTTCAGCAGTATTTTAGATATATACCTATAGTTTTCATTGTACAAGTCTTTCACCTCCTTGATTTAATTTATTCCTAAGTATTTTATTCTTTTAGATGTTATTTTATGGAATTACTTTCTTAATTTCCTTTTCAGATTGTTCAATGCTGGTTGTTAGTAAGTGTTTTAGAGGCATTAGTTCATTTAATTCTCATACAACATTATGAGGTATGTACTATTATCATCTCCATTTTAAAGACAAAGAATTTTAAGATTAAGAGGTTAAAAATGTTGCCCAAGGTCACGGAAAGAAATGAAACTTGACTCTTATAACCATTTTATAGGGTTTTCCCAACCAGGAATCTGGCTCCAGATAAACATACAATATTACTATAAGAAAACCTTGACTAAAAAGTATATTATAGTCTCTTCAGTCATTTCATATTCATAACATCATTTGATTCTCACAAAGAGAGATGTAATAGGGACTCTTGGCAGGCAACTGTTAACCTCATTTTCCTCATGAAGAACAAAGCACTGAACCAAATGACTTGCCTATTAAGTGTTCGGCACAAATTAATGTTCACCTGGGAACCTTTTAGATGCTGATCCAATGCTGCCACCCTCTATCTCCTCCCCACAACATTCTGATTTAATTTGCTGTATGGCCCAGAAACTGGTATTTTTAAAAGCTTGCCAAATTACTCTGAAGTGCAGCTGAAGATGAGAAAAAATGAATTAGAGCAAGTGTGGAACCCAGCTTTCGCTAAGTGAATTATAAGTGATAATGAGCTTAACTGCTGGTAAATTCAGTAAGGTGGCAAGCTCACTAAGGTTGACAGCCCGTTTCTTATCCTTGCATACCTTGCATTCTTAGCACACAATTCTAGCTCCCAAACAACTGATCAAATCTCAAACATTCTAATGAAATAGATCAACTTGCTATCTTTGTATGACAAAACTACCTGCCAATTATGATTTAAAATAATTCTGCAGAATATAACTTCCAAAGATGTTATGTAACCAAAGAAGAGTGATGACCAAATAAACTTATCAGCAATATTCAACCATAAATACAAGACACTGGTATAAACTACTTTAAAAATACCAGATAACAGGGGTCGGCAAACTTTTTCTTAAGAAAAGAGTCCAAGAGTAAATATTTAGGATTTTTACGCCAAGAAGAAAATTAAGATAACTATGTAACAAAAAGAAAACAAGTTTTCACAAATGTTTTATCAATGAAATTCGAAAGTATCATTTTTTGTGACACAGATCTACTAATGAGAGGAGTGGAATTCTTTTTTAGGGAGAATAACATTTCACTTCATTTAATTAGGGTTCAGTATCCCCTATCAAAGCAGATAATGTTAATACTGTTCTTCTGGTAATGCTGATCTGTAATGAGATTTTTACATACTCCATCTCTGAAAATATCTTTCCACACAGATGGATTTTATGTGTAGCACCTGAAATACTGGAGAGTTATAACTGCATCACTGTGATGTGTAGTGCACTGAATAGCATGTAAAGCGATGAGAGCACCACATACAAACTCTCTGCAACTCCTTGATTCTGCTGCTGTAACACAAAAACAGCCCAAGAAAAACAGTGAACAAATGGATGTGGCTGTGTTCCAGTAAAACTTTATTTATGGACACTGAAATTTGGATTTCATGTAATTTTCACATGTCACAAAATATTATTCTTCTTTTGATTTTTTTCCACAAACATTTAAAAACATAAAAACCACATTTAGCTCATGGGCTGTACAAAACCAGGCAATAGGCCGAATTTAGCCGATGGATGACTATAGTTTGCCAACCCCCGCTAGATGACACTAAAACTGACCTTTCAAGTTTCCTACTTTCTGAAAACCAAATGGATTTGATCAATGAATGGTGTCTTATATTTTCAGAAAGAAGGATCCCACTAAAATTTGTTCACAATGAATGGTGTCTTATATTTTCAGAAAGAAGGATCCCACTAAAATTTGTTCACAATATATTATATTATATATAATATAATAATATAATTAACAGCAAAACTACTGATACCTTACAAAGCTCACTAAAAAGGTTTACACAACTGTCATAAAGAGAACATTCAATTTTTAAAAATGAAAACATCAGTATGTTAAGCTATTAGTTCAAAGATACATCCCATTTCATAATAGCTTTTTAAAATGAGAAAATACAGAATTTTAAAATATCTAATGAACTAAACAATAACCACATGTAGAGACTTGATTGTGAACAGGGACATGTGCATAACTTCTCAGGCTTCAATATTAACTCTTCATAGGAAACTTGTCAATTACACCAACCACTTTATGGTATTTCTATTCATACATTTCCCTTAACAATTCTAAACTTGAGTCTAACACACAAAATACATTAATTACTATTTTTGGAGACCAAATCTAAAGCTACATGTTAGCTTTTCCGGTATAGAGGATTTATCACTGAGCAAGTTAACAACAGTAACATATGGGACTAATTTTTATCCCCAGTCATCATGCAATAATTTTGCACTATAAACTGGAGTATGTTTTATCACTCGATTGGATCCAAAGAGTTCAATTAACCCTCTGTTTTGACAACCAAAATCTCACCTCTAATGAAAGGCCAAGTAAATGAGATTGGTAATGAAATCTTTCCAGATCTCCACTAAGAACTTCTCCCCGATCAACTTGCCAAACCCCCTCTCTCTACTAGCAGAATATGAATTTTGAAAGGTAGGGTACATGTCATTTACGAATCCAATATCTCCCCCAGTATATTTCAAAGTGCTCTATGGGTCACGCTCAATAAATGAGTGTGGACCTGCAATGAGCTGACAGAATCACCAGTCAGAGAAATGAAAACATGTAGGTTAATCATCCTTACGGTTCAGGCTCCACTGTGACAAGAGGCATATCTCTTCTTAGTAAAAATCGGTTCTCGGGCACTGGAGGAATCTCTTCCGGGCGCACCACAGGCTTTTCCCTTTTAGCATTTGAATCGATACACCTTTTTTCATTGGTATCACTCCTCTCGGAGTGACTTAGAGAGAACAAACCGAATCACCAATTAAGATGTGTAATGTCTGCACTTTATAATAATATTAAATAATATAATATAATAATATAATTAACAGCAAAACTACTGATACCTTACAAAGCTCACTAAAAAGGTTTACATAACTGTCATAAAGAGAACATATAAAACATCAATGCAGTGAAAAAGCCACAGTACTAAAATTCTGATAAGAATTGCCAAATGATCCTTTTTTCTTTCAGGGATTATTTTCACCTGCAAACGCATAAATCTTTGACATGAAACATCTGTGCTACCCTTGATTTGCTAGATTTCAATTTAAAGTCCACAAAATGCTATCCTTTTCAACAACAGGTAACAAAGCTAAGTTTACAGAATCACACATACTTTCCCCATTCCAGGTGTTTGTTTTTTAGGTAAGACTACCTTGCTGTTTCTCACTTACCCTTTTGGGCTTATTATATGTTTATTCCTTGGCTCTTCTGAACTGCTTGCTTCCTTTCGTCTCTTTTTAGAATGTTTAACTTTTGGCCTCCTCTTATGTTTCCTTCTTCTGCTTCTCTCATGTTCAGTTTCACTTTCTGAGGATGATTCTGAAGAGGAAGAGGAATTGGAAGAGGAATCCGAGACTTCTGAATGAGTTGGTTTCTTCCTTTTTTTCTCAAAAACTTTAAAGAAATATTAACAAAAATATTAGTACTGGACTTCAGTGCCTATGTTTCAGAGTAAAAAACATGATTACCAAGTATTGTAAAACATGTTTTGTATAAAGAAAACTAAAAACAAAATTTATTTATTCTTTTTTTAATTTTAATTTTTTTTAACATCTTTATTAGAGTATAATTGCTTTACAATGAATGGTGTGTCAGTTTCTGCTTTATAACGAAGTGAATCAGTTATACATATACATATGTTCCCATATCTCTTCCCTTTTGCATCTCCCTCCCTCCCACCCTCCCTATCCCACCCCTCTACGTGGTCACAAAGCACCGAGCTGATCTCCCTGTGCTATGTGGCTGCTTCCCACTAGCTATCTATTTTACGTAAAAACAAAATTTAAATAAACTTTTTTTTCAAGTTGATAATACAATTTGCTGGTGAGATTGTAAGGTAACAAAGCCTTCATGAAGTCTATATTCTAGTTGGGTCAGAGAAGAAAATAAGCAACTATATAATATGACAAATGATAAATGCTAAAAGAAGGGGGAAGTAAAGGCAGGGTAAAGGGAACAGAGAAAGTCAAGGTAATTTAAGATAACATTTGAGCAGAGACCTGAAGGAAGTGAGGGAGGGGATCATGCAGGTATCTGAACGAAGAGTATTCCAGAGAGAAGGAACAGCCAGCACAAAGTCCCTGAGTGCTTGGCATGTCTGAATAAAGGTCAGCGTGGCTGGCAAGACAATGAATCAGGGGAAAGAGAGATTAGAGAAACAGCAGAACGCCAGAATCCCTTACAGACCATTGTAAAGACTTTAGCTTTGGCTGATGGAGAGGGGGCCCTTGGAGAAGATGGCTCTGGTTGCTGCTGAGGACTGTAGAGGGTCAAGAGTGTAAGCAAGGAGACCAGTCAGGAAGCTATCATTGCTGAGAAAAGATTACAGAGGAGCAAGGACAGAGGCAAAGTGAACAGTAATGAGGCTATTGCTATCTTGTAAAAGATACCTGGGTTTGGACCACGCTGACAGCAGAGTAAGTAAAAAGAAAAGGTCAGATTTGAAAAGATTCCCTGATGGGTTGGATACAGGGTATGATATAGAGGCATCAGGGCTATTGCTATACTACTCGTAGGAGTTTCTTCCGCTACTGAAATCTAGGAGGTATCTTTAAGTTACAGTCTTCAACATGTGTTACCTGTATCCTAGCTCCCTCTACCCCCAAAACACTCTTACCGTCTTTTGTCGACTTCGTGGCAAGCACCCCACAGTCAATAACTCGCACATCTGCATAAGGTCTACTTGCAGCATCAGTTTTCAGATTTTCAATTTGTTCGATTACTTCAAAACCGGAAATAACTAGTCCAAAGACAACATGTACCCTGTTACAATACAAATTGAAGAAAAAATTGTTTTGACGATAATTAAGCCATGAGCAGTAATCAAGACAACTGTTATCAATGACATAGCCACAGACCTGAAAATAAGAGCGAAGTGTTTGATGTATGAAGCAACTAGAAGGGAATGAGAACTTCTGCTTCATAAAAGGAAAAAAAAAAATCTCAAACTGGGCCTTAGTTTTCTGCCTTAAAAACAATGGTTCTTAACTATTTTAGAGTAAAGAGTCTGATAACAATCAGATTGCACTTGATACTCAGACACCATCCTTACAGGGCCACTCAAGAGCGCATGCCTGAGAAGTTCACCCATGAGCCCACGCAAAGACCCCTTCAGTGACATGAGAGGTCTCAAGACCACTGCACCCTGTGATCCTTAGGAAGAGCTCGGCTATGAGAGATTAACCCAGAGATCAAGAGCACCCCCTTGAGGGTTCACCCATGGTCTAATCTGTCTTGGATTGGCCACCCAAACACCTCTCCAAGATAAAAAGAACATAACTCTTACCCATCCAGGTGTGGAGCAGGCTTTGTGGTACTGTGTAACAAACATCAACATAAAGAAGATGGCAAAAACCAGGTGTTCAGGTGAACAGAGCAGAAGGGTTTAAATCACAGCATGTAGAGAACAAAGAGGTAAAGATAAAAAGATAGGGGAAAAAGTTAAACATGATACACACCTGAACTTAATAAGCTTAAAAACAGCAACAATAGTCATTTTACTGATTTAAAAAAAAACCCTCAAGATTATAATGAATTACAAACTCATCTCTCTCTCCAACATGAAGACTATATATGTATACATATATGTGATATAGGTTTGAAATACACAGCATAAATATACATTAAAATTAAAGTTATTCTCAAATCCAAAACAACGACAACAACAAAAACAAACTCAAAATTTATCAAGATAATTAAACAAGAATAAAAAACACCTAGCCATTTGCTTATGGAAAGAAGTGTGACCAACACTTAACACTTGCCTCACATACTTAAATGAATTTTTCTATTCATTATTTTTCATACTGAGTCAGTCTGCATCTTTTAGGCAGGCAGATGGAGGCAGGTCTCAGGAGTCCTGTTTTCAGAACTTCCTGCCCCTCTTCCTTCACCTAAGGTGACCCTCTGCCACTCACAGCAACTCTGAAAATGCAGTAGGGAGAAAACCTTCAATCTGCCAACACTCTGACAGCAAACTAAGTAATCATGGCATCATAGACACTTTAAATTTCCATGGCCCAGAAAACACCCAACCGGCTGCTTCTATAGTCACAAACTGGCAGTCATTCTTGGGAAGTCTATGGGGTATATTTGGTTAAGATGTTTTGAACCCAAGCTAGTTTTCCCATAACACTTTCACAGATCTTCAGATTACGTGAATTACAGTGGGAAAAAATTCAAAAGCAGATAACTAGACTCAGAAGTATCTATCACAAACATCTTAGTTTATAAGAAAGAGAAATAGTATTTGAGAGAAAGGTCACTGGATTATCAGGCCATGTTAAGGCAGTCAATTGTACTAGAAGCTCCCTTACCAATTCTTATACTCATTTTAAGGCAATTCTAAGAAACGTAAGTCAGTAAAACACAATTTTAACCTTCACAACAATGTTAAAAATCATTATTCTACCAGGAAATGTAACACTTATACTTACATTAAGAATATTCAGTTCTGTAAAAGCACTACAGAATTTAGTTTTAAAAAATTAAAATATCAACTCAAGAAGTGCCAGAATTTTAAAGGGAATCTTGAGTTTTAAAACCACTAGTCTCAAATTTTCCTTAGATGATTGAGAAGTGGTAGTTTAAGCCAATGTAACAATAAAAATGAATAAAAACAGGCAGAAGAAAGAAAGAAGAAAAAGAAAATCTCGCGAACTGGTGAGTCACTGATGCTTAAATCATGAAACTAGCATCCCAAAATTACCTTGGACAAGAACTTTAAGATAGAATTGTGCTTCCCATAATTAAAAAACTTTACCAAGCACAGTAAAGATAGTAAGAAATTAGTACATATGCTAGACAGTGATTCCACTGTATGAAAGATGGAAAGAGGTAAAAATTTTAAAGGTAAAAATGTTCTGCAATATAAGGGATCAAGGGTCTCAAACATGCAGTAGTGAAAACAATGATTTATTGATTAGATATATTCCTCTTCCTTGGTCCTTTCTCTCACAATTCTCAGATATTCTGGTAATGGGGAAAAGCCTAAAGATCGTCTTAAAACACAAACAACCCAATTCAATTTGCATCCTGGCTAACAGGAGTGCTATGAAAACCACCTCAGAGCAAACCTTTGGAGCAAATAGTGAGATTAAAACATCTGAGCTAACTGCAGTGATGGAGGAACATAATACTTGAAACTCAATTTGAGGATAGAACCTTTATGGACAGATTCAAGTTTTGTTTTTAATTCAAATGAAAACTGAAGACAAACTTGGTCCTTTAGTGCAGTAGTGAAGAAAACAAATGAAGACAAGAGCAATTCTTTCAAGGACAAATTTCACCTGGCCAACTGTGCCTAAACTGGTGGGAATAATTAAGTCCATTACTCGCATCTGCAATTCAGGATGCAGAAGTACAAATTTATGCTTTAATAGGGTTAGACTACATAATAAGAATACTGAAAGTATCTTAACAAAAGCCCCCTGGGGTTCTCAGCCCACACTCTAAGAGTAGAAATTCCAGTGTAAAGCAAGCTTGCTGGCACTGGGCTGATGGGCAGGGGGAAATGATATGCTCGGTCCAAGCCATTCAATTCTACTAAAATGGGCAAAGAGATCTCATCCCGCCAACTCTTAATTGTACTGATGTTTCAAAACTATACAGCTGTAAAGACCCAGGGAGTGGTAACATATGCTCGGTAAGTTAAGACCTTAAGGCCAGAGACTATCATAAATATGTAAGTTTATACATGCTTATGAAAACATACCTAAAGGAGAAACAACCACAAGAACATTTTAAATTAGAAAAGCTTTCAATATTTTCACATTTCCATTTTCTCCTGTCACTCAAACACTGATTTTCTAGTTTCCCTCACCTATGAATCTGCTTTAAAAATATATGCACAAGGGTTCATTTAAACCTTGTAAATCTTAGAAACTGAAAAGTATCACTGTTACTCCAAAAAACAATCTATATATTATTTTTTTACCATTATCAAAGCAGCTTTCGGCCTTATACAGAAATTAACAGTTCTGTACTGAAATGAGATCTAAACCATTATATACAATATAACCCACCCCCCAAGATGTGTGGGAACTTGGTGGTAACAAGCCACTGAAATTAAAATTATACTTCCCAGGATTAACCATGAACAATAAAACACACTTGTTTTACATGTACTGCTGCCACAGATCAAGCAGAAAGTTTTTTTTCTTAAAATGGTTCAATGCACATAACAATAGGATTAAAGAGATAAAGGCAAAGAAAGAAAAAGAGAGAGCCTTAGAGTAATGAGACATTACCTTTGGAGCGCACGGTGTAACACTCTTTCTGTAAATTTTACACAAAAATGGCAAGAAATAAATTGTAATACACTTTTAAGACAAGACTGAATCTATGTTTTAATATCAATATAACTTTGAAATTAAATACTTTCAAGTTTTATGCAAAGCAAGAAAGCTTTTAAAAAAGGAGGGCTCTAAATTTTCTTTCACATAGGATATGTATGTAGAGATGAATTATGTTTAAGAAAAGCATTGTGGTTGAAGTGGGAATCTGCTCAGATCCCTAATATTGTAACACCAGAGTGTGAATAATAGCTAGAAACAAAACATTATATATTGCTTTACAAATCACAGAAACTGGCTAAGTCATCAACTAACATCCTTCTCAAAAAGAGAATAATGTATCCTGAATACATACATAAATAAAAAATCTGAATGCCCAGGAGCAGTTACTAGCAGTAGAAATCAAAAATTTCAATGGAAAGAACTGAGTTAAGAGACTTAAAACAAAATTTCAGGGAACTTTTTTTACTAATTCACTTCAAACAATTAAAGTACCTTTCATGTTTCTACATTTGAAAGCTTTTTTGGTCACACATCAAAACAGACTACCATCAGGAGTTAATGACCAAATGTTTAGACTGTAGTTTCTGTCCACTGCCATTACATACACTCTTATAGTTGTTAAGGAACTGAAAATAATAATAATAATAATAATAATAAAGCATACCTAGAATTTTAAGGATCTTCTCAAAGGATAAAAAGGCAAGAGAGGTATAAGAAAAAGTATGCTGTCAAATCTTGGCCACAGTACTTTCTTTTCCTGTCTAATCTCTGATTTTCTCCATTATGAAAATTTTTTATTCAATGAATATACACTGTCTGACCAATTTTAATCCGATTAAACTTTAAACATATCTGTTACTATTCAGACCAAAACCTATATTACATACAGTGGACAAAATTCTTTATAGGGGTTTTGGATATATTAAATCTTGAAATATTTAAAAATAGCTTTAATTTCTTATAAAGGCATTGATACATGAATTACTGTCAAAAAAAATGTTTCAAATAATGTGGTGTTTCCAATGAATGTTGTTAAAAAAAAAAAAGTGACTCTAGTTGTAAAGTAGTATGAGAGAAGGAAACAAAGACAAACTATTTCTGTCTTAAGCAGGCTTTAACATGCAATTTTCCCCTTCAACTCCTGAAACTATCACCCCTGTAAGAGGCACCAAATTGTACAGAGTGACAAAGCTCATGTAAGGGCAATGGAAACTAACCAAGCCACGTTACAGTGCTCTACCTATCGTTCCATAAGTCACCAAAATAAAACAGCTTTAAAAAATTCAGCACTAACATTAACATAATACACAGCAAACACCATGAGATACAAAATTCCTTCCAGGTTGCTACCAGAAATGTCACACAAACACTAAGTAATATTAAGACTGGATGTTAGGGATGACACTTGATATCCAGAGACGATGGATTATGGTTAAGTGTCGTGAAATCTGTTCATGAAAAAATCCTGAAATTAACATATGAAGGTATTATTCCCAAAAAAGTAAGGAAAAAAGCCAGAACTTCTCAGGTTATTAACATTTACTAGCATTTCTTCTCACACAAATTCATGAATATGTGGAGGGAAAAAGATTTCTACCCCAAATCTACTTTTGCTACCCAAAAATATCAATATAGCTTTATAAAGCCCTTAAAACCAAACCACCCCTCAACTTCCCTTGCTCTGCTACTCTGAAACGATCAGCACTTCTCTCCCATTCAGGTAAGTAGCCATTCTTAATTGACATAGAATATATCCTAGAACTTATGTTTTCCTCCCACAGTCCTATTTACGACTGTTAAGATTTAACACACACTTTTTGTTTAAAGTTCAAAGTTTGACTTTTTGACATTATCTTATTTTCTTGTATTTTTATAATTATCATGACCACTGACAGTGGCCAACGACAAAGCCTGTTCTCCAAGGCTCTGTGGGTCTTTTCATTCCCTGGTTGCGATATGAGGCCTGCATAGACTAAGCCAAGGGAGACGAGAGCAACCGCCACTCCAACATGTTCTAACAGCAGCCGATGAAGAGACTGCAGCTGATTTAGGCAAGATGAGCCAGAGTTTCTTTGCAGCACCTTTCAGACTGATGAAAATTAAGCAATTACAACTATTTCCTTTAGGAGAGACAATATTTGCATATAAATCATGCCACATATTCAGAAACCTAGGATCAACCTACAAAACACTTTCTTCCTTTTATGTCTGCATTTTCACACCAAAATGTTTACTTTACATTTGAAAGTGGGGTAGATACTTTACAAACAGAAAAGGAAAAACAAAACTAACTCAAGGTATATACAAGACTAGATACAAGGCTTCCTGATAGCTAGGTTAGTGCTCTAACCAAGAGAATAGGTATTTAATACAAAGCTATAAATCACCTAACTAATCTTTTTAATGACTACTTTATGCAATATTTTCTTTATCCTTTTGATGAATGAAAATAAAGACAATGAAAATCAGAGTCAGAATTAATAGACTGTCATGACTGACAGCCAAAGGAAAAGAAAAATGCTTTCCTATGTGTCATATTATTCTCCAGCAATGCTTGAGGTGTCTAAAACTTACTAAAATTAAAATAAATTCAGGGGAATTCCCCGATGGTCCAGTGGTTAGGACTCTGCGCTCTCACTGCCGAGGACACAGGTTCAATCCCTGGTCAGGGAGCTAAGATCCTACAAGCCGCGCGGTGAGGTAAATAAAATAAAATAAAATAAAATAAAAATAAAATAGAGTAGAATAAAGTAAAATAAAATAAATAAATAAATAAATTCAGAGCAGACTGGTCAATAAACCTATGTAGCTTACAGCGTGCAGCATTCTCTTTCTAGCTATCAATTTCTTTAGGATTATGAGTAAAACTCCTACAACCTAGGCTGCGTATGTCTTTTCTTCCTTACTCACCATTATCTATAGAACAAAGGATCTCTAAATTCTTTTCTAGTCTAAGACTTTATAATCCTATAGCTTTTACTGTGGCTTCTTCCTAGTCTTTGGCCTAAAAAATAAATAATAATAAAAAGGACCCAGTTAACCTGGTTACTACTCTGGTCCCAGTTCTTTGAATTCCTTCAAAAATAGCTCAGCATGAACAAACCATTACTTCCTCAGTGATTCATGGGGATAGTGCCATATATCACTCCTTTCACGTTTCCTGAGAAGTACTATTCCAAAAACAATTAGTTTTCTTCTATTTAGGCCCCTAAAAGCAAAATCACTATGACTAATATAGTAGTAGATATAAGTAGTTACTGCAAAAATTACAAATAGCTTTATAGAAGATTATCTGGTTTTTATCACACATATAATTTTTCCACCCAAAGAAAGCAATATATACAAAAATATGTTTAATAAGATGATGTATATGCCTTAGGTAGGGGAGGTTTTAAATGTTTTAAGTAATGAAGACAATAGTTATTCTTGAGCACAATAGTTATTGCTCAAGAATTCTTGAGGAACATTTTGTTCAAGTACCCACACTAACTGCATCAAATTTACTCCTTAGAATTAGGAGGTAACAGATTTATAACATAAACTACAAATACAATTTTGCAAGGATATGTTAAAAGTCCTTATTAACCCTATAAAACTGGAACTATAAAGGCAGTTCTTGGCATTTTATGATCCATTCTCACACTATCCTTTCTTTTTCAGGCTGCAGAACTGCTGCTCAAGGTGCCACAGGAAGAGCTGTGGGAGGAGGATGAAACGCAGGAGCCACCCCTGGGGAGCCATCAGACAGCTCAGTGACCATCAACCCTCGGAACCTCAACTTGCAGAGCGATTGATTATCTGTGGTCATCTATACAATTTGAAGATAGTACATTATACTTTTTTACTACTTCCAATTCCAAAAGGATTTGGGCTTGTAAGACATAGACTTTCAAAGATATTTCTTTCATGGGCCACCATCTCCATTTTACCTATCCCTTCTATAAAAGCAAAGAAACATTTTGTTTAGCAAAGTGAACATTAGTTTTATTTTATCCTGCAACCCCTGAGGAATTGGTACTTTTAGCTCACATTAAAAAAAGCACACACATAAAAACTTCTTAAAAAAAAAAAGAGAGAGAGAAGGATTTTTTGTGAGTGCAAAAATGTTTACTTCCAAGATTGCTTTTAACTGAAAATTCATTTCCAGAAGTAAATTTCAAACTAAAAGTAGAAAATTTTCTTTCAATCACAAGTTCACAGTGATTTTAGTGCCATCTACAATCAGTTAATTATGAAAACAAGGTTAAAAAATTTAATACTAATTTACAGGTGTTAAAATTTTAATTTGGTATTCCGTGTCAAAAAATAGTCTAATGTAAAATTAAGCTACGTAGAAAACAGACATGGCTTTAATTTTATTTGATACTAAACATTTCTAGAAAAGACTTAAGCAAGTACTAAATAACAAAAAAACAAGATATTCTAAATTTTCTGAAGAGAGAATCTCATATACTGGATTTTAACTAATGTATGTAGGTGCACGGGTTTTAACTCTAACGTTTTCTAAATAAGCTAATTAGTATATAACAATGGGAAGAAGCTGCTGCTACCTGATAAATAAAAATTTAAATGTACTGATATAAAAAAGGAAATCTAAAAGAAACTTTAGAGCCCTCAGATGGTAGCTTTTTGACCAATGAATCATTAGTTTATCATGTACACAGTTCAGATAAGCTTAAAAATGGAAATGGGAAACCTCAATCAAAGAGTAAACAGCTTCTACAACAAGTTTTTCAAAACATTTCCCCCTACTTTTTTTTGGCCCTCAAGGAGGTTAAGAATTGAAAAATACTCTAGTAAAGTAGTGTAATAACTAATACTCTATGGGATCAAAACAAGACACAGGAATAACTGTTTTAGGCCTTCCTTTTTTCCTGCACAACTCCAAGCATTATCATCTTCTACCAGCTTTCCATTTTTAGGACATTCTTAGGAACAGAATGCCCCTTATCTGAACTTTATCAGATCATGTTGGAATCTGTTTTTCACACAAACTTAAAGTGTGAGATTTATTTTATATGAATAATTTACTCCTTTAAAGACAGGGAAGCGCCATTCATACTCATCCATTCAGAAAGATGACAAAATTTTTTTCTGGTAAACCATGGAAAAATATTTCTCCAATATACATAGCATAACTGCAGAGATTTACTTCCAATCAAAAGCATTAAACTCCGTGCTAGCCAATTATCTTTCATATCTTATATCATGGGATTATAATAAAAATAGGTTTTGGAGTAGCTTTAGATAAGAATATAACTAAAAGTATGCCAAAAGTCTTTCAGATGAGAAATAAGTAAGGTTTTGGTTGTGTATACACATACACGTAAAGGTGTTTGTTTTTTAAACATCAGATTCAGCATTCTGAAGTTTTCTAAGTGATAATATCATAAACTTTGGTGGAAATGATAGCAACATTGGGTTAACTCAATTACGCATAGAGATCTCACAAAGTTTAAGATTGTTAACAATGCTGGCTTAACACCAAATCATTTATCTCTATACAATGTCAGAAAACAATGGCACCTCTCTCAAACTGGTTCAAAGAACAACAGTTAGAGAAAAAGCAACCATACTATGGTTTACTCAAACCAACTGCTTTCCATGCCAAGGGCACATCCAGTCCTAGTCATGGACAAGTTTTAAATGTTCATCAAGGGTTTATGTTCCAATCCAGATTTGGTAATCTGAGCCCCCAAATTTGTTAAAATTCAAAGCCAATTTCTTTTCTTAAGATGACAACATATTCTGAAAATAATTTACATCTTTTAAGTTACGCCTTTTAAGTACCATTCTTCAAATCCAGGATATACGCTTACCACTGTGGCTGTTAGAGCTTACCAATTACTATAACATAATAAAACCCAAGTTGACAGAATCTAGCATTAAACTTGGTTTAACGATACCATCTTTCTCATGAATAGCGCTTCTCTGTTTAGAAAAAGCTCATCTCTGAATTATGCCTACTCACATGAAAAACTGGGAACCATTGGTATGTTTCCCTCGATTTGCCATTGACAAAAGGAACGCTCTGTCATGTTTGAGAATAAAGTTTTCATCTGTTTGAAGAAAACACAAATTTGTCAGTCTACAATTATAAGTCACTTTTAAAGTGCAATGTTCAAAGTAATAAATAGAAAGCAAAGGATGAAATTCCTCTTCTGGTCAGTACAGATACTTGACTGAATACTTTGAAAAAAATTCTTTTAACTAATTAAATAACAAAAGCATAAAACAAAAACAAAAACTCTACTTATTTACTACTTAGCCTTGAGAAAAAGAACATATATTTAATACTTTTATACAAACAGCCTTAGAACAGTCACTTTTAGTAGTAACATATTTTGGCTAAATGATGTTTAAACTATTAACTTTCAGGGAAAACTAGCAAGAAAGTTTTAGAAAAATCTTTACAGTAAAGCTCATTTCCTCCAAATTTCCAATTAACCTGCATAATGCACTATACACGGAAGTTTAATAATCCTCTTACGTGCTTAATTTCTATATGGTAAATTTATTACTCAATTCAATTGATGCTAGACTATGAAACCAAAAACCAAAATATTACAGTAAGTTAAGTTGTAGGGACATGCCTAAATTAAATTAAGTTATGTAGATTCTTTCTAATCAATAGGATCAAAAATTATCTAAGGAAGCAAGTCCTGTAAATACAAAAATTTAAATGGCAAAATACAATTTTTAGATATACAAATATCTGCCACAGGGAACAACCACATTACAGTGGCCTACAGCATTAGTTTCAAATTGTTACATGCTAATAGAACCAGCTAAAGAGCTGTTTCCTACTAGTTCAAAGGAAAAACTCTGTCATAAAGATCACTTAGAGATGGATTTAATTCCAGCAGAAATATCCTGAAAACTAATTTAAATTTCCTTTTAACACTCATACAAACAAATCTTTCTTTAAAACAAACAGAAACATAGAAAACTTTAAAAAAAAAGATTACCTTGGGAACAGGCTTCTGAAAAAGTAGTAATCCATTTTCCCCCAAAAGAAATATAAAAGACTATTATAACACTGAAGCTATCATGGCATTAAAACCTAGTAATATTGGATCCCATTATAAATTTCCGCAACTGACTTTTCTAAGGCTTTTTGGGGCAAGTGCAATAGTTAGATTTATGCAAATACTACTGTAGGAAAAAAACACAATCATATAGCTCTAGTATACAAAAGAAAACATACAAACCTTTGAGAAAGGAAGAAATACCAAATTTTATTCAAAGAAATTGCTTGGTTTAGAGAAAATAAACATTAACTAGATTCTTTTCCCTGATGTGGAAATAATAACCCATTGGGAAAAGAAAAGAAGATACAGATGCATGTATGAAACAGTATACAGAATTTTCCAAGTCTTCAAGCAATATAAGAAATCCAGCCACAACCTGACCCAGACTGTCCATAAATTTATTAGGAAGGGTGCAAGGGAACAGAGTTGGAGTTTGTGTTACTGAGCTTCGTTCTCTTACCTTTTCATTTTGCAAAAGACCACATTCTCTATAAACAAAAGAATATGTTGACAGTTTTAGGCAGGAAGATAGGAGTTTTCATGTATATAGTTGCCTAACCTCCATGCTGAAAGTCATGTTTAACCATAAAGTTAGCCTTAATTAATCTTGTCAATTAAGTTATATATTACAATGTAATTTATCCCCAAGTTCATGCAAATAAAGTATTTTCATGCAGCATTAGTTTCATGCAAAAAGTGAACTATAAGTAAACCTCTTCTCATTAAAAGTACATGATCAAACTTGCTTTAATATCAGAACTGAGACAAAAGACCATAATATATTAAGCCTTACCTTTAAAATATCCACCATAAATTGATTCTCCACCTTTTCCATTACCTGAAAATAATGAGCTACATTAAACAATAATGAAAACTAAAAATATACTAATACACATAAATTACTTTTTATGGTTTCAATTTGCTGAAGGAGTAATTACTGCAGATGATAAAAATTCTAAGACTCCTCAATTAACCTGTTTTAAACTATAAATCCAATCCCATTATAATAAAAACTATTTAAAAAATTCTCTCCATAACCCACTTATTTCAAACAGCAATCACACCAACAAAATTCTAAAAGAATAAAAACAATTGAACAGTACTTTGGCATTCACTGTAGGGTATTCACCAAGTAACTGTATTAAAACTGCATAAAAACAAACAAACAAAAGTCTTAGTATTTTGCTTTTTATACACTCTTGGCCTACAACATTCATTCATCCAACAACTATTCACTGACCACCTAATATTTACATCATACTGTGACACTATATTTACAATTAAAAGTAATAATGAGATGCTTTAGAAACTGATAGAGTTATTAAGAGCATAACTTTTAGCTCTACCTTCACTGAAGTCCCCACCCTGAATCATAAAGTTTTTAACCACACGATGGAATGTAGAACCTTTATAACATAACTTCTTCCCAGTTGTTTTCCCAAGGCCTTTCTCCCCTGGAAAAAAAAAGAAATGAAGTTTAGCTACAAACATATCCTTCCATGGAAAGCACCATCCAATTAATCCTTTGTCAAATCCCTCGTGCTGGGCACTGTAAGAGATAAGTAACATAAATGTTTTTCCTATTTTTTCTACTTTTTAAAAATATAAATCCAATTACATGTAACAAAGAACAATCTCATTATGTTCTGCTTCTCTATTTTCTAATCTTAAATTTCTTGTGAAATCTGGAATGCTAAATTTGTTCAAAGTACTAAAATCTGTAAAATTCTACCAAAATAAGTCAGTTTTGAATATACTATTATTTTATAAACTACAATGGATAAAGATTTCATTACATATGGTGGTACTTCCTTTTTCATTTCTGAGACCATTTCTTTCTCCTCTCTTCCCTTTAAGAAATGCTTCCCTAACATCATATCAGTGAAAACAATATTTTTTATTTGCTAAACTCATTTCACAGATCATTACTTTTTAAGGAAAATATCTACTCTGTTAAGCAAGGTAAAACTGTAAGCCAGGACTTCTCATTGGGAATAATTTAATAATTCATTTACCTGAGCATAGGCAAAGGAAGTTTTTGCAAGTTTTTGGACATATATCTGAAAAGAGCTGAAACATAATGCGACCAACTGAAATAAAACACATGAAAAAAAGGTAAGCAAGTTGATTAAATATATCATATTTTATATGAGAGAAATAAATAGAATTAACAAATCAAAGGGCCCATTTTTGTAATTCATTTTAATTTTTTAAGAGATTCAACAGGAAAGAATTTAACTAGGCAATACCAACTAACAAGAACCCCACTCTATTAGCATTAGGATTCACATGCAACCGAACTGATTTCAGCCCTAAAACTGTAGGATTTTAAGTGTCTTTTAAAGGGACCTTATATTATTAGATTCCTTATAGTGTATCTCCTACCTGAACTATTAATCTTCTTTAAAAATACTCTCGAAGGACTTCCCTGGTGGTCCAGTGGTAAAGAATCCGTCTTCCAATGCAGGGGACGCGGGTTCGATCCCTGGGAACTAAGATCCCACATGCCGTAGGGCAACTAAGCCCGCGCGCTACAACTACTGAGCTTGCGCACCTCAACCAGAGAGCCCGCGTGCCGCAAACTACAGAACCCATGGACTCTGGAGCCCGCACACCACAACTAGAGAGAAAAAACCCGCCCGCCATAACTAGAGAGAAGCCCGAGAGCTGCAATGAAGACACTGTGCGCCGCAACGAAAGATCCCACGTGCCTCAACGAAGATCCCCAGTGCCACAACTAAGACCCGACACAGCCAAGGAAAAAAAAATACTCTTGGTAATAGTTGTCTGATTTATGCTTGAACCCCTCCAGTGATGAGAACATCATATCATAAGATAGTCATTCCGGCCAGTACTGTTAGAAGAAAGTTCTGTCCTCTACATCAGCTTTTTACCTTTATGAAAAAACTGTTTACAGACAACTTCCTGAACTGCCACTCACAACTAAAACTCACATTCTATTCCTGAGAGAGTAGAAAGAGAATAGGTATGGTTCCTAAAAACTAACCAACAAACAAACAACCCTACAATAAACAGGAAATGAGAAGGAGCAGGTCTGAAAATTCGACTTAACTATGCCAATAGAGAAGTGTTTCACAAACCTTTTGGTCTCAAGACTCCTTTATACTATTTTTTCTTTCTTTCTTTTTTAAAACTTTTAATTTTTTTAGTTTATTTAATTTTATTTTTTATTTTTCTTATTTTTATCTTTTTGGCTGCATTGGGTCTTTGTTGCTGCGCATGGGCTTTCTCTAGTTGCAGCGAGCAGGGGCTACGCTTCGTTGCGGCACACGGGCTTCTCACTGTGGTGGCTTTGCTTGTTGTGGAGCACAGGCTTTAGGCACATGGGTTTCAGTAGTTGCAGCACGCGGGCTCAGTAGTTGTGGCACACGGGTTTAGTTGCTCCGCGGCATGTGGGAATTTCCTGGACCAGGGATCGAACCTGTGCTCCCTGCATTGGCAGGCGGATTCTTAACCATTGCACCACCAGGGAAGTCCCTCCTTTAAACTCTTAAAAATGATTAAGCTTTTAAAATGTGGTTATATTTATTGCTATTCACTGTATTATAAATTAAAACTCAGAAACTTTCAAAAAACAAGAATACACAAGCACACATTCCATCAGCTGTCAGAGTGGTGACATCATCACATATTGTGTAATCTCTGGAAAACTCGACTTGTGAATGAGAGTGCAAGAGGCAAATTACATTATTCTAAAAATGGTTTTGACTTTGCATACCTCCTGAAAGTGTCTCAATAAAATAAGAAATGGAATTTTGATTTATAATCACTTTCTTGAGTTCCCTTTCCCTTTATTCTACAAAATCTTTTCCATTATGAACATTTGTATATACTCAAGGAGACTTGTGGAATAAATCAAAATTAACTGTGGACCAAGCATAAGTCATTTGCAGTACAGACACAGAATGATTTACTGTGTATCACTATGATTTTAATTTATTCCTGGCCACGTCAGTCAGTTCCTCTGAGGACAAAACAGAGCTACTGCATAAGAGACAGCCTTAAAGGATAAAAAGTGGGAGATGGAATCATATAAGGAGACTTTCCCAAGTCAACAGTGCCAAATGGAGTGCTGGAACCAAATTTTAAAGCAATTTCAAAACCTTCTAGCTGATCTTGATATCTAAAGGAATGAAGAAAAGGTAAGAAAAGAAAGTAAAAAGGAGGACAGCAATGTATCTAAAATCATTTCAGAATTTTAAAAATTGCATGTAATATCAGTAATATTAAATACTACTCTTTGTATTTACATGGAACTATTTTACCAGTGTGATAAAAGTATTTCCATCACTCTTCATAAATCCCTAAGATATGGCTGGCTAGGTGGGTGTCAAGTTCAAAATCATCTAGCTTTGCAAACTAGAACATACTTAGATCTTTGGAATCCCTTTAAGATAGTTAATTTTTAGAATAAAAGACATAATCAAAACTGAAACTTCGCCTTTTCTTTTAGGAAGTAACTTCAATATCAAGGGGTTTTTTTGCTTTTTTTAAAAAACTGATTTATTTATTATTTGGTTGCACCGGGTCTTAGTTGCAGCAGGCGGGCTCCTTAGTTGCAGCACGTGGGCTCCTTAATTGCAGCAGGCGGGCTCCTTAGTTGTGGCATGTGAACTCTTAGTTGCATGTGGGATCTAGTTCCCTGACCAGGGATTGATCCCGGGCCCCCCGCATTAGGAGCATGGAGTCTTATCCACTGCGCCACCAGGGAAGTCCCTCAAGGGTTTTTAAAAAAAATCTTTAATGCATCCAAGTGAAAACTGATGAAAGTTTCAAATATTTTTAGTTTCTCCTTTACAGATGATTAGTAGTTATGAACACTCTAGTGGTACAATACATATGAAAACAGTTAAATGTGATTATATTTCCAGGTCTAATATTCAGAGAGGGATATCTAACTACAATGATTTTTAAAAAAATGCTCACCTCTAATATCTTACCCTCTAACCTGATGAAGAAAAGAAATTTCTATTGATCTCTCATTCTCATGGGGCAGGGGTTAGAGCAGAGGTTTTGTCTTTTCCATGGCATTGTGTTTTTAAGAGCAAAAGAAAAAAACTGAACAAAACCAAACTGTTTTGGGCTCAATACCATGGTGCAAGGTTAAAACACTGCTAAAGGCTCTAAAGTAAATGATGTACATATCAGAACTGTAAAATATCATACTGGACAGCTAGTTCATCCACCAATGTCAGAATTTCCTTTGCAACAACACTGACAGATGAATACCAACAAAGGGAGAAAAATAACAGAAAAGCACAGGGACTCAAACAGGGGTAGGAGGTGAGAATTAGAAAAGGAACAGCCATCTTATGTTAAAGGTAGAAAAGGAAAAAATCTTTGTATATTTCACTTGGCATTTTGAGGCAAAGAAAGAAAAGGAAAAGGACAGTGCTAAGAAGTGAACTTTCTTCTCTCAAAGTCCCCATAAAAATCCATATGAATTTGTCTTCATGGCCTTTCAACCAGGCCTGGTGTTATTACAGGGATTCTCTGGGCCCTACTTCTAAAAAAATAAGGAGAAAAAGGGGTGGGGAGCACACTCTTGCTTACAGAAATGGAAACAAGACTTTTCCTTAAAATTGAACATGAGCTCAGTGCTCGAGCTCATGCTCATGCATGTGCACTAATTAAAGCAACTTTAAAAAAAGTGTGTCAGATACTGTGCTAGGTTCTTTACAAATACAGGCAGCTCTGCAATAACGACAGAACTGAAAGAAACATTGCATTATCCAAAATATCACATATAAAGACAACTGTTTCCATGGGACAATAGGGGTTGGGGACAAGGGAATTTCAGGTCATAGTAAAAATGACTGTTTTCCTTAAGAGTATCAATAATAAAGGCATGTTTTTAGTTATAAGAACATGTTATAAAACTTAAACATCATTGAGGAAATCCTACAATTGATCACACCTCACTCTGGCCTTTCTCAGCACTGTCATTAGCATAACCCTTCTTGTGGTCTTTCAAATTACTATTAGGACAACAAGAATAACTCAGAATAGCAGTGCTGTTCACAGTTCTTCTCTTCCACATCACTAGTTCCCCACCTTGTTATCTAATTGTGTCACAACACAAACGGTATTGCTCCTTAATTAATCTATCCATTAGAATAAATTCATTTTACAAAAACACAATCTGTAAGACAGGTGGTTGTATTATTTAATTACTTTCCAAGAACCTTACTATGCAGGCACTATTGCACTGAAGTCCTATTAATTTATGAGTGTATAAAAAGGGGAGAAATCATTTAAATAGTGCAGACCACTGCATCCAGTCACTGTATTCATGAGCTTATGACCCAGGGTGTGCTTGAGATGGGAGATTCATTTCTCCTGTTCCCTCAGCACAAATCAGATCTCATATGCTCGTTCTATCTCAAAGTATAAGCTATCTTGAGTGTGAGTCTAAAGTTTAAAGGGTAATTTTGAATACAAGCAAATTTCACTGTACTGCTATCTTTAGAACCACAATAACAAAACTCTATAGTATTTCCATTTACAAAGAGGTCAAGTGTCTTGCCCAAGGTCATAAGCAGTACTCAAACATTTGTCTTCCTCTTTACTTAAAACTTATTTCTCGGTTTCAGTTCCAAATACTTTACAATGTTTACTAAGAATACACTTTTTTAAAAAATAAATTTATTTATTTATTTTTGGCTGCGTTGGGTCTTTGTTGCTGCGTGTGGGCTTTCTCTAGTTGCAGCGAGCAGGGGTTACCCTTTGTTGCGGTGCGCGGGCTTCTCATTGCGGTGGCTTCTCTTGTTGCAGAGCATGGGCTCTAGGTGCGTGGGCTTCAGTAGTTGTGGCTCGCGGGCTCTAGAGCGCAGGCTCAGCAGTTGTGGCACACGGGCTTAGTTGCTCTGCGGCATGTGGGATCTTCCTGGACCAGGGTTTGAACCCATGTCCCCTGCATTGGCAGGCGGATTCTTAACCACTGCGCCACCAGGGAAGTCCTACTAAGAATACATTTTTTGTTCAGTTTCTTCAATTCACGTGAACCTTGAGCAGTAAAGTTAAAACACCCATTTCAATGATATCCCCATTTTATCTATTTTGATAACTTGCCAGGGTTTTATAATATTGCTCTGAGGCCCACATAAAGCAAAATTCTAAAGTGAAGCATTCCTTTAAAGAAACACTTTGGTTATCACTTTGGAAAACCAACTTTAAGCCTCTGACAAATACAAAGTAAGTAATGTTCTATTTAAAAAGGGAAGCGGAGGGACTTCCCTGGTGGCACAGTGGTTAAGAATCCGCCTGCCAATGCAGGGAACACGGATTCAATCCCTGGTCCGGGAAGATCCCACCTGCCGCGGAGCAACTAAGCCCATGCGCCACAACTACTGAGGCTGTGCTCTAGAGCCCGTGAGCCACAACTACTGAAGCCCGCACGCCCCAAGCCTGTGCTCCGCAACAAAAGAAGCCACCACAATGAGAAGCCCGCACACTGCAACGAAGAGTAGCCGTTGTTCGATGCAACTAGAGAAAGCCCGCCTGCAGCAACAAAGACCCAATGCAGCCAAAAGTAAATAAATAAATAAATTTTAAAAAATAAAAAGGGAAGGAGCTGTATTCCTCTAAAATGTCAATGTCATAGAGACCAAAAAAAAGGCTATGAAAAAGAAGGATAAAGAGACATGACAGCTGAATGTAATATCTGATGCCAGACTGGATTTTGTATTGGAGGGGAAAAAATGTTATAATTGACTTTTTAGGCTAACTGACAAAAATGGAATACAGAGACAGTAGATTAAAGTATTATATCAATGTAAATTTATGAAGTTGGTAACTGCATTGTAGTTATGTAGGAGAATATCCCTATTCTTTTCTTTCTTAAAAATTTTTTTAATGTTTCTTAAGACTCTTTTAATGAATATCCCTATTCTTAACAAATATACACAAGTATTTAGGAGTAAAGAGCCATGATGTGGGTGAACCGCAAATGGTTCAGAAAAAATTGTGTGTGTAGAGAGAGAGAAAGAGAGAGATTAATAAAGCAAATGGTATAAAATGTAAATAGGTGAATCTGGGTAAAGAATAGATGGGCATTCTTTTTCCTATTTTTATTTTTCAACTTCTTATAAATGTGAAATTATATCCAAACAAAAAGTTTAAAACATCTGCAGATAAAGCCCAATGCTTGAGTTCTATGAAAGCATGTGTCTATAAGAGCAGTTCTCAAACTTTTTGGTCTCAGAATCTCTCTATACTCTAAACAATTCCTGAGAACCTTAAAGACTTTTTAATATGGGTTATTTTAAATAATTTACATTTTCAAATATGAACAAAAAATTTAATGAGTGTCATTGTTTTACATTTTTGCAAATCTCATTAATGTCTAGCGTAATAGAAGATAGTTAGATTTTCCTATCTGCTTCTGCATTCAAGCTGTTGTGTCATCATATGCCATGCAGCCTTTGGAAAACCCTAATGGATACAAACAGAATGGGAGTGAAAAAAATGGGGGTTTGACTCCTCCTGGCCTCATGACACCATCTCACGGTTTGAAAACAAAAGGTCTACACCATTATACTACTATAATGTAGTATATTACAACTATAATTAATTTTAAAATACCTTACATAGACATTCTCATATAAAGTAATCAGATGAGTTTTAAAACTATACCTTAGGCCTCTAAGAAAGAAACACCCTTCAGGGGTGATAAATCAAAGGCCATACTCCAGAGGTGGCTTCTAATATTGCTTTTGCTATCTTTATTTCTAATCAAACAGAGGCCTTGTAATTAGCAAGATGAATGTTAGAAACAGGTTCTTATTGGTAAATTAGTGATGTTTGGAACATACAGACTGAATAAAAACATTTGGAGATAATCCATACCCTTCCATTAACAGGACATATAAATCTGGAGTCACCCTTTGGAGTGGAACCTAAGGCTGGGTCCACCAAAAAGGTCCTGGGTCTAGTCAAGATTTTGGAGGATTCTGGTGAAGAACACTAAAAGATTTCGTGTGACAATTTTCAAGACCAGAAATCTTTCACATAAAGAGTGTTTGGAGCACTGAAAAGGACAGAACTGGAACGTCATTCAACTTACAGAACTGGTTATATGACTTACTTGTGTGCATACTTGCTTGCCAACGTCTACATGTGGCAAATGAGACTTGCTTTCACTGTGCCCTGGTAGCAAGGTTGTGACAAAGGCAATCTATAGCCATCACCTAACTTATCGGAGACTCCCCGATATACTCTAAAAAGAACTTAATAGCCATTCTTAACTAAACTGGCTTAAATCAGTTTGCAACAGATATCTAAAACCTGGTCCCCTGGGCTCCAGTACTCCATTTCTTGATACAAGATCTGAATAAGGCAAGTAAAAGGCAAGTTTCTGATGCACCAAAGAAGGAAAAACAAGATTCCTATTTCATGTCTGCCCTGGAAGGTACTCAGTTTAACCAACCACTAACAGCCATAGAGAGAAGTAACATTTAACCAAAGAAGGGTGGGCCTACCTGTCAGAAAAATAAAGTTGTCAATGAGAATTTCGTATCTATACTTCCAAACTAGGTATCATATTTCACACAAAAAGCTAATACTTTCAGAAAACATGAATTTATTTGTAAAGACGATGAAAAAGGATTGGCTAATTTCTACTAGTTAGGACCTTTAAAAAATTTATAAGGAATTCTAGGTTCAGTCAAGATGGAGTAAATATACCCTGCCCTATCTTTCTTATTGAATGCACCTAAACAACCTTGGACAGAAAGCATGGAACAATTACCTAAGGACTGAAAAATAAATGGTAGTAGGCATTGGGGAAGGATATCAGAACACAAAAGCCCACCAAGTTGGCAATGAATTTTGTTTTTGTTTTTCCTACCATATCTCTTGGCCTGGAATCAAAAGCAATCTGAAACCTGGAACTGCCCACTGGGTACAGAGAGAAAGAGCTCTAAGAAAAGCCCTCCATTTCTAGAAAGGGGGCCCCAACAGATCAGAGTGAATAGGGGAAATGTCATTTTTTTGGTGTATTTTTTCCATACTCTCTTGTCCCAGCTCCTAAGGAATTCTGCAGTGGCAGCAGCAGTGACAGCAGTGGTGACTGGGCAAGCATATAAAACTCCAAGGGAGGGGAACCCTTCTCTCTGACTAGAGGAACTGTGGTCCCAAGAGCTTAGGAAGAATTCCTGTTGCATTTTACTCCCTATCCTATTGCCACTTACCCTCAGAGACAGAGACAGACACAGTCATGGGAAGCACATGGCAGAACAGGGAAACTAAAACCCTTGCTTTCTAGCCAGATGACCAAAAAAGGGAGTCCCTAAGGGCCAGAATGTGTTGGGGAGATCTCAAAAAAGAGGGAGCTCAAAAAACAATCCCATTGGGCTTCCCTGGTGGCGCAGTGGTTGAGAATCTGCCTGCCAATGCAGGGGACACGGGTTCGAGCCCTGGTCTGGGAAGATCCCACATGCCGCGGAGCAACTAGGCCCGTGAGCCACAACTACTGAGCCTGCGCGTCTGGAGCCTCTGCTCCGCAACAAGAGAGGCCGCGATAGTGAGAAGCCCGCACACCGCGATGAAGAGTGGCCCCCACTTGCCGCAACTAGAGAAAGCCCTCGCACAGAAACGAAGACCGAACACAGCCAAAAATAAAAATAATAAATAAATAATAAATAAAATATTAAAAAAAAAAAAATCCCATTAAGTTGTACATGAATTCCTGGGCTTATCCATGAACTATGCATGGATCTGACACTAAAAAGCAGAAGGTGGGTGGGAACTTGCAGGCTGAACCTAACTGGGTTGACTGTTTGCTATAACATCATCATCTTCAACAACACAAGTCCATATTCTCCCCAGGATTTAAACTAGATCCAGGGTCATATAACATAACATACAAAATGTCCAGGATACAATCCAGCATTTATGGACATTTAAAGAACCAAGAAAATCTCATATCTCATAAGGGAAAAGAAGACAATCAAAGACAGCAACTCCGTGATGATACAGATGTTGAAATTATTAGACAAAGACTTTAAAGCAGCCATTACAACCATACTCCACTAAGTAAGGACAAACACTCTTAAAATGACTGGAAAAATAGAAAGCCACAAGCAAAACCAAAAGGAAATTTTAAAATGAAAAAGTATAATAACCAAAATTAAAGATTCACTGGGTGGGCTCAAAAGGAGGACAGAGATGACAGAGGAAAAAGTGAACTCGAAAAAAAAAAAAAAGTGAACTCAAAGACCAGTTAATAGAAATTATCCAATCTGAAAAACGGAAAAAGTAAATAAACAGAGCCTCAGGGACCTGTGGGGTAGTATCAAACCTCTGATATTTGTGTCATCAAAGTACCAGAAAGAGAGGAAATAGTGTTGGACAGAAAACATATTTGAAGAAATAACAGCTGAAAACTCCCTAAATTTGGCAAAGGACAGACACAGATTCAAGAAGATCAGCAAACCCCAAAGAAAATAAACACAAAGAAATTCACACTACAATAAAACTGCTGAATCTAAAGACAAGATAAATGTTGAAAGTAGCCAGACAAGAACAATACATTTACATTTGGGGGAGCAACAGTTTGAATCACTATAGATTTCTTATCAGAAACCATACAGACCAGAGGGGAGTGGAACATTTTTCAAGTGTTAAAAGAAAATAACTACTAACCCAAAATTCTATATATAGTGAAAATATTTTTCAAGAATAAAAGCAAAATAAAATTTGCAGTTGAAGGAAAACAAAGAGAATTTGTTGCCAGAAGTTCTGCTCTGAAGAAATACTTAAAGCAAATTCTTCACGTGGAAGCGAAATGCTACCAGAGGAACTTCAGACTTCAAAAAAGAACAAACAGTAACAGAAAGGGTAATGATAAGACTATTTTTTTTCTCCTCTTAAGTTCTTTAAAATATGTCTGACAGGGCTTCCCTGGTGGCGCAGTGGTTGAGAATCTGCCTGCCAATGCAGGGGACACGGGTTCGAGCCCTGGTCTGGGAAGATCCCACATGCCACGGAGCAACTGGGCCCGTGAGCCACAATTACTGAGCCTGCGCGTCTGGAGCCTGTGCTCCGCAAGAAGAGAGGTCACGATAGTGAGAGGCCTGCGCACCGCGATGAAGAGTGGCCCCCGCTTGCCACAACTGGAGAAAGCCCTCGTACAGAAATGAAGACCCAACACAGCCATAAATAAATAAAAATTAAAAAAAAAAATGTGTGACATTTGAAAGCAAGTTTTCAGTGTTTGTAGATGTAATACATAGGACAAGTACAACATAAGGTGAGAGGTAAAGGATGCTATATGTGGGATGGTTTTAACAGTTCTCTTGAAGTGGTAAAATATTAATTCTAAGTAAACTGTAAAGAGCCAAGCATACATACTGTAATCTTTAGAGTAACCACTAAAAAAACTATACAGATAGCTCTAAAAATTCAATCGAAAATTTAAAAAATACTAATTCAAATAATCCAAAAGGCAAAAAAGAGAACAGAATAAAAACAGAGGAAGTAAAAACAATTACTAAAGAGACAAATCCAAACATAACAATTATATTAAGTGTAAATAGTCTAAATATACTGATGAAAAGACAGAGAATGTGAAAATGGATTAAAAACCAAGACCCATTGATTTGCTATCTCCAAGAAACCCACTTTAAATTTAACGATATAAGTAGGTTAAAAGTAGAAAATGATGGCTTCCCTGGTAGCACAGCAGTTAAGAATCTGCCTGCCAATGCAGGGGACATGGGTTCGAGCCCTGGTCCAGGAAGATCCCACATGCCACGGAGCAACTAAGCCTGTGCGCCACAGCTACTAGCCTGCGCTCTAGACCCCACGAGCCACAACTACTGAACCCGTGTGCCACAACCACTGAAGCCTACGCGCCTAGAGCCCATGCTCCACAACAAGAGAAGCCACCACAATGAGAAGCCCGCGCACCGCAACGAAGAGTAGCCCCAACTCGCTGCAACTAGAGAAAGCCCGCGCCCAGCAACAAAGACCCAACTCAGCCATAAATAAATAAATAAATAAATAAATAAATAAATAAAAAGTAGAAAATGACATACCATGTAAACACTAATAAAAAGCTGCAGTAGCTGTATTCACATTGGACAAAGTAGACTGTGGAGCAAGGAAAATTACCAGGAATAAAAAGGGTCATTACATAACGATAAGCGAGTTAATACATTAAGAAGACATAACAATCCTGGGACTTCCCTGGTGGCCCAGTGGGTAAGACTCTGTGCTCCCAATGCAGGGGACCCGGGTTCAATCCCTGATCAGGGAACTAGATCCCGCAGGCATGCTGCAACTAAGAGTTTGCCTGCTGCAACGAGGATCCCATGTGCCGCAACTAAGACCCAGCACAGCCAAAATAAATAAATAAATAAATATTAAATTAAAAAAAAAAAAAGACATAATCCTAAATGTGTAAGCATCCACCTAACAAATGAGCCTCAAAGTAAATGGAGCAAAACCTAACAGAACTGAAAGGAGAAATAAACTCACGATTATAAGTAGAGAACACTCCTCTCTTGGTAATCAATAAAAGAAGAAGACAGGAAATCAGCCAGGATATAGACGAACTGAACAACACTATTAGCCAACTGGATCTAAATGACATTTACAGAACACTCTACACAAAAACAGCACAATATACATTCTTTTCAAGTGTACCTGGGAAATTCACCAAAATAGAACATATCAAACCTTAATAAATTTTAAAAAGCTGAGATCCTACAAAGTATGTTCCCTGACCATAATGCAATTAAACTAGAAATCATTATTAGAAAGACAACTGCAAAATATCCAAGTATTTAGAAACTAAAACACTTCTAAATAATTCATGAGTCAAAGACTAAGCTGCAAGGGAAATTAGAAAATATTTTGAACTGAAAGAGGATAAGCAATATATCAAAATTTGTGCGGTACACAAAATTTGTGGGGTCCTTCACAGAGGTAAATTTATAGCATTAAATACTAATACTTGTCAAGAAAGGTCACAAGTCAACAATCCAAGTTTCTGCTTTAAGAAACTAGAAAAAGAGCAAAATAAAGCCAAAGCAAGCATCAGAAAAAAAGAGCAGAAATCAATGAAATTGAAAACAGAAAACAAAACAAACAAAAAAATCAATGAAACGAAAATCTGGTTCTTTGAAATGACAGTAAAATTGATAAACATCTAGCCAAACTGGCCAAAGAAAAAAAGACAACAGGCACAAATTATCAATATGAGGAACAAAGGCAATACCACTATAGATCCCACAGACACAAAATTAAGGAACGATGTTGTTTGACAACTAAGATTAAATGGACCAATTGCTTAAAAGCTACCAACTACCAAAACTCACTCAAGGAGAAATAACAACATGAAGAGTTCTGTAACTATACTCAAATAATTTAAAGACATTTCCTCTTCTAATATATACTTGCATTCATTTGGTGGCTTTACTATTCAAAAGTCTAATTCACATGTTTGCTAAAAAAGTACACAAATTTCCACTGATGGTAATGCAAAAGAATACACACTGTGTTGTATTCAACTCAATTTTTATCAGTACTGCTTGATATCTCATTAATGTGGATAGTATGTCCACTCTTAAAGGATCTCCGCTTATCAAAGTAAATCAAAGATATTACTTTATATTGATATTTATATCAAGTGAATTATTAACTATAGGAGAAGAGTATTACTTGAATAAGTACTCAATGACATACATACTAATGTTTAAATCCTGCAAAGCAGGACACCTCATTTCAAACAACTGAAGTGATCCTTAAAAAAAGTTGTGTAAAAATCAAGTATCTACTACTTACATAATATACTGAAAAGTACTGAAAAGTGCTAGAGAAGTATTTTATATGAGACTGAACCATATGAAATTGCCAATTATCAACTGGTTCAACCGAGAACAATGTAAGCATTCCTTGTTTTCTATATGATTCAGTGTTCTCAAGAGTTCTAGTCACTTCTACCAGAACGGTATTACAGTGTTGGGGACCGAAGTTCATTTTACATTTACCAAACGTATTCTGGAGATGTTTCATGACGAAAGTCATTTTCAAAACTAGGATATGAACGTATATGAGGAAAGGAGTACTGTACTTTTACGTGGCTAGAGAACCTTTGTTTGACCTCCACTTTCCAGGAGTCTGCTATTTTTAACTATTAAAAAAAAATAAGCCCTGTTATTCAAAACGTGGATTCACTATAGAGTAAGGATTAAGATCCACAAGCCTCAAAGTATGAAAAAGAGAGAATGCAACAAAATTACTAAGACCACATCATTCCTTTGCTCAAAACCCTTCAATATCTTATCTCACTGAGTCAAAGTTCTTACTATGGCCTTTACCCATTTCCTGCTTCTCACCTGCCTCCTTTACTCCAGCCCCCGTGGGCTTTTCTTGCTGTTCCTCAAACTTGCAGGTACACTCTCTCCTCAGGGCCTTTGCATTAACTACTCCCTCTAGCAGGAATGCTCTTCTCAAAGATATCCACACGACTCACCTCCTCATCTCCTTCGGGTCTGCTTAAATGTCATCTTCTCAAAATGGCCTTTTCTGACCAACCTATTAAAACAGTATCCCTAGGGACTTCCCTGGTGGCGCTCCCAATGCAGGGGGCCGGGGTTCAATCCCTGGTCCAGGAACTAGATCCCACATGCATGCCACAACTAAGGAGCCCGCCAGCTGCAACTAAGATCCGACACAACCAAATAAATAAGTAAATAAAATAAATAAATAAAATAAAATAGTATCCCTCCTACAAGACAAAAAAATTTTTTTTTGGTTTATTGTCTGCCTTTCTCCAATAGAATATAAACTACAAGGAAGAGAGACCTTTGTTTAATGCATTGCTATATCCTCAGAGTCTAGAACAGCAGCACGTAGAATCTGCTGAACAAGACTGGCACAAAAGACTGTATATATGCCTCCAATTAAAACTTCCCTCACAGATACTAAAAAAGAGGTAAGAAAACAGTTTGGAACCCCGCGCGCTCTGTAACTTAGAATGAAACAACTACCCTCTAGAAGAAAATATTTTATTTTCAACAAAATATACTAACGAATGGCTGGATTCCCTAAAAACAAAACATTAATGCTAAGCGCACACATGCTGCAAGTCTGTTGGTACTGAATGCTTTGGTTTATCACCCAAGACTTGTGCTAAGTCATTTTCCTACGAACCAAGAAATTCTGGCTAAAGATACTTAAGGAAAAATAAAAGCGGAGTTAACCTATTAATGCTGTACAAGGATTAGGAAATACAGAATATACGAGTCCAAAACTCACAGTACAGAGTGAGAGACCAGAAATCGAAATTGGGAGTGTTTGCCCCCTAGAGACACTGAGAGAGACAAAGTCCACAAAGGATTGCACCCCTTTTCTTGGCGCTAGGCACGGCATGAACACTCATTCCGGGGATGCAGGGGGGCATGGAGTTTGGGACTGTGAGGCCTGGATTCCGATTAGGATTGGAGTCGTGTATCCCGGCCGCCCTCCTCTGCACAGACTTTCGCTCGGGAGAAAAAAGAGTGGCGGCTGCGCCTACCAGCTCCCAAAAAGGCTTGGGGGAGGGGTGATGAAGGTAGACCCCTCCCCTTCCCCAAGGCAAGCCCAGGGCCCGCAGGGCTCCCCAGTTTCCCGGCTCACCCGGCTCCCGGTTGATCTCGATGTCGAAGTGACACTGCGGCCGGTCCTGCGCCCCCATCGCGACCGAGGCGGCGGCAAGAGCTGGGAGAGACGGGGAGCAAAGCGGTCAGGGCGCGGGGTTAGGGCGGAGCCCGCGCCTCAGTCACCTCCCGCTGGCCTGGTGCGACAGCGCCCGAGGCCGAGACCAGCTCCTTCTCACCCCAGGCCTCCCGGCCCCCATGGAGCGCGCACACACATGCAGGCTAGCTCTTCACCTGGCTGGCCTCCAGCCTGAGATGCTCCCCGTGAGCTGAGGAGAAACCGCTGCCACCACGGCCGAAGCCCAACGCCACTAACAGACCACCACCCCCGCCCCCTGGCCCGGCCTTCCAGTGCCACGCTAAACCCCGCGAGAGTCGGGACAAATACCGCGAGAGTACGGTCTTGAAGGCGGTGGGTAACCGAAGGGGGTGTGCTTACGTGGGCGTGCCTTGGAGCTCGAAGAGCCTCCAGCCCCGGCGCTCCTATTCCTGAGCTGGCCCTGTTTTGCCCCGCCCCTTTCCCCCCTTGTACGTTGGAATCAGTCGCCCAATCTGGGAGCCCCGGACGCGCCTGTGCTCTCTACTTTCTGTGGTCCTTTCTCCAGGGCCGTGTCTATGTATTTGCAAATACCGCGAGGCTTTGCTGTTTCCGAAGCTGCGAAACAGTTGGGAGAATGAGGTTGTTGACGTGTAGTAAAGCGACAGAGCTTTGGTTTTCTTTTTCTCAAGGAGTAGTTATGACACTATCCCGTTAGACCATTTGTCTCACTTCAAAGGCCTTTAGGCTGAATTGTGCGTTCGTCCCCGCTTTGGGGCCAGCGTCACTGGTATAGTTGTGTTCAAGGCCATTCTTCCTCTTTTGTGAAGTGTCAGTTCAAGACCTTTGCCCTTATTTGAATCGCGTTCTTCGTCTTATAGAATGCAAGGGTTCTGGATACTAACGTGTTGTTAGATGATATATGTATGTTTTGAATACAACTCTCTTGTTAGGTTTATGTAAGTGCGAATATTTTCTCCCAATCTGCGTCTTGTCTTTTCATTGTTTTGAAAGTGGCTTGTGCAAAGCAGTTTTTAATTTTTGATTCAATCACTTGATCAATTTTTTCTTTTATGGGTTGTGCTTCTTTGTGTAGGAAATCTCTGCCTACCCCAAGCTCGAGAAGATTTTCTCCTATGTTTTCTTTTAGAAGTTTTGTAGCCCAACCTTACACCATAGGTGTAAGCCTATGATCTATTAGAATTTGTGGATGTGGGGTCAGGTAGAAGTTGAGGTTCATTCTTTTCCCCGTAGGGCTATACAGTAGTTCCACCACCATTTGTTGAAAAGACTTTTATCCATTGAATTACCATGGCTTTGTGACCACACATGTGCGATTCTATTTCTGGACTCTATTTGTTACACTGATGTATCTTTAGGCTGGGACCACACTGTTGGGTTGTAATTGTTTTCCATTATTTTCTTAAAATTGTAAAATATACTTTACATAAAATTATCTTTTAACTGTTTTTAAGCTTACAGTTCAGAGGCTGTTAACTACATTCACATTGTTGTGCAACCATCACCACCATCTATCCATAAGACAATTTTCATCTTGTAAAACTAAAACTTTGGGGACTTCCCTGGTGGCGTGGTGGTTAAGAATCCGCCTGCCAATGCAGGGGACACAGGTTCGATCCCTGGTCCGGGAAGATCCCACATGCCGCGGAGCAACTAAGCCCGTGCACCACACCTACTGAGCCTGTGCTCTAGAGCCTGCGAGCCACAACTACTGAGCCTGCATGCCACAACTAGTGAAGCCCGTGTGCCACAATTACTGGAGCCTGAGCACCTAGAGTCCGTGCTCCGCAACAAGGGAAGCCACCGCAATGAGAAGCCGGCACACCGCAACGAAGAGTAGCCCCCGCTCGCTGCAACTAGAGAAAGCCTGCGTGCAGCAATGAAGACCCAAAGCAGCCAAAAATAAATAAATAAAAATTTTTAGGCCTTCCCTGGTGGTCCAGTGGTTAAGACTCCGTGCTTCCACTGCAGGGGGCGCAAGTTCAATCCCTGGTCGGGGAACTAAGATCCCACATTCCGCAAGGTGTGGCCAAAAAAAATAATAAAAAAAACTAAAAAAAAATTTTTTCATGTTTGGTAATTGCAATCATTGTTGCTTTTGTTGTGGTCATCCATGTACAATGCTTGGTGTCAGTCTATTTATGTCTTGTAAAAATAAAATACAGTGTGTGTGTGTGTGAATAAAAAAAAAAAAAAAAAAAAAAAATTTTTAAAAAACTAAACTAAAACTTGGTACCAATTAAACAATAACTCCTCATTCTCCCCTCTACCCAGGATCTGGTAACCACTCTCTACTTTTTTTGTTTGTTTTTGTTTTACTTTATTGTGGTAAGAACACAACATGAGATCCACCCTCTTTAAAAATTTTTTGGCCATGTCATGCAGCATGTGGGATCTTAGTTCCCCAACCAGGGATCGAACCCACACCCCCTGCAGTCGACGTGCAGAGTCTTAACCACTAGATGGCCGGGTAAGTCCCGAGATCCACCCTCTTAACAGATTTTTAAGTGTTCAAGCTGTCTAATAAAGGGGGGCAGCTGCCATCCCACTCCAGCTGATGGTTGCCACATGGATCTGTAACCCAGCATTGCTAGAAAGCCAGGCTTTCCTAGGAAATCCTCTTGTTTTTTAAATATTAGCAACTAATTCAAAACTAAATACATTGCACAGCACCCACCATATCTGCTGATCAGATTAGGCCCATGAGCAGCCTACTTGGCATGGAGTATGAGCACGAACCACATGAATAGTAGAGGAGGGAGGAGACCAAGGATGGGTTAGAACCCTACAGATGGCAGAATGGGTGGGGGAGCAGGCTCCCTTCCAGACTTGAGAAGGCCTAGAAAGGGCCAGAGCCTTCAGCTAACACACAAAGCTAACACACTTGGATGTTTACCATGTGCCCAGCTCTCAACTGCATTATCTCCATCTCACAACGTGAGGAGGCGGATACTACTTTCATTATCCCCATTTTAGAGCTGAGGAAACAGAACTTTCAGAGGTTGTGTTAGATCTGGGACTCAAAATGAGGTCCCTCTTCACTGTTTACATGTTACAGCCTCCCTGGGTTGCAACCCTTGACTCCAACAAAAGGAGCTTTTAATTTTGGGTTCACAAGAATCTCTTTGCCTCATTTAACAGGTAAGTCTCAAAGAGGGAAGGTTCTTTATAGAACAAAGCTAATAGAGGCAAAAAGAACAATAAAATAGAAAATCACCATTATGTAATCCCTGAGGAAGTAACAGATCAAAGCTGGGTAGATCATAATTTAAGTGAAAGGCTATCAGGAACTTGATAATAAATCAAAGTAGGTTATTTCCTGATGTGATGCGAAAGCAAGCACCTATCACTTCCTATGATGTATTCTTGCCAAAAATATTAGAACCTGAGTCTGAATGAGCCTCTACCAGTTTATAGGAAAAGTGGACGATTAGTGGGACAGATATAATGACACCACAGGGATACAACAGAAATGTGAAAAATTTTAGAGCAAGTGACCTAGTTTTTCCAACAAATGGCAAAGAAAAGAAAAGGGAACTGTGAAGTATTTTTAGAGACTTAAGGGACATCAACAAAATGCAGGGTGTAAATCTTGTTTGGATCCTGATTCAGACACATCAACAAAAACACGTTTTGTGGGAACAAAAGAAAACTGAACATCGTGGAATTCAGGGCATGCTACTCCAAAATATGGCACCTTGGCATATTGAATATTTTAAGCTGAAGCAATTTGAGAAATGGCAGATGCTGGAAGGACTCTCAGACCTTCTCCCATGAAACAGGTCATGAGACCCTCATATTAGAAGTGTCCTCCCTACATCCAGAGGGATACAGATTTTTAACAAAAAGGCCTTACTAAGTTCCCTCCAGTTTACTACACTTAGCTCATACCTTTATGTCCTATAACATTTTTCCATGACTTTCTACTTTTCATCAAACTTACTATAAAAACGCTCAGGTTTAACTGCTTCTTTGGGTCTTCATTTCCTTATGAAGGCTCCCATGTCACATAAAACTTATATTAAATAAATTTGTATGCTTTTCTTTTATTAATCTGTCTTTCGTTATAGAGGCCTAGCCAAGAACCTTAAAAGGATAGAAAGAAAAAGATACTCTTCCTCCCCTATCACATCTTCTATTAGTAGATGTTAGATAATAATTAAGAATTACTATTAATTGTGTTAGCAATGATAATGGTGTTGTTACATATATTTTTAAGTCTTTACACTTTTTCTCAAAAACCAAATGGAAAACTTATTACATGAAAATTCCTATACCTCAATATCAGTCTTTTGTGGAAAGGCAAGCTTTATTTCAAAGCAACCTGAAAAGAGCAGTCAGGGGGTCCACAACCGCAAACTGGTAGGAGGGAACACACAGTTACATGTCCATTGGCAGGGTCTCAGTCGGGAGTCTCACCCAATACCTGCTCAGTTTCCTCTTCAGGTTGAAACTGAAAAGGTAGACTCGAAGATGCCCCTGATGTCCAAACACACTTATTTCAGGAAGAAGGACACCTGGAGTCAACTTAATTGAGCGAATCCGCTTAATTATTAAAATAAATATTTATTCTCTCTGAGAATATGGTTAATTTAGTAGCTTTCTTTGTATTTTCGAGCCACAGAGGTTCCATTCACCTTCTAAGCAGTTGAGTTGGTAAGGATCCTGCCTCCATTTCCTAGGAAATAGATTACATTTGATTACTCCTCACAACAGCCAACTGGAAGATTATTCCATTGCTTTTGAGGCGCTGGTTGGGTTGGCGTCTGCGATGGTGGCCAAATAAATGAGATTTCTGTGTAACACATGCTGGTACCTATGGGTAAAAAACAGGTAAAAATTAGACGTTTGCTTTTACTGAACATGAACAAAAAACTGGGAAAGAATTTATCCACCCTAGTGAATGGCTCATCCACTGATTGGATCACTCAGTGTTGTCAACCTTCTTATTTAACACATTAAAGGAAAATATATCCAGAATCTTACCTGTTCTCACTTCTCACTTCCATAGCTACCTCTCTAGGCCAAGCCACTATCACTTCTTGCTTGGACTACTGGAGCAGTCTCCTAACCTGTCTCCCTGCTCTACCTTTGCACCCCTACTCTAATTATCCACATAGCAGCCTGAGTGATCACTGTACATTTTAGGTCAAGATCATGTCATACCTCTGTTCAAAACCCTCCAAAGGCTCCCATCTCATTATGAGTAAAGCTAAGCCCTCATGGCCTATAAGGCCCTACATGATCAGGGCCTCTAGTTACCCTCTCTGATCTCATCTCCTACCACTTTCCCTTTACTCACCGAGTTCTGGCCAGAGTGGCCTCCTTGCTATGACTTGAAGATATCCAGCACGCTCTAGCCTGGGGGCTTTTCCACCTGATACTCTCTCTGATTCACGTATCTGCATAGCTGCTCCCCCACCTAAGGCGTCTACTCAAATGTCACATCAGAGATACCAGGTATAAACTAGCACTCTTCCCCCCACTTACCCTGCTTTATTCTTATTCGAAGTGCTTATTAGTATGTGCCTAATTATATGATTCTACAGTCTAGAAGGTAAGTTCCATGAAAGCAGAGCTGGTATCTGTTTTGGTACTGATTCCCCAGTGGCTGAAACAGTGCCTGGTACTCAGTATTACTTATAAAATATCTTGAACAGGGAATTCCCTGGCAGTCCAGTGGTTAGGACTTGATGCTTCCGATGCAGGGGGCACGGTTTTGATCCCTGGTCGGGGAACTGAGATCCCGCATGCCACACAGCACCCCCCCAAAAAAAATCTTGAACAAACTTAAAGAAGGGACAAGACACTTCCATGATCAATGCACACTTACTATAATAGCGATTCTCAATCAGGGGGTAGAGCTCTCCACCTAGGAAGACAAATCAGGCTAGGGGGCAGGAAGCGTGGACTGTGCAGTGTGAAAAGGTCCATTAGGAGATTTTGATAACTTTCTTGCCCCATAGTTTGAGAATCACTGCACCAAATAGAGTGTTTTGCAACTATTTTCCATATAGAAAAATGAGAGTATTTACTATAAACTGTACAAAAGCAAATTACCAAATGCCAGTGTCCAATGTAAAGACTTACCCAAAGATGGATATCTCTACTATTCCACTGAGCTGTTCAGTGAGGGATTGCAGGTTACTTTTTTAGGGGGTGGGAAAAGCATGGCTTCAGTAACAATGAAATAAAATTTTTTTTCTGTAATAAATGGGGCATAATTCCTGGAAGGACATTTAGAAAAGAGGCTGTTTTCTCTCATTTTGGCATATGGCTAGACAGCACATTAAATTACTGTGCCAAATTTACCTCTGTCTTAACCTGGAAATCTTTTATTGGTCTTTGCATGTGTTACAAGAAAAGTATGAGCCAGGGTTCCATGACCAGAAAGCAGCCACTGCTCTCATCATCTCCTGACACTAGTTTTCCGAGTGCTTTCCTCCCCATCCCTGCTGTCATCGGCTGACATGACTTCACGTGAAGCAGTCTTTGCAATGAGCACAATTCAAGTTTTGAAGAGGGAGCCACGTCTGACTCCAAGCTTCACAGTGCACTGTCCGTATGGTCTTGGGCAGGTAAGTAACCTCTCTGAGCCTCATCTGCGATCAATCACTCAAGACTCCTAGTTCAGGTCAGCTGCTGTATTCCTACACTGGCTTCCCCGCCAAACTCATTAGTCAGGGGAATAGGGAGGGGACTTACTGGACGCATTCATTCGCCCGGCCTTTGTTCTGATATTCCACAATACAGCGGATCAACTGATCATTCTCCTCCAGGAGCTGAAAGATCAAAGGGTCAGTGCAGCACGACATCAGGACGGCGGGGACAACTGCCTCCTTCCCCCACCCCCGCCCCAATGCCGGGATTTCCAGCCCCAGCGCCTCTGCTGACTTCATTCCCAGCTGACGGCAAGTCACCCTAGGCACACCAGTCTCAGCTGCTCACTCCAGGAAGCTTCCAGCACCCGTAGCACTTCGGGATCTCTGCTAAGATCGCTCTGCCCGCATTAGAGCTCACCCGCTGGATCGTCTCCTGATTGACTTCCGCCTTGCCTCTCAGCCAGTCCGGCACGAAGGCCACCGACATCCCGGGAAGCCAGGTTGGAAAGCGGCCTCACGCCTTGCAGACCCCCGCGCGTCTAGACCAGAGCTGACCAGCAGCCCTAGACGCCCTACAGCCGCAGCAAGGACCCACGATAAGTGGGCCTACGCTCTCGACGTTGATTGGGTCCTCCCACCTAGGGGGCGGGGAACAGGCGGAACGTCATTTGTGATTGGGCGCGCAAGAGCGATTCTCAGCGTCCTCCTCCGACCCCGCCCCTGGGGCTTCGGTGCTGTTTGTGGTTCTTTTGTGTTTGCGCAAGCTAGCCTCAGGGGTGGGGTCCGGCGTCAGCTCCTCGCCTTTTAGGCTTTGGGAGCTCTTTGCGGCAGCACCTTCCCCAGGGTCACACAGTAATCGAGGCTGGAACCTGGATATCTGGCTCCAAATCCATACCTCTTTCAACACCACTCTGGTGCCTCCAGGCCTGCGTCTGGAGCCTGAACCCTGGGCATTGCCTCCTGCCAAGCCAAACCCTGCAGGGCCAAGGAAAACACCGGTGTCAGCTTTACCCTTTGCTGAGGGAGAAACTCGCCTATAGGCCTCTTTTTCCTTTGGGCCCTTCTTTTTTTTTTTTAAATCAGATTTACAACCCTAAAAAGCACTATTATTTTCCCCAATTTACAGATGAGAAAACAGAGGTTAAGTAACTTGCCCAAGATCTCATAGCTACTAAGGGCAAAGTCAGTACCTGAACAGAAGCAGTCTGGCTTTAAAAATTTTGATCTCAACCACTGCCCTGCACAGCCTATGCACCATACTGCGGAGGTGGTTTGCTGCAAGATAAAGGGAGGAAGCTGGGCCAACCTCTTGGGCCACAGTGTTACTGATGGCAACCACTAAAACTCTGAATTGGTTGTCTTCTCTTTTGTCTAGTCCATCCATGGTGAACATGGGAGCAAGGCTGGTTTTCTCTGTAGCAGAGAGTGAGAAGCAGCCACTTAATTTAGGAGGCAGATCTTGGAAGACTTTACTCCTCAAAAGGGGTATCAGGGCAATTCTGCCTTCTAGATCTTCATTTCCCTGAGTGGTGGCCCTGATCCAGAGCAGGCTCATCTGCTTTGCTGGGCTCTCCCTCCACAATTCCCTTACTCATCCCTCGGAGGAGGTTTCATCCCATTTAACAGAGGGCTAAGTGTGAGTGATAAATTAGCTATGGATCTGTACAGTTTGAGGTGATGTCTAATGGAGATGTTGAAGTTTGTGGCTGGCTGTTTGGCTGGAACTCAGGGCCAAGGACTGGGCTGGTGATGTAAACTTTGAGAAGAATCACTTGTGGAAACTGGCATCATCCTTGAAGCTACTCTGTCACCCTTTCACATCCAATTCATCACCAAGTCCTGTTGATCTTGCTCCTATATTTCTCTGCAGCCTGCCCAGTTCTTTTCCTCTTTACCACCCTTCCTGCCTAAGCTCCAGCTTCATCCTCTCTTGCCCAGTCAACTGCACTGGCATCCCAGCTGGTCCTACCACAGTTTCCATGAGCCTTCTCCACTTTGATCTTAACATCAGCAGCCAAAGTGAATTTTACAAAATGCAAATCCAATCAGTTTTCCCCTGTCCCAAACTCTACCATGGCCTCCAAGAGCCTATATGGTCTTACCTCTTCTTTGCTCTCTAGTAGCTCTCACTCTACTCCTTTACTCTCTAAACTCTGAATTTCAGCCAAAGCAGTCTTGAGGAAAAAAGCAGAGCTGGAGGAATCAGACTCCCTGACTTCAGACTATATTACAAAGCTAATCAAGACAATATGGTACTGGCACAAAAACAGAAATATAGGTCAATGGAACAGGATAGAAAGCCCAGAGATAAACCCACACACCTCTGGTCAACTAATCTATGACAAAGGAGGCAAGGGTATACAATGGAGAAAAGACAGTCTCTTCAATAAGTGGTGCTGGGAAAACTGGACAGCTACATGTAGAAGAATGAAATTAGAACACTCTCTGACACCATACACAAAAGTAAACTCAAAATATATTAGAGACCTAAATGTAAGGCCGGACACTATAAAACTCTTAGAGGAAAACATAGGAAGAACACTCTTTGACATAAATCACAGCAAGATCTTTTGTGATCCACCTCCTAGAGTAATGGAAATAAAAACAAAAATAAACAAATGGGACCTAATGAAACTTAAAAGCTTTTGCAAAGCAAAGGAAACTACAAACAAAACGAAAAGACAACCCTCAGAATGGGAGAAAATACTTGCAAACGAATCAACGGACAAAGGATTAATCTCCAAAATATATAAACAGCTCATGCACCTCAATATTAAAAAAACAAACAACCCTTAAAAAAAAACAAAAAACAAACAAACAAAAAAACAACCCAATCCAAAAATGGGCAGAAGACCTAAATAGACATTTCTCCAAAGAAGACATACAGATGGCCAAGAAGCACATGAAAAGCTGCTCAACATCACTAATTATTAGAGAAATGCAAATCAAAACTACGAGGTATCACCTCACACCAGTTAGAATGGGCATCATCAGAAAATCTACAAACAACAAATGCTGGAGAGGGTGTGGAGAAAAGGGAACCCTCTTGCACTGTTGGTGGGAATGTAAACTGATACAGCCACTATGGAGAACAGTATGGAGGTTCCTTAAAAAACTAAAAATAGAATTACCACATGACCCAGCAATCCCACTACTGGGCATATACCCAGAGAAAACCACAATTCAAAAAGACACATGCACCCCAATGTTCATTGCAGCACTATTTACAATAGCCAGGACATGGAAGCAACCTAAATGCCCGTCGACAGACGAATGGATAAAGAAGTTGTGGTACATATATACAATGGAATATTACTCAGCCATAAAAGGGAATGAAACTGGCTCATTTGTAGAGACGTGGATGGATCTAGAGACTGTCATACAGAGTGAAGTAAGTCAGAAAGAGAAAAACAAATATCGTATGTTAACGCATATATGTGGAACCTAGAAAAATGGTACAGATGAACCGCTTTGCAGGGCAGAAATAGAGACACATGTAGAGAACAAACGTATGGACACCAAAGGGGGAAAGTGGCGGGGGTGGGGTGGGGTGGTGTGATGAATTGGGAGATTGGGATTGACATGTATACACTAATATGTATAAAATTGATAACTAATAAGAACCTGCTGTATAAAAAAATAACTAAAATAAAATTTAAATGATAAAAAAAATAAATAAATAAACTCTGAGTTTCTTCTCTCTTTCCTTTTTTTTTTGGTGGGAAAATATACATAACACAAAACTTACCATTTTAACCATTTGTAAATGTACAGTTCTGTGACATTTAGTACATTACATTGTTGTGCAACCATCACCACCAACCATTTCCAGAACTTTTTCATCTTTCCCAACTGAAATTCTGTGCCTATTAAATAACTCCCCATCCATCTCCCCTCCCCACACCCCCATCCAGTGTTGGTTTTCATCCTTCAAGGAGCCCTGCAGCAGTCCGCACAGAGTTCTTTATACATCTCTCTGTCTGAAACACTCTTCTTCCCTTTGCCTAGTTAGCTACTACTCATCCAGTGTCACGTTCTCAGGGAAGCCTCCTTGAACCCCCAAGTCCAGACCAGAAGCTCCTGTAAATTCTTTCAAAACCCGTGCTCCTCTCGGAAGAGCACATAGCTCGGTTTGTATTTAAACATGTGCTGTGTGTTGTGGGATGGGTGCTCTCACTCTGCTCTCCTAGCGTAGTTTTTACTGTCAGGAGTTACTCGCTGTGTCCACAGTGCCCGGCATAGTGTCTGGTTCGCAACAGGTGCTCAAAAATTGTTGAATGAATAAACGGATGAACACTCCTTCCCAATCTCCCTTCAGCCGGTCATCCGTCTGTGAGTACGTCCGCTCCCAGACTGGGGTGTGTTCCTGGCGGTCGGACTTTGGCATCTCATCCAGGCTGGCAGGTGGCTGTGCTCTTTGGTTTGCCTATCTCGGGCCTCCCGCCAAGCAGACAACTGAACCCACGCCCCGGGCGTGTCGCGGCGTCACGCGGAACCTCCCTGCCTCCACACGTCAGTCCGTTCGCTACCCTGGCAGGAACTGAGCTTAAACTGCAAAACTTCTCTCACCTCCGGACGTGGGAATTACAGGCTTGGAACTCAAATCCACGCGGGTGAGAGCCGAGAGATGTGAGGAAAATTGGGAGGCGTCCCCCGGCCACGCCCCATCTACATTTCGGTCGCAGTCCTTTAAGAACCGCTTCATTCAAGACTCCGCCGGGACCAGGCAGTGTGGGCGCACCAGGATTGGTCGGTTCGGGTTTGGGTGTTGCTCAGCAGCAGCGAATGAGGGCGTGGGGTGGTGTTTCAAGACTCGCGCATGCGCATCGCCGCCTACCTGCGCCTGGGCCGCCGGTGACCCGGGCCAGGTTCGCCGGGTGGGCTAAGGTTGCGGAGAAGGCGGAAGGTGGCGCGGCGGCGCGGCGGGAGGGCGCCGACTCCCGGAGGCCGCTGTCGGGGCGAGGTGAGGGCTGGCGGGCGGAGGCGGGCGCTGCAGTCCGTTAGTCAAGAGCTGGCGGGGTCGGGTGTGGCGCAGGGCGGGCCTGGAGGTGGAGGGCCGTCCCTCCCCCCCGGGCCCGCCCAGCCATCAGGCCCGGCTTAGCTCTCCAGGGCTTCGTCTGGCGTCCCGAAGTCTTCTGCCCACCCTTTTCTGCCGCCGGCTGCTCTCCTGACTCCAGGACGATCCGAGGTGCGCGCCTGCCAGGAAGCCTCAGCGGCCGACGCGGGTAGAGCGCTGCCCCCAGTGGGAGGAGACGGGGTGTGTCCAGATGATAGAGGGGATGATTGTTTCCTTAATTATCCACGAAACTCAGGTAGAGTGTTTTAATAGCAAACTTCCCTTCGCGTGCCAATATTATAAGACTTGGTTTACCAAATACTGGGTGCACTAGACAGCTTTTCTGAATATCAGATGTTCAGAGGTACTGTATATTTGTGTCCATTACAGGATTACATCTAGACTTCCAGAGCCAGAAGGATTAAGCACCCCGGTGCTTAATTAGGTTTGTAGACATCAAAGCCACAAAAGAATATTCCCAGTGGTTAAAAGTAACTGGTGAAATTTGTGACACGATCAGAAAAGTAATAAAGCTCAGACTGTGGATAGGGTAAATCTTCATTAAATTTTACAAAGAAGGGAATTAATTCTGATAGAGATAATTTTAGTAAAATAAAAATGTAAATAATTGAAAGTGCTTTAGTATTGCTAAACAGAATTAAATTGACATAACAGTTTGCTCTGGAAAATACATTTTAGACAATGTTGTTATAGCTCCAGGAGTTTGTGTTACAACACAGAGGACATCTTGGGGTCCCAAAGCTTTTTATTCTTAGAAGGAGCCTCAGAGATCCACCGCATCCAAAGATGACCGATGATCAGAGAGGAAAACCAACTTATCCAAAGTAATACAATGAGTAAGGAGCAGTTGTAACTAGTGTAATCCTAGGCCTTGGCTGCTTTTATTAACAGGTCTCTGATTAGTTCTAAGTATTAGTGCTCCAGGGGAAGGAATTGTTTTCGGGAAATAGAGTAGCTGTAATCCCAAAGATTGGATTTAGAGAAGCAGAATGTAGTGGAAAGATCGTAGGCTTTCCAGTATTTTGAGTAAGGAAGTTTTGGATGGAATACTGGCTCTACCACTTGAGCCTTGGAGCTACAGTTTCCTTTCTGTCCAGTGTAGATTATGCCTACCCCATAGATGGTTATGAGCATTAAATAACATTACCAGTGTAAAAGTTCCTAGCACAGTGCCTGACATATAATATTAGTTGCTATCAGATTCAGCCCCCTACTCTTCTTAGCTCCTAACAAGTGACAGACTTGACGCCTACCCTCTCCCCACCCCATCCCCAAGCAATGCGGAACCAAGGCACTTTCTTGAACTACAAATGAGGTAACCAGTTCTCAAGTCCTGTGGCTGAAGGTGAATTCAGTAAGGGTGATATAACTCTATTTTGTCTTCTGTATTTTTTAAATTTTATTTTAAATTTATTTTATTTTTGGCTGCGGTGGGTTTTCATTGCTGCGCGCGCGGGCTTTCGCTAGTTGCGGCGAGCGGGGGTTACTCTTCTTTGCGTTGCGCGGGCTTGTCATTGCGTTGGCTTCTCTTGTTGCGGAGCACGGGCTCTAGGCACACAGGCTCAGTAGTTGTGGATCACGGGCTCGGTAGTTGTGGCTCACGGGCTCTAGAGCGCAGGCTCAGTAGTTGTGGCGCACGGGCTTAGTTGCTCCGCGACATGTGGGATCTTCCCGGACCAGGGCTCGAACCCGTGTCCCCTGCATTGGCAGGCGGATTCTTAACTACTGCACCACTAGAGAAGCCTCTGTCTTCTGTATTTTGGATTTGAGGAGTGGGTAATGCCTTATGGTGAACGCTTGTGTTTGAATATTTGTGTGCCAAGTGAAACTAGTTTTGCTTGTTTAAATTACTATTTTGCAAGGCCCGGTCATTTAATGCTGTTTGTCTCTCCCCCTTTCTTTCTGTCTCTCTTTTGGAGGGAGGAGAAGTGTATGTGGCAGGGGTTTGAGAGAGGGTTAAGGATACAGGGATGAAAAGAAACCAGTTGGAACAAGGAGGCCCTCCAGCTAAGCACAGTCTTTTGCCGGTAGAATATGGGTAATCTCTGACATGAGCAGTTTATAAATAGATGCTGAGAAAAGGATTTAGGAAATGGCAGAGGCAGATTAAAATATAATTTTGATAAAACCTAATAGTAACTAGAGTGCTATATTTGATTACTATTTCAGTTTCTATTTTAAAAAATTTCATTTATGTAAACCTCTTTTTTCTTCTCCAAGTAGAGATTTATCGTGGAAAAATTTTTATTAGTTTTAAAACCTAATTTTTTTTTTTTACAAGTTTTATTAGTTTAAAAGTTTTTATTGAGGGCTTCCTAATATGTGCCAGACGTAGTGCCAGGTTACAGGGTCTGCTGGCCTGTAGAAGGAGCTAGTAAGACAGATTTGTATGTCGGGGTGAGCACTCTTAGGCTGCCTTTGTCCTTGTGTAATTGATAATATTTTTTCTGTAACTGTGACATGATTTTCCAGATTCATGCCTCTGCTTTCCTGTTTTAAACTGAGTACTGGTTATCTGCAAGTGGCTTTTATTTTAATGAATTCAGAGATTATAGTACCTACCAGTTTAGAAATGTCATGTAGGAATGGAGCTACTCCCTATAAAACATGCCCTTTAACATTCATGCATAAATCATCAGAATTACAGTTAATTAGCATAAAAGATTATTGTTCTACTAGTAGAGATATTTTAAAATGACATTTAAATGTAAAAAGCAAGTATGAGCATACTTTAAGTGATATAAAAACCTTAAGGTAATACTTTTTTTTTCTGTTTTTACTTTAAAGTAATTATACTGACAGGAAATTGCAGAGATAGTACAGAGTATGATTGATAGACTGTATGATAATTGCAAGCTGAGTTTTAAAATAAACTGTTTTCCAGAGTGACTGTACTGTTTTACAGTCCTGCCAGTAATGTGTGAGAGATCCAGTTCTCACACATTATGCACATCAAATGCTGTGCATGCTTGCCAGCATTTGATATTGTCACTTTAAAAATTTTTACCTGTGCCAGGAAGTATGTAGTATTATCTCATTGTGATCTTAAGTTGCATTTCCCTTAATAGGTAGTGATGCTAAACGTCTTTTCATGTTCTTATTTGCCATTTCTATATCCTCTGGTGAAATGTCTGTTCATGTACTTTGTCCATTTTCTAACTGGATTATTTGTTTTATAACATTGAGTTTTTTTTTAAATTTATTTTATTTTATCCATTTATTTAATTTTTGGCTGCGTTGGGTCTTCGCTGCTGCACGCGGGTTTTTCTCTAGTTGCTGAGAGCGGGGTCTACTCTTTGTTGTGGTAAGCAGGCTTCTCATTGTGGTGGCTTCTCTTGTTGCGGAGCACGGGCTTTAGGCGCGCGGGCTTCAGTAGTTGTGGCTCACGGGCTTCAGTAGTTGTGGCTCACGGGCTCTAGAGCGCAGGCTCAGTAGTTGTGGCGCACGGGCTTAGTTGCTCCGCGGCATGTGAGATCTTCACAGACCAGGGCTCGAACCCGTGCCCCCTGCATTGGCAGGCGGACTCTTAACCACTGCACCACCAGGGAAGCCCAACTGTTGAGTTTTGAGAGTTCTTTAAAAATTCGAGATATCTAGAGTCCTTTATTAGGTATGTGGTTTAAAAATATTTTTTTCCCAGTCTCTAGCTTTTCTTTTCATCCTCTTCACATGGACTTTTGCAGTGCAAAAGTTTTTAATTTTGATTAAATCCAATTTACTGTTTTTCTTTTATGGATTATGCTTTTGGTGTCATACATAAGAACTCTTCCCCTAAGTCCTGAAGATTTTCTCCTATGTTTTCTTCCGCTTTTATAGTTTTACTTTTTACATTTAAATTTATGATATATTTTGATTATCATCAAAATAATGAGAGGTGTGAGATTAGGTCAAGATTCTCTTTTTTTCTTTCATTCCTTCCTCCCTCCCTCCCTCCCTTCCTTCCTATAGATAGATATTCATTGCTCCAGCACCATTTGTTGAAAAGACTATCCTTCCTCCATTTAATTGCTTTTGCACCATCGTCAAAAATCATTTGGCTGTTCTTGTGTAGGTCTGTTTCTGGCTTCTGTATTCTGTTTCATTGATCTGTGTGTCTTGTCCCCCTGCCAGTACCACACAATCTTGATTACTGTAGCTATACAGTAAATCGTGAAATAGGATAGTGAGGTACAATCCACTTTATTCTTTTTCAGAATTGTTTTAGCTATTTTAGCTTGTTTGCCCTTCCATATAAATTTTAGAATAATCTTATCTATATCTACAAGCTATCTTGCTGATGTTTTTACAGGAATTATATTGAACCTGTATATCACTTTGGGGGAGAATTGATATCTTTACTATGTTGAGTCTTCCAATTAATAACATGATATATTTCCTTATTTATTTAGGACTTTTTGATTTCTTTCAGCAATGTTTTATAGCTTTCAGCATACAAGTCCTATACATGTTTTGTTAGATTAACACCTAAGTATTGCATTAAAAAAAGTATAGCTTTATTGAGATCATTTTTTTGGATGATTGTCAGTGGTATTTTATTTTTAATTTTGGTTTCTATGTGTTTATTGCTGGTACGTAGAAAAAGAATTGATTTTGTATATCGGTCTTATATTCTGCAACCTTGTTGAACTCATTCATTTTAGGAGTTCTTTTTTAGTAGGCTCTTTGGCATTTTCCATGTAGACAGTTATGCCATCTGCAGATAGGAGTAGTTTTATTTCTTCCTTTTCTATCTCCTGAGACTTTTCACATTTTTACCCTTCAATGGAAAGTGTGGGGAGATGGGACAAATGGGCTGAGTATGGTCTGTTGCCTGGTAGACTAATTTTTCTTTTTGCCGTCTCTTATTTTTATACCACTGCAGTTTCTTCACGTATAAACTGGGAATAATTATCCATTCATCCATTACAGATGGAAAAGCTATAAAGTATAGCTTTACGGAGATCATTGTTTGGCTTTTTTTTTTTAATTAATTAATTAATTTATTTATTTTTGACTGTGTTGGGTCTTCGTTTCTGCGAGGGCTTTCTCTAGTTGCGGCAAGCGGGGGCCACTCTTCATCGCGGTGCGCGGGCCTCTCACTATCGCGGCGTCTCTCGTTGCGGAGCACAGGCTCCAGACGCGCAGGCTCAGTAATTGTGGCTCACGGGCCTAGTTGCTCCGCGGCATGTGGGATCTTCCCAGACCAGGGCTCGAACCCGTGTCCCCTGCATTGGCAGGCAGATTCTCAACCACTGCGCCACCAGGGAAGCCCCATTGTTTGGATTTTAAATGGTATTTTATTTTTAATTTTGTACTGGAGACAGTCCTTGGCGTGGATTTGAATGTGGAGAGCTCAGAGGAGTGTAGATATAGGCGAAGAATGCGCAGAGGCACAAAGGTGAAGAGAGTAGTGTACATCCTGGGGCTCCTGTTTCCTACAGCTCGTGGTAATTGAGATGCCAAATTACATCCCTAGTGTTCTTTGGGAGAAAAGTCCACCAGTGCCCATACCTGTTAATATCCTATCCAGGTAGAGGATCTGACAACAGGATCTGTGAAACAGGATGTGTAGATCCATAGAAAGATGCATCAAAGCTGTAATAACCTCCTCACTAATCCCTGGATGCAGGGCTGCCACATGCAGAGGTGCAGTTTATGCCCTGTATGAGCACCTGCAGAATTAATAGATGGGGGCTGACACCCAGCTAGGCTCTGCCAGCAGAACTGGTCCAGGGCTGTTTCTACCCCGAGAAGCACCTTGTTCTAATTTGCCGCAGGTGCCATGAGGCCTCAGAATCTGTCTCCTTTTGTTGCTTAATGGTGGTCACATATCATGGCTAAAAATTTAGTATCTTATTTGCTAAGTGACTTCCTTTAGCCATCTGTAGGAACTCTCATCATTTTGAAGACTGGCTCTGGGTCAAATGTGCAGAAATTCAGGAGGACATACTATCCTCTCTGTTTTATTTTTGCCTTCTGCTTTCCTTGCTGCCAGCTTTAGGTTAAAAGCTCAGAAGCCCTCCACTTCAGGTGAGGATACGGCAAGTAAACTGCTCAGCACCTACCTCGCTGGATGACCTGAAATGCACAGGTCCCTGGACCCCAACCCTGCTGCATCAGTGCCAGGCTCTTCCTGGCCCTTTGGGACCCTCTTGCTACCCTTGTCCTGCTCCCCGCTGTCACTGCTGTTGCTCCTGAGCTCTTCTGGTCTCTGTTCCCTCATCCCAGTTGGTTTAATTCTGCAAATGGAGAGATTCATTAGAGAGAAGGAAAAGGAGGATTACAAGTGAAGAAGAGACAGGGAGGCTAATGGAGGGAGGACAATTGGGAGTGACATAGCAGTAGAGGGCAAGGAAATAAAAATAAAAGCCACATTTGCACTTGTGGTGGGGGTGAGGGTGAAACAACCCAGAGTGAACATTTCAAGGGCGGTGGTGTCCCTGGCTCATCACCCGGCCCTCAGTAACAAGGTGACCTTCCTTCCTCAGGTGTCCTCATGACTTCTCTTGTGGACCATGTCCATGATCCTTTTTGCCTGTGTGGTTAGGGTGAGGGATGGACTGCCCCTCTCGGCCTCCACTGACTTTTACCACACCCAAGATTTTCTGGAATGCAGGAGACGGCTCAAGACTTTAGCCTTGCGACTGGCCCAGTATCCAGGTCGAGGTTCTGCAGAAGGACTTGCCTTCAGTATCCAGTAAGCAAGCATGTTCACTGTTCAAGAACATCTTAACCGCGTGCAGAGGTGACATTATGCTGATCACACTGTGTGTTAAAAGCAGGTCTCACATCAGACAGCAGTCCAAGGTTGTGTGTCTTTACAATAGAATCAAAGGGACTCAAGCACTGTTGCCCCAACTCCCACCTTTCTTTCTTTCTTTTTTTTTTTTTTTGTAATTAGTTTTTATTGGAGTATAGTTGCTTTACAACGTTCTGTTAGTTTCTACCGTACAGCAAAGTGAATCAGCTGGCAGAGCGGCCCTGAGCATCGGCAGGCCCTGGTCACCCAGTCTTCATGCCTTTAGTTTGGTAGTTTTTTCTGCATTAGGTGCAGGGGTGGAAAAAAGGTGAGTTAAAAGGAGATACTAGATTAAAAGGTCAGGAAAGGAAAAGGACGAGAGTGAGGAAGCCAAGAAAATAAGAAAAAAGACTTAGAGTTCTTGCCTTCAGTTTTTGCTTTTTTAATTTTTTCACTTTTTAAACAAATTTTAAAGTAAAAAATGTTCATATGACAGGAGCAGGGGAGTAAAAATGAGCATAAGTAGGTCCCTCTTCTCAAGGAACTCCAGGTCTAATGAGGGGACAAGAGAAATAATATAACTGAATATAACACAGTGGGGCAAATGCTCCAGTGGAAGTAGGAATCAAGTGGTTACAGTAATCATGGTAATAAGAGCTAATATGATTGTTTTCCATGGGCCAGGCACTATTCTAAGTGCTGTATGGGCTTATGAGGTAGATAATGGTATTATACCTGTTTTACAGAGGAGGAAACTAAGGTTAAGCAGCTTACCTAAAGTTAGACTGGTAGTAAATGGTAGAGCCAGGATTGGAATGGAGGCAACCAGGCACCAAGGTCTGCTCCTCATGTGTTACGTCATTTCTTATTCTAGGGGTTAGAGTAAAAAGCCGTTCTGTGGAGGGATGGCGCAAGGCAGGTTTCGAAATCTCAAAATGGCTTGTTATAGATTTTACATCATTGTTTTCCAGAATTTAGGCCTTCACTTACCAAGTTCTTTTTGTTCCCCTTGAATAGTAAATTTTTGATTGACCTGATAAGGTGGCATTCTCTCAGGGGAGTTCAGTCTCAGAATTAGGAAAACAAAAGGAAAAGTCCAGGCCTAATTCCAGGCTTGGTGGTATTGTCAGGCGAGAAGGGTCGTGGCCTGAAGAGGGACCCAGATGGTAGGCACACGAAGCTGTCACCCTGTGGTATGGGCTCTGGGTGCTCCGGGGCAAAAGCTGAGCTGCGTCTGCCCACATCTGCAGCTCCTTTCTCTGGGTGCCTGGAACCACCTTCCTCGGTGGTCCCTTCCTCATTATGTCTAACAGTCTATGCGACCTTTGTACTGTACCTCAAATAGGAAACCTTTTCTCTGTTCAAACAAACAAACAAACAAAAAAACCTATCACTTCAAATGAAGTTCTGGGTACTTCAGTCATTTTTTGAAAAGTAGAATGTAAAATATTCTACTCATGTGTATTTTGACTTAAATAGTCACCATTATTTTCACAGAGGAAACTAAGGCTTTTTGTTCCTTACAGGTGAGCGGTCCCATAGCTTAGTTAATAATAAATAAGTTAGAGTGATCACACATTGTCAGTGGCAAATGCCACTATACATTTTAAAGGAAGTGTAAGAAAGGCACAGTCCCCGGCAGGTCTAGCTGAAGAGATGCAACAAGCAGCTCCAGGACTATTCAAGGCCCAGCAGATCCGGAGTTGAGGCAACGTGGCGTCTGGGTGCAGGATGCGAATACGTGGGTCTGTTCCCCGGTAACGCAGCTGACACTCTTTTGTTCCAGTTTCTCTTCTTCGAGGGATGTGGCCTGCATGGCTATCTGCTCCTGCCAGTGTCCAGCGGCCATGGCCTTCTGCTTCCTGGAGACCCTGTGGTGGGAATTCACAGCTTCCTATGACACCACCTGCATTGGCCTAGCCTCCAGGCCATACGCCTTCCTCGAATTTGGTTCGTAACCCTCGTTCGTATTGCTATTGTTCTCTCTTGCGGCATTGTATGTGTAGGATTTCCAGTTTGGATTTGGCTTTGACCGTCAGGGAACACCACTGGAGGTGCTGTAACGTGTCACTGGAGAACAGCCTTGTACGATGAGATTTCACAGCAGTGGAAGGGGCCTGCAAGCGTGGAGGTTCAACACTCTGGCTTTTCATCTCTCCAGAGCCTGGGGCAGGGTGGAAGAATGGCGAAACCTGTATCTTATTCTGGAGCAGACGTCAGCAAACTGTGGGCCAAGGGTCTGTTTTTTGTAAATAAAGTGGAACGTAGCCATGCTTATTCTATTACTAACAGGTTGTCTGTGGCTGCTTTTGCCCTTCCCTGGCAGAGGTGGGCTGTTGTGACGGACCATCTGGGGCCCATAAGCCTAAAACATTGACTCTCTGGCACTCTGAGAACACTGCCAACCCCTACTCTAGAGCGGTGCTGCTCAAGGGTGGTACGTGGACCCGTTCTTCCAGCATGAGGGACGTACAGAGAGTGAGAATAAAAGTTTAGAAATTCTTGCAGTAATTTGGCACTCCTGCGATATTTTCAGTTGTATTTTATCAAAGTATCTGTCTGCAGCCATCTGGAAATAAGAAAAAACTGGTCCTTCACGCAGAGGTTTGAGGAGCACAGCTCTGCCAGAGGACACTCCTTTTCTAGGCCCTGCCAGAGAGGCCCTGTGGAGGCTCAGGGCTTTGGAACACAGCAGGGTAATCGTAGCGTATGCTATCAGTATCTGTCAGCTGTGATTCAAGTCATTTTGAGCTCCTGGAGAGGAGGAGTAGAGGTGGGAGTTGGGGGACATTCTCTGGTCTCGATGTAAATCGCCATGGTCCCTATGATGCTCTTGAACGAGGGGCTGGCAGCATTTGGCACTCAGGGTCAGGTGCAGGGCTGGCACCTCGAAGTGTGGCCACTTATGCTTCTGGCAGCTACTGCTCACATCCCCTCATGTGGTCTCTGGCTGGCCCATCAGTGATGGGCCCAGCACCCCCTTTTGGTGTCACCCAAAGGTGCTGGGGAGCTCCCTGATACTCGGGCCCCAGCCTGGTAGCCCTGTGACATAGACCATGAGTTCTGCCTGAGTCTCCCTGTGAGGATTGGTCCAACTGCCGCTCTCAGCCCCACTTCTTCTTCTGAAGGGCGTGCTGTCCCCAGTCAGACAGACCACAGCTGCAGCCTCCCTTGGCTGTTATATGATTGGCAGCTGGTAGACCTGTGTTCTTCTCTCCCCTCATCTCTGCATGCGCCTTCCTTCCAAAGCGGTGGGCTTGGTCTCACAGGAGACCCTTCCCAGCATCACGTTTATTCATTATTGAGTGCGAGTAGAATATAAGTAAAAGTATGTGGATATTAGAATTATACATGATTTTGCTTTGCCAATATGTATGAAACTTCACTTCAAATACTTATTAAAACTTGGTAATGGTTAATACTAATGTAAATAAAAGAATTAAAACCAGTACCTTTCAGATATGTAATCCTAGTTTGCACAACATAACTCACAATGATTTGTAATTTTTTTTCACACGCCTTTTCTTGGGATAATCAGGTCAAAAATGACTGTCCCCATTTTTCTATCTTAGAAATATTCTGTGAATGGCCCAGGATTGTACTATGAGTCGTGGCTGAGCTAAGACTCAAGCCTCTGTCCCCTGACTCCCTTGCCACTGAGGTTCTGATGGACAGACTGTCACGTTTTAATTATTCTGCTTTGAAGAGATTGATGAGACCAGTCCTGATATGTACTAATCATGTGTAGTTGACACTCTTCAGAGCCTGGCTGACTTATTAGCTTGCTTAGAAACGTAAACTTCATTGTGTACGTGTTGTCTTATAACATCCCTTGTAATGAAGACACTCAGCTTGGGTTGCTCTCTTTTCGCAGACAGCGTCATTCAGAAAGTGAAGTGGCATTTTAACTATGTAAGTTCCACCCAGATGGAGAGCAGCTTAGAAAAAATTCAGGAGGAACTCAAGTTCCAGCCTCCAGCGCTTCTCACTCTGGAGGACGCAGATGTGGCTAACGGGGTGATGAACGGTCACCCACAGATGCACTTGGAGCCTGGTAAGTGGCCTGCTGCTCTCTGACGTTGATAAAGATGAGGTGAGATTGTGTATTTCAAATGCACAGTGACAGTTTTAGTAGGAAGGTGTTTGGGTGGGGGGGCAGTGTATAAAATACCTGGGGAAAAACATGGGCTGATCTTGTTCCAGGTGGCTGTTATAAAAAACTCAACTGTTGTGACCAGTGAGTCGATCTGAAGAGAGGCAACTCTTCTGACGAAATTCAGGAGGAGAGTGACTTGGCAGGTTGTTTCCTTAACCAGGGTGAAATCTGCACATTTAAATGGTGTAAAGGAGATTTTCACTCTCTTTTGCTGGAAGTCACTTGTTGAACTGTACAGATTTGTACATTCTCTCTCTCTCTCTCCTTTTTTCCTTTGACAGTGAGTCCCTATCTCATCATTTAGTAAAACATTGGGAATCTCCACTGAGAAGCCCCCGCTCCTTGATGGAGGGAGTGGAGGGCTATGGGGGTGAGAGTGGGCAGGGGCCAGAGCCAGGACTTCTAGACCTCTCGCTCTCTGCTTCTCTGTGGGACCCGGGAACATCGCTCTATCCATTTGGATTCCCGAGTCCTTATCTGAGGAATGAGGTGTTAATGGACGTGCTCACAGTGCCCTGGCGTCCGTCCGTGACTTAGTCTGGCATTAACACCAGTAGCCACTCAATGCCTAGCACATAGCAAAGCATGCTTTTTTGCATTCCTTGTTTACAGTTACACACAATTAAACCAATCTTTAATTGAAGTGGATATTTATATTCTAAGAATTCTGTAATGGTGTAAAAGCTGAATCCTTCCCTGGAAGACAGAACCATCTACATTATAACAGTCTAATTACTTTGTTTTAACAGTTTTTTGTTTTTTGTTTTTTTTTTTTAATAGTAATCTTTTATTTATTTATTTATTATATTTATTTTTGGCTGTGTTGGGTCTTCGTTTCTGTGCGAGGGCTTCCTCTAGTTGTGGCAAGCAGGAGCCACTCTTCATCACGGTGCGCGGGCCTCTTCACTATCTCGGCCTCTCTTGTTGCGGAGCACAGGCTCCAGATGCGCAGGCTCAGTAGTTGTGGCTCACGGGCCTAGTTGCTCCGTGGCACGTGGGATCTTCCCAGACCAGGGCTCGAACCCGTGTCCCCTGCATTGGCAGGCAGACTCTCAACCACTGCGCCACCAGGGAAGCCCCTGTTTTAACAGTTTTATACTAAACTCATTGCTTGAATTTTGAAAGTGGTGTATTAAAAATGTTCACATTTTTGGCTTAACTTTGTGTTTCGATTTGATCTGTTTCAACCAGTAAATTCCTGGATTGGCTCTTACGCCATTCAATAAGTTGTTGTAATTTATATTGGGATTGAACTTAACGTTTGTGGAAGGAAGACTGGGTAATCAGACCCCAAGCTTCTCCTTTGCCGTATCTGTAGACAGGGTAACTTTGTGATGTATGTTTTGTTTTATAAACACTTAGACAAGAGGAGAAAATCCAGAAAGTGTCAACTTGCCTATCTTTCTAGGATGTTTTACTGTGGTTTGACTCCCCCTATTGTTCCAAGACTAGAACCTTTACAGGTAGCATGCTCTGTTCTAACAGAAACTTTGAATTGCTCGGTGGAAACTCTAACACAGTAACAATAGGCATCAGTTGGGTTGTGGCTAGATATTTGTGTGTGTGTATGCATATGTGGGAAATGTAAGGACAAGAAAGGATGATTTAAAAGGAGCATAGCAAGAGAATGGGTGGGACACTATTTAATTGTGTGAACCAGAATCCGTTTCAGCAGTTACCTTTAAAGAGAGAATGATCATTTGTCCTAATTAGAGTTCCAGAAACAGCTTGTGGCTGAAATAATCAATGTTTCCCTCCTCTTCCCAATAATTTTAGAATTTAAAAAATTGCATTTGCTGTGAATTACTCCAGGAGCACACATGACACTGAATGTTGTCCTTGTCAGAAAAAGAATGGAACATTTTACAAGCTGAGGGTTGAGCTGTGTAATAGAAATGCTTCAGGATTTGACAACCAATTTACAGCTAAAGCCATAAACTGCTTTAAATCAGGATTTCTCAACCTTAGCCCTATTGACATTTTGTACTGGAAATTCTTTGTTGTGAGGGCTGTCTTGTGCATTGCAGGATGTCTAGAAACATTCATGGCCTCCACCCACTATAGATGCCAGTAGCAACCTGTCCCCAGTGGGGACAACCCAAAATGTCTCTAGACATTGATTGAGGGGCCATATCGTCTCTGGTTGAGAAGCACTGTTTTAAATAGAAAGGAAATGAAGCACTTGAAAAATCTGTGCTTGCTCAGAGAAGGGGCCTCTTTCTGGAAGAAATTCACCTTGGATTCCCAGATCCATTCTGTCCTTCATTTCTTGCCTTTTCCCCCTCTAACTACAGCTGCTTTTTAAATTAATATGTTTGCAGTTGTGTGTTTAACATAATAAACCTTTTCATTAGCAGAGGTCTAGTGAATGTCTTTATTTTTCCTTCATATGGAAATTGTTTTCACTAGACACTTCTCGTTTTTCATTGTGAAGCTCCTAATTTCCGAATGGAACCTGTGACAGCCCTGGGCATGCTCTCTCTTATTCTCAACATCATGTGCGCTGCTCTGAACCTCATTCGTGGAATTCACCTCGCAGAACATTCTTTACAGGTAACCTTTTCTATACCTTTTAAATCAAAAGACACATGATGGAAGAAACGGATGGGGATACATATTAGTTATAAGGTTATTATGTACTACATTTTAAAAATTGAAGTAAAATTTTTACTTCTCGTTTTATTCTTTGTCGTAAGTTGAGCAAATATGAAACTTGCTCTTTTGTATCTGTTTTCCTAAGACGCCCAAGAGCCCTGCTGGGATATTGGTGAGAAATGGAAAACTTGCTTCAAGGACATCAGGCCTCCCCATGGACCCGGGGACTCCAGGAGTCTCTGCGGGGGCTGGATTGTTCATCCAGGGCAAAAGTTTGATGCTCAGACTTTAACGTTCAGGCCCTTTTTTCCCCTGGGGAGAGCGGCCTCATAGTCTGATTTATAACATTCAGATACCAGCTTCCTGGTGTCTTTGTCAACAGAACTGTGTCACTGCGAAGTTCCTTCGCCAGCCTGCTCATCTCAAAGCACGTTTCTACTTCAGTGCTTTTTAAATATTATCTTTAAATTTTGAAGTATTTCCAACACTTTAAAAAATAGTATGGAACCACTATGAACATGAACAGATAGATGTTACTTTTAAAAACAGAGCCGTAACGCTCACACCGAGGCATGTGGTGGCCAAAGCCTGAAGCGCAGCTTAGACTGAATCTCAGGTGGCTTATGGGGACCGAAGTGTTTGGGGAACAGCAGCAGGCCTGGGCCACGAGTGGTGGCTGGCTGTTTCCACACCCCATCTCTGGCCAGTGTGTGGTGTGGTTCCCACTCTTACTGTTTACGACGACTCATAAGCAGATGCTTACCGAGTGTCTGTATGCACTAGAACAGGCGTTCGTTGGTCAAGACATAGTCCCTGAGTTGGGGCACATAGCAGAGTGCGGCAACATCCCTAAGGAGGTGGCGGTCCCGGGGGGAGTGGGAGGAGTTGGGGAAAGCTTAGCACTTACAGATGAGTTGGATTTTGACAGGTGGCAGGGCTGGGGGTGGGGGCATTCCGGGTTGAGGGCTCAGCACACATGCCTGGGGACTGGAGGGCGCTTGGTGTGTCCAGGCCACTCAGAAGGATTTCATGTCACCCCCGGTGCGATGCGTGAACGGGGGCTTATTTCTCACCCAGCCAGGGATTTTGTACCGTCAACCATACCAGACCCAACGCGGAGTAAAGCGCTTCACGTCGTAGTGTTTTGTGTCCTCTAAATATTCCTTTCCTTGTGTTCCTCGTATTTGTCTTAGGTTGCACAAGAAGAAATTGGAAGTATTCTGGCTTTTCTTATTCCTTTTGTAGCCTGCATTTTCCAGGTGGGTGAAACGTTGATGTTTTAGTGAGTGGGTTAAACCCATGGCCTTATTTTGTTCTGTTGGAACCATCAGCAAGTTTCTAGATCCTGCTTTTGTTCCACCAAGGCCTTGGTTCAAATCATGGATATAGTACCAGCCCTTAGTGGAAGGACCCTCCACCCATCCTGCCCAATCCTCTCATTGTACAGAGAAAAGACCTTTGGGCTCAGAAAGGGAAAGCCACTTGCCCTAGGCCTCAGGGCCTTTGACAGTGCAGGACAGAAACCAGGAATTTGAACTGGGCTCCCAAGAAGCGAGGGATGAAACTGCAGTGGGGGTTGGGTTGGGCCTGACCAGTATGAGGCAGGGTCCTGCCTCGTGCTTATTGTCGGGGCGTCCAAGTATGGAAATGTCCTTCTGCAGAAGTGACACCTATGTCTATGTGTTTCTTTTCAAACACAGGACTAGGTTAAAAAATTTGTTGTTTTTAATAGTAATACCATCTGAGTCAAATCTGTCCTTAGGAAACGAAACAAAGATTATAACACTAACTAGAGCCCTTTGATTCTTAGTTATTTTCAAATAAGCTGTGTACTTAAGGAGTGGGGTAAAAAGGAGCTTTTGAATCCCCTATAGGCAGAGTTAATTCTAGTAAAAACCTAACTCTCTTTCTTCATCCTCCACATGGACTAGGAGTTTAGTACCTTTTCTGCATGTTTGAGCTTCTTCTTCTTCTTCTTCTTCTTTTTTTAAATTAAAAGTTCTGTTCTCAGGGCACTTCCTCTCTCTCCTGCATACATCCTAGATGGCCTGTTTTTAAGAATTACCTGATTGTGCAAAAAGAAATTTTCATCCCAAGATTGAAAATGCACTCATTTTTTTTGAAAACAAGTCTCCAAGACCTTGGGTGTTGCCAGGAGGAGTTTCCTGGAGCCTGCATTTCAGGGCTGCAGGTATCGTACAGTTCCACCTTCATCCCCTCACCTGCAGTCTTACTTAGATAGCTCTTTCGATGGGGAACTCTCTCCCTCCCCGCCTGAGCTTTTGTCAGATTGTTCTGTGTTTTGAGAATGTGTCTTTTTAAAAAAAAAACAAAAAACACCCCAACATTGAACCAAAAAACGATTTCCACCTTTTGCAGAACAAGAATGGCCTCTTTCTGTGTGATAGCCCTACAGGAAATATCAGTCACTCTCCCTGCTATAAGACCTTTCCCTGAGTCAGAGATGCTTTTTTTTTCTGTCTTTTTTTTTTTTTTAGTCTGTGCCACTCGGCATGTGGGATCTTAGTTCCCCGACCAGGGATCAAACCCGTGCACCCTGCAGTGGGAGCGTGGAGTCTTAACCACTGGACCGCCAGGGAAGTCCTCAGAGATGCTTTGGAAGACATAACAAGGAGGCTGTCTAGGGAACGGTGGTCCCCTATGCAGTTGTAACTCAGGAAAAGCTAAAAGAGTAAAAACACGGCTTCTCTCAGCAGCTTTCTCACCTGTTATGACCCCCCTGAAGGAAAATTCATTTGGAGGCCTGTCGACCTTGTTAGGGTATTCTGGCCTGGCTGTCTACCCCTGACCTGCGCCTCTTCTCTCTCTACAGCACAGCCTGGGCATTTCTGTCTTTCTTGAATTCTTTCAAGAGTGCTGTGTTCTAGTTCCTCCTGTGATGTCTTTTTCACTTTTCTTATCTCTTCCAAATCCCCACGTTCATCCAGTGATTAACAGCAGCTGATCCAGGGAGTCCAAGCTCCACTGTAACGAATTCAGTTTAATAAGCTACTGTGTATGAAGTGACGCTGCGTGGCAGGTACGATAAGTGAATCCTGCGTCTGACCTTGGCCATTTCGTTATCTCTGACGGGACTTCCTCTTCTGGTGTCATTTCAGTGTTATTTGTACCTGTTCTACAGTCCAGCCAGGACGATGAAGGTGGTGCTGATGCTGCTTTTTATTTGCCTGGGCAACATGTACCTGCATGGGCTGAGGAACCTCTGGCAAATCCTCTTCCACATAGGAGTGGCTTTCCTGTCTTCCTATCAGATCCTGACGAGGCAGCCTCAGGAGAAGCAGTCTGACTGTGGAGTGTGAGGATGACGTCATGGGCTGAACGGATCCTGTGATTTTCTTATGAGGGTCATGGGTGTTCCCCTTTTTGCTTCTTGACTTCACCTTAAGTCTCCATCCTTGAAGTTCCTTTCAACCAAAGCGGATTGATCCCGAGAGCTGAGACTTTTCATAGGTGCAGTTGAAAGCATGAGATTGCTTGACATCCAGTCCGAGTTTTGTGCTGAGGGTTACTGCAGAATCTCCAGTTCAGCACGTTTATCTCAGACAGCAGAATCTGGGGGCTTATTCAGAAAGAGCATTATTGGAAGACCAAAATGGAATTATTTTGGTCTTTTAAATTGAGTGATGCAATAAACCACTAGATTCAATAATAGTAGTTTAAAGTAATTGGCAGTTGTCTCTGAGGAACCACTTAAAAATCTGTATCAGCTTTTCAGTGTAAATGTGACTTGGTTAGTTTTTTTTTTGAGGGCCAGAAGAGGGTGAATTTAAAACTTTAAAAAGTGGTTTATAACTATAAGATGGATAAATTTTGTTTACATTTTTTGATAACTTAGGTCTGATATGATACCTTTAGAATATTTAAATATATTTTAGGTATAAGTTGAACATGTCTTCACTTAGGGTAAGGACAAACTTAAGCTGAGAAAATGGTTAAGAAAGCTGAATTTATTAAATTTATATATAACCTTTTATGGTAGTGGGATTGTAGGGATATAGAAATGTTTTGTATTTATTTGCAGGGTATATCTGAATATTTTTAAAATTGAGTAACCAGCGCTACCGGATCATTAACTTATAAGCATGAGCAGAAATGAGTATATCAGGATTCCTTGCAGTTGGCCACAAACTAGAGTAGGCAAGTCACACATTTTCATACGGTGGCACTTTACAGTCACAGGTGGGAGAGGCTGCTGTCATCAGCCTTTTAGGTGGCGGCCGAATACCTGTCACTTTAATCATGTCATTTGATACTTGACCCTGTGTACTTGTTCTCAGAAGATCTCCCAAATTAATTACTCCTCCGCAGCTTTCCCAATCATCTTCATTAGATTAAGGGCCTCATTTTTTTATGAACAAGAGTTAAGTGTGTGTTAACTCTTTTAGAGCTTTATAGCTTATAAAGTTTTATAATTAACCCTGTGCTCTGAAAAGTTACTTTTCTTTCTCTCATTGTCAAAATACTGACTGATTGTAATTTTCCAAAATTTAGATCTGAATATGATCCCTCAGGTCTCTAGAAATTTCAGACTGGGTTGCCCAGTACCATTCAGGAGGCCATTTTGGAAGTTTGCCCTTTGGATTGTTCTTCATAGAAGTCCGGAATCTGAATAGCTCCACCACAATTGCATAGAATACTTTGGGTTGAATTATGTGATCTTGATAAATTAAAAAATCCTATTTTGGTAGTTTTTAATAGTCAAAAACTGTTGCAAGGGTTATTGAGCAGATGGGGAAAGCAAGGATGTCATTTTAGGGAATTCAGTTGTACTTGGTCATTACTGGTGGTGAATTGTTATTGAGCTACCTTGGTGTCACTTAAAAGTCCATGTGACTATGAACTGTGTTGGGAAAATGTTGCCATGGTAATTTTATTTTCTTATAATAGAATTTCCTATTTTTAATCAAACAAAGTATCTGGATATGAAAGTTATGCTGGCAACATCCTCAGATGTAAACTTCAGAGTTGTCTCTCCACTGATTTTGCATCTGCATAATTTTCCGCATAGCCAGCAGGTGAATTTTCAGGCTTTCCGGGACATAATTTTGAAGAGATGGTGAAACAGAATGGGAAGCTAAGGAGGGGAGACAAATCTTTTTATATTAGAAGCACACACACAAAGCTTTAAAAGTTGATTAGAACTTTAAAAGCTTTAAAAGTTTGATTAGCTTACCCAATGTATTGTTTTCTTTTTGAGCCTGTGTGCTCTTGGTGTTGCCATGTAGCCCTGTACCCCAGATGGTCTGGGGTCTGAGCCTGTGATCCACATTCAGCAAGTAGTGAAGAACAGTCCTTGCAGAGGAGACCTTCCTGGTGAATGCCTCCTGCCCTGTTGGAGAGGTTATTCACACCTGGTTGAATGTGGTCTGAATCCGTTAACATCTATATGGGGTTTGAGATTTACTTTTGCAAACAGAAGGGAAAAGATGCAGTCGACAAACGCTGTAAAATAATGACCACATAAACATCATTTAACTGAAATCCAGCTAAGAGCAGTCTCAGTTCACTGGTGGTAGAAGCTAATGATAGGAAAGGCGTTCTGGAGATTTTATCCAAGGGAAATCCCAGGCTCAGGGGTTGACTTGGTTCAGGCCTGGAGTTTTGTAGCCCTGTGTCATCCTTGATGCTAGAAAGTTGACCCCCACGTTACTCTCAGTCCGCCACACACCTCTGTTTTAGCTGTTCTAGCACCTTGATTTTCTCAGACGTTAACCCATCTCACAGGGCTGGATCCTGGGATAGATGAAATAATGTTGGAAAAACCTTAAAAGTGCCTTCGGGTGTCAGATGTAGCAAGACCTTGAGCAGCAGTGTGTGAGGTGTCCCATCTGCTGTATCTGGGCGGGGATGTGGCTCAAGGCTCTCTGGCAGGGGCCAAGTCTGAGAGTTCCCAGTCCGCAAGTGTGCTAGTGTGGGAACCACATAGGCTCTGCTTTTCTTTCCCCAGGCTAGCCTGACTGTGACGAGGACCATGCCTGGGTTTCCTGTCCTGGGCGGGGGCAGTCAGGCGTATATTTGGGTGGGATTTCCTCTCGGTACTAGAGGCCTCACTGCCCTCAGCGGGAGGAAGGTGACCATAGGCTCCTGGTTTTGCTTCTCCAGCTGGCACTCCTTTTATCTGTGAATCAAGGCCCAATGTTTTAAAGCTCTTCAAGGGGTGGGAAAAAGGGTATTAGAAGGAGAGCTGAAATTAGAACTTTTAGCATCATTGCTACCAACCCCCCCTTGAGCTCCCTGTTCTTTTCCTAGGTGCCCCCGTTCAGGTCTCCCCTGCCTCTTTCCACTTCTGCCCCCCACATTCCAGTCCTGGGGACCGAGACTGAAACTGGAATCTCTGGAGGGACGGGGAAGCCACCTTTCATCTTAACGGATAGGGCGGGTCCAGGAGATTCAGAGAGGGCGTGCATGGCCCCAAAGCCCAGCCCTCTTCCCTGTGCACCCCCAGGCACACAGCAAGGCTGGCTGTTTGCGGCCCAGGAAGCAGGGCTAGATGAGAAGCGGAGCTGGGGGCTGGCTGGCTGCTGGAAGACAGCAGCTGCCCTTGGCACATGGGGGCTGCACGCCACACCTTCATCCAGGACTGCCGTCTGTTGTTCCTTGAAGGAGTTGGCTGCTCGTTACATGAAGGACAGGTGGCCCTCAGAAAACAGTGCAGTGCAGGTGAGGACCAGTGGGGAGGGAGGGTTTACGGTGACCAGATGAGTGCACAGACCCCTGCCCCGATGTCGCTCACATTCCAAGTGATTCTACACAGAATCCTGCCCAGGTACGGGGAAACCCTATCTGTGCACTGTGAGTGTTAATAATGGTGGAAGAAGAGAGAGTAGATGTGCCCTGGAGAGATGGGGTGGGAAGGAGCTCCCTGTCAGCTGGCCCGAGGCCTGGAGGTCGGCGTGGCTCTCCCACTTGGTCCGGCCCCACAGTGGGTGAGTCGCAGCCCGTTGGCCGGGTATCCTCTGGAAAACGGTGGTAACGTCAGCCGGCTCCCCTGGCGAGCTGTCAGGAGGGTAGAAGCAGTAGTGGAGGGGATGCTGGGTGAATCCATTGTTCATGTGCAGGAGGAGAAAGGCTTTGAGTTGGTTCACCCAACAGGCGGAGGTCCTGCAGGCTTCAGGCAGTGCAGCTCGGCACAGCTGTGTCTCCTGGCCTTTACAAAAAAAGGCCTCATGCTTTCATTCCAGACAGGTAGCAGCCTCTCTTCCTCCCCCTGGACCTGCCTCCTGCCTTCCAGGCACGGAGCCTTTGGTTCCAGTGGCATTGGGTCCTCCAGGATCCAGGGAGGCTGGTTGGACCAAACCTCATGGCCTGTTTCTGACCCAGATGAGGAGAGCTGATTCTCCCTTCTGGGAGCAGTGATGTCAAACTTCTGTTGCTGGGGAAACGTCATTGGCAGAGAACCTGTGGAAAAAGACTTGTCAGTAAAATCTGGGAATGGCCGGATATGGAAACATCTGCCCATGTGTACCGATGGCAGAGCTGTTGCCCACAAGCGCCTTTCATTTAGGGTAAAATTATCAAATCCAGTCTATTCCTCTACCCTGTGCTTGGTACATATGACCTTCTTTAACCCTTATACTTACATGATTCTGGGTTGTTTCAGAAGTGTTATTTAATGAATGATTCATATAATGTGGCCCCAGGATTCCATTTTGTTTAGTGGACTTTTTTACTAAGAGCATTAAAGATTGAGGCTGATTTAGCCAGAGAAAACAATTTCCTTCATGTATTCATTTTGAATGCTTGCTGCCCATGTTATACAAGCTTCTTACTGTTTTCATGTAATAACAAAGATCTATTTTGAGTAAACGATGAGTGCATTTTAACAAACTTTCACACAGTAGTAAAGCCTAAACTTGTGTTAATGTTGGTAACGAATGTCGTATAGCCGTTTATATACTATGTATATATAAATTAAACGAGGTGGCCTCAGAAGTGGGAGGAGAGTAAATCTAAGGTGCTTATCAACCTGTGTGTTTGTATTTGTGTGAAAAGTCCTGAGTTATGGGTCCATTTTCCTAGATGAGGTGATGTGGGCCTGGCGTAATGGAGGGGGGTGTGTTGAGAGAAGTGAAATTCAGGTCCTCTTGTCCAGTGAGGTCTAGACAGGTGCAAGGGCTCAAATAGTCTTCAGCACTAATCCCCAGACTCTGGAATGCAATCATGGGTCCAGGAAAGACCTTGGAAAAACCAAAATAGCAATTGCCGCACTGCCCTGGGGGCTGGAGGGGGCTGCCTTCTATGCAGGCTCTGCTTCTGCCCAGCCCTTTCCCTGCTCTGGGCTCTGAGCTCCGGTCTGTATGTACTCTAAGGGTGATGTCGTTTTCATTTCCCAGGACGAGCCCTGTCAGGAAATGGCCACCAGGGGGCACATCATCAGGTTCCCAGCCCAGGGGACTGTGCTGTTTTGCAGGATCGTTCCTTTAGCAGCTGATGAAATTCCCAGAAAGGAAAAAAATGCACCAGCCTCTCCTGACGGCACTTTAACCACACTGGGGGATGCATGTGCCAAGCTCCTCTTCACTATCTTTCCTGAGTGAAGATCTTTTGGAGGAGGGCAAAGACCTCCAAAATAAGCATCTGAATTACTGAGTTCTGGGATTCGGGCGTTGGCAGACCCTTTAGATACCACTGGGTTCAACCCCCTTGTTGCTCAGGTGAGGAAGTTGAGGTCTGTCCTAGGTAGCCAATGACAGTGTAGCCCAGAGCTCTGTCCTCTGGGCTGAGACCAAGGTGCTGTCAGCCCACTTGGCGGAACCCACAAAGAATAAAAAGGGATCTTGGCCCATGAAGGATGCCCTTTCTGTGCCAGGAGGGCTGGGTGCCAGTTCAGGCTGATGAATTGCCTTCCTTTTTCTTGGGCTCTAATCCCCTGTGGGGTCAGGTAGCAGAAGTGCTGCCTGACAGCTGCCCAGCATCCTTGGGCAGTGCCAGCGGAGGAGTGAAGGGGCTCAGAGAGAAGGGGCCCACCTGAGTGCGCCTGGCTCTGCTGAGTCAGCTCTAAGACATCCCCGGATCGAATGTGCAGGGCAAAACCTATTAAGTTCACTGAAGAGCACGACGGAGAGTATCTGTGACCTGGGGTGAAAAAGTACTTCTTAAACAAAACGTCATAGGCACGACCCTTAAGGCAAAATGATTGATGAATCTGATGACATACAAATAAGGATGTCATGGGCAAAGTTAAAAGGATGAGAGAAGATATTTACAATGTCTGAAACCAGTAAGGGATTAATATACAAGCACTTCCTTAAATCAGCAAGAAAGACGAGCAACTTCAATAGAAAAATGAGCAATTTGCAGAAGAGAAAACCCAGAAAGCTAATAAGCATATGAAGATGTTTACAATCATCAGGAATACAGAGAAATACATATTAAAACAACCATAAGACATCACTTTACGCCTGTGAGTTTGGCAAAATTTAGAAACCTGGATGGGAGTATTGGCGCGAGTATGGGTATCTAGGACTTCGTGTACAGCGAATCTGAACAGCAGTGCTACTGTTATAAGCTGAACTGTGTTCTCCCCAAAGTCATATGTCGAAGTCCTAACCCCCAGTACCTCAAAACGTGACTGTATTTGGAGACAGGGTCTTTAAAGAGGTAATTAAGGTTAAAAAAATTAGAGGTCATATGGGTGGGCCCAAATCCAATATGACTGGTGTCCTTATAAGAAGAGATTAGGACACAGACCCATACAGAGGGGAGACCCTGGGAAAGTCCAGGGAGAAGGTGGCCGTCTGCAGGCCAAGAAGAAACCAGCCCCACTGACACCTTGATCTCCAACTGCTAGCCTTCAGAAATGTGAGAAAATAAATCTCTGTTCTTTCATCCACCCGGCCTGTGGCACTTTGTTCTGGTGGCCCTAGCAAACTAATACAGCTGCCTACCCAAATTTAGTGTACACACACCTTAGGATGTGGAAACTTCACTTCTGGTTCTATGTCCCTGGGAAATTCTTACACAGATCCTTAAGGGGTCACGTATGAAGAGAAATGTTTACTGAAGCATTATGTGTGTTGGCAGAAAGCAATCTGCGTGTCTACCGGGGACAGATAAAGTGTGTAGGCTCACCACGGAGCAGCAGACAGGAGGCAGAAGTACCAGATTTAGATGTAGTCTCATGGATGCATCTTCAAAACATAGAACTGAGTGAAAAATAACATTTATACGATTAGAAACGTATGTGCACAAAATGATCTAATATTTCCTAAGAATGTACTCCAAAAGATACATGTCAAATTCATTTGCATGGTTGCCTACGAGGGGCCAGGAGTTTGCGAGTTACATATAGAGATAATAAGGAATTTTTTAAAAAAAGGAGGGCTAGCTAAAGTCAGCAGTCAGGTCTGAGAGCCCTGCGAGAACCAGGGGGCCCGCGTTGCCCCTGGAGAGCTTTCCCAGGGTGCCCAGCCCTGACTGGACTTGACGAGGCCGACAGGGCCTGCCCCTGGGGCCTCCAAAGCCCCACGAGCTGCCTGAGTGGTTCGGCTTCCAGAGCTTCTTCAGTGGGCGACAGGGGTGGGGGGAACTCGAGCCGAGCCCAGGGGCTGTAATAGGCAGGGAGGGTTTCTGGGACCCAGGGGGCAGGGGCGGAGGGGAGAAAGCAGGGAGGAGGGGGCTCCAGAGGGGGAATGCAGGCGGGTGGGAGCTGACTCTGGCCACCGGGACTCCTCAGATTCAGGCCGTCTCACCAGTAGTTTCCTGACAGAGACTCTCTCCCACATGAGGCACTCAGCTGAAAGGCTCTCACTTGGACAAAGAGCACACAGCTGCAGGGGGACAGAGGTGCACCCAAGGCAAGGCCTTCCTCCCACCCCAGAAATAGCCTGTTCTGGCCACGGAGCCAGCAGTGTGAGCCCGCGCAAGTGAAGCAGGAGGGGCCTGGGGCTGGGAGGCGTGAAGGTGACCAGGACCATGACTGCCCTGAGGGGTGGTTGCAGGCACATTTTCTGAGGCCGCAGGGATGAGAGCAAGGACCATAAGCAAGGAACACAGGGCCAGAATGAGGATGCACTTTCTCACAGAGCTGTCCAACAGCGCTTGGAGAGGTCTTCAGCACTCGACCATGAAGGTGTGCAAGCAGATGTGAGATGAATCAGATGGGACCTTGGAACATGCTGTCCCCATCTCAAAGACATCGTCTTGTCCGGGATGCTGGTGTCCGCGGGGACATCTGCCTATCTCCCGGAGTGCCTCCTGTTGTGCCCATCCCACGGGGTGAGCCAGACGCCAGTTGCAGGAAACAGCCTGTGCCAGCTCCCATTTGAAGAGCAAATATTAGTCTTTTCAAGAGCTGCCTGTTCTCTGTCACTTGGCACGGAGGACACTGAACCGGGGGTGGAGGGGTGCCTCTTGGCCCCCATGCCCAGATGGAGTCTCTGGACCCGGGTCACTGCCACAATGTAGCCCCAAGGAACAGCCCTCCCCATGTCCAGGCAGGTATCCCCTTGTGGTGAGTGTGCGATCAGTGGGCACTGGAGCCCCTACCTAGGGGAGGCTTGGATGGCACCGAAGCCCCAAGTCCCAGTACATGGCTCTCACGTACTGTCCGGGCTGCTGCTGCAGAGGCAGGGGACTGGACGTTTTGACCTAGACCTCAAGGTCTCTGGGCCCCAGTTCTGACATATATATGGTTTTAAAACCGTCTGATTACCAGGAAAGGGGAATGACCTGTTGCTGCTCCACTATCTCCCTTTGGGGAGACCTCTTCCAACTACTCCAACCAACAGAGCGTCCCTTAGCCAAGCCCCGCTTCTTGCCTTGTTTCTTCTGTAATTTTCCTCATTTATTATCGACTCCTCCATTAGAGGCTTAGCTGCGTGAGCGCAGGGCCTCTGCCTTGGTCGCTGCTTGGAACTGTGCACACAGTACGTGCTCAGTAACTGTTTGCTGAGTGAATATAATGACGTTAATACTTTGAAAATATTAAACCGATAGCATTCTCATCCGCTGAGCCCTGAAATCGTATTCCTCTGAAGGCCCTCCACCAGGATGACTGGGGCAGGGTGGGGTGGGTGAAACCATCTCAAGGAGAAGGGAGGATGGAGGGGGAGGGAGGAAAGCCCAGCCTCAGCTGGTGAGCGGTGGGAACAGGAGGGGATGCACCTCTCAGACGCGTGTCCTGGTATCATCCTCTGGGATGAAATCTTGAAGGGAAAGAAACTGAAAGCTGAAGATAGAGGGGGCGTGTGTCCCCCTCTGCATTGGAAGACGGGCCCCCAGGCAGCCTGTGGCCCTCAGGTGGCCCTGCTGGGTAAAAACGGTAGAGCTACAGATTTGATGGCAAGAAGGTCGGAGTGGGCATCTTCTCTCAAGCCTCCCTCCACTCCCAGAGGCCTGGAAGGGTCCGGAAGTTCCTGTGTGCTCCACAGGGCACGGGGAAGGTGGCTGAGCTGGGACTGGTGGGCCTGTCTCAGCACCGCCGGGGCCAGTGCTGAGGTGAGAACAAGTCATCCCCAGGGCCGGATGGAGGCACGGCGGAGCCTGGAGGGGTCTGAGGAGCCAGAGTGAGCTGAGGTGGGACCCCAGCCAAGAGAACAGACTGTGAGCTCATGAGCTATGAGCGCCCGGCCACCGTGAGTGTCCACCAAGACCCTAGTAGAAGACCCTAGCCCTAGCTTTGTGCCAGGCTCCGTTCTCTCCTGCCAGGAGGCCAGCCGTATTGGACTCTGCCTTGTATCCTCTTCACCTTCCTTTGCCAGCTCCTGCAGGAATAACGGGACCATCCCCCATCTCAGCTGTCCCACACAGCTCTCGCTTTCTGCCCCAGTCCCTCTGGAGTCACCGTGTAGGATGCCTGCAGGGACCCGCTTACACTCAGGCCTGCCCAGCCTGGCAGTGTGAGGGCATTGCCGCGGGCAGACCTTGAGGTGTGTTCTGCCCACTCCTCAGAGGGTCCCAGTGGGACACGAGTTCCTGTTGGCAAAGCAGTGACCAGTTCAATAACCCACCTTGATTTTGGCTTTCTCCATTTCCCTGCATCACACTTCTCTGTTCCTTGTTCCTGTTTCCTGGTCACTGGCTCTGCTTTCTGGGGACTCAGGCTACAAGGCCACCTGAGCCTCTGTGCTAGAAATTGCCTATTGGCACTCGGCTTCCCTCTCTGGCCCCTTCCATATTTCCCTGTGTTGCAGGGGCTAGAAGGCTAAAGACTACCTCTCCCAGGCCCCCATGCTGCTGGGGATCTAGATGCAACTTAGAGGGAAGCGCTGTGGGAGAGAGTTGGAAGGCAGAAGGGAGATGGAGGCCTTTCTACCTGCGGTGCGGTGGCTGCCGGGTGGGATCTGGCAGACGTGAATTTTTGCAGCAGCAGGACGCTTTGTTCCTTCCACTTCCTTGTCACCAGTTTAATGGATGTGCAAGTAGGACACTGACAATAATTTCCTACAAGGTGGCAGCTGGGGTGGTGTGACCATGAAGCTAGGTGTGCCCTATTTTCCATTTCTCCAAATCTTTATACATTTAATTTCCTGCTTTTTTTTTTTTGACATCTTTATTGGAGTATAATTGCTTTACAATGTTATGTTAGTTTCTGCTGTGTAACAAAGTGAACCAGCTATATGTATACATATATCCCCATATCCCCTCCCTCATGCGTCTCCCTCCCACCCTCCCTATCCCGCCCCTCTAGGTGGTCACAAAGCACTGAGCTGATCTCCCTGTGCTATTTTACATTTGGTAGTGTATATATGTCCATGTCACTCTCTCACTTCGTCCCAGCTTAACCTTCCCCCTCCCCGTGTCCTCAGGTCCATTCTCTTCGTCTGTGTCTTTATTCCTGTCCTGCCCCTAGGTTCTTCAGAACCACTTTTTTTTTTTAGATTCCATATATATGTGTTAGCATACGGTATTTGTTTTTCCCTTTCTGACTTACTTCACTCTGTATGACAGACTCTAGGTCCAGCCACCTGGACCACCTCACTACAAATGACCCAATTTCGTTTCTTTTTATGGCTGAGTAATATTCCATTGTATATATGTGCCACATCTTCTTTGTCCATTCGTCTGTCGATGGACACTTAGGTTGCTTCCATGTCCTGCCTATTGTAAATAGAGCTGCAGTGAACGTTGTGGTTAACTTCCTACTTTAAATCTCTTTCTGCGCAAAAGACCTAGAGTGTTTTCTCTTCCCTGCACTGACCCATGACTGGTTTGTCTTCCTCTCCTCCACCATCTACCACATCACCAGGCTCAGATGGAGGGAATCTGAAAGGCCACACACTTACCCAAAGAGACGTCCAAAAGGAGATTGAGAGTCAGACTCTGTTTGTTGCCTACTCGACAACCATCTTCCCTTAACAGATCAATCCTTCTTCCTTATCAGATCAACTTCCCTCTGGAAGCCTGGTCTCTCTTACAGCCAGGGCTTGGGTGTGTGACCTAGTCCTGGCCAAGGAGCCTGAAGAGAGTATGTAGAAGGTGGGTTCTGGGATAGCTTATCTTCCTGACAAAAGGAGACACACAGGATGCACTCTCCTCCCTGCCAGTGGATGGAGTTCTGTGAGAACATGATGCTTGGGGCAGAAACAGGTGCAATCAAGAGGGGATAAGTCTGCGGATGAAAGTCAACACATTGAGGATGGCAGAGTGGACAGGTAGAAAACATCTAGGTCTATGTTGACATTATTGAACCTCTGAATTAACCCTGGAGCTCCCTACTTCTCGTGGGCATCACCCTGGCAGGACCCCTTCCCTCTGGGCCGCATAGAGGCTTGTTCAGAGCTCTTCAAAGTTTTTTCCATGCCAGTATGCTGGGCTTAGAGATGCTGGGATCTCTGGGAGCTGGGCTGGGACTAGGGTGAGGCAAGTGAGGCACTGTCCTCGGATGCAAAATTTAAGGAGGGTCACAAAAAACTCAGTAGGTAATCAGGATAAACGATATTTTACAGGACCTAAATTCCCTGACCAGGGATTGAACCTGTGCCCCCTGCAGTGGAAACACAGAGTGAGTCCTAACCACTGGACCACCAGGGAATTCCCTTTAATGTAATATTTTAAAAAATCAAAAGTAATGTAAAAATACAAAGCGAACAAAAAACGTCAAGATTTTTACATAAAGACGATGAAGATTCAGGGTCACCAGCCAGGTCTGCTTCTATGTTTCTACACAGGGCAATCCCAGTGAATGTCACCTATGACAATTCATACAGTGAGGCAGGGTTCTGGGACTGTGAGAATTGGGTTCAAGGCCGGGCTGTACCAGTGACTTGCTGGCGATCCCAAGCAAGTCCCTTCCCTCCTCTCTGGACATAATCTGCCCTGCATGGGGGCTGGGGCATCGCCAGGATGGCCTCCTGACCCATCTTTCTCATCCCCATGGCCTGCAGACGTTACTGTCCCTCTTTCTGGGAGGCTGTGTCCTGGCTATTAATATCTCAGCCATCCCTGGCCTGATCAGGGTGTTTCATGACTGCCAGCTGTGGCTCCGGCCCGCTCCCCCGGGAGAAATAAGAGGAGTTGCTGTACCCACATGGGGGTGGGGGGCGGGCCTTGCTCATTAAAACAGGACCCGGGCAAGTGATGGGGACTGAGGCGCTGAGACCAACTCTTCACCCCACCTGGCCTGGCCCACCAGATGGAGGTGCCTGGGGATACAGACCCCCTGCACCTCACCCCCCCGGGGGCTGCCCTGGTCTCCCTAACTCCTGCCTGGGCCCTGTTGCCTTAGGTCAGTTTCCAACAGCCTTGGGACTTCTCCCCAGATGCCCCACAGACATTAGCTTCAGCATGTCCCAAACCAGGTCCTTCCTCACCTGGATGACGGACTGGCAGCTTTTCCTTGGCCTGTCCCCAGGGCCCTTCTCAGCAGCCCGAGTGGCCTGCCCCAAACCCACCCTCATCCCCTTGGCCTCATTTAAGAAGTCCCCCCTGAATTCCTACTGCAAAGGGCTCCCCGCACCTGCTCACCTCGATTCAGGTGTTCCTGGCATCTCTCATGCTCCCTTGGGATCTGGAGACTACTACCTGGTCCTCAGGGACCGCCCCTCACCTGGGAAGATGCTCCCTAGCCATTCTACTGGCAGACTGGTCACCCTCCTTGGGCAGCCTGTCCCCTGGAGTGGCAGGAGTCATCCACATGGTGGCCGTCTGTGCCAGGATGGTGAGGGGCTACTTGTCATTGCCTTCCCAGAGGGAGCCCACCTGAGTTAACTGGGCTTTGCCCTCAGGGTCTGGGTTCAACCTTGGTAAAGGGTCAGGGCCTAGCCTGTGGGCAACCAGAGGTCTGGTTCCACCTGGGGTCACAGCCGGGTCTGGGATGGGAATCACTGCCACAAGGTCAGGGGCCTTGGTCTGAGGGCCAGGTCCTGGGTCTCCTTAATCCCAAACTGTCCCTGGGGTCATCAATCCTGTGTCCTCACCACTTCCTCTCTCTTGTATCTTGTTCTGAAATGGAGCTGAGGAGAGAGGTCTGCCCTCTGTGTCAACTGGCCTCCTGGGGAGGGGCCCGCACTCTGGGAGCTGGGAGCTGGGCTGGGACTAGGTATTTGGGCCCCTAAGGCCAACCTTGGTGATGTCCTTGAGGCACCACCAGGTGGCAATAGAGATGAGCTGGTCTGGTCTGTGCCGGGAAAGGCAGGAGAGGGACTGGGGAGCTGGAGGAAAGAGGGGCTGCAGGAGAAATTCTGCTCATGGTCACCCCTATTCCACTCCCATTCCATGCGCAGCCTGGGATGTCTGCTCATGACCTCTGCTGGCCAGGGACAGTGTCTCACCTTCTCCCCATTCCTGAATGCTCCCCACTCCCAGGGGTTGGGGGGTGGGGAGCTTTTCACTTCCTGCTACCTCCCAGGCGGGGCCCCACTCCTGTCCTCCCTTTTTTGTCCCTGTCTTGGGTCTGTCTCTGTTTTATTCACTTTTTACCCTCCTGGCTGGTAACTCTGCTTCTCCCCAGACATGACTCACTAATGGTGGGATTTCAGGCACGGTGGTGGATGGGCCACGTCCAGGCAGGAAGGTTGCAGGAAGGGGAAGCCAGGGAGGTCAGCTGGAGCAGTGGCTTTGAATCCATCCCTTGCTGACCAGCGTCATCTTCTTTGCCCTGCAGCCTCTGTGTCTAAACCTTTCTATTCGCTGTATTGTCTCTGTTTTGGTGACATCTGTTCTGTCCTCTATCTGCCACCTCTTGGCAACATGGTCATCTCACATGTGCTCCTTGGGCGCAGGTACCCCCATGTAACCATTTTTGGAACCGAGGGCAGCTCTGTCAGCTGATTTGTATAAATCCAAGAATAGAACTATCTCTTCTTGGTTGGATTCAGGGGGTGGGAGGACACTATGAGGATGGGGTATAACTTCACCACACTCAGAGGAGAGAGGGTACCACTCAACAAGATGTGAGTTGAAAGCCCTTAGAACTGTGTGTTCCTCACATGGAAGCCAGAGGGGTGGTGGCACCTGGCTTCAGTGATGTCTTGGACCAGCCCTTCTTGGAATGGGGGTGGGGGGCGTTGCTGCAAGTTGGAAGCTGGTCTCCATTTTAGCCCACATGGGAACACCAACCACCAGGAAAACCAAGCGAATTCAACCCAGTGTTTATTGTTGCACAAGCCTGTTTGCAGTCCCAAGGGGATCTTCCAGCTGGGGCGTGGGTAGGAAGCCGTGTGGCCACAGGGGTGCAGGGCGGACACAGGACATGACAACCACCAGTTTCTTGTCCAGATGGGCTGGAGGACTCCTCAGCCACACTCCAGGGAGGGTGGGGTGGGAAAGGGGTTTGGGGGATGGTGGTAATAACAATATCAGTGGTGATACAAATAAGTAAGAGGATCCAGCTTGTTACAATATATCAAAGGCAGCAGTTAAGAGTCTGTGCTTTCCCTTTCCCGTCAGCAAGATCTGAGTTCAAATCCTGTCTGTGTGACAAGATGAGGTACCTGCTCTCTGTGAGGCTCACTGTGAAACAGGGACAGTAGTGCCCGCCTTGCTGGGTTGCTCTGAGGATTAAGGGGCCCAAGAGTGTACATCTCTGAGCCCGGTCCTAATAGTTGGCCAGCCAGGGGCAGCTCCCACAGCCCATAGGGATTGGTAGGGCTGGTGGCAAGCTCCTGAAATTGTTCCAGCCATCCCGGGATGACTCCACTTTAGCGGGGACTATGAAGATAGCTGCCCTCCCCAAACTAAAACCCCTTGTTTACAACCGCATCTGCCGGAGGCAGAAAAACTCATTCACCTTGAAGAGCTGGCAGCTATGAGGAGGCACTGAGGGAGGGGACCGCATCTTTGGAGAGATGCCTGAATGGTGATGCTTAACCCAAAGAAAACTGACAGCAATGGTGGAACTTCAGGCACTGTCGAGGTGGCGGTGGCAGGTGACCTTTCGGGGCAAGACCTTTGTCCCCTCAGATCACACTACGTTCCCACATGCATTGTCAGGGGATAGGCGGTGGCCCTCCTCGGATGGGTAGTGAGATCTACCAGGGGGTGGAATCAGGTGAGAGTATGCAGATTTCTCGCCCTTAATGGGCAGAGGGGGCCTTTGGGGGCGGAGTCTGAAGACTGAGCTCCACCCCGCATCTTCTAGGTAGGAGCTCCCAGCCCTCCCCCATCTATGCGTCCTCGTCTTCCCAGGCAGGCGCAAGGGCAGCGTTCTCCAGGGGCTTCCGGACAGTGAGCTGGGGGTGCCCGGGCAGCCTCCGAGCTCAGGGCTGGGGCTGACCTCGCCTGGCAGGCCTCTGCCCCCGGTGCCGCGCGGGGTGGGGGGCGGTGCGGATGGGAGGGGCCGCCCACCCGCCTGGGCACCTGGCGGTCAGACCAGGGAGACTTCGGCCTGGAAGCTGGAGGAGCGGCGCGCGCCGGGGCTGACGCGGGTCAGCATGGAGACCTGCGTGCTGCACGTGGCCCCGCTGCTGCCTGCTGACGGGGGCTGGTACTTGGGGTCCCAACACAAGACGCCCTGCAGATGCCAGCGCCGCCACTTCCGCCGCAGCTCTGCCTGCACCTGGGAGAAGGGAGGGTGGTCAGGCCCGCCCCTATGAAGCCTCCTGCGTTGCTGATTGGGCTGCGCTCCGTCTAGGGTGCGTGAGCCAGACAGTCATAGCATCTTGGGGAATCTACCTTGAAAGGCCAGATGCTACCTTGGGCAGTGCAGAGATGGGACCTTCTAGGGGCCAGGTCAAATCCAGGGATTGGAGTCGGGGGAGGTGGGAGCCAGAGAGGATCAGAGAATTCAGTCCAGGGAGGGAGAGGTATGCGGCCCAATCTCCTGATCCCTGCCCTCCAGCTCACTGGAGCTCATCCAAATAGATTTCTGTGCTTTGTAACCAGGGCTCCACAGTGACTCAGCCTTCACTTCACCCATCCCCACTCACTCTGCACACAGCCACCTAACACAGCACTTCTAAAACTCTGATGTGCACATGAATCCCCTGAGGTTTTCTTAAAAGCAGATTCAGAGTCAGCAGGCCTGGGGTGGGCCCAGAAATCAGCATTTTAAACAAGGTCCTAGGTGCCATCACTGATTTACTAGTCTGAGGACCACACTTGGAGTAGCAAGGTTTGACTCTTCTTTGCTCTGCACATATCCCGTCAGGGGTTTTGGACCTTGGGGCTACCAGAGTTCTGTTCCTTGACCCCCCAAGGTCTGAGAGGGGCTTACCTCGCCATTGAGGAAGCAGTAGAGGATGGCCACCACAAAACCCTGGGGAGGAAGGGAGGGGGAGAGGTGAGGTTGACAGACCCTGGGAGCCCCAAACCCTGCCCCACTCCTGTGTTCCCCTGGTGAAACAAAGGGCTAAACATACAGTTGGTGCTTAATAAATAGTTATTGCAATGAAAAGATTGGAATCTAGCGGCAAGAGGCCAAGGCCCCAGGTGAATTTCCTCCCTTAAAGCCCAGAGAAGAATGCAGCCTTAAGTCCACAGTTCATACCTGGAAAGACCCCACGACGAGCTCAAAGACCATTTTCACTTCAGCCTTAAAGTTGTCGGGGAAGAAGGCAAACATGATGTAGTGCACTCCAAACAGGGGAATCAGCAGAAGGGTGGACTTGGCCAGCCTCCTGGGGGCAGGGGAGGGGCAGGCAGTGGGTATGGGTGTCCACACATGTGGGCACATGGGGCACAGAAGACGGAGACAATGACCAGGATGTGTGAGGATAGACTGTTGGTTCCCATCAGTCCTATGTCCACAACTGTTTCTGTTCCCTATCTGCAGTGCCTATGACCTCATGCCCCCTGGGCCTCCTCCCTTGGACTTCCAGCTCCAGTGAAGGAGGGACAAAGGGAAGAGGTGGTTTTACCAGAACCCAAGGACAGGGCTACCTGGAAAGGGTTGGGATTCTGATGGTAGAGGCCTTAGTAAGCGCTAAAATCAACGTGGGAGGAGTCCCTTGAATGAGATGGAAACATGTTGAGAAGGGCTTCTTGAATGACCTTGAGCCACAAAGAGATATAGTCAATGCCAGAGACCATGCCAGAGTCAATGCTGGAGCCATGAGAGAAGGTCTGTAGCTTCCCTCCCCTTTGTCCTATCTAATCCCCTTCCAGAGCCTCCCACTGGTCAAATTTAACTAGAAGTCAGTGGATAAAGAATCCTAGCAAATGTAGCTTGCAAGGAGAGAGAAACTCCTCTATTTTCACTTTCTGGAGGAGAGAGTATAAAGGAGGGCCAGGGCTGAATCCCGAGGATTACGTGTAATAGTGGTATTTCAGGCTCTATGGCCGCTAATGGGGATAGTTTCTTGAGCAACAGGAGATCCTGGTTTCCCTTCCCCTGGTCTCAGTTTCTCCAATCTGTACAATGGGTCAAGTGTATGCTCAACATGGTCAAGTAATAGAAGTGCGGCCCACTGTAAACTTGGAAGCACTTTGGGTGCTATGAAATACAGTGCATTTATGAGAGACCAATACTCTACTGGAAATGAGGGCATTTGGGAAGGAAGTTTTTGTAATTGGGTTGCTGACCACAGATGCCCAAGGCCACTTGGGAGGATGACGGGTCCTCAAGTTTGTGTCTGGTCACCAAGGATGACTCAGGGTCAACTAGTAAAGCCCTGTCTTTGGCTTCTCTGCTGTATCCACTTCCCCAGGAGTTGCCACCTTTTCTGGGATTACCCCTTTCCCCTCCCCCCCGCTCCCCACACCAATACACGCACCCCCAGAATTCTCTGCAGGACCAGCTCCTCCTTCACCGGCCATGTGTGCTCAGCAGGGTCCACAGTCACTCTAAATGACCTGCCCCTTTCCCATGGAGCAGAGCTCATCCTGGTTCAGGCCTCCCAGCCACTTGACCTCATAGCTGGTCCAGGCAGTGTGAACCCACAGTTCCCTGGCTGCGAGAGGTCTGAGGAGCGAGTGTGTCTCTGCCTCTGTCTCTCCTGCCTTGGCAGTCAGTCCAGGTAGGCCTGGCCCTGGGCCTGAGGACCCACAGCAAACTGGGGACAGAGGAGCTGGCCTTGCCCCTCCCACTCCTTCCTGGACCTGGTTCCCAGCCACGCCAGTACCCCGAGCACTGCCCACCGCTCCTTGACTGCAAACCTATCCCACGCGCCTGAGGCTGACAGATGGAGGCTTTCTTTAAACTGAAGGCTTGTGGGGAGGTAGAGAGTGGGAGCTGACAGTCTCTCCGCGGGGAGCTCCATCTCCTACTCCCCCCACCCCTTCTGCCTGCCGACAGCTGTTCAGTTTCCACCTCACCCACGTGGACCTGGTGATGACCGGCTCTCTTTGCCTCAGATTCAAGCCCTTTTGAGCAGCTGTATGTTGGGGAAAACAAGGCCCCACAGGGAAAGTAGAGGAAGAGGGGGCACAGGCCTGATGTGCTACCCCCTGGCAGACTGCAGACCCCCGCAGGGCCTTCCTTTCTCAAACTGGAAGGGAAGCTCCACCTCCACACCCCGAGGGAGGAAGTGCTGTCACACCAGGAACGGGAGTCTTAGTCTCATCAGAGAGAATCACAGGATTCCAGAATAGAATCCTAAATCCAGCAGCTCGTGACATTCTAGCCAGGAATCTTAGAACCACAGCACAGATTCCCCAGAGAGAAGCCAGGCCCAGGAGAACATTCTGGATCACAGGACTGGAAGGTCCCTGTGGGACACCCCAGGTTTGTCTTGTCTGTGCAGTGCTGATAATCAATCTCCTGTTCCCATCTGTGGGCACACAGACCGACTCACACTCCCACAGCCACCCCCTTCATGTTTCTGTAGTTCTATCTTCCAGCCTTGTTGTTCTCATGAAACCCTGCCTGTTCTCCAGGCCCCCCAAGCACAGGAAGAGCCCTCACACCTTTCCAAGCAAGGATATGACCCCTGTCCCACAGACACCGTGCCCTCCCCCTGCCAAGACGATGTGCTCCCAAACCCTAGAGGAGGAGGGAGTATGTGTCAGTTTCCTCACCTGTGAAATAGGGACAATTTAGAGGAGACTGTACAGATGAAATGAGATGATGCTTGGAAACCCCGTTGCACACACCTGGCATGTAACCTGTGGATGCCGTTACTACCCTCAGGGAGGACTGAGTCCCGAATATGGCCATTTCCTTGGTAGACTGGGGGCTCCCCCGGGGCACGCATCTACTGTGCCCCTTTTCTGTGCCAGGCCCATGCCAGGGACTGGGCACACGGTGTGAACAGGACACAGGTTATCTACTGTGTTGTCGAGCTCCCTGGCTTGACAGCAGATACACAGCGGGGCCGATCACCTGCTAGGTAAGTCATGCAGGAGAAGCAGACCTGGGACTCATGGGCCTGGTGAGGGTGGGACTGGGCAGGGGACACTCGTGCACTGAGCCAGGCCGTGGGGGCAGAGGTGGGCAAGAGCAAGGTGGCTTTTTGATGCTTCTGGAGGGGGACTTCCAGGGGACGTGGGATGATTTGTGGACTGGGGCTGGGGATACCGGGAGAGCCGGGGCCCTGGGCCCATACTCACGAGTATGGGCTGCTGTCACTCTTCCCGACATCTGGGGCCCGCAGTTTGTGAACCAGGATTCTGATGATGCGAACAAAGAGGATGAAGTTCACCTGGTGGTTGGGGGCCGTGGTCGGGTGGTCAGAGAGGGGAAGCAGGGTGTCCAGCCCCCTGGGCTGATGGCCTGTCTTCTTCCCCAGGGCCCAGCTATCCATCCATCTTACCTCTCCCCTAGCTCTTCCCGCTTTGGGAAAGTCATCCAGGAACTCTCCCTCACATCCCTAAGGGCTGGGCCTCCCAATCTGCTTTCTCTACTCTAGAGGAAGAACTGGTGGGGAAAGGGATGGGGACAGTCCTGCATTAGGCATTGGGAAGCCTAGGGTTCAGTTCTGACCTAGACACGAATTTCCTGTGGGACCTTGGTCAGTTGTCTACCCACTCCGGGCCTCAGTCTCCCCATCCCTAAGTGGTGGGAGGAGGCCTTACCAAGATGGAGGCGAGGATGGGGGCCTTTATGATCCACCACAGTGAGGAGATGATGGTATCCCAGCATCTGGGCAGGGTATGGTGGGGGAGAATGAGAGAGATTGTCCTTGGCCAGAGAGAGTCAGCAGTCCTCCTGTTGTCCCCGGCTCTGCCCCCAAACCCCTTAGAGACCACTGGCCCAGAGTCTGTTCCTCCATGGTCCCCCTCATCCACCCGGGGGATCTGCCCCGAGTGACAGCAGCCAGGAGGAGGGGGCAGGGTGACAGCTCACCCGTAATCCTCAAAATGGATCCTGATGATGGTCCACACCATGGTGAATGTGCTGGGCACCCCTGTCAGGGCCAAAGGAGAGAGAAAGAGGAGAGGGTGTGGCAGGAAGAGAGGGAGATCAAGGAGGAAGAACCAGGAAGAGGCAGGGAGAGAAAAGGGTGGGTTTCCAACGTGGCCACCTATGGTGGCATATATAGGTAGTTCAGTGCGCAAAGATGCCTCACTGAGCGGGTGACGCTCTAGGTCCGAGGGACTGTGTCTGCCTAAAGGGGACTCGTTTTCTCATTTTGGCAGAGGCACTGTAGAGATCAGCAGCGGCCCTGTGTGTTTCAAGGACTGGAGGGGAAATGGAAGGCTGCTCAGAGAACCTGTCTGTCCTACAGGTCAGCTCGAGGTGCAGCTGCAGCCAGAAGGCACCTGCCCAGGGGTCAGACAGTTGGAGGACTTTTATCAACCCATGGCCAAGTGCCTTGCAGGCAGGATCTGCAGCCCAGCAAGACCTAAGGCGGCAGGCTGGGTTGGTACCCACCCCCCTAATGAGCTCCCCAGGCTTTGCCCCCTTGTTCCCAGCCTGGCAGCCCTCCCTGGTACCATACCCCAGCCGATGAATATGTACCCCCAGAAGTACTTCCTCTCGGAGAAGAAGGAGACGGCAAGCAGGGTGTGCAGGTAGAGGCCCTCCACCAGCAGCCAGAAGAAGTTGGCCATGACACAGTACTGGAATAACACCACGGCTGCCTTACAGCCCACCTGCAGGGGGAGGAGAAGAGGGGGCCTCAGTGGAGCTAGCAGGGGCCCCAGCTTGCCCACATCTCTGTCTGGGGTGACAAACAGGATTGCAGTACAGCCAACTTACTCTCTTAGTTATTTTTGTATTATTCCTTTATAAATATACTCAGTGGTTTTCCCATTATCCCTAATTTTAGATCATCTGATGCTTTGGAATAAGCTTGCAATTTTAATTATCCACCCATCAATTTATCATCTATTCATCTTCCTATCTATATATCTATCCACCCACCTACCCATCCAACCATCCACCTACCCACCTATCTATTTATCCATTTACTTACCCACCCACCCACCAGACATCCACTGCCAACTCACCCATCTATCCATCTACCATCCATGCATCCATCCATTAACTATCTATCTGCATCCATCATCTTCCATCTACCAGTCCATCCACACACTCACCTGTCTATCTCTCCATTCATCTACTATCCACATACTAGACATCCACTACCAACCCACACACCTAGACATCTATCCATCCATTCTTTTATCCACTTGTCCATCAATCTGCTCATCCGTCCACCCACCAATACACCCCCACCCATGATCTATCCAATTTTTCTTACTTTATCCATCTATCCTTCCACTTAGTCATCCACACACTATTTACTCAGTCATCCAGCTACCAACCCATCCACTTACCATCTCCGCTACTCATTTATCTTATTCTTATTATGACTGAAGGTAGCTGGAAGACGTATGAGGGAGAATTCTTGCTTGCATTAGCAAGAATCCCTTGAAAGTGTAGGGATATGGGCTGTGGACTGTGGAGTGGGGTTTAGATGGAATTGTTGGGGGAAAGATGGGGACGGAGAAGAGGGAAGAGGAGGGTGAAGTAGAAGTTAGGAAAAAGAGGAGAGTGGAGGGATGATCATTCCTCCTGGGGGCCAGAGGAGCTAGAGGAAGAAGGGGTTCCCCAGGCAGGTGAGGACAATGGAGGAGTTAGGGAGACCCCTGGGCAGGGCAATCAGGGGCTCTGGGCAGCCCAGCTCGCATGATTAGAAGGTCTTCTGGGCCATCTGTCCTCTCCCAGAAACTATCTGCCGTTTCAGATTGAGCCCAGATACCTGTAAGCCAGAGCTTAAAGCCACGCTCCTCCAGGAAGCCCCCCTGCTTTCACTCCTCCCTGTACCCAGAACACAGGTTCCCACCCTTTCCTCCTGTGCCCTCGGCTTTGAGGCACCCTCAGAGAGCAGCCTACCCTCCTCTCCCGATGGTTGGAAAGTCCTTCCTCAGGTCTTACTTCAGTCCCTCCTGTTACAGGCACTCTGTTTCCCCCACCTTCCCTCATCTGCTTTACAGCAAGAATAACCCAGCTCTTTAACAGGACAATTATCTGTGCTTCTCCTTGCCTTAGAGAAGCTTCACAGAGCCGCTAATGAATCGGGAAGCTCATTTCCACGACTGTCCTCAACAAGTGCGCTGGAGGCTGCTCCCCAGGCTCCGGGTAGGTCTGAGCCCTGCTCCCAGGCGGGATCATCTGAGGCGCTCTGGGAATGGCCAGGGTGGCTCCCCTGGGTGTTCCCTCCCCCTTGTCGAGATGTCTGAGATACCACCATCACTCTCTAGAGAAAGTCACTTCTTTTTTTTTTTTTGGCCACACCTCGCGGCTTGTGGGATCTCAGTTCCCAGGTCAGGGATCAAACCTGGGGCCTTGGCAGTGAGAGGGTGGAGTCCTAACCACTGGACGGCCAGGGAACTCCCTGGAGAGATTCACTTTCAATTTCACTCTCTGGGGAGAAGGTACTTCTGACCCCTGAAATAATGCACTGCCTCTGAGGTCACTCATGAGGCAAAAACTCACTGACCACAAGGGACGAATGGGAGCCAGGGCTGGTCTTGAGCTCCCTGTCTCAGCTCAGGGGGCACTCAGGGAGGGGGCCCTGAGCACAGAATCACCTGGAGATGGATCCCTTAGTGATGGGCGATGGATTCCTTATATGCTCTCTTAACCTCCCTTGCCTAGGAAGGTCCAGAGGACTGAGGGCAGGGGAAGAATAGAAGAAGAGGAGGGCTGTGTGGGCCTGGACTGGCTCCAGAAGGCAACGGGGGGGAGTAGGAAGGGGCGCACGGTGAGCAGAACCATGGGTATGAAGATGGCAGAGAGGAGGGATGGAAGGAAGCTTGAATGTCCTTGCACGATGGGGAAACTGAGGAAGGGATTTCCCTAAGGTCACACAGGAAGTTAGCAGCAGAGGCGGGAAGGGGGCTGTGGGCTCTGGCACAAAGTGTACCACTTTGCACCCAGGAGAGGTGTTTCTCATTGGCAGGAGTGGGTGTGTGAACTCCCAGATGGCCAAGCACCATCTCCTGCTGCTGGGAGGGAAGTGGGATCCAAGGAGCTGGCAGGCAGGGTCGGAGGGGGGCCATCTTTGGAGAGAGAGAGAGAAAGAGAGAGGGAGAGAGAGAAAGGGAGAGAGAGAGAGAAAAGGGGAGACAGGAGGGAGGCGAGGGAGAAGAGGAGATTCAGGTGAGAGATGGCAGAGGTGGGCCAGGGAGGTGGGCCTGGGCGGGTCCTCACCGAGCCCTTGGAGCAGTGATCCGACTCCCCGCCGTCGAAGAGGGCCAAGTCTTTGATGAAGACAGCGGTGGCCCTCAGGATGAACGATATGAAGAGATGCATGTGGATGTAGTTCCGTGTGCAGTGGAGCTTCCTGTGGGAGGTGGTCAGATCTGGGAGGCCGAAGGGGCCTCAGACCCCACCCCAACCAACACGTCCAGTGCTCTGAGGAAGGGTAGGGCTTGTAGCCTCTGAATGCAGACCCCACCCTGAAGGGCGGCCCTGTCCCCAGGTATCCTACCCATGTGTGCAGCCTGGCTTGCAGGTGCCTCATTCCAGGGCACAGGCCCCGCCCTCTGGTGCCCTTTCCCCAGGTACAGGGCATCCTGTGAGGGATGAGGCCGACACAGGTGAACACTTCGAGCACCCTGCTGTCTCTAGGGGAGGCTGGCCTGGCGGAGGCGCTGGGGCAGGACTGTGTGCTGCCTGGGAGCTGACAGCGGTGGGGGCAGAGCAAGCCTGGGTGAGGAGTGACCTGGCTGGTCTGCTCTGAGACCCGTTGCAGGAGCTGGTCCTCACCTGAACAGGCTCAGGATGGCAGTGGCGACCAGGAGGGTGGCGAGGGACAGGCTGTAGCCGACGGTGTAGCCGGTCTTCACAGAACTGTAGAACATTGTCTGCTGCTGCTAGAGGGAGGTGGGTGAGGATCTTGGGTGGGGGTGGGGGGACTCACCTAGGGGGTGTTGGCAGAGGCGGGGTGCCCTATGCATCCTGCCTCCCATCCCTGCCTTGGCAGATGAGGAGGCTGAGGCCCAGGGCTCCCAGGAGTAGCTGAGTGGCCCCTTCCAGTCCCCAGAGCCCCTTCCTCCCTGGTTTCCACAGACGAGACAGGACTGCTTCCCAGGGTGGGGTGGGGGTTAAATGCCCTTTCTCTGCTCCTTCACAAGGGAAATGTCAGTGGGGGAAGCAGCGAAGACCCCACACGACCCATTGGTCCATCCATTCATTCTTCAGTCACGTGTCCAACAGCCCTTCTGGGCCAGCTCTGGGCTTGGCATCCTCAAGCACAAGACTGCTTGCCCTTCAGACCCCCCCCATGAGGCCCTCTCGCCAAGTGGTGAGGGATGGACAATCGTAAAGAAGACGCTAGGGGGAGAGTAATTTCTCATTTGGGACTCTCAGAGGCTGGATTTAGCAGGAGGAGGGCAATCTGGCCTTTCTGGGGAGGAGGGACAAAGCTGGACACCAAGGGCTTCCTGCTGGCCCCTCCCCATGGACACACAGGCAGAGCCATGGTCACTGGGCAGCCCCTCCTTCCTCCCCACCTTCCACACCCTGCTGGAACAGAAGCCAGTGGTCAAGAAGGATCCTGCCCGAGGATCTGGTGGGCTTTTAAGGCCTCTGAGGAAATTGCTGCCCTCTTGGGAGGCGTGAAAGCCTTGTCTGTGAAGGGCTTTGGGGGTGGGACAGAGGTCATCACAGACAGACTACATTCACCCACCAAAGCAGAGAGGGGTTCCTAGCTCGGGACTTAAGTTATACTCCAGCCTCACCATCAGTATCCTTCCCTGGCTCCTGGCCCCACATCCTTACAGAGACCACCTATGCTTCACCTGCTCCAGGGCAGATCCCCATCCTGGGACTGAGGACAATGGTCTTGTCCCTGTCCCTGCCCCTGATTGGCTCCTGGGTATCTGAGGCTGGTTCCTTCCAGGATCCGCACCTCAGTTTCTCCTCTGCATGTGGCAGGTGGGATGGGCTCTGTCTGCCCTGCCAGGGCTGGATCAAGGGTCCCATGAGGGAGTGGGGTGGCCTGGCCTGGGGGTGCTGCTTCAGCTTTGATGCTGTGAGTCATCCTCCTGGAAGCCCCCTCCTGGACCCTGTCAGGGGAGCCAGAGGATGCGCCCCTGGGAATGTGGGCCTGGAGAGGGAGGAGGCTTGAGGAAGGCAGACCCTGGGAGTCCTGGCTCCGACATGGAAGGCAACCGTGCCCCTTGGGGGGAGAGAGTGGAAGGAGCTAGCAGGCCCGGGTACTCTAGTGTGTGTGTGTGTGGGGTGCACTGAGGCCCACCTCGTCCAAACTCGATGCGTTGTCATCCAAGCCACAGGCAACGGGGTAGGGCCCAGGCTCCAGGGGCGTCCAGCCCTCGTCAGTGCAGCTGCGGCTCACGTTGCGGCCTGGGTGGAGGGCAGGGGCAGAGAGGAGAGAGGTTGAGGCAGGGAGTGGGTAGGTCGGCGGAGTAGGCATGGGGCCTGGCTGTCTCTGTGCTCAGCCCTACTCTCACCACCCCCCACGGCATCAGGCTCCAGCTGTTCTGACCTAGACACCCAGGGCATCACGGGGCAGCCTGGGGCAGGGAGAAGCACCTCCAGGGCGGCCAGGGGACGCACCAACACAGATGACAGCCAGAGCAGACATTCCTGCCCCTTGTCGTGTCTGAACCTGACCCCAGGTGCAATTTAAACTCTGATCCTTGTCACAGGCAGCCTGGATCCTTGGTGTAGAATGATCCCCGACCCTTGTCATGAGCTGAATGCTGACCCCCGTCACAGGGCCACGGATGCTGGTGTGGCAGATGCTTCCTTTGTCTGTCCTGTAGGTATAGACAGCAGCCTTCTGGCTGGGGCAAGGGGCCCAGGCCTGCCCAGTCCTCCTGGGTCAGCCTGCCTGGGACTACGGGTCTGGGTTTCCTCCCACGCCTGGGGGCTGGGGGTTCAGATGTGCTGCTGGAGAGGGACCAAAGGTGAGGCAGGAGGTGGGTGGGCGTCGGAGGACCTCTGATAAGGGCGCAGGTGTGAAGTCCTCACACACGGAGAAGGGGCACCTGCCCAGGCAAAGGCAAGTATGAGAATAATTGAGTGGCACACCATTGCAGAATCTCGGGGCTGAACCACTAAGGCTGGGGTTCCAGGACAGCGACACTGTCTGCTGTCCCTGGAGGACCAGGGCTGCAGAAAAGGGGCAGGACCACTGAGGGGCCATGTGAGGTGAGGGGTGACCCCAAGGCTCCCCACTCTCCAGGGAGGGGAGAGGCTGAATAGAAAATGGGTGAGCCAGAGAAGAGCCCTCTGCCCCCATCCCAGGACTCATTACAGAGGCACTGAGTCCAGGACACAGCCTTCCTGCCAGGCTTGTTGTGGGAGAGGAAAGGAGAAGGAGGAAGGAGGAGGGGAAGGAGGAAGAAGGAAAGGAGAGGGAGGGAGGAGGAGGGGAGAGAGAACAGGTAGGAGGAGGAGGTAGGAGGATGAGGAAGAAGGGGGAGGGGAGAGAAGAGTAGGGAAAGAGATAAGGCGAGGCGATGAAGAAGAGCCGAGAGAGAAGGTGGGTCCTGACATCCTTGCCGTCTAGCTCCTTTCTCACCTGCACCACCACCATCAGCACCACCAGCAGCACCAGCAGCACCATCAGCATCAGCATCAGCATCAGCATCAGCATCAGCATCAGCATCAGCATCAGCATCAGCAACACCATCACCATCACCACAACGCACGCTTTGAGAACTTTTCCCAGGTACACTGCACAGAGCACTGCAGGCATATTATCTTTTTGAAGCCCCTCAACCATCCAGTGGGAAAGTAATCCCATTTCACAGTTGAGAAGTAAGGCTCCAAGAGGCTGGTCACTTGCTCAAGGCCACATACATAGGACAGGGTAGGGCAGGTGTGGTCCCATAGTCTTCCCAGGTAACCTTGGCCCTCACCTGCACTGAGGTGACTGGGGACTTGTTTCGGGTGTCCAGGTGCAGAGCTGTAGGGGGCGTCAAGCCATCCTGAGCTCAGGGAGGGTCCCTGTGCATATGTTTAAAATTTCCAAACTTTGCCGTGTGCTCAGAACATCCCAGGTGATTCCCTATTCCCTATTTCTGTAAATCCTCCTGGCCACCATTTGAAAGAGGTTCTTGTCACCCTACTTTATGGATGAGGAACTGAGGGACAACTAGGGGTAGGGGGATAACCAGAAAGGAGCAGCCCATTGGGTCTCTTTCCTCTGTGAGGTCCCAGGGGTGGCAGGAAGGACTTTGCTGAGGAAGGGACCCTAGGCTGGGCCAGTTTCTTGCCCTGGTGGCCCACTTCTGCACAGGCCTCCCAACCGCACTGCCACAGGAGGCTCCCAGGGCATGAGAAAAATCTTCACACTGCCCCTCTGCACACCGGCCCTCCTCACCCCTTCAGCTTTCTCCCGTTGCAGCAGAGGGTGGGCCGGCCTGGAGGCTTCAGGCAGCCGCTCATCAAACTGCAGGCCCTCCTCAGCCCCAGATCTCAGGAGCTCACTGGGGACCCGGAGGCCATGCCCCTTCCCAGGAGCTGATTCTTGGGGGACTGTCCCCGACAGACTGGGGCAAGTAGGAAAAAGGGGACAAGGCCAAATCAGCCAGCCTTAAAGCGGGGGCACTAAAGCTCAGGCTTTGGGTTCCCCACTGGCTGGAGGGTCCAGGGCTTGATGAGACCAGGCCCATGACATAGTGGACACCTGGGATTATCATGAATTAAGCTAGCGAGCCTGGGTGACCCATCAGTGTCTACACAGCAGCTTCACATGCTTTCTGTGGGAGCAGCGGGGAGCAAACATTTATGTGTTAAGGCTCGTGATCAGGAGTTACCAATAGTCCCATTGGAAGGGGGGATGCCAAGGGTGAGAGAGGTTGGGTGACTTGCCCATGGTCACACAGCAAAGAAGCAGCAGGCCTGGGATGCAGACCGAGGTCAGCCCGACTCCACATCTTTTTGGGCTCCCAGCAGCGGCTGAAGGGGGACCTTGTCCCTTGGAGCCCCGATTGCCCAGAGAGCAAGGGAGGGAAGGGGATAGTGGGTCATCTTCAGGGCTGGGTGGCCTCTTTGAAGAGCCTGGGTCTGAAGCCCAGGACTCCAAGGGAACTGCTCTTGAGATGATCTCAGTAGAAGCCACCATGGGACCCTGAGGATCAGCCAGCAGTCTCTTCCCCAGTCTGGGCTGGGGACCGACAGACCCTGTGTGTGTAGAGGGGGATACGGAGGGTGCGAGAAAGGGCAAGGGACCTCAACCCTGTGCTGGGAGGGCCACTCCACATTCTCCCAGTCTCCTCCCGTTTGTCATGTCTCAAAAAAGAAGTCACGGCCGCCCTGCCCCCTCTCCTCCCTCAGTTCTCCACGTGAAAAGCCCTACTCGGTGACTGGGGGTCGAACTTGGGGGTCATTTTCTCCCCACTCACCTCTCTCCTCTCCCCCATCAGTCACCAGGCCTGCCCCAGCTTCTCTTTCCTCGACACCAGCACCGACCGTCTCATCTCCCCTGGATTAGGTAGGAGCCTCCTGATGGGTCTCCCTGTTTTCCTGCCCCTCCAACCCGCTCCGCACCCTGAATCCTGGAGGGTTGTTCTAAAATCTAGACCTGATCGTGGCACTCTCTTGCTGAAATCCTGTCAATGGCGCCCCACCCCAGCCAACCGGGGCAGACGTCTCAGGTTGACAAGACCTTCTTATCTACGGCTTCACGTGATGCTGCGGGGAGGAGATGTCCCACAGACCCCATAGACACAGGTAATATAGACTGTGGTGTCTTCTTATCAAAATAGCCCTGCTACTTTTTACTCTTAAAAAAAGTCTCTTCAAATATTTAATGGCAAAAACACCGCAGGTGAAAGACACGCAGACCACAAATAAAAGGACTAGACCTCCACAGTTGGGAGACTGGGATTGACATATATACACTACTATGTATAAAATAGATAATTAATGAGAACCGACTGTATAGCACGGGGAACTCTACTCAGTGCTCTGTGGTGACCTAAATGGGAAGGAAATCCAAAAAAGAGGGGATATGTGTATATGTATAGCTGATTCACTGTGCTGTACGGCAGAAACTAACAACATTGTAAAGCAACAATACTCCAACAAAAAAAAATAAATTGAAAAAAAAAGGACTAGACCTCCACAAACATTTTGGTGCCTTGGTGAGCAATCTTTGACTGGCCACCCCTCCTTCCCAGGCTCTTTACCCAGCCTGGCCAAATGACGTCTTTTAACTCTCTTCAGCTTTCCCTGTAGAACCAGGTCCCTTCCAACCCTTCCAGGGAAGACACTCCTTCCCCAGTCCTGTTACCCAGAGGGGCAGGAGTTGGGGTTGCCATCACTCCTATCCCACACTTCCCTTACTTGCAAACTTTCCTCTTTGGAATTGAGGCTCACACCTTCTTCATCTAGTTGCCCAGGAAAACACAGCCTCTTTCCTTTACATATTCAGCCCCTAGCCCAGTCTCCTATTTCTTGCCATCATTTTCAGAGGCTAAGGCTGCCAAGTATAGCTGCACAGGTTGTTCACTGCACAAGGGCATCTGGCTGATGAACACTGGGGGCTAAAGTGTACTTCATATTCAGCTTGTCACTAGGTAGGTTCTGGTGAGATGTTGAATCCACCTGAGGAAGGGCTGCCTTTCTCTCATCTGCCGAAAGGCTTGGTGTGGGCCCCCCCTGAGGCTGGCAGCCTCGGGGTTAGCCAGATGGTGGGCTGCAGTCCAGGTTCTCAAGTGAAGGATCTGCCTTTACAATTCCAGCAGGGACAGAAGGAACAGCATCAGGAGGAATGCAATTAGCAGGCGCTTCCAGGGATCCCAGGAAAGGCTGGTTGCCAGGCTCTGCTGAAGGGAGCATTATGAGAGCTGCCAGAGGAGCTCACCTCCTATCTGCCCAGGTGCTGGGTCCCCCTGGAAGAGGGCTGGGTTAGGTGGGGGCGCTGGCTTGGAATACAGCACACCTGTGGCTGACCCTCAGGGAGGGCATCCGGATCTCTCCTTCACTGCTGAGGTCACAACACCGGGCACTGGGGAGCGAAGCTGGCCTGCTCCAAAGAGACCATTTGGTCCACGTCCCGTTCCCACTTTACAAATAGGGAAACAGGTCCAGAGGGGCAAAGGCCACCTGGAGTGAGAGACTTTCTGCTCATCCTCTGAGCCCTTATCTAGGTCCCATTCATCACCAACCCTTCCCACCCCAGCCCTGCTCCTCCCTCTGTCCTCCCCCAGCTCACCAAACCCATACCTGAGCGGGGCACACTCGAGTCCTAACCCCCCTCCACCGCACCTTCCCGCTTCCCTCCTCTGCCCTGCTCTCCACCCGAGTCCAAACCATCATCATCTCTCGTCTGCCTTGGGGTTGGGTCTTCCTCTTTGTACTCCTAGAATCCTCTCTTTTCACAGAAACCAGTTATCAGTTAAAAACCCCAACTGGACTGTTTCCGTCGCCTGCTTAACCCCTGCAGTGGCTTCTCAGTGAACGTAGGAAAAGCCCAAGTCCTGTCAGTCCTTAAGGCCTGCGTGGTCTGGCATCTGCCCGCCTATCTCTTTCCTCTCCTCCCTCCCCTGGGCTCCCTGCTCTAGCCACACTGGCCTCCACTGAGTTTCCTCAGGGCTCATTCCATGGGCTGTTGATCCTCTGAGCGATCCCCCCGCCAGGATCTCTGCGGCTCTTTCCCAGCCCAGGTCTTCAGACCGCAGCTGCAGTATCACCTCCTCGGAGAGAGGACGCCTGCCTTAGGTTGCTTCCCTCTCTTCTCTCTCCCAGCACCGCTTATCATTTATAATACATGCATTTGTTTTCTTGCTAAACGCCTCTCCAACTAGAACGTGAGCTCCCCGAGGACAGAGCATTTTATCCCTCTGCCCCCCACTGTGCTTGTCTAGCTCAGTGCCAGTCAAGATAGCAGGTGCTTAATGAACATTCATTGAATGAAAGGATGTCTTACTGTGTCATCTTTAATTACTGGTAGCAAGACAGCCCACTTCCTAAAGAGGTTCCCGCTTTTCTTTTCTGCCTTATATGTGAACATTCACTTAAGCAGAACATGACAAGGTGTGTAAGAAAGGTCAGTTTCGCAAAGTCTGAAAGGTCATTGCCTCCGAGAAGTGAAAGACTCATTCATGGCCAGTCCCAAATAATGGGAACATGGCAGCCATAACTATCAGTCAATCAGTTATCAATTGCTGAGCAAATATTTAGTGAGACCTTCCCACGTGCTTATCTTTCTGTGAAGAGCTAATCGAATCCCATGAGTCCTTCAGAGAACTAATGTCAGTGCAACCTCTTCCAGGAAGCCGCCCCTGATTGCTCCAGCCTCTTTGAGCACCTCCTTTGCCTTCTCACTTCCTTGAGAGGTGAGTCCCCACTCCAGCCAGCTCTACTCCTGCCACCAAGCTCCTGCCCTTCAACCCGGGGTTCTTACCTTGAATGGGGGAGAAGAGTTTAAAGATGAGGGGGCAGGCCAAGACGACCACCTGGCCCCGAGGGGTGGCTGGCCAGCAGGTGAGGTTGTCCCACATCTTGCTGCAGCCTGTGGGATGAAGGCAGAGGACACATGGGTCAGCGTGGCCACCAGGTGCCTCCAGCCTTGGGGCCTGAGCCCACAGGCACCCACCCTTTTCCTCCTCCTCCAGGCTCCCACCTTGAGGAACCTCCAGTCTGAGAGGGGAGGCACAGCCCTGCCCAGGCTGTACAGGGAAGGGGGAGAAGGAGGCATAAGTACAGCCCCATGGTCCTCGGTGAGAGACGGAGTGCCCCCTGTGTGTTTCAAACAGTGGTGGGGTTTTGTTTGTTGCAGAGACTAGGGGGGCCTTCCCCGGCATTCAATGGGCAGGCGACAGGGATGCCAGGCAGGTACCCTGCATGGTCCTGCACAACGATGAATTGTGTAGCGTTTGGGACTTTCAAATGAGTTGCTGGGCGTTTGCATAGATGAAAACCTTTTGTAATGACCAGAGGCTAGACTCTTACTCCATTTGACATATAAACACAAGGTACTTATTGTACAGGTTTGACAGTACGAGTTTTCCAGGAATGCAACTGCCAAGTAAAGGGAGAGAAGACTGGGCTTCGTTGTGCTCTAAGAGTTGTTGTCACTAAGAGCTGTTCAATGTTTTGGAAAATCACGTTACCTACGGCAATGCTGCCGTGAACCTGGGTCGGTGATGCAACCAGCATATATATCAATCTATATTTAAAGCTCTCACAGTCCCAGAATTTATATTTATAGGTACAACCTTTAGACTATGTCTTCTTATCTTTTGGTGTGATTGTGCTGGAATGTACACATAGTATTCCAGCACACATAGTATTTTATTATACGTGTCTTTATTTTTGTTTTACGTTATAACTAGAACATCATTAACAAAACTGTGTGTCCTAAATTTCATTTTATAGTAGTAAGGGAGGCATTAGAAAATATTTGTTGTAAAAAGGAGCTGTTGGGTATGACAGGGTGATGGGTATATTGGGATTTAGCTAGTTCTTGAGGAGTCTTCATAAAACTCACATACAACACAGATGCCTCCAACCCGGTCACGCTGTGAATTGTGACAGGGGTGGTGATTAGGGAGTGAGTTTGGAGAAAGCCCCGCATCGCAGGCTGAGCTCTCCACTGTGTACCTATCAGCCTTGAAGGCCTGGCTGGTGACGGATGCACAGACCCCCTAGGGGTCTCTAGGGGTCCACTTTAATAGGCAGATGCAAATGCCACGGTTTTGCCTGTTCAGGGTCTGGGTGCCCCTGAGGAACAAGGACTCCTCTGGATGCCGTCCCCGAACGGAGGTTTAATTGCAACCCTGCCAGTCCCATAGATTTACTCAGGAAACCCAACCCCTGAGCTAAAGTCAACTCCAGCTGGGCCAAACCCAGCCCAGCCCAGGTCCGAAGGTTCCCAAGTTCCCAAGGAGGGGGCCTGGGGAGAGGAGGTGGAGGGACATCCCCACTTGGGGAAGAGCGTCGGGCCTCTGAATGCTGAAGTGGGCTGACAGCGGGGAGGGGTGCCTTCCGGGGCTGCGGTAGCCAGGTGGCACCTGCAGCTGAAGGCTGAGAAAGCCTGGATCTCCGCGGCCTGGCCGGAGCGCACAGCCTCCCTGCCTTGGGGACCCCATCCGCTACCACTCGTCCTATCCTGAGTCTTCTGTGGCCTCACCCTGGCTCCCAGTCTCTCCTCCATTCCTGTGCCAGCATCTCTGGAGGCCATGTAGCTGCTCTTCAGGCCAGTCAAATCCTGCTAGTGATTTAAGACCCTGTTCATAATATCATCGGCAAACATTTATGTAGCCTTTATATATGGGAGACACTGTTCTACCCTCTTTACATAAATAACTTATTTAACCCCCTCCCATTTTACAGATGAACAACTGAGGCACAGAGCAATTAGGTAGCTAGCCCCCCAGGTCACGTCGCTGGCAAGGGGGACAGCCTGTTCACACGCTCCGTCTCCAGCAAACCTCTTGCGCTCTGCCTGGTCTGAAGGGCTCAGTGCCATTCCCAGGAATCTTGCTTGGCAGGACTGTGTATAGCCCTGACAATGCTGGGCACACCCTGTCTTGCAGGCCAGCTATTGTGTCTGGGTCCTTGCCAGGCTTCAGGCTCTCTGGATCTCCAGCGGCGGTCCAGAACAGGAGTGGATTCAGAGCTGGGTCTCTGGCCCTGAGTTCAGCTTCCCCAGAAGAGGCACAGAGGGGAGGGAGGCTGGGGTCTGCCCTCAGGGCGGCCACGCTTGGCCTCAAGGAATCTCAGCACCACCAGGGCTGGGCTGTGAGCTGTGCTGGGGTGCAGGCCAGCAGGCAGCGGGGGAGCCAGGGAAGAGGGGCCGGTAGGGGGCACGTGGTCAGGGAGGCGTCCTGCTGGAGACAGCAGGGTCGGGAAGCTGAGAGGGGGTGACAGGCAAGAAAATGCTGGGCGCCTGGAGGGCCCGTGGTTGTGAGCTGGGCCCGGGAGTATTCCCTGTGCGTCTGCCCCAGGGAGGCCACTCAGGTCCCACCGCACACGTCATCAGGCCCACAGAGACCCAGGGCCCAGGCTGGCTGAGCATGCCCACTGGGGGCTGCCACCTCAACAGGAAAGAAAGCCCAGCCTGGGGTGGGGGATGGCGAGGCGGCGGCGGGGCTCTGCTTGTCCTTTTATAGACGTGTGTGCACAGAGAGACACGCACACTGACAAGCATCCCAGGCACACAGACTCACAAACACACACGCAGATATACATACATGTACACTTACTTGGACATGGAAAAACCAGACACAAGCAAACACAGGCACAGAGAGACACACACAACTCACAGACACACATGTACAGACATGACTGAGCGTGCCACAGACACACAGACACACACACACACACACACACACACACACAGCACACCAGGCAGACACATCCAGGCAGGTCCAGGCTTACACACTCACTGCCTCTACAGGAGGCAGACAGCCTGGGCGGCAGGGCCCAGGAGGAGGGGCCCAGGACGGGGGGCATAACTGCCAGCCTCAGTGAGATGGGGGCACCGGGGAGCCAGGAAGAAAGGTGCTCCCCGCTCCTGAGCCAGGCTGCTATGTAACCGTGAGCTCGGCCTCGGGGGAGGTGACCTCTGGGAGGGAGGCCCAGAGCTGCTCCGGGCTCCCCACTGCTCCGGCCCTCCCCCTCCCTCACAGGGAGCCTTGACCGCCATAGCCACTCCCCACCTGCCACGGGCAGTCGGCCTCGGCGCCTCCCAACTTCCCAGCCTCTCTGCTTCTCCCAATCCTGCCCACCCTTCTGAGTCTGGCTCAGGCTGCAACTTCTGAAGGAAGCCATCTACTTCCTTCCGTTCTCACCCCAGGGCTGCTGAGCCAAACGCGGGGAGCACAGGACTGGGGGGTGAAGACCAGAGGGTGCTGCCATTTGATCTGATGGCCCTGCAGCTGGGCAGCCTCGACCTGAGGGTGGATCTGGGCTCACGGTGTGAGGGAGGGGGGCTCCTTGCCACTGGGGGCCTCACCTGTTGTTTCATTCTCCAGCTGGGCCTCCTCCAGGCACTGGTTGTGCTGTACCTCGATCATCTGCATAAAGTCACACTCCTCCTGCTGCAGCCCGACTTCCCAGCCGCCCTGGGGAACAGAGACAGGGAAGAGGAGACGTCACCCTCACCCACAGCCTACGTGTCATCCACGGACTCCAGGAGCACGGCGCCAAGCAAGGCCCAGTCTCCGGACGGATCCAAGTTCCAGACTAAACCCCAATCCCAACCCCAGGCTGAATTCGACCCTAAACTGAAGCCTGACCCTGACCTAGATCTGACCCCAAACTCTTGTCCATTGTCCCCAAAGCGGGGTCTGCCTTGAGGGCCCTGTCATGGCTTCCTGGTGGTCCTAGCAGTACCATGGCTATAACAACACTGTCTCTTTGTGGGTGGTATGGCTATGGACAGAGGTTAGAGGGCCTCTCCTTAGAGCCCAGGGCTGGCCCACTGGACTTTCCAGTTTGGGTTGGGAGCCCTCAGTCCTTGCTTCAGTCTCCATGGATGAGTGGGGCCCAGCAGGTGCCACCTCGTCATGAGTTGGACCCTGGCTTCCTGTTCTTGGAGCCAGGCCTGGGAGGAATCCAGGAGTCTGGCTGCATCTTCCAGCCTCTGTCCCCACTCTAGGAGCCTGTGCTCAGTCCCCCTGGGTCACCAGGCTGGGAAGGGAATTCTGGGCCTCCTTGGCCAGACCCCACACCCCCACCCCCCCACCCCCCGCCTCCTTAGCTTCTGAATAATTCAAGCTCTATCAGATCTAATGAGGGTGAGGGAGGTCTCAGGAAGTACAAGAGGCCCCTTTAGGATGGCTGGAGGTAGGGAAAAGGGATGGGAAAGCCCAAGCTTCTCCCCTCCCCTCCCCTGTGCCCCGGCCAGGGATTAGGGGTGAGATCTGACCTGTGTGCCAGGGAGACATTGGCATTGGGTCTGACACGTGAGTAGGGGTGATAGCTGCCCAGGAACAGCCAGAAAAAACAGGTCTCGGGAGCCACTGGGTGGGGAAGGTGGGTAAAGGCCTCCGTGAAGGAACCACTGGGCTGGTGGCAGCTTCTGCCTGTCTCTTTGGCTTTAGGGAAGTGGCTGCCACCTTACATCAGCTTCCTCATCTCTGCCCAGGGAGAAGAATGTCACAGTCCCAACAGGGCTGTGGGCAGAAGCCAGCAAGATTGCTCCAGAATCAGAGTTTATCAGCGTCTCTTCCACTTGTCCCCCCTCACCCTGGGACATGGTCTTCGACTCCCTGGACCTCAGTTTCCTGGTGGGCCAAATGGGCCTCAACCACCTCCCTTGCAGACCCAAAGGCTTCTTGCAGTAGGGCTGTGGGCAGAGCATAGGTATGATGCGGTTCCCCTTATTTCCTTCTTTTAAGGGGGTCCCCGTCTGGCATTGTTCTAAACAAGTCAATCCCATTGAAAGCATGTGACCCCAAAGAGGGACCACACTCTTAAATCTCATTATCTTTTCTTTTAAACAGTTATATGAACAAGTGTATCCTGCTCCATAATAGATCTGTGTTACTTTCCATATGCCAAGTTTTAAATGACTTTCCAGCTAGTATCTTTACCCTAATTGGCTGGTAGAGTTAATGGTCCAAGATGGAACCCACGTTCGCTGTGTGGCTTCCAGGCTCGTGGCACACAGGCGAGTGAGGTCTGGGTGCTGGGGTCACATGCTTCCCCTCCTGCCCAAAAGGGATGGAAATACTCATGGTGCTTTGTCTTAAGGGATCTGTGTCTGGCTCATCCTGCTGGGGCATGGGAAGAGGGGTGGCCAGAGGGATCCCAGAGGTGGCCTCTGGAAGAGGAACCCAGGGACTGGCCACCCCAGTTTGTGTCCCACCATTGGTCTCTCTTGCTTGCTTGGAGCACGTTTCTCCCCAAGGTAACTTCCCAGCTTGTTGTCCTCCAGCAACAGGGTTTGTTCTGCCTTCTGGTTCTTCCCTAGCCTTGCCTGCTTCTCCTGCCCATGTTCAGCTGCCATCACCCCACAACATGAAAGCAGAATGGGTAGTAGTAGACATCTGTGTTGCTGCCTTATACCATCCTTTACCTTCCTCGGACGCCATGTCCTCATCTCTACCTGGGAAACCACGTCCTTCCCCACTCTTAGTCCATGGGGTTCTGATGAACCCTCTTCCAGGGGATCAATATATGACCAGACTTACGCCAGTCAAAGTGTTCCTGGCCATAGTCCCTGGCACGTGGCCTAATTCAGGCTCCTCAGAGCCAGGAAGCTCATTCCTGGGACCTTGGATTAAGCAATTAGGCAAGTGGATTTGTTCTTTCCCACTGGACTGGAAACCTCAAAGGACGCAGGGGCTAGAACTACTGCCACCACCTTGTTGCCAAGTATAACACAATGATGAAGCCACACAGCTAAAGGAAGGATAAAGAGGTAGAGAAAAACTGGATCCTCTTGACATTGTCTGAGCCCCTGAACGCAGCCATGCCTGAAATCAGTCCTGCTTCCAGGAACATGACTCAATAACTTTCTGTATGGCTTAAGCCAGTTGAGTTTTCTGTCCTTGTAACCTAGAGTCCAGACTTGTGCTCTGAAGACAGGACAATGGACGCCCTCATTTGCTGAGCCCTCTTAAGCCTGGGCTATGGCCATGCTGTTTGCCGGGACACATTTATTTTCCAGTCACTGAGGGCATCATAGGGCTCCTGGTGGCTTCTGCCTGCTACTTTCTGAGGGTGAAGGGGTGTGGGGTCAACTTCTCTAGGCAACTCTGCTCCCCCAGCAGCAGAGCCACAGTGTCTCTCCTGAGAGGCAGTGTGTAGAGGAAGGGCAGGAGCCCTTGGGATAACCTGGGAGCCTGGGGGTATCTCTGAATAAAGTGAGGGTGGTCTAGAGCACAGGTCCCCAACCCCTGGGCCGCAGGGTTAAGAACCGGGCCACACAGCAGGAGGTGAGAGGCGGGCAAGCGAGTGAAGCTTCATCTGCCGGTCCCCGTTGCTCACATTACTGCCTAAACCATCCCCCCCATCACTCGCATTACTGCCTGAATCATCTCCCCCCCTCCACCTCACCCTGTCTGTGGAAAAATTATCTTCCACGAAACCGGTCCCTGGTGCCAAAAATGTTGGGGACCACTGGTCTAGAGGATGAGTTCTGCTTTCGCCACAATTGGGTGCTGGGCCCCATCTGGAGAAGGGTAAAGGAAATAGAGACCCAAAAGGGAGCTGGAGGTCACTCAGCAATGCACATTTCCAGAGGGACCTAAGTCTCTGGCCACTGGTCTGGACTGCATCAATCCCACTCCATGGCCTTGTCTTGGGCCATCTGGTCAACCATTGCCCTTTGGAGGACAGGGCCAGGACAGCTCTCTCTAGCCCTTATCACTGAGGAATTCAGGCAGACTATGGACTTCCTCTTCTACATACTTCCCTATTCTAAACATCCTCATTATCCCTCTGGACTCCAGACACACAAAATTAGAAAATTCCCAGCCAGATGTAGCCAAGTCTAATGGTCCCAGGGGAGGGTTCCAGGGGAGGATACAGCTGGTGTGTGGGGTTCACAGAGAATGAGCAGTAGTGGTGGGCCTTTGAGGTTGTGTAAGAGTTTGACAATTAGAGGTAGAGTAAGAACATTCCAGAAAGTAGGAGAAGTGTGTGCAGAAGCGTGGAGGCATGAAAATGCCTAATACATTCAAGGTTGCAAGAAGCCCAATGTGGCTGCAGCAAGGGGCGCTGGAGGCATCAGGAGACAAGTTGGGAGACACAGGCAGGGGCCAGGCCTCATCAGTTCTGCCTGGACTAGTGTAGTAGCTTTCAGCCCCACCACCTGCAACCTGAGGGATCTTTGTAAAATGTGTATCCCCAGCCTCGTTCTCCTGCATCAAATCTCTGATGGTCCTAGGAGTCAAAGCCCAGACATCAAGACTGGCATTCAAGACCCTTCCTAATCCCACCACTGCCTAGGTCTCCCAACTTGTCTCCTGCCATCTCATGTGGAGAGGAGGAAGCAGGCCTCAGAGTCAGTCTCACCTTGCAGTTGGTTTAAGGTGAGAGTTTCAGGCCAGACTGGACCCCCAACACCTTCTCTGTGACAGCAGTTCCTGAGCCCAAAAGAAGGGACCAGGCAAGAGTGCAGAAGTCCGTAGCATCCCTTCAATCCTGGTCCTGTGTCTCCTGCCATTTTGTTGGCTGGATGTGGGAGGTGACTGACTGGGGGTTTGTAGGAGAGTCCTGAGTATCTGGCTGGGGCCGTGGATTAGCCAAGTCTTGTTAATTCCACCTGCTCAGTAGGCCCCTTCCTCTCTATTCCCACTGTGAGGGGCTTGGGAGAGGCCCTGCTTCCTCTTCCTGACGTGGGGCTCCCTGAGATGTAGGGCAAAGGCTGAGGTTCTGGGGGAAAGGGTGAAGATGCTGAGAGTTGTAGCTGTTAGATGCTAGGGGCTCAGAGAGACAGGGTGAGGCCAGCTCAGGTGCTGTGGGCCATACCCAACCCCCTCAAGGGAAGCTTGAGACCACGGCTACCGGTCTTGAATCAGAACCTCCAGCTTCATCCCAGGGCCAGAGAACTACGGCTGGAGAAGCCACGGGAGACAGAAGCAGGGCGGTGGGTGCGCATGAGTCCCTCTGAGGAGCAGCTAGTCTGTGAGAGGGGTCTAAAATGCAGCAGGCCGGAATAGGTGAGATAAGAGAAAGAACTTCCTGCCTGCAAATTACCAAGCAGTGTGGGCCACCATAGATGATTTGTGCTTCTGAGGTTTGTCAAAGGAGGGCTCTTTTTTTTTTCTTGCTAGGGATGGTTGGAGCAAGCTGGGGAATGGGGAGTAGAGAGCGGGGGCTCGGGAGGGTCACATTTACCATTCTCCCATTACCATCTCATATCCCATGATTTATTTAAGCTCCTCCCTGCCCCCCACTGAAATAAGGGGGCAACAAAGAGTCATGAAGGGAAACTGAGGACCCAGAGAGAAAGCAGTGTGATCAAAGGCACATAGGACTGCAACCCAGCTTCGCCCGCTGCCCCCTTCATTTTGGCTTTTGTGTTTGAATTGGTAAGGAGATGGAGATCTTGTAGCCGAGGAGGAGGTGAAAGGGAGAGGAGAGAAGGAGTAAGAGGAGAAAAGAATGGGGGCAGGCATAGGAAGGTAAGGTAAATCATGGGATCCAGCAGTCACAGAAAAGAGGAGAAACATGCTCCTGGCTTTGCAGAGGGCACTAAAAGAAGTTTAAATTATCATCTTAGTGGGAAGAGACACAAGGGAGTCTGTTGGGCTGATGGAAATGTATAATAGCTTGATCTGGGTGGTGGTTACATAGGTGCACACGTGCGAGACAATTCCCTGAGCCTGCAAATTCAGATTTGTACATTTCACTAATGAAAAACTGCCTCTAAAGTCCCAGGGTGGTATGTGACATGCCATAACCACTTTGGAAGAAGTAGCTCCTCTTATAAGACGGCAGAGCCTAGTTAAGTCCACAAGTTCTGGAATCATACTGTCTGCCACTTCCGGGCTGGGCGACCTTGGGCAAGTCACCTCACCTCATCTGTAAAATGAGGACAATGGCGGCACCACCTACATCCAGGGTTGTTTTGGGTCACATGTAAGGGACACGAGGGGACTGCCAAGGGTTAGCAGTTGTTGCCAAAGCCCCAGCCCAGCCCAGCCCCTCATGCCCGGCTGCCTTGCTGTCTATGCCCGGACCCAGCCTAGCGCCAGCCTGAATGCCCTGCGGAACCCCAGGCAGTCTGAATGTCCTGCCCACTAACAAGTGGAAGCAGTGCCCTCCAGAGGAAAGGTCTCAAGCCTGGTTTTCCCCTACCCCCTACTGCCGTCTGATTTCTCTCCCCCTCCCTGTATTTTCACATCCTTTTGCCAATAGTCCAAAGCCTCCTGTCTCTGCAAGTCCTGGGGAAGGCTGAGCTCTTGGGGGGTAGGAGGGTGGAGTGAGAATGGGTATTGGTGGATGGGGGGGGGGTAAGAAAAAGAGGGAGACATAGGGCTGGGATGCAGGCTTGGGTTTGGGGCAAGAAAGAACTTTCCTCAGCTTAGGGTGGTACCAGGGCAAGGGCTCTCGTTATTAGGAGAATGCAAGCAAAGGCATTCAGCCTGGGGTTAAGCCTGGTCCCTCAAGAGGCCCTTCTTGCAAGGTTTACTGAGGGGCATGAAGCCTTACAGGCTTTCTTTGCAGTGGATCACCACGAGGATGGCCAGCAAAGCCGGGGCGGCATGGACTCAGGTTTAAATCCTCTGTCCTTTGAAAGTCATCCTGGGCACCACTGGGGAAAGAACACTCAGTTTCAAACACGGTGTCTGTGGGTGATGTTGATGTCGGGTCACCCGCAGAGAGCAGGGCACTGACACAGGGAGCCATGACTCCTCGATACGTCAGCTGGTGACCTCTTCTCCTCTGATGACCCCCTGGGCAGGAAGAACTTGTTTTTAAGATGGTGGGAGGGGCTTCCCTGGTGGCGCAGTGGTTGAGAATCTGCCTGCTAATGCAGGGGACACGGGTTCGAGCCCTGATCTGGGAGGATCCCACATGCCACGGAGCAACTAAGCCCGTGAGCCACAACTACTGAGCCTGTGCGTCTGGAGCCTGTGCTCTGCAAGAAGAGAGGCCGCGATAGTGAGAGGCCCGCGCACCGCGATGAAGAGTGGCCCCCACTTGACGCAACTAGAGAAAGCTCTCGCACAGAAACGAAGACCCAACACAGCCAAAAATAAAAATAAAAATAAATAAATAAATAAATAAAACAAAAAACTGTATGTTCCCTCTAAAAAAAAAAAAAAAAAAAAAAAGATGGTGGGAGGCACTTCCTGGGAGATATGGACCTTCACATCATGAACCACATGAGAGGAGGTGTATATAAGATTGGGTCCTGTCCAGTGAAGCCCAGCTTCCTGCCCACCCACCCTGCTCCAGGCCCCCTGCTCATCCCCTCACCCACCTGCCAGCTCGCTGTACAGTCCCATCATGGCACAGGCAGGAAAGATCCTTGTAGTAGGTACAACCCTCCCACCCTGATAATATCACCATTCATCTTGTGATGCTGGATTAAATGCTGCTGGGGGATACCTGAATATCGACTATTAAGGAATCCCTGTTCATTTTGTTAGGTGTGATAATGGTACCATAGTTACATAGGAAAATATCCTTTGATTTTAGAGATGCATCTTAAAATAATTTGTTCTATGATGTCTATAGTGTATTTTAAAATGCTTCAGCCAAAGAAAGCAAATGATGCAAATATTAATGGTTAAAGGTTAATAATTTTCAAATCTAGAAATTGGGAGTGGACAAACACTGGAAATTCCTATACTGCCATTTTGCTGACATCACTCCAAGAAATGCGTATTTCCATGTTCATTATACTATTCACTCCACTTTAAAAAAAATATGTTTGAAAATGTTCACAATAACAGTTAAAAAAAAAACCCATAATGTGATGGAAAGATTAAATTGTATTTCTTTTTCTTCTGAAATACATCTAAGGTACGTGGGAGAGTTTGCGTGTATTGTACGTTTTCCTGAGTGCAACGAGAACAGCTTTGTGTTGGGAAAGTCAGAGAGGGGAGGGCCGAGTCTGGGAGGATGAGAAGAAGCAGGGAGAAAGGGACGGGGCTCTGTCCAGTCCCCTGGTCCCATTCCTGCATCCACGGCCAGGGGTGTCACAGTGAAGGGCCCCTGCGAGTGGCAGGCTCCACCCAGGCTGGGTTGCCACGAGGCTGCCCGCGTGCAGGGAGGCCCATCATCCGTTGCCTGCCTGGGCCTGGAGCCTCACCCCCCATATTGTCTGGCCGCCCCTGAGGAAGCACTACTCCCTGTCCCCAGTACTCCCGCCTGCCCTGGAAGCCCCTGGGCAAGGGGGGCAAGAGAGGGCTGAAGAAGGGTCCCTAGGGCTCCCGAGCTGGGGATCAAGAGGAAAGAAAGACCTGTCACATAGTTCACACAGCACTTTCACCTCCTTCAAGTCTCACTGAAGTCCTGACTGGACAGCCAAGCCCATTTCCCAGTCAGTCGTGATGCTGGGGGTGGGTGGGTGGGTGGGAAGACTCTGCCCCAGCCAGGGTGGAGCTGGCCTCTCTTCCCATTTCTCCTGAATCTTGGGCCAAGGGTTCTCACCCTCCCTTTTGTGATGGGTTAACAGAGGCCCTTCCACAGAAAGGAAACATGCTCTCCGGGTCAACTGGTCATTGCCATGGAGTGAGGGGAGGACCCAGCTCAGGCTCCTTATCATGGAAGCTCTAGAAACATCAGGAAAGACGGAGACTCAGGGGAGCACGGGAGGGTGGAAACCTCCGAAGGGAGCTCGCTCTTCCAGTGCAGTCCCTGGAGAGCCCTGGGCAGGCCTAACTGACGTTGTCCCTTGACTTAAGGAGGAGACCTGACCCCTCTGTAGCAGTGTTTCCTAAAGCCCACAGGGTGGCTTGCTGGGGGCCAGGAGGGCTGGGTAGCCATGGACAGCTCCTGGAGCAGCTGGAAGCAGAGGGCTGGGGCAGCGTGCCTACGGCAAGGTGAAGCCTTCAGGAGCAGATGGCCAGCAACCCGCTTCAGAGAAGAGTCAGAGGAACCAAGCATCCCCCAAGCCCAGGGCCATCCCAGTCTCTGGGGGGAGCTGAGGGCTTCCTCCTCCTTCTGGGGTCAGGCTCATTGGTCCTGCCAACAGAGGCTGTTTTATGGTCTCAGGTGGAAGGTTGGACCATTTGGCTGAACTCTTCAGGGACTGCCCTTCCTCCTCCAGGGAGCCTTCCCTGACTGCTCCTCTCAGCGACCCTTGCCCCATTTCTGGGCAGCTGCACCCCACACCCACCTGGGCTGGTTCTCCTGGGTCACTGGCTCTGCTCTCCCCTACCAACTGGAGGATCTTCCCAGGGCAGGGCTTGGGTCTGTTCCTTCTCTATGACACCTCCCGTCCCTGCCCTGGGCTGGGCACTGGCCTGAGCAGTTCTGCTACCAGTGAGGAGCCCCTGTGCCTGCTGTCCAGGGGGTGGGGGTAGTGGAAGGCCTGGAGGGTGGTCTTGGGGCGGACTTCCTCTTCTGAGACACTAGAGGTTTTCTTTCCTTTTTTTGCTTCCCTGTTCAGAGATTTCCTCTTCACAGACTGAGGTCAGGGCTCCATAAACAGGAGTGATAAGGCCTTGAGCTTTCAAACTGAACTTTGCAGCTACGATTTTATGACTCTGGTAACGTACACCACCCCCCCCACCAGCCCCCACCAAGTCTGGCTGGAGCAGGATTGCCTGGTGTCCATTCCTTATGGGAGCAAGTGCTGGCTGGTGGGGAGGAGGGAGAAATAGAGAGGGAAATGGGGGCCCCTCATTCCAGCCTGCCCTCATCCACTCCTGGGTGAGTCCCTTCTGCCCTCATCCACTCCTGGGTGAGTCCCTTCTCCCTCTGTGGGCCCAGCCCTGCACTGGGCTGTAGGGGACATGGGAGGGTGAGAGACCTTAGCCCTTGATCCCATGGGATGGTCAAAAGAGCCCAGGCTGGGAGGTGAGTAGGGTTGAAGGGTGGGGTCAGAGGGGGAAGGGCTGAGTGGGCTGGAGCAATCAGGGAAGGCTGTCTGGAGGAGCAGCTCAAGTTGGGAACTAACCAAACAAAATGTGGAAAGACAGGGGAGGGTAGGCATGGGAAGAGCCAGGCTTTGGACTCTCTCAGGAGGTGGGGGGCAGATGTTGCACGAGAAGGGGCCCCACTGAAACCACTCTGCCCCTAGGCTGAGAAGCCTCCAGGGATGGGAGAATGGGGTGCCAGTGGCGGTCCCAAGATCCCTGGCTCATCCAGGGAGAACCTGAGTGGTTGGAGCCCAAGGGTGGGAGAGCCCGAGGGTTGCTGGTGAGGCCTGGAGGCTTTGTGACACTGAGAGGCTGTAAGTGGTGCCAGAGCTATGGCCTCAGGGCCAGAACTTGGTGGGGCTTTGAGTGCTCAGGAGGTGGGTCTCACCACAGTGGGAGGAGAGGAATTATGCCAATTGTTTTAAGGTCTGCTCCCAGGACAAGCAATGAGCACCCCATCCCAGAGTGTGCAAGACATTAGCTAGACGGAAGAGAGATTCCTGCCCTGGTGGAGGTGATGGTAAGGGAGGTAATCATGGGATAGAAGAAACTAGATGACCAATAGACTCCATCCACCCACCAGCCAACCTGGAGCTAGTGCCAGACCTGGAACCCACAGGTTTTAGGCCCTGCCCAAGCAGCAACTGCAGATTCCTCAAGTCCTGGGGTAAGGGTAGAAAGAAATCAACCTCAGTCCAGGTCCGATGGGTGGGGGACAGGTGTAGCTCTGTTATCTTTGGGCCTCACTTTGCCCATCTGTAAAATGGGCTTGGGTAGTCTTCAGGTCTTCCCTGATCTTACAGAGAGATGACCCATACATCTCCTGCCTCACCCAGAATCTGCCCTGCAGCCCAGGTGAGCCACACCCCCAGGCACACACATAGGCACACCCACACATGGGGCACGAGGGCACACATGCACCAGGGGCACACACACACCCATATGGAGATGAAGCAGAAGTGGGAGGAAGAGGGTGGCCACTGCTTGTTGGTTGTTTGCTCCCTGGTCATCTTTCCCCATGCACATGTCTGGCCCTCCCTGATAAACACCACCCCAAATCCTTACTGCCCACCACCTTCCACCTTGAGCTCCATACCTTTCAGCTCTGCTCAGTGCGAGGGCACAGAAGGGTCTGCCTGCCAGCCACCTGATCCCAAAAGCCCCTTCCCAGGTCCCGGGGTCCTCGGTGCTTGGTCTGCTGCTGAATGTCACTCCTACAAGTAGCTTAACGCCCCACAGACACCTCCGGTTGGGCACAGCACACAACGACGACCCTCACAGCCTGCTTCCAACCTCCTGTCTAGCAGACCTTCCATTTCAGTGGACCACAATCCCCGACCCTGCATCCACTGACCTCCCCGACCCTGCATCCACTGACCTCCCCAACCCACAGGTACTACACGGAAGGCAAGTTTGGAGTCTGCTCTTTCCCGCCTCCCCTCCACCGGTGTCCCAGATCCCGGCGCTGAGCGGGCTCCAAACAGCGCGGGAAGGGACTAGGCTCGACGGAGACCCCACCCAGCCCTCGGGTCTAGATCCGGTCTGAGGCGCAAGGGAGGCGAGACACGGTGCTCCGCGCCCCTTATCCCCTCCACACAGACTTGAGCACACGGCTGGGCTCCCGTCACCCTCGCTCCACCCCCAGCTGCCGGGACTCTGGGCGGCCCGGCGGACACTCACCGCTGGGCCGAGGGCGCAGGCTAGGGCGCCGACCAACACGCAGAGCCAGCGGGCGGACGGAGGGCTAGGCGGGCGCATGGTCCGCCCCGAGTCCGCGGCGGGCGGCCCGGCGCCGGTAAAGGGCGGGCGGACGGGCGGCGCACCGCGCAGCGGACGGCGGGGAGACTGACAGAGTGGCGCTGCCGCGGTGCCCCTGCGCTAAGAGGCTCCGCTCGGGGCGGGGGAGGGCCCCGGGGGCTCGTCTGACGGGCGGCGGGTGCAGCCAATGGCTCGGCAGAGGCGGGGCGGCCGCGCAGGTGTGGGGCGGGGCTGGGGGAAGCCCCGGCGAGCGGGGTGTCCCAGCGCTCCCTCCGCCAGTCCCACAAGTCAGTCCTCAGACGCGAGGTGTGGGCAGGCCTTTGTCCCTTCAGACCGCATCCCCGGGAGACCCCAACCCGTCCCATTCTTCCCTGCTTGGCTCACGACTTTTCCAAGCGCCAGGCTACGATCTCCCACTCCCACACGCCCCCTTAGCCCCACCCCAGGGCGCTCTGCGCGTCCAACTTCCAAGCCACCTCCTCTAGGAGGTCTCCCCGCCAGCCTCGCCATTTTCCACTTCTGCGCCTCAGAGGGCTGGTGCAGGCGGGCCGGATTAGGAGACAGCACAAATCACTTCTGATCCTCTAGGCTGAGGGCGCGACCTGCCTAGGGTCCTGGGCTGCAAATGCCCCAGATAGGTGAGGCTCACTGTTTGATCCATTTTCAGTCGCCCCAACTCATCCCTCGCGCCGGAGAGGCCAGGCGAGGGGAAGCTAGGGCGCGAATGAGTCCCGACTCTGGGTTCCTTGGTGCCTCTCCTGAGCCCTGGCGACCCGGCAGGGCGCGCTCGGCACCGGCTGGGCTCCCGGACCATTCACGACCAGGCGGGGGCGGGGCGTCGTGCTTCAGGAAGGCTGGCGAGTCCGCTCCCTCGCGCGTCTGGGCCGGGGCACCTCCGGAAGGAGGCAGAACCGAAGCTCCAGCGCCCCCACGCGGGGAGGGAAGGTCTGTTGCCCGCGCGCGGGCCCGGACTGCGCGCCTCCGACCTAAAACAACCAGAGCCCTCCTCCTCCAGCCTTCCCTATTTTACGTACTGGGAAACTGAGATACAGAGAAAGGCCCGGAGCCGGCCTCTGATGCCTCACTTCCAAGGTTCGGCGGGTGACATGGGGCCAGCCCTCCTCCACCGTGAGTCCTCAGAGCTCGGTTTATTCTTCCTTAGAATAAGGGGCAGGTTCACTGGCTCCGCGCCCTGGAAGGGCGCCTTCTTGTGGACCAAATGCCCGTGGCTGCCTTGCCCTCTTTCCGAGGGTTCGAGACGGTGCAGTCGAGGCTGGAGGTGGCGGTGGTGGCAGTGGGGTAGGGTGGCTGATGGGTGGCTGTGATAGGGGGATGAGGGCAGGCGATGTTCAGTGGAGAGGCGGAGAGGGCTGCGCGTCCCTGGGCGCCTGCGGAATGTGCGGCTGCTTGAAGGAAGTCTTACTCCAGGCGCTGGCTGATCAGCAAGTGCGTCAGAGTTCCCTGCGGGCCCACCCTGCTTTCCCTCCCTACAGCGCGGGGTACTCGGGCCGCTGACCTTCTAAGGGTAGGATGGAGTTATGGAGAGACAAGGGAAAGCCAGGAAGGGATGAGCGCCCAGCCCCTCCTCGATTTCAGCTTATTTGGGGTGCTAACATTTGCTTTATATTCTCCCTCCCTCCCTCCCTCCCTTCTTCCCTCCCTTACACAATCATTAAGAGTATGCTGTGTGCCAGGCTCTGCGCTTTGCACTGGGGCACAGAGATAGATAAGACAGTGGCACCTGTTGCCTGAGGAGGACTTGGGGAGCTATTGTACTCCCTCCAGATTTCTTCCTCCTTCCAGATATAATCTGTAAGCCTGGACATAAGCCCTTCCCCAGACAGGAGAACTGTGGAGATGCCCTTGCCCTGGCCATTCTGGGGTTTGAACTCACTTTCTCAGGGGAGGAAGTGTTTGAAAAATCACCAGCCATCTCCTCATCCATTCTCACTTCTGGAGGCCAGGTTAGGCTCAGGAGTCAGAGGTCCTTGCCTCCCCCTGCGACCCTGCCAGTACTCCCTCTCAGGCCTCAGTGCTCTAGCAGGGCAGTGGAATTTTGTCCTCATTCTGGAGAGTCACCTCTGCTTGGCACAGTGACCCAGGAATCCTAGATATGAATGGCAAATCCATGAGCTTTGGATCTCATAAACCTTTGCCCACTCTACACACACACACACACACACAGACACACACACACAGACACACACCCCATCTGATCAGCTGCAGAATGCTGATGAAATCCCACCATTAAAGCATGTCCTTTGGCCTGTTAAAGTTCTGCTCTCTCTGAGGACAGGTATCTTGGTTACTTGAGAGTGCATTTGAGGGAGGTGAGGATTGGGGAATAGGAGAGAGTCAAACCCCACTTTGCCAAGTGACCCTTGGCCAGGCCCAGAAGGGGGCAGATGGAGGAGGGGTGGGAATCTTAAGGCTCTCAGCTGGGGGTGGCTGCCTCTCCCCTTGTTCTGGAGGGTGTCCGCACGACGCCCCCTCCTTAGCTCGAGGACCACACGTGGGCAGGCTGGAAGCAGCGAGAGTGACTGGCAGGGCCCCTGGATGCCCTTGCAGTCCTCATGCTCCCAGGAAGGAAGCGGGTGACTGAGGAATAATAGTTTCCATGCAGATTCTTTGCAATGAAAATGACTTCTTTGTTCTTTCAGAATTGTTCTCCTGGGAGACCCACCCTTCCTTACTTATCAAAAGTCACAAAACAACTTCAGAAGTGAAAGAAGCAGGAAAAAGAAAATAACAAAAACAAACCCATACCTGAACAATTCAACCAAGAGTATGTTTGTCCTTGTTTTTTCTTTTTTTTTGACCTTGTTTTGACGAATTGTTCCTGCATGTCCAGTTCTATGTCCTGAGGCATTGTGGGGATCACCCGGGGGCCTACTCCTGGGGAGTCCTTGTGATCTGATGAGAAAACCATCCTTTCACATGTTTGATGATCTGGGAAAGCTTCTGGGGTGGGAGTGGGATATCAGAAACAGGAGGTGTGTGTGTGTGTTGGGGGGGCACAGAGACAGACTATTTGAGGGGGTGGGAAGCAGTGACTTGGATCTCCGTCTCCATCCCCCCCCACCCCCAAAGCCCGAGTCCCTCTGGAGTTGGCCTTTGCCTCATCAGTCCAGGTTTGGGGAGGGGGCCACAGCCACCTCTTTCTCTCTGCTCCCCCGTGTCCTCTTGAATGGATTCCTCCACGGGTATTCTGTTCTGAAGTCTCTCCTCCTGGATCCCTGGAACCAGTCTCCAGTCTCTGGCCCAAGCCCCACCTCCCTTCTGGATGCGGGAAACAGAGGGGTGCAGAAGGTGGGGGGAAAGAGAGAGAGGCAGAATCACTTGCCTTCCCCCGTGATGACAGGCGCAGCAGGAAAGAATCGGCAGTTACTCATTTGGAGCCTGCCTGACTTCCTGGCTGCCTGCCTCATTCTTGCTGTGGGTGCCACCTTGCCTCCCCCAGTCCTTCTCCCGCCTCTCTGAGTCGTGCACGCAGTGCTTCAAGGCTCCCAGCTCAGGAACTCAATGATGGTGAGGCCTGCAGTGGAGTGGGAAGGGCAGCTGGGGACCACGGTGTGGTCTTGGCTTCCTTGGCAGGGACCTGGCCTGGGGAGTCACTGCTCAGGATGCCCCTTCCGGAGCCATCCACATTTCTGTGTGGATGCAAGCAAGCTTTGCCCTTTCTGGGCTTCTGAGTTGAAGACACCTTAGGTCTTTATTCATTGAGTGGGGCTGGCAGCTCCCAGGATATGAGGTGCTCATCACCTCCCCAGGCCTCTCCTTCTTTGGGGCCGGTTCTTCCTGTGAGAAGATGTTTCTTAACTCCAAGCCGTGGTTTGGTGGAGGGCAGGAGAGGCCTATTGCTTAAAGAAGCGACATTCCCTTCATCCTTTCTGTGACTGCTTGCAGTGAATAGCATTCCTTCATCCCTCTGGTATCACCGCCTCCACTGACCTGGCCCCCTGATGAGCAATGGGGACGTTGCGGTGACTTAGACATTGGCTGCCCCTCTAGGACAGCCTAGCACTGCTTGAGCAGGGCACTGGAGGGACCTTCTGGTGATGCTGCAGCTGCACTAGCTAAAAAACAAAAGTTCATGGGAGTGCAGGTGATGGAGGGAGAATTGTCCTGACTTGAGAGATGGGGAAATGAAGCCCAGGGACGGGTTCGGAAATGGCCAGCATCACCCCTTGGTCCTGGAGGCTGGGGCTTAGAGCTCGAGAGGGAGGGGGCGGAGGGGAGGTGATGGCGCCAACTCTAGGTGCATCAGTTCAGGCCCCCCAGTGATCAGATGCTAAGACGGAGTTAGTATTATCGGAAGTTTATTGGATGGCAGGGAGACCCTGTGAAAGACAAAGGAGGAAAAGGCAGGACCCAGCAGGGAGAACCTCAGACTGCGACCCAGCTCTGACAGAGCCTCTGCTAGCCTGACCCTGAGCTGCAGAGCAAAGGTGACACGTGGACGCCTTAGTAACCCTACTCTGCACAGTCAATGTCTGGGGGCCATCTGGGAAGAGAAGCACCCTCACCTCAAATGCTGTGGTGAATCCTGAAAGCGCTACTCAGAGAGGCCGTCAGCTCACTGCATTCCCCACAGCTGAATGGAATGTTCTTTCTTGACGGGAGATCCAAGTGAGGCATGTCTGCGGCTACCACAGAAGGGAAACTGAGGCGTGGAAAATGAAGTCCGGGGGAGAGATCCTGCTCCAGGAGACAGAGGAAGAGGAGCCTAAGGTCCTACCCTTGGGGAATGCCTATGCTGGGCACAGACAGGGATGACTCAGGAGGGAGCTCCTTTCCTCAGAATCCCAGGGCTCATTATGATCCAGGGGGTCAGCGGTCTGTCATCATGCGGCTTGGCATCGTGGTACAGCAAGTCTGGGAGACTCCAGAGGGGAGGACCGCCCCCTCCCCCATTTACTCTCTAACAGCAGCCACAGTTTATTGGTCAAATGCCTACTGCCGTATCTGTGTGCATGTGTGTGTCCGTGTATAAGAGCACGTGAGTGTGTGTGCTGTGTATGGGTGTGAGTCAGGACAGACACATCTGCTCCCAGCCGGGTGTGAGAGCAGGGCGTGGCCAGCGTGTATTGGGAGGAGGCTGAGTTAGGGGCAAGGCTCTGCGTGATTAGTGGCAGAGAGGGAATGAGTCACAGAAAGGGTTCCCAGGACCCCAGCACCAGGCTGTGTCTCAGAGCTCATTCCTGAGGCAATGAACTCTGTGGGCATTATGGCACCCCGACCCCAGAGGGAGCTCAGCCTAAGTCCACAGAAGATCTCAGTTCCCACGCTCACCTCTCCACTCCCAGCCCCGGGTTCCTGTGAATTGTTGTGTAGCTGGCCTTGGACAGAGATTCTGGAAAAGGACGATAACATCAACGGGACAAAACAGACCTGGGGATTAAGTAACATAATTGATGCCATCAGAGACTAGTGTGTGTGTTAAAAATTTAAGGCTATCGACTGAAAAAGATGGAAGTCTCTATGGAACTCCCAAACAACTAGAAGAAGGTAAGATAACACAAAGAAAACTCCATCAATCCCATAAATTATTGTATGTGTGTGGGGGGGGATTAGAAACAAGAATACATGATACATGGAAGCATAAAATCAGATATCAGGAGTAATGACAGACATTAATCATCACAGTAAATGTGAAAGGAGGAGAATTTAAGATGGGAAATTTAAGAGGAATAGTTCGTATTATTAGAACATTCAGTCTATCAAAAAGATGAAATAATCATGAACATCTAAGCATCTAATGATATAGCCTCAAGATACATGAAAAAATGATGAATTGTCAAATCTACAGTCAGAGTGGAAGACCTGAACACCCTTCCCTCAGGAATTCCATTCAGCTGTCAAAAAAAAAAAAAAAAAAAATCAACTAGAGCCTCATTTCCCAGCAGGGATAGATATCTCAAAATATGGTATTGAGCAAGCAAAGCAGGTTGCAGAATGAGGTGTACAATACAGTGTTCCTTATATAGAACTTAAAATCTGCAAACAATACTATGTAACTTTTATGGATACAAAAATATATAGAAAAAGTCTAAAAAATGTCCAGGAAGGATAAACGTCTAAGTCCTGTTTTCTTTCTGTAAGGCGAGGGAGGGGAAAGGGATAAGGGAACTGTATTAGTTTTCTGTTGCTGTGTTACAAATTACCACAAACTTAGCATCTTAAAGTAACACCCATTTATTACCTCATATTTTCTGTAGGTCAGAAGTCCAGATATGGTCTACCTAGGTCCTCTGTGGAAATCAAGGTGTTGGCCCCCTACTCTCCAACCTCAGCAGGCAAGTTGAGTATTATTCTTGTTTTTTAACTTGTTAAGAAAAGCTTCAAAATATACAAAGTGGATAAAATAACATAATGAACTCCCATGTATCCCCCATCACTTTGTTTTCTTTGTGTCCCCACCCCAGCCATGATCATTTTAAATCAAATCACCGATCTATCATTTTATCTGTAAATATAACTCAGTAGGTACCTCTACAGGATAAGCACTCAAAAAACAAAAAAAAGACCCACAATATTATTATTACACAATACCATTTTTATGCTAACCACACCTCCCTACCTGCCAAAATTCCTTAACAGCATTAAATAGTGTCATTATTTAATTTTCTTTCTTTGTCTTATAAATGCTTTTATTTTCTACCAGTTGTTTGTTTAAATAAGGGTCACATATTATAATTCAATATAGAGGCTCCCTCATCTCTCTGCCTCTCCTTTCCTCACAAGTTCTCCTTGGAAGAAATTGGACTGGTCCTGTTCACTGGCTTCCCACAGTCGCAGTTTTGGTGACTGCGTTCTGTGGTGTTATTCAACTATTTCTCTAAGACTGATTATTTTAAAACACATCTTAAAACATAAATGAGGTGATTTGCTCCTTAGTTCAAAGTGCTTACAAATCCTGAGTGAGACCCCCGTCACCTCCCCTTTACCTCTCCTCTGCTTCTCCCACTCTTGTCTCCAGCCACCCTGGCCTCCCTGCTAGTCCAATAACTCATTCCTGGCCCACTCTTTTTTAAAAATTGAAAGGTAGTTGATTTACAATGTTGTGTTAGTTTCTGGTGTACAGCAAAGCGATTCAGTTATATGTATATGTATATTCTTTTCCATTATAGGTTACTACAAGATATTGAATGTAGTTCCCTGTATTATACAGTAGGTTCTTGTAGTTTATCTATTTTATGTATAGTAGTGTGTATATGTTAATCCCAAACTCTTAACTCATCCTCCCCCCACCTTCCCCTTTAGTAACTGTAAGTTTGTTTTCTGATTCCCAGCCCACTCTTGCTCTTGGGTCTTAGGTCCCTCTGCTTGGAATGCTTTTCTTCCAGGTATCGCCATAGCTCCTCACCTTTCTCTTTAAGGCTGACTCCTCTACTTCATACTAAACTGCTTCCTCTGCTCCGAATCCTGGGCTGGGCCCCCTCACCCTGTCTACATCTTTTCCCCATTGTGCTTGTCACCTCCTAAGGTACAATGTCCTTTAGTTATTTGTGAATATACTCTATTACACATATTGTCAGTTTCTCTCTGCTAGAATAGAAGTTCCACGAGGGCAGGGATTTCCAGGTGTTTTGTTCCCAAATGTATCTCAAGTCCCTGGCATGGTGCCTGGCACATGGCCCTCTATTAGTGTTTATTGAATGAACAAATAAGTGAATGAGTCTTCCTAAAACCCATAGCTGATGCCGCCCTCCCTCTGTCCCAGGATTCTAATGCTGCCCTCTCACAGGCTCTCAGGGAAGCTCTTCCCAGCCCCTCCTTAGTCTGGCCTTGGATACTCTTCCCCACCCCTGCCCAAGCCTTGGGCTCTGCCTTGTAGAACACCAAGCTCTTTCATGCCTCCCTGGCATTGCCTGTGCTGTTCCTTCTGTCAGGAACGCCTTCCTCCACACGTCTCTCAGGGCAGTCTTTGTCATGCTTCAGGGCTTGAGTCCGTGTCAGTCACCCCCTCTGGGAAGACTTCTGGGAAGACCTGGGATGATAGGCCCAGAGTGGTGATGATTGGACAGCAAGAGAGATGGAGCTCCTCCAGCAAGCCTATCCTGCTTAGACCTATCTTTGACTCTAGGCCAAATCTGACCCTTGATCACAGGCTGATCCCTAATGATCTAAGGCCTCCACCCAGAGTTACACATGATCTTAGACTGATCCCTGACTCTGACCTGACCCCTGACCCTTATCATGGGTCTCGATTAAAAGTAACCTTTGATCCTGATCATGGGCCTCTATCCAGAGTGACCCATGACCCCAGGATCATACCTAACTTCTCAATATGGGCATCAGCCTAGCCTGACTTCTGACCCCGATCCACCTTGCCTGTCACAGGGCGTGAGAATGTGTGGCTGGCTCCCGTCAGGCAGTGCCTGAGTGTCCAAGTCCACAGTCCCTAGAGAGGGGCCAGGGCCTCAAGGCTGGGAGTCTCCAGGACCCCTGTGGGAAGTTCTCACGTCTGCCTGTCCTCTTCCCATCCCGCCCTCTGGCTCCCAATCCGGTGGGTGCTGCCCCAGACTGAGGGGAGACACCTCCCTACCTCAGGGAGCCCCACTACGAGGAAACACAGCCCTGCTCTCCAAGAAGCACAGTCTGAGGGGGAGACACAGCCCTCGCTCAGGGAGCCCCACTCTGTGGCAGTACAGCCCTGTCCTTGAGCGTCCACAGTGAGGAAGAGATACAGCCCTTCCTCAGGGAACAGGAATTTGAGGCGAGACATGACCCTGTCCTCAAGGAGCTCCAGTCAGAGGGGAGACACAGCCCTAAATCAGGGAGCCCGACTCTGAAAAAACACAGCCCTTCCCTCGAAGATCCCCAGTCTAAGGGGGGAGACACTGCCCTGCCTCACGGAGCCCGGTATTGAGATCAGAAGCAGCCCTGCCTCAGGGAACCCCTCTGAGGGGAGACACAGCCCCGCCCTCAGGTCTCTTGACTTTGTGGCCAGGCACCAAGGGATGGGACTAACTGGCCAGAGCAGCCCACACTTCTTTTTGCTCAGATCTGGGTAAAAATAGCCTCAGCTGCACATGCCTCTCTCTTACTTCCCCTTTATCCTGGACCCTGCCTAGGCCCAAGTCACTTGTCATCTCCTCCTGCCCCTCGGCCCCTTCTTGCCTGGGATGGGACAGGGCCCAGAAAGATGGGGCCAGGGGCCCAGACAGGTTCAGCAGTTCTGCTGCCGCCCAGGTGAATCCTGACACCCGTTGCTGCTTCTGGGGAGCCACGCTGGATTGGCTGTTGGCTCTCTTGCCTCATGACATGAGATAATTTGCTCCAGATATGAGATGATTTATCCGCCCTTGAGGTGCGTAGACATCTCTGTCCTCTGCCTTGAAAGGGGTGACGAGGCAAGGAGGAAGCTCAGCCCCTGCCCTGGGAGCCCTCAGAGTGGTTGAGGAGACCAGAATCTTCTGCAGGGATGAGTTAGGGTGTGAGTGGAGGCCGCAGGCTGGGCTTAGGCTCTCTGAGTGATGCAGCCCAGAGGAGGCGCTCAGTGGGAACACTGCTCTGAAGGGGACGGAGCGTCAGGGAGGGGAGGTCTGGAACTGGTGGTGGAGGCGGGATTGCGTGTGTGTGTGTGTGTGTGTGTGTGTGTGTGTGTGTGTGTGTGTGTAACCTACAGCTGGGGAGCAAGAAGGGAGTAGTAGAGGGTAGAGGCCTTGCAGGCTAGAGTCAAGGCCACATTTGAGGACAACTGGGCACCACCAGAGGACCAGGAGAGGGGGACTTGCCCCAGGAAAGTACACAACTGTGTGCATTAAAGAAAGGTCCCATCCCTGGTCTCAGAGAAGCGTCAACTCATGGGGAAGCTTGGGCCTGAGGATCCCTTAATCTGCGGCCAGAGTAGGGTTGGGGTCGTGGCCTCCCCTTCATGTGGAGGGGCTGGATGTATTTTATCAGGGCCAGGCTGCTCTAGCCTGGCACATGCTGGCCACTCAGCTATTGGAGACTCTTCCTTAGTCCTCCTGATGTCACGGTGAAAAATATATCCATGTAGAACACGTGACCTTCTGGTAGCACCCTCTTGATTACTGGGGTGGAAACTACTGCTGCCCTAGTCTTGGCCCACATGGTTCAGTGGTTGAGTGGGGGTCAGCCTTACTCTGGCTCCAGTAGCGGGTACATGCCCTAGGCCTGACCAGTGAGAGCCTTGCTGATGGTCACATGCCTCAAGCTGAGCCAGTGAGCACCAGCCCTGGAACTTTTGCCAGAACTCTGGGACAAAAGTGTGTTTCTCTGCTAGTAAGCCAGGAAAATATAAGCCTGCTGCTGTTGTGGCCATATTGACCTGCCTGAGAGTTGAGCCAGGACACAGGAAATCAGACCCAAGAGATGATGAGAGACATATGTGCTGACATTATTTGAGTCCCTGGATCCAGATGCACCTAAGGCAGACTTTTTTTTCCTTGAAGCCTTTTTTTTTTTTTAAATTGGGGTACAGTTGTTTTACAATGTTGTATTATTTTCTACTGTACAGCGAAGTGAAGTAGAGTTCCCTGTGCTATACAGTAGGTACCTGAAGCCGATTTGCCCATGGACTTTTTAGTTTCTGAGATACAGCTCCCTTCTTTGCCTAAGCCAGTGTCTGCTGGCCTTCTGTCACATGAAACAGAAAGAGTTCTAATACTGCACCCCTTCTCCCCACCAGAGCCCAAGCTGTTCAGGGAGGCCACCCTCGGATCATGCTAAGCACCTGCATTGTGAATATACAGAAGCCCAAATCTGACCTCTTTAGGTGAGTCCTATGCTTTAAGTCCTTCTGAATGCATCTTCTCCATCAAAATGTACCTGTCCCATCCCCTTGACTTTTCTCCTGCCCAAGAGCTGGCTAATCTGATTAAACAACTAATCACACATGTAGACCTTGGCAAGCATTTGTCTCAAAGAGCCTTTTCAAGAAGGAGAGATTCTAATATCGAGAATCTTGAGCCCTCTGTGGACAAGGTTTCCAGAGAGGCTTTGGGGACCTGTCTCATTTCACTGGTCAAGCTGCCCCTTGGGAGTCCTCAGTTCTGAGGACTTACCTTCACCTCTGGTTGCCTTCAGTGGGAGTCCCAGCCACGGGCCATGTGGCAGCATCACCACCAGGTGGCAGTGGCGCCAAGTTCCTGAGGCCTCAGGACACCGCTTAGCCCAGTTTACTCGATGTAAATAGAAAGAGGAGGGTGTAAGGAATGGAGCCCTGGCTTTGGAGCCATCCAGATAAAATGGGAATTACTGCTCTGCTACTTAGCGACTCCAGGCCTTGGACAAGGGGCTAGAATTATGCCTCAGTTTCCTCCCTCAGACTCAGAACTAATTGTGTCACTGCAACAGCTTTTAAACTAAGCCCTACTCTCCCAGAATCTTAACTTCTTGAGGGCTTTTATGTTTCAGGCCTGCTCTAAGATCTTTACATATATTATCTCATTTGCTCCTCAGAAAGATTGTGAAGCACGTGCTATTATCCAGCTATTTTCCAGATGTGGAAACTGAGGCACAGAGAGGTTCAGGAGCTTGTCCAATGTCACCCAGCAGAGCTGGCATTTGAACACAGGCAGGCCAGCTTCAGAGCCTCTCTTACCTAACCATCATGCTATTCCATGTCTAACACCAATGTGTGTTACATTCTTTTTTTTTTTTTTAAACTTTGGGTTTATTTATTTATTTATTTATTTATGGCTGTGTTGGGTCTTCGTTTCTGTGCGAGGGCTTTCTCTAGTTGCAGCAAGTGGGGGCCACTCTTCATCGCGGTGCGCGGACCTCTCACTATCGCGGCCTCTCTTGTTGCAAAGCACAGGCTCCAGACGCACAGGCTCAGTAGTTGTGGCTCACGGGCCTAGTTGCTCCGCGGCATGTGGGATCTTCCCAGACCAGGGCTTGAACCCGTGTCCCCTGCATTGGCAGGCAGATTCTCAACCACTGCGCCACCAGGGAAGCCCCAATGTGTGTTACATTCTACTCCCACATTACTGTCATTGGCCACAGCCTGTGGCAGAGACTGAGTGTTGGGAAGATAGTAAAATCAGAAGAAATACAAAGGGAGTTGCTTCATGATCAGGTCACCCCAAATCCTTGCCAGTTTTCCAGAGTTCATGACCTGGGGCCCTAAGACTCTGTTGGGAGAGTCTTCTACAAGACACTGATGTCTTTTGTACCTGGAGGAAACAGCTTCCACCACCCCTGCAAATTCCTTCCACTCCAGATCAGAGGGTCTCTGTGTCCTGGCTTAGAGTATGTGGGGATTTGTGAGGGAGGCATTGCTGGTTCTCTTCTGGGGCCATTACTCCCTTTTGTGCCCGTCCTCAGTGTCTAAAGCTCATCTCTTAATCCTCCTTCCTGTGTCCTGGTGTATCCCTACATTCCCGGCAGGCCAGGGCTGACAGGAGGGATGGCTGGAGACCCCGAGCATCTTTCGGGCTGGGCTGGCCCTCTCCACAGTCCTGGGAGTGTCGTTGCCCGGGCTGCCCTAGGTCATAGACCTGCGACAGTGGCCTCCTGCTCCGGAATTCCTCAGGCCAAGCCCGTGGAGGTTGAGAGTGCGGGTTCCGGAACTAAACAGCCGGCCTCACACCTCAGTTCTGCCACCTGCCAGCAAGGTGACTCTGGGATACTCACCTAACTTCTTTGTCTATATTGCCTCATCAGGAAAATAGAGATAAAAAACACCTACCTTACGGGGTAGTTGCAAGGGTAGAGGGCCTGACAAAGGAAAGAATAATGCATTTAGAAAGTATTAAGCATAAAAGTGCACCAACTGGCACAGGGCTTGATCCGTGGGGGATTTTTGCACAGAGGCACACATACGGTGTGTGTGTGCATGTGTGTGTGTGTGTGTGTGTGTGTGTGTGAAAATCTGGTCTGAGTCCCACCATCAATCTGCTCTGGTGCTCTGAGGGAAGTGCCCCTGCAGGTGGCAGCTGTGTTCTCATCTGATTTCTGAAACCTTACCCCGGCGGCTGGCTCTGGGGCTCCCTGGGATGCAGAGCAAACATTTTGCTTCCCCAGCTGCTGGCCACGGGGTGGCGATGCACCCCAGACTGCTGTGTCCTGCGACCCTTCCTTGCCTGTGTCTCCCTCTTCAAGCTCAGAGTGAGGGGGCCTTTTAGATTCTCCCAGTAGTAGGGCTGCCAGATTTAGCACATAAAAATACAGGTCACCCAGTTAAATTTGAATTTCAGGTAAACAATGAGTGATTTTTTAGTCTGTCCCTAGTATTGTGTTTTATCTGCAACCTTAGGCGTGGACCCCATGCCTGTCTGAGGTCCCTGTCCTATCCCCCTGGTCCCTAGGTCCCTAGGAAACCCCCCCCCGCAGTTTCCACCTAGCGGGTGGTGGAGGAGCAACGCCATTTCCAGGGAAAGCCCCAGTGTCCACCTCCCTTGCTGCCCACATGACTCCCCAGAGGCTGTCCCTTCTTTGATCCTGGGACCCTCCTCTCCTCTGGGGCAGGGAAAACTGGCCCTGAGCTATCACAAGTCTTCAAAGTTTCTAGATGATCTGTAAATTTCATGCCAAGTCCTTCAGTTTCTTACAACTCAGAATGACTTTTGACGTTTAAAAGCCAAGCCAAGGTTTTGACTTTCTTGTTCTCTCATCCTGCCCCTGTGGGAGGTCTTAGCTATTGGGCTGAGAAAGAACAAGGACACACGAGGAAATGCAGCTAATATTTCCACGTGTTCCCCAGCAACACACAGAGGGTCTCAGGGAAATCTCCCCACAGTCTCAGCACTATTCCCATCCCAACCCTGTTCTTTGTTTCCACGGCCACTGGGGTGCTGGTTGTTCCAGGTGTCAGGCTATTAAAGGACAGGTGTACCTGGTCCATTCATATCCTCCTCCCTTGTCATCTGTCAGAAAATACAGCAGTCAACTCTCGGAGCTGCTTCCCAGAGGGGACTGTCATTGTGTCTGTTCTATCAGTCAAATGCATCGCATCAGAGAATCAGAATTGTAGCCCATCTCTCTGCCATGAGCTCGGGAGGGAGAGAAGACAAAGGAGCCTGCAGAGACTCCTGAAAACTGAGAAGTGCTTTATCACAGCCAAGGACACCCTCCGGTAGATGTTGCCTCAACATCCCCTTGTCATTCAAGCGTCGCTGCCGAGTGAGCTGGGAACCCGCACTGCCAGGCTCAGGAGACTGAGGGGACCTGGGCATGACGTCCCCACATGGCACAGTGAGCCTGCAAGACAAAGGGAAATGGGAATTTAATTCTGGTAAGAGTTCTTCCTCGGCCATCAGGCTAAAAATGCACTCATTTGTGTAAGACATAGGTCTCAGTCACTGAAGAAAGTGAATGTGTGATGAAGGGAAGCGTCCTACACTTGGCAGACTTGCTGAGAATTCACACTTCCTGAGTCAAAGCCACTGACATTTCAGAAGAGCCAAATTTAATCAAGGCGTTTTGAAAGATCCAAACTGAATCAGAGAGACATGAGGCCCTATTATCAGCATGAATCTCGATGACTACTTGGAACTGTGTTTGCTGGGAAGTATAGCTTTCTCTGAAAGTGATGGGAAAATCGATTTTGTAAGAGGGCCTGTTTTTTTTGGGGGGGGGGTATAATTGTTTTACAATGTTGTGTTAGTTTCTACTGTACAGCGAAGTGGAGTTTCCTGTGCTATACAGCAGGTTCTTATTAGTTATCTATTTTATACATATTAGTGTATATATGTCAATCCCAATCTTCCAATTCATCCCACCACCACCCCCGCTGCTTTCCCCCCTTGGTGTCCATACGTTTGTTCTCTACATGTGTCTCTGTTTCCGGAGGGCCTGTTTTAAGTCAGGTCATTAGCATCAAATATGGAAAGAATAGTTATGCCTGAGATGCCAAGTTTGCCCCAAGATGCAGCTTGGAGTATCTTGGGAATACCATGGGCAGAAGTTTTGCAAACTTGAGGATTGTAGCCTTGAGGATTATGGGTTCAAGGGAAACCTCATTTAAAGGCTGAAATGCAAAACCTGAAAACGAGCTGCTCTGAGAAGGCCTGGAGGCCTTCGTCTGTCCCTGTCTGATATTTGCCACGTCTGTCTGTCTGTGTAGTATTTCTCCCCCTTCTAGAATGTAAGCTCCACAAGACCAGGAGTTTTTTAAATATAATTTTTAGAATCAGAAAAAGAATGAATATATGTATATGTATAACTGAATCACTTTACTGTACACCTGAAACTAACACAACATTGTAAACCAACTATATGCCAATAAAATTTTAAAATAATAATAAAAATAAAATATAACATAATTTTTTTAAGTTTGCAGTTATTACAAAATATTGGCTGTATTCCCCGTGTTGTATAATGCATCCTTGTAGCCTATCTTACACCCAAATGTTTGTACCTCCCACTCCTTCACCCCTGTATTGCCCCTCCCCTCTTCTCTCTCTGCACTGGTAAACACTAGTTTATTCTCTATAACAGTGAGTCTGCCTCTTTTTTGTATATGCACTAGCTTGTTGTACTTTTTTTTTTTAATATTTATTTATTTGGTTGTGTTGGGTCTTAGTTGCGGCACACAGGATCTTCGTTGTGGCATGCGAACTCTTAGCTGTGGCATGTGGGATCTAGTTCTCTGACCAGGGATCGAACCCGGGTCCCCTGCATTGGGAGCACGGAGTCTTAGCCACTGGACCACCAAGGAAGTCCCATGTTGTACGTTTTAGATTTTACATATAAGTGATATCGTACAGTATTTGTCTTTCTCTGTCTGACTTATTTCACTTAGTATAATGCCCTCCAAGTCCACCCATGTTGCTGCAAATGGCAAAATTTCATTCTTTTTGTTCAGCTGAATAGTATTCCATTGTAGGATTTTTTTTCCCCTGATTTGTTCATTGCCATATCCCCAGTGCTGTGAACATTGTCAGGCACAGGGTAGCCCTTGGTATGTATTCACTCAATGAATGAATGAATGAACGAGTGAATGAATGAATGAAAAGACCTCTGAGGCCATGCACGTCACATCCTTTAATACTATTATTAATATTACTATTAGCATCCACTTATTATGTGCTCTATCCTGTGTTCTTACGGCATATTTAGCAGCTCATACACCTGATCTTATTCAGTCTCAGTCCTCACAATAAGCCTGTATAGTAGGTATTTAAGTCCCTACTTTACAGGTAAGGAAACAGAGGCTTCGAGAGATTTCCACATGGCCAGTAAGTGATGGAGCTGGTATCAGCACAGGCCTGTTTGGCTCAAAGACTGAGGTACCCCACTGCTCTCTCTCTTTCTTTCTCTCTCTTTCTCTTTTAAAGTAACAGCTTTATCGAGATATAATTCAGTAAGACTCAACAGGGCCCACATCTGGTCCACAGGACACACACACACCCCCCCTTGATTTCCCAGGCAGGAGTACTGCTCTAGACCATGTTGCTCCCCAGCTCAGAGAACCCAAAAGCCTTCTGGATATTCCCACTGAAGCCCTCTCTCTCTAGACCAAAAGCAATGGAGGTAGCATTCCATCTAAGCTCTTGAGGTCCCAGCACAGTTTTCTCCAAAGAATTCCTCCTCAAATCATACCTCTTTCCATACTTTCATCTTGTTTGACATCCTTGATCCAGCTGAGGGTTCCCACTTAACTTGGTAAGTTTGTGTATTGGAAGGCTGTGTCTCATATTGACTTGGCTATCTTGTGGTTAACATAGTGAAGCATCTTCTGAAACTGAGGCCAGAGGAGCCCCATTTTAACATCCTTGCACCAAGATCATACAACTACTCAGGGTTTCCTTTCCTTTTGTCCTCCTGCCTGGACACTGGGAGCTTCATGGTTCGTAGAGCCAAGTTCCGTTAGAGGAGAGTAGAATCAGAAGTAGCAAGATGCTGTTTTCCATGAATTTATGGAGAGATGTTACTTTCAGGTCCTGTTAACATTTATGTCTTCCCAGAAGTACCTGGAGAGGGTCCAGAGATGCTCAGATGATGATTACCTCCACCTGACTTCCTTCTTCCTCTTCTTTCAACTTATTTATCAAAAATACTTCATACATTGAAGGAAAGCCCCAGAGGACTGGAGTTGGTGGCAACATGGAGGAAGGTAGATGAGTTGGATACATCTCTGGGATCATGAATCTTGGGTGGAATTGAGGTTTTTACTCAGAGATTTTATCTGTTTATCCCCAAGAATCACTAACATCCACCAGATTTCCAGGAAGCCTGAATTTAAATTCACAATAGCAGGTCTTCTGTGTCTTTCTACCCAGGAGCTGTACGGAGGAAAAAATGAGTGGGGATTTGGAATAGATATTTCAAAGACTTGCAGTCCCTGATGAGATATATTTCCAAATAGTTCTCTAGTTCTCCAAAGCTTTTACGACTTCTTTTACACACACACACACACACACACACACACACACACACACACACACACACACACACATAAATTCAGGCATTTGATGTTTCTGAAACCCAGCCCGAGGCAGAACCTTAAACACATCTCAAGTTGTGATCACAGAAGCAACAGGCTCCCGCTGGGGTTGAGGTTCTGTAGGGCATTTCATGATAAATTTATCAAAGCTACAGGAGCCAGATCTTTATAAATAATTCTGACATCCTTCATTGCTCCTTTTTTTGCCATCAGCCCCTGGGGGGCAATTAGTTTTCATAGAAAAGAGAAGCTTCTCATTTACACCGTTGCATTCACAGCACTTCTGTTTTTATGAACACTTCATTTCCTCAGTCTCCAGATGAATTTTTGCAATATTGGAAATTTCTTATTTATGAAAACCCTGTAAAACTGTTATATTTCAGTTGAACTTAAGGTTTTTCTATCCATTTGGGGGTCATGTTCTGACAAACTGCGGCCCCTCTGTTTGCTGGGCACTAATGGAAGGGGAAGTAAAGCCCACGCAGACATGTCTCTGGAGATGAGCTGGAGAAATTCACAGAGTTGAAAACAGACAGAGTTCAGTGGGAAGAATTCTGACACAGAGGCCATGCATGGAAAGCAGATAAAGGAAAGGGCGAGGATACCAAGAAGGCTGGTTAGGTTTTGAAGGACGTATGGAAGTCAGACATGCCAAGAAAGAAGGAAGGGTTTTCCAGGCATAGGGAACAGCATGTGTGAAGGCACGGAGGTCTGAGACAAAGAAGACCTTGCCCACTTCTGGTGGATCCTGGGGAGGCAGCAAGATCTCAGAAGGAGGAAGGTTATGCAGTGTGTTTGAGCAAAATGGTCTTGATCCCTGGTGTGTTTGAGAGTAGTACTATATGACTCCTGATGAGTCAGCTATTTAGAAAATAGCTAAAGTTAAAAGCTTAAAATATATTTTTGCCAACAGTAGAATCATATTAATAAAATCAAAATTTAAAGAGAAGAAAAGGAGACTGATTTTGAGGAAAACAAAAATCAAAACTGCCAGGAGTAAAAGTAGCCAAGGGACTTCCCTGGTGGTCCAGTGGTTTGCCTTCCAATGCAGGTGGTGTGGGTTCGATCCCTGGATGGGGAACTAGGATCCCACATGCCTCACAGCCAAAAAAAAAAAGCAAACCAAAACATAAAACAGAAGCAGTATTGTAACAAATTCAATAAAGACTTGAAAACGGTCCACATCAAAAAAATCTTTAAAAAAAGGTAGCCAAAAGAATAATTTCTTTTTATTTATTTATTTATTTATTTATGGCTGTGTTGGGTCTTCGTTTCTGTGCGAGGGCTTTCTCTAGTTGGGGCAAGCGGGGGCCACTCTTCATCGCGGTGCGCGGACCTCTGACAGTCGCGGCCTCTCGTTGTGGAGCACAGGCTCCAGATGTGCATGCTCAGTAGTTGTGGCTCACAGGCCCAGTTGCTCCCTGGCATGTGGGATCTTCCCAGACCAGGGCTCGAACCCATGTCTCCTGCATTGGCAGGCAGATTCTCAACCACTGCGCCACCAGGGAAGCCCAAGAATAATTTCTTGATTAGACTTGGAAATGGTAGCATGTATGTAGTACATAATACATATATTTATAAAATAGCTACATACAGGCATATATATTATATATATAAAATACATACATATACTATATATGTGTGTATATACAATGTGCATATGGTATGTATATATATATATTAGTCTGTGTTTTAAAAAATTGAGGTATAAGTTACACACAGTGCAATTTTAAAGTCTTAAGCTTGATGAATTATTTTTTATTGACGTATGGTTGATTTACAGTGTTGTGTTAGTTTCTGGTGTACAGCAAACTGATTCAGTTATACATATACATATATATCTATAATTTTTCAGATTCTTTTCCATTATAGGTTAATGGAAGATATTGAATATAGTTCCCTGTGCTATACAGTAGGTCCTTGTTGTTTATCTATTTTATATATAGTGGTGAATACATCCATTTTTATAGATGGGGAACCGGAGACTCGGATGCAGCATGAGTTAGTAAATTGGAGGAGCCAAATTTTATCTCAGGTCTGCCTGGCTTTATTGCATGGCACAACCTTTTTCACAGGGCTGAAGAGAATTCACCTAAATCTGGGATCTGGCTGGCTGAAGCCTCTTCCCACTCTGGCTTGCTAGAAATCAACATTCTGTAATCTGAAAAAAAAATAACATGTGTATCGTTGAGGCCTAAGAATGATCTTGCTTAAGTAAAGGAGCTGTTACAGTGGGGGATTACTGGACTGAATGTCAATATTATGACATAGTATGAGTGTGTTTCGTGTTTGGTAATTGCAATCATTGTTGCTTTTGTTGTGGTCATCCATTTACAATGCTTGGTGTCAGTCTATTTATCTCTTGTAAAAATAAAATACAGTGTGTGTGTGTGTGAAAAAAAAAAAAAAAAGAATGATCTTGCTTAAAGTTGCATTTAATGACAATTATAGCATTGAACCATTTGATTTCAGAATACTTGTGTTGTTAAGTATTGAGGTCCAAAATTGGGACCTCAGGTTAGGCTGCTTTAATCAGATTTACACAATTCACCTATTGCAATATGATATCACTATTTGCAATTCTGTGGTACATGATAAACATCACTGGTACATGTAAGTGAAGGAAACTTGTATCAGAAAGGGTTTATTGGGCTTCCCTGGTGGCGCAGTGGTTGAGAGTCTGCCTGCCAATGCAGGGGACACGGGTTCGAGCCCTGGTCTGGGAAGATCCCACATGCTGCGGAGCAACTAAGCCCATGACCCACAGCTACTGAGCCTGCGCATCTGGAGCCTGTGCTTCGCAACAGGAGAGGCCGCGATAGTGAGAGGCCCGCGCACCGTGATGAGGAGTGGCCCCCGCTTGCCACAACTGGAGAAAGCCCTCGCACAGAAACGGAGACCCAACACAGCCATAAATAAATAAATAAATATATATATATTTAAAAAAAAAAAAAAAAAAAAAAGAAAGGGTTTATTTATACAGGAGTCTGGGATAAGCAGAGGAGTAACTGTAGGGATGAAGAGATTTACTGAAACTGAAAGGCCAAAACAAGTCATAAAGAACACTTGTGTAGTGACATTATTTGTTTAACTGGTAGCTGCATGAAGGGCCATCAGGCTATCCAATGAGTTAATGAAGATTACCCACCTGAGCACTTTCTGTTGCATGTGACTCAAGCTGCTTTAAGCATGGGCTTATGGTTTTGTTTACTAAACCATCCAAAGATAGATCTGACAGGACTTCAAGGCTCAAATGTCGTGTTCAGGACCTGGTTTCTCTCTTAATTTCTGGGCTCTGCTTGCTCCGTGTTGAGTCCATTAGCACACAGACTCTTCCCTGTGATCCCAAGGTGGCAACTGCCAGCTCCTCGCTGCTGCGGCTACAGCCTTCCTGTTCCACATCAATAGGAAAGAGTAAAGGGCCTTCCTTTAATTTTCTCTGAGACTTATTGGTCTATCCAATAAGTCTATGGATCCTATGTATGGGTCCATGTGTCTACCCCTTGGCCAGTCACTGTAGCCAGGAGTATGGGATGCACTGCGTGGCTCAGCCCCAGGTCACATGTTCCAACCTTGAGTCCAGGAACTGGGCGTAGGTGGACCCCGAAAGAAATAAATGTGGCATTATCAGAAGTGCTAATGAATGGTGGGAAGCAAACCAGCACAATTCCATTTTGGTCTGCTCCAGGACACTCTAAGATGGATTCAAGGAAGTGATTCAGGGGTCTGTGGCTTCCCTGAAGTTGCCGGTACTTTCTGTAGGTAGTTTGTGTTTATGTCCATTTTATTTTAATGTATTTATTTTTATTTATTTTTGTCTGCATTGGGTCTTTGTTGCTGTGCGCAGGCTTTCTCTAGTTGTGGCGAACAGGGGCTACTCTTCGTTGCGGTGCGCAGGCTTCTCGTTGCGGTGGCTTCTCTTGTTTCAGAGCATGGGCTCTAGGCACGTGGGCTTCAGTAGTTCTGGCTCGCGGGCTCTAGAGCACAGATTCAGTAGTTGTGGAGCATGGGCTTAGTTGCTCCACGGCATATGGGATCTTCCCGGACTAGGACTCGAACGCGTGTCCCCTGCATTGGCAGGCAGATTCTTAACCACTGCACCACCAGGGAAGCCCTATGTCCATTTTTTAGAGAGAGGGTCCATAGCTTTGATTAGATTATCAAAGGCCAACCCAAAGAATTGCCTCTGCTAAGATAACGGTGAATATTGAACCAGACTGAACTGCTTTTTAAAACTGAGTCTTCGTGTTTATACTGTCTTCTTGAATGCTTTCGGTATAAGATGTAGAATCTGCTTTCCAGCTGCCTTTTATCAAATGATGTTGAACCCATCGGGATTACCAGAGATAGTAAATACTGATTAAAATTTAGTTTATAGGACTTCCCTGGTGGCACAGTGCTTAAGAGTCCACCTGCCAGTGCAGGGGACGCGGGTTCGAGCCCTGGTCAGGGGAGATCCCACATGCCGTGGAGCAGCTAAGCCCATGTGCCACAACTACTGAATCTGCGCTCTAGAGCCCACGAGCCACAACTACTGAAGACCCTGCGCCTGGAGCCCGTGCTCTGCAACAAGAAAAGCCACTGCAATGAGAAGCCTGCGCGCTGCAACGAAGAGTAGCCCCCGCTCGCCGCAACTAGAGAAAGCCACGTGCACAGCAACGAAGACCCAACACAGTCAAAAATAAATAAATACATTTATTTTTAAAAAATTTACTTTATACCATTCCTTCATGGTCCAGACGTTGTAGACCCCTTTTCCCTCCCCAGAAAGTCCTGTTTGTGGGGCCACAACAGAGGCTGCCCCAAGCTCTGTCACAGAGGTTGAGCTCATAGCCCTGCTGGGACCCCAGCCACCACCCACTCTCCTCAGACCCTGCCTCAGCAGCCCCTGTTTGCCCAACGATGAAGAGCTGCTCATTCTAGGTGAGGAAAAGGCCCTTTGGGAATTATTTCCCTATCATGATTCCAAGGCTTCATGCAGGCTGATATCTTCCTGCTAATACCAGGCCACATGCATTGTTGACACCAGATAATGTTAGTCTTCTGGCTGATACAGTGGTGGATGAGCAAACACTGGGCGGCTGGTAGAATCCCCGACTTCCTGAGTGTCCGCGATCGTGGATTCATTGAAGTTTAAACATATAGAGACCTACCCCACCCTTGCCCTTTGCATTTGCCAGGAGATGAGCTTATCTGTGAATGATTGCTGTAAATAGCCGCCCCTCATTTCCCCCCTCACTTGCACTTTGGCTTTTAATGGGGTTCAAAGCCTGGCATTTTGCTGATTTTCCCCATCTGTGACCCACAGGCTAGCCCAGGGATGCTTAGAATTTAATGTACACACAAGGGACTACCCTGGCAGTCCAGTGGTCAGGATTCCGTGCTTCCACTGCAGGGGGCACAGGTGCAATCCCTGGTCGGGGAACTAAGATCCCATATGCTGTGTGGTGTGGCCAAAAAAATTAATTAATCAAAATTTTAAAAAGTAATGTGCACACGAATCACCCAGGGATCTTGCTCAAATGCAGATTCCGATTCAGCAGATCTGAGGTGGGTCCGAGATTCTGCATTTCCGACACGCTCCCAGTGACACCCATGCTTCTCGAAGGTCCTCACGTCTAAGAGCAAAGGGCTAGGCCAATGGCTTTCAACTCTGGCTGCACACTGGAGTCACCTGGGGATTTGCAGAAATACCGATGCTTGGGTCCTACTTTCAGATATTCATAATTACCTGGTTTGAGGTGTGACTCCCCAGATGATCCTGACACACAGCCAGGGTTGAGATCCATCGGGCTGACGCCCCAGCCTTCAGCCTCTGCCTGTTAGCTCCCCTCACTGCCAGTCTGGCTCGCTCATACCACCTCTGCACTGCACTCCTGGATTGCCTTCTCCTTTGCCCTTGGCATTCATGGAGAGCTTATTATGGATTAGAACTTTCCACATAACCTGATGAAGTCAGCACTACTTCTATCCCCATCTTGCAAGCAGAGAAACTGAGGTTTGGAGAATGAAGTATCTTGTCCTAGGTCACACAGCTATTAAGCAGTAGTATCAGGACCCACCCAGGTCTTCTGTCCCTGGAGCACAAAAGCAGCAGAGCGTGGGTTTAAGAGGATGGCCTCTGGAGTCAGACAGACCTGGGGTCCACCACTCACTATTGGTGTGACCTTGGGGTCCACCACTCACTGTTGGTGTGACCTTGGGGTCCACCACTTACTATTGGTGTGACCTTGGGGTCCACCACTCACTGTTGGTGTGACCTTGGGGTCTACCACTCACTATTGGTGTGACCTTGGGCAGGTTACCCTGATCCTGAAAGCGTTGGGTCCTCCTCTGTGAAATGGAGCCCCTTCTCAGGGCTGTCAGGAGCATAAAATGGCATGATCAGTGTAAGCCATGCCCCCAGAGCCTGGGCCCCAGGACAGGTTCTAGCAGTCTCCACACCATAGTACTTCCCGTGGGCCCGTGTGCTTTGGCACTGGGCACGGACTTCTAGATTGTAACTCATCTTTTCTGTGCTCACAACAACTCTTCAAATGGAACTCAATTTCCTTCAACGCAGAAAGGTGCAAGTATGAGTATGGAATGTGTGTGAATGTGATTTTTTTATATTCATGGCCTCAAATGAGTTTTCCTTTGCTGCAAGAGGGCTTGATGGGGGAGGTAGTGGGTTCACCAGTGTTGGCCTGTTCACTCTGACCCTATGGAGTGACCGAAGACAACTCAGCCTGAATCCCCCAAACCATACGCCAGGCTGGCTATACGGCTTGTTTCTCCCCATGGTGACGGCTGGAGGGATGAAGAGGTCGGGACTCCATCGCTTGTGAATCTCATGTATGCAGGGAACTACATTTTTAGAAGCTCCACATCTAGGACTTTCCCAGTTTTAACTCTAAAAGTCCCACAACCCTGGAAAACCTTCAGTCCCAGAAAGATGGGGACAGTTGGTCACCCCACCCTGAGCACATGTGTCTGGGAGACGTCCTTCCATAAACAACCCAGATGGCTCCAAGCCTTTCTGCCTGCCTTCTCCATGGAGGGCTCTTTGGAGTGAGGTGGTTTCTCATCCTCTTTCTGATGTGGGCCCTTTGGTGTGAGGTGGTTTCTCGTCCCTTTGTGATGTGGGCCCTTTGGTGTGAGGTGGTTTCTCATCCCCTTTCTGATGTGGGCCCTTTGGTGTGAGGTGGTTTCTCGTTCCCTTTGTGATGTGGGCCTTTTGGTGTGAGGTGGTTTCTCATCCCCTTTCTGATGTGGGCCTTTGGTGTGAGGTGGTTTCTCATCCCCTTTGTGATATGGGCCCTTTGATGTGAGGTGGCTTCTCATCCCCATTGTGATGTGGGCCCTTTGGTGTGAGGTGGTTTCTCATCACCTTGGTGATGTGGGCTCTTTGGTGTGAGGTGGTTTGTCAACCCCTTTGTGATGTGGGTGTTTTAGTGTGAGGCGGTTTCTCATCACCTTGGTGATGTGGGCTCTGTGGTGTGAAGTGGTTTGTGATCCCCTTGGTGATGTGGGCTCTTTGATATCAGATGGTTTCTCATCCCCTTGGTTATGTGGGCCCCTTGGTGTGAGGTGGTTTGTCATCCCCTTTGTGATGGGGGCCCTTTGGTACGAGGTGATTTCTCATCACCGTGGTGATGTGGTCTCTGGTGTGAGGTGGTTTATCATCCCCTTTGTGATGTGGGCACTGTGGTGTGAGGTGGATTTTCATCCACTTTGTGATGTGGGCCCTTGGTGTTAGGTGGTTTCTCACCTCTTTGTGATTTGTGTATGTTGGTGTGTGGTGTTTTGTCCTCCCTTTTGTGATGTGGGCCCTTTGGTGTAATGTGGTTCCTCAACCCCTTTGTGATGTGGGACCTTTGGTGTGAGGTGGTTTGTCATTCCCTTTGTGATGTGGGCCCTTTGGTGTGAGGTGGTTTGTCATCCCCTTTGTGATTTGGGTGCTTTAGTGTGAGGTGGTTTCTCATCACCTTGGTGATGTGGGCTCTGTGGTGTGAAGTGGTTTGTCCTCCCCTTGGTGATGTGGGCTCTTTGATGTCAGGTGGTTTCTCATCCCCTTTGTGACGGTGGCCTATTTGTGTAAGGTGGTTTCTCATCCCCATTGTGAGGTGGGCCCTTTGTGGTGAGGTGTTTTGTCATCCCCTTTGTGATGTGGGCCCTGTGGTGTGAGGTGGTTTCTCATCCCCTTTATGATGATGGCCCTTTGGTGCGAGGTGTTTTCTCATCACCTTGGTGATGTTGGCCCTTTGGTGTGAGGTGGTTTCTCATCCCATTTGTGACAGTGGCCCATTGGTGTGAGGTGGTTTCTCATCCCCTTTGTCATGTCGGCCCTGTTGTGTGAGGTGGCTTCTCATGCCCTTTGTGATGTGGGCCGTTTGGTTTTAAGTTGTTTTCTCTTCACCTTGATGATGTGGGCCATGTGGTGTGAGGTGGTTCCTCATCCCATTAGTGATTTGAGCCCCTTGGTGTGAGGTGGTTTCTCATCCCCTTTGTGATGTGGGCCCTTTGGTGTAAGGTGGTTCCTCAACCCCTTTGTGATGTGGGCCCTTTGGTGTGAGGTGGTTTGTCATCCCCATTGTGATGTGGGCTCTGTGGTGTGAGGTGGTTTCTCATTCCGTTTGTGATGTCGGTGCTTTAGTGTGAGGTGGTTTCTCATCATCTTGGTGATGTGGGCTCTGTGGTGTGAAGTGGTTTGTCATCCCCTTGGTGATGTGGGCCCCTTGGTGTGAGGTGGTTTCTCATCCCCTTTCTCATTGGGGACCTGTGGTGTGAGGTGGTTTCTCATACCCTTTCTGATGTGGACAGAAATGAGAAAAGAGAGTCCATCACAAAGGGGATGAGAAACCACCTCAATGGGTTTCACACCCATCTGGTGTGGGGTGGTGTGTCATCCACTTTGTGATGAGGGCTCTTTGGTGTGAGGTGATTTCTCATCCCCTTTGTGATGTGGGCCCTACAGTGTGAGGTGGTCCCTCATCCCATTAGTGCTGTGAGCCCCTTGGTGTGAGGTGGTTTCTCATCCCCTTGTGATGTGGGCCCTTTGGTGTAAGGTGGTTCCTCACCGCCTTTGTGATGTGAGACCTTTGGTGTGAGGGGGTTTGTCATTCCCTTTGTGATGTGGGCCCTTTGGTGTGAGGTGGTTTCTCACCTCTTTGTGATTTGCGTACGTTGGTGTGTGGTGTTTTGTCATCCCTTTGTGATGTGGACCCTTTGATGTGAGGTAGTTTGTCATCCCCATTGTGATGTGGGCTCTGTGGTGTGAGGTAGTTTCTCATCCTCTTTGTGATGTGGGTGCTTTAGTGTGAGGCGGTTTCTCATCACCTTGGTGATGTGGGCTCTGTGGTGTGAAGTGGTTTGTGATCCCCTTGGTGATGTGGGCCCTTTGTAGTGTGGTGTTTTGTCATCCCCTTGGTTATGTGGGCCCCTTGGTGTGAGGTGGTTTTTCATCTCCTTTGTGATCGGGGCCCTTTGGTGCGAGGTGATTTCTCATCACCTTGGTGATGTGGTCTGTGGTGTGAGGTGGTTTATCATCCCCTTTGTGATGTGGGTCCATTGGTGTGAGGTGGTGTGTCATACCCTTTGTGATGGGGGCACTTTGGTGTGAGGTGGTTTCTCATCACCTTGGTGATGAGACCTCTTTGTGATTTGCGTACGTTGGTGTGTGGTGTTTTGTCATCCCTTTTGTGATGTGCCCCCTTTGATGTGAGCTGTTTTGTCATCCCCATTGTGATGTGGGCTCTTTGGGTGAGGTGGTCTGTCATCCCCATTGTGATGTGGGTGCTTTAGTGTGAGGTGGTTTCTCATCACCTTGGTGATGTGGGCTCTGTGGTGTGAAGTGGTTTGTCCTCCCCTTTGTGACGGTGGCCCATTTGTGTGAGGTGGTTTCTCATCCCCATTTTGAGGTGGGCCCTTTGCGGTGAGGTGTTTTGTCATCCCCTGTGTGATGTGGGCCCTGTGGTGTGAGGTGGTTTCTCATCCCCTTTATGATGATGGCCCTTTGGTGCGAGGTGTTTTCTCATCACCTTGGTGATGTTGGCCTTTTGGTGTGAGGTGGTTTCTCATCCCCTTTGTGACAGTGGCCCATTGGTGTGAGGTGGTTTCTCATCCCCTTTGTGATGTCGGCCCTGTTGTGTGAGCTGGCTTCTCATGCCCTTTGTGATGTGGGCCGTTTGGTGTGAGGTGGTTTCTCTTCACCTTGCTGATGTGGGCCATGTGGTGTGAGGTGGTTCCTCATCCCATTAGTGATGTGAGCCCCTTGGTGTGAGGTGCTTTCTCATCCCCTTTGTGATGTGGGCCCTTTGGTGTAAGGTGGTTCCTCAACCCTTTTGTGATGTAGGCCCTTTGGTGTGAGGTGGTTTGTCATCCCCAGTGTGATGTGGGCCCTTTGGTGCGAGGTGGTTGCTCATCCCCTTAGTGATATGGGCCCTTTGGTTTGAGGTGGTTTCTCATCCCCTTTGTGATGTGGGCCCTTTGGTGTGAGGCGGTTTCTCATCCCCTTTGTGATGTGGGCTCTGTGTTGTGAGGTGGTTTCTCATCCCCTTTGTGATGTGGGCCCTTTGGTGTGAGTTGGTGTATTATCCCCTTTGTGATGGGGGCTCTTTGGTGTAAGGTGGTTTGTCATCCCCTTTGAGATGTGGAACCTTTGGTGTGAGGTGGTTTCTCATCACCTTGGTGATGTGGGCTCTTTGCTGTGAGCTGGTTTCTCATCCCCTTTGTGATGAGGGCCCTGTGGTGTGAGGTGGTTTCTCATCCCCTTTGTGACGTGGGCCCTGTGGTGTGAGATAGTTCCTTATCCCCTTTATGATGGTGGCGGTTTGGTGTGAGCTGTTTTCTCATCCCCTTTGTGATGTGGACCCTGTGGTGTGATGTGGTTCCTCAACCCCTTTGTGATGTGGGACCTTTGGTGTGAGGTGGTTTGTCATTCCCTTTGTGATGTGGGCCCTTTGGTGTGAGGTGGTTTCTCACCTCTTTGTGATTTGCGTACGTTGGTGTATAGTGTTTTCTCCTCCCTTTTGTGATGTGGACCCTTTGATGTGAGGTGGTTTGTCATCCGGATTGTGATGTGGGCTCTGTGGTGTGAGGTGGTTTCTCATTCCCTTTGTGATGAGGGCCCTTTGGTGTGAGGTGGTTTCTCATCCCCTTTGTGATTTGGGTGCTTTAGTGTGAGGCGGTTTCTCATCACCTTGGTGATGTGGGCTCTGTGGTGTGAAGTGGTTTGTCCTCCCCTTGGTGATGTGGGCTCTTTGATGTCAGGTGGTTTCTCATCCCCTTTGTGACGGTGGCCTATTTGTGTAAGGTGGTTTCTCATCCCCATTGTGAGGTGGGCCCTTTGTGGTGAGGTGTTTTGTCATCCCCTTTGTGATGTGGGCCCTGTGGTATGAGGTGGTTTCTCATCCCCTTTATGATGATGGCCCTTTGGTGCGAGGTGGTTCCTCATCCCATTAGTGATGTGAGCCCCTTGGTGTGAGGTGGTTTCTCATCCCCTTTGTGATGTGGGCCCTTTGGTGTAAGGTGGTTCCTCAACCCCTTTGTGATGTGGGCCCTTTGGTGTGAGGTGGTTTCTCATCCCCTTTGTGACTGTGGCCCATTTGTGTGAGGTGGTTTCTCATCATCTTGGTGATGTGGGCTCTGTGGTGTGAAGTGGTTTGTCATCCCCTTGGTGATGTGGGCCCCTTGGTGTGAGGTGGTTTCTCATCCCCTTTCTCATTGGGGACCTGTGGTGTGAGGTGGTTTCTCATACCCTTTCTGATGTGGACAGTTTGATGTGGGGTGGTGTGTCATCCACTTTGTGATGAGGGCTCTTTGGTGTGAGGTGATTTCTCATCCCCTTTGTGATGTGGGCCCTTCAGTGTGAGGTGGTCCCTCATCCCATTAGTGCTGTGAGCCCCTTGGTGTGAGGTGGTTTGTCATTCCCTTTGTGATGTGGGCCCTTTGGTGTGAGGTGGTTTCTCACCTCTTTGTGATTTGCGTACGTTGGTGTGTGGTGTTTTGTCATCCCTTTTGTGATGTGGACCCTTTGATGTGAGGTGGTTTGTCATCCCCATTGTGATGTGGGCTCTGTGGTGTGAGGTGGTTTCTCATCCCCTTTGTGATGTGGGTGCTTTAGTGTGAGGTGGTTTCTCATCACCTTGGTGATGTGGGCTCTGTGGTGTGAAGTGGTTTGTGATCCCCTTGGTGATGTGGGCCCTTTGTAGTGAGGTGATTTCTCATCACCTTGGTGATGTGGTCTGTGGTGTGAGGTGGTTTATCATCCCCTTTGTGATGTGGGTCCATTGGTGTGAGGTGGTGTGTCATACCCTTTGTGATGGGGGCACTTTGGTGTGAGGTGGTTTCTCATCACCTTGGTGATGTGGGCTCTTTGTTGTGAGGAGGTTTCTCATCCCTTTTGTGATGTGGGGCCTTTGGTGTGAGGTGGTTTGTCATCCCCATTGTGATGTGGGCTCTGTGGTGTGAAGTGGTTTCTCATTCCCTTTGTGATGAGGGCCCTTTGGTGTGAGGTGGTTTCTCATCACCTTAGTGATGTCGGCCCTGTTGTGTGAGGTGGCTTCTCATGCCCTTTGTGATGTGGGCCGTTTGGTGTGAGGTGGTTTCTCATCACCTTGGTGATGTGGGCCATGTGATTTGAGGTGGTTTCTCATCCCCTTTGTGATTTGGGCTCTTTGGGTGAGGTGGTTTCTCATCCCCTTTGTGATGTGGGCCCTTTGTAGTGAGGTGTTTTGTCATCCCCTTTGTGATGTGGGCCCATTGGTGTGAGGTGGTTTCTCATCCCCTTTGTGATTTGGGTGCTTTAGTGTGAGGCGGTTTCTCATCACCTTGGTGATGTGGGCTCTGTGGTGTGAAGTGGTTTGTCCTCCCCTTGGTGATGTGTGCTCTTTGATGTCAGGTGGTTTCTCATCCCCTTTGTGACTGTGGCCCATTTGTGTGAGGTGGTTTCTCATCCCCATTGTGAGGTGGGCCCTTTGTGGTGAGGTGTTTTGTTATCCCCTTTGTGATGTGGGCCCTGTGGTGTGAGGTGGTTTCTCATCCCCTTCATGATGATGGCCCTTTGGTGCGAGGTGTTTTCTCATCACCTTGGTGATGTTGGCCCTTTGGTGTGAGGTGGTTTCTCATCCCCTTTGTGACAGTGGCCCATTGGTGTGAGGTGGTTTCTCATCCCCTTTGTGATGTCGGCCCTGTTGTGTGAGGTGGCTTCTCATGCCCTTTGTGATGTGGGCCTTTTGGTGTGAGGTGGTTTCTCATCACCTTGGTGATGTGGGCTCTTTGCTGTGAGCTGGTTTCTCATCTCCTTTGTGACGTGAGCCCTGTGGTGTGAGATAGTTCCTTATCCCCTTTATGATGGTGGCGGTTTGGTGTGAGCTGTTTTCTCATCCCCTTTGTGATGTGGGCCCTGTGGTTTGATGTGGTTCCTCATCCCCTTTGTGTTTTGTGTATGTTGGTGTGTGGTGTTTTGTCCTCCCTTTTGTGATGTGGACCCTTTGATGTGAGGTGGTTTGTCATCCCCTTTGTGACAGTGGCCCATTGGTGTGAGGTGGATTCTCATGCCCTTTGTGATGTGGGCCGTTTGGTGTGAGGTGGTTTCTCTTCACCTTGCTGATGTGGGCCATGTGGTGTGAGGTGGTTCCTCATCCCATTAGTAATGTGAGCCCCTTGGTGTGAGGTGCTTTCTCATCCCCTTTGTGATGTGGGCCCTTTGGTGTGAGGTGGTTTCTCACCTCTTTGTGATTTGCGTACGTTGGTGTGTGGTGTTTTGTCATCCCTTTTGTGATGTGGACCCTTTGATGTGAGGTGGTTTGTCATCCGGATTGTGATGTGGGCTCTGTGGTGTGAGGTGGTTTCTCCTTCCCTTTGTGATGAGGGCCCTTTGGTGTGAGGTGGTTTCTCATCCCCTTTGTGATTTGGGTGCTTTAGTGTGAGGTGGTTTCTCATCACCTTGGTGATGTGGGCTCTGTGGTGTGAAGTGGTTTGTCCTCCCCTTGGTGATGTGGGCTCTTTGATGTCAGGTGGTTTCTCATCCCCTTTGTGACGGTGGCCCATTTGTGTGAGGTGGTTTCTCATCCCCTTTGTGACGGTGGCCCATTTGTGTGAGGTGCTTTCTCATCCCCTTTGTGATTTGGGCCCTTTGGTGTAAGGTGGTTCCTCAACCCCTTTGTGATGTAGGCCCTTTGGTGTGAGGTGGTTTGTCATCTCCAGTGTGATGTGGGCTCTGTGGTGTGAGGTGGTTTCTCATCCCCTTTCTCACTGGGGACCTGTGGTGTGAGATGGTTTCTCATACCCTTCCTGATGTGGACAGTTTGATGTGGGGTGGTGTGTCATCCACTTTGTGATGAGGGCTCTTTGGTGTGAGGTGATTTCTCATCCCCTTTGTGATGTGGGCCCTTCAGTGTGAGGTGGTACCTCATCCCATTAGTGCTGTGAGCCCCTTGGTGTGAGGTGGTTTCTCATCCCCTTTGTGATGTGGGCCCTTTGGTGTAAGGTGGTTCCTCAACCCCTTTGTGATGTGAGACCTTTGGTGTGAGGTGATTTGTCATTCCCTTTGTGATGTGGGCCCTTTGGTGTGAGGTGGTTTCTCACCTCTTTGTGATTTGCGTACGTTGGTGTGTGGTGTTTTGTCATCCCTTTTGTGATGTGGACCCTTTTATGTGAGGTGGTTTCTCATCCCCTTTGTGATGTGGGTGCTTTAGTGTGAGGCGGTTTCTCATCACCTTGGTGATGTGGGCTCTGTGGTGTGAAGTGGTTTGTGATCCCCTTGGTGATGTGGGCCCTTTGTAGTGAGGTGTTTTGTCATCCCCTTGGTTATGTGGGCCCCTTGGTGTGAGGTGGTTTTTCATCCCCTTTGTGATCGGGGCCCTTTGGTGCGAGGTGATTTCTCATCACCTTGGTGATGTGGTCTGTGGTGTGAGGTGGTTTATCATCACCTTGGTGATGTGGGCTCTTTGTTGTGAGGAGGTTTCTCATCCCTTTTGTGATGTGGGCCCTGTGGTGTAAGGTGGTTTGTCATCCCCATTGTGATGTGGGCTCTGTGGTGTGAAGTGGTTTCTCATTCCCTTTGTGATGAGGGCCCTTTGGTGTGAGGTGGTTTCTCATCACCTTGGTGATGTCGGCCCTGTTGTGTGAGGTGGCTTCTCATGTCCTTTGTGATGTGGGCCGTTTGGTGTGAGGTGGTTTCTCTTCACCTTGGTGATGTGGGCCATGTGGTTTGAGGTGGTTTCTCATCCCCTTTGTGATTTGGGCCCTTTGGTGTGTGGTGTTTTGTCATCCCTTTTGTGATGTGCCCCCTTTGATGTGAGCTGTTTTGTCATCCCAATTGTGATGTGGGCTCTTTGGGTGAGGTGGTTTCTCATCCCCTTTGTGATGTGGGCCCTTTGTGAGGTGTTTTGTCATCCCCTTTGTGATGTGGGCCCATTGGTGTGAGGTGGTTTCTCATACCCTTCGTGATGTGGACCGTTTGTTGTGAGGTGGTTTGTCACTCCCTTTGTGATGTGGGCCCTTTGGTGTGAGGTGGTTTCTCACCTCTTTGTGATTTGCGTATGTTGGTGTGTGGTGTTTTGTCATCCCTTTTGTGATGTGGACCCTTTGATGTGAGGTGGTCTGTCATCCCCATTGTGATTTGGGTGCTTTAGTGTGAGGCGGTTTCTCATCACCTTGGTGATGTGGGCTCTGTGGTGTGAAGTGGTTTGTCCTCCCCTTGGTGATGTGGGCTCTTTGATGTCAGGTGGTTTCTCATCCCCTTTGTGACGGTGGCCCATTTGTGTGAGGTGGTTTCTCATCCCCATTTTGAGGTGGGCCCTTTGCGGTGAGGTGTTTTGTCATCCCCTGTGTGATGTGGGCCCTGTAGTGTGAGGTGGTTTCTCATCCCCTTTATGATGATGGCCCTTTGGTGCGAGGTGTTTTCTCATCACCTTGGTGATGTTGGCCCTTTGGTGTGAGGTGGTTTCTCATCCCCTTTGTGACAGTGGCCCATTGGTGTGAGGTTGTTTCTCATCCCCTTTGTGATGTCGGCCGTATTGTGTGAGCTGGCTTCTCATGCCCTTTGTGATGTGGGCCGTTTGGTGTGAGGTGTTTTCTCATCACCTTGCTGATGTGGGCCATGTGGTGTGAGGTGGTTCCTCATCCCATTAGTGATGTGAGCCCCTTGGTGTGAGGTGGTTTCTCATCCCCTTTGTGATGGGGGCCCTTTGCTGTGAGGTGGTTTGTCATCCACTTTGAGATGTGGGCCCTTTGGTGTGAGGTGGTTTCTCACCTCTTTGTGATTTGCGTACGTTGGTGTGTGGTGTTTTCTCATCCCTTTTGTGATGTGGACCCTTTGATGTGAGGTGGTTTGTCATCCGGATTGTGATGTGGGCCATGTGGTGTGAGGTGGTTCCTCATCCCATTAGTAATGTGAGCCCCTTGGTGTGACGTGCTTTCTCATCCCTTTTGTGATGTGGACCCTTTGATGTGAGGTGGTTTGTCATCCGGATTGTGATGTGGGCTCTGTGGTGTGAGGTGGTTTCTCATTCCCCTTGTGATGAGGGCCCTTTGGTGTGAGGTGGTTTCTCATCCCCTTTGTGATTTGGGTGCTTTAGTGTGAGGCGGTTTCTCATCACCTTGGTGATGTGGGCTCTGTGGTGTGAAGTGCTTTGTTCTCCCCTTGGTGATGTGGGCTCTTTGATGTCAGGTGGTTTCTCATCCCCTTTGTGACGGTGGGCCCTTTGTGGTGAGGTGTTTTGTCATCCCCTGTGTGATGTGGGCCCTTTGGTGTGAGGTGGTTTCTCACCTCTTTGTGATTTGCGTACGTTGGTGTGTGGTGTTTTCTCATCCCTTTTGTGATGTGGACCCTTTGATGTGAGGTGGTTTGTCATCCGGATTGTGATGTGGGCCATGTGGTGTGAGGTGGTTCCTCATCCCATTAGTAATGTGAGCCCCTTGGTGTGACGTGCTTTCTCATCCCTTTTGTGATGTGGACCCTTTGATGTGAGGTGGTTTGTCATCCGGATTGTGATGTGGGCTCTGTGGTGTGAGGTGGTTTCTCATTCCCCTTGTGATGAGGGCCCTTTGGTGTGAGGTGGTTTCTCATCCCCTTTGTGATTTGGGTGCTTTAGTGTGAGGCGGTTTCTCATCACCTTGGTGATGTGGGCTCTGTGGTGTGAAGTGCTTTGTTCTCCCCTTGGTGATGTGGGCTCTTTGATGTCAGGTGGTTTCTCATCCCCTTTGTGACGGTGGGCCCTTTGTGGTGAGGTGTTTTGTCATCCCCTGTGTGATGTGGGCCCTGTGGTGTGAGGTGGTTTCTCATCCCCTTTACGATAATGGCCCTTTGGTGCGAGGTGTTTTCTCATCACCTTGGTGATGTTGGCCGTTTGGTGTGAGGTGGTTTCTCACCTCTTTTTGATTTGCGTACGTTGGTGTGTGGTGTTTTGTCATCCCTTTTGTGATGTGGACCCTTTGATGTGAGGTGGTTTGTCATCCCCATTGTGATGTGGGCTCTGTGGTGTGAAGTGGTTTCTCATGCCCTTTGTGATGTGGGCCGTTTGGTGTGAGGTGGTTTCTCATCCCCTTTGTGATTTGGGCCCTTTGGTGTGTGGTGTTTTGTCATCCCTTTTGTGATGTGCCCCCTTTGATGTGAGCTGTTTTGTCAGCCCCATTGTGATGTGGGCTCTTTGGGTGAGGTGGTTTCTCATACCCTTTGTGCTGTGGGCCCTTTGTAGTGAGGTGTTTTGTCATCCCCTTTGTGATGTGGGCCCATTGGTGTGAGGTGGTTTCTCATCCCCTTTGTCAATGGTGCCGTGTGGTGTGAGGTGGTTTCTCATACCCTTTGTGATGTGGACCGTTTGATGTGAGGTAGTGTGTCATCCCCTTTGTGATGAGGGCTCTTTGGTGTGATGTGGTTTCTCATCCCCTTTGTGATGTGGGCCCTTCAGTGTGAGGTGGTTCCTCATTCCATTTGTGATGTGAGCCACTTGGTGTGAGGTGGTTTCTCATCCCTTTTGTGATGTGGGCCCTTTCATGTCAGGTGATTTGTCATGCCCTTTGTGATGCGGGACCTTTGGTGTGAGGTGGTTTGTCATCCCCTTTGTGATGTGGGCCCTTTGGTGTGAGGTGATTTGTCATCCCCTTTGTGATGTGGGCCCTTTGGTGTGAGGTGGTTTGTCATTCCCTTTGTTATGTGGACCCTTTGGTGTGAGGTGGTTTCTCACCTCTTTGTGATTTGCGTACGTTGGTGTGTGGTGTTTTATCATCCCTTTTGTGATGTGGACCCTTTGATGTGAGGTGGTTTGTCATCCCCATCGTGATGTGGGCTCTGTGGTGTGAGGTGATTTCTCATTCCCTTTGTGATGAGGGCCCTTTGGTGTGAGGTGGTTTCTCATCCTCTTTGTGATGTGGGTGCTTTAGTGTGCGGCGGTTTCTCATCATCTTGGTGATGTGGGCTCTGTGGTGTGAAGTGGTTTGTCATCCCTTTGGTGATGTGGGCCCCTTGGTGTGAGGTGGTTTCTCATCCCCTTTGTGATGTGGGTGCTTTAGTGTGCGGCGGTTTCTTATCATCTTGGTGATGTGGGCTCTGTGGTGTGAAGTGGTTTGTCATCCCTTTGGTGATGTGGGCCCCTTGGTGTGAGGTGGTTTCTCATCCCCTTTGTGATGGGGGCCCTTTGGTGCGAGGTGATTTTTCATCACCTTGGTGATGTGGTCTCTGGTGTGAGGTGGTTTCTCATCCCCTTTGTGATGTGGGCCCATTGGTGTGAGGTGGTGTGTCATAGCCTTTGTGATGTGGGCACTTTGGTGTGAGGTGGTTTCTCATCACCTTGGTGATGTGGGCTCTTTGGTGTGAGGTGGTTTCTCATCCCCTTTGTGATGTGGGCCCTTTGGTGTGAGGTGGTTTGTCATCCCTTTTATGATGTGGGCCCTGTGGTGTGAGGTGGTTTCTCATGCCCTTTGTGATTTGGGCCCTTTGGTGTGTGGTGTTTTGTCATCCCTTTTGTGATGTGGCCCCGTTGGTGTGAGGTGGTTTCTCACCCCATTGTGATGTCGGCCCTTTGTAGTGAGGTGTTTTGTCATCCCTTTTGTGATGTGGGCCCTGTGATGTGAGGTGGTTTCTCATCCCCTTTGTCACTGGGGCCCTGTGGTGTGAGGTGGTTTCTCATACCCTTTCTGATGTGGACAGTTTGATGTGAGGTGGTGTGTCATCCACTTTTTTATGAGGGCTCTTTGGTGTGAGCTGGGTTCTCATCCCCTTTGTGATGTGGGCCCTTTGGTGTAAGGTGGTTCCTCAACTCCTTTGTGATGTGGGCCCTTTTGTGTGAGGTGATTTGTCATGCCCTTTGTGATGTGGGCCCTTTGGTGTGAGGTGGTTTCTCACCTCTTTGTGATTTGTGTATGTTGGTGTGTGGTGTTTTGTCATCCCTTTTGTGATGTGGACCCTTTGATGTGAGGTGGTTTGTCATCCCCATTGTGATTTGCGTATGTTGGTGTGTGGTGTTTTGTCATCCCTTTTGTGATGTGGACCCTTTGATGTGAGGTGGTTTGTCATCCCCATTGTGATGTGGGCTCTGTGGTGTGAGGTGGTTTCTCATCACCTTGGTGATGTGAACTCTTTGGTGTGAGGTGGTTTCTCATCCCCTTTGTGATGTGGGCCCATTGGTGTGAGGTGGTGTGTCATACCCTTTTTGATGTGGATCCTTTCATGTGAGGTGGTTTGTCATACCCATTGTGATGGGGGCTCTGTGGTGTGAGGTGGTTTCTCATTCTCTTTGTGATGTGGGCCCTTTGGTGTGAGGTGGTTTCTCATCACCTTGGTGATGTGGGCCCTTTGGTGTGAGGTGGTTTCTCATCTCCTTTGTGACGGTGGCCCATTTGTGTGAGGTGGTTTCTCATCCCCTTTGTGATGTCGTTCCTGTTGTGTGAGGTTGTTTCTCATCCCCTTTGTGATGGGGGCCCTTTGCTGTGAGGTGGTTTGTCATCCACTTTGAGATGTGGGCTCTTTGGTGTGAGGTGGTTTCTCATCCCCTTTGTGATGAGGGACTTTTGGTGTGAGGTGGTTTCTCAGCCCCTTTGTGACGTGGGCCCTTTTGTGTGAGGTGGTTTCTCATACGCTTTGTGAGGTGGGCCCTTTGGTGTGAGGTGGTTTCTCATCACCTTGATGATGTGGGCTCTTTGGTGTGAGGTGGTTTCTCATCTCCTTTGTGATGTGGGCTGTTTGGTGTGAGGTGGTTTGTCATCCAATTTGAGATGTGAGCTCTTTGGCGTGAGGTGGTTTGTCATCCCCTTTGTGATGTGGACCCTTTGGTGTGAGGTGGTTTCTCATCACCTTGGTGATGTGGGCTCTTTGGTGTGAGGTGGTTTCTCTTCCTCTTTGTAATGTGGGCTCTTTGGTGTGAGGTGGTTTCTCATTCCCTTTGTGATGTGTGCTCCTTGGTGTGAGGTGGTTTCTCATCACCTTGGTTATGTGGGCCCTTTAGTGTGAGGTGGTTTCTCATCACCTTGGTGATGTGGGCCCTGTGGTGTGAGGTGGTTTCTCAGCCCCTTTGTGATGGTGGCCGTTTGGTGTGAGGTGGTTTCTCAGCTGCTTTGTGATGGTAGCCGTTTGATGTGAGGTGGTTTCTCATTCCCTTTGTGATGAGGGCCCTTTGTTTTGAGGCGGTTTGTCATCCCATTTGTGATGTGGGCCCTTTAGTGTGAGGCGGTTTCTCGTCACCTTGGTGATGGTGGCCCTTTGGTGTGAAGTGGTTTGTCATCCCCTTTGTGATGTGTGCCCTTTGGTGTGAGGTGGTTTCTCAGCCGCTTTGTGATGGTGGCCGTTTGGTGTGAGGTGGTTTCTCAGCCGCTTTGTGATGGTGGCCGTTTGGTGTGAGGTGGTTTCTCATCCCCTTTGTGATGTGCGCCCTTTGGTGTGAGGTGGTTTCTCATCCCCTTTGTGATGGTGGCCGTTTGGTGTGAGGTGGTCTCTCAGCCCCTTTGTGACGTGGACCCTTTGGTGTGAGGTGGTTTCTCAGCCCCTTTGTGATGGTGGCCGTTTGGTGTGAGGTGGTCTCTCAGCCCCTTGTGATGGGGGCCGTTTGGTGTGAGGTGGTCTCTCAGCCCCTTTGTGATGGGGGCCCAGTAGCTCCCGGGTCGGGATCGGTGCCTGCCTCCTGCGATGCCGGCACTTATGGTCATGATGTGTCCCCTGCTTGCTTCCTGCTCAGAGTCTGTCTCAGCTCAGCATGAAGTCTTTCTCCTTCCATCTCTGCAGCCGAGGGAGGTTTCGTTCTACTCGGGCAACAGGAAAAATCTCCATAAAAGAAAACACCTCCTCTCCTCTCCCCCTTTCGGCGAAGACACTTTGCCTCAGACAACCACTCAGTGAGTACACAAAAGTTGGGCTGTTTTCTTTCTGATGCCATTTCAGATGAAGTTTAAAAATATCTTTTTAAGCTAGGGAAGCAACACCACAGCTAAAAATGCTTGGATTTGAAAATAAACGTGTGGCAGATTTACACAAATCCCTTGAATCTGTCAGAGATGCTTTCAGCAGCAGGTACAATGCGTGACAAAAGGGGGCTCACGCCACAGAGCTTTGTTTTTCTTTCGTAAGAAGAAGCCATGCCTTGTGCGGCTCAGTTCAAAGAGGAAGCAGGGTGGCCTTGAATGGGACTCTCTCCTTCCTTGTCTCTGTTACCAAAGGGAAATCATTCCCAGGAGCCCTCTCCTCAGTGCATTTCCCCTTACATCCTACGGGCCAGAACTAGGTCATACACCCATCCCTAGGCCAGAGACAGGGGTCCTGCCCAATTCAGGGCTCTCTGCCCACTACTGAGGTTCTTTTAGGGAGGAATGGTTTTGGCTGGACGACCAAAAATGTATTCTCAGACCTCTTTCTTCGGGCTCAGAAGCCCTGAGTTCCGGACCTGGTCCTGTTTCTGCCTTCCTCAGATATGAATAACATGATGAACTGGGTGCATCTTCCTCAAGCCCTGATATCGTCCCTATGGGCCACTTGCAAAGGCAGCAAAGAAGGAGAGCTGACATCAAGGGTTTCTGCATGAGACTGGCTTCACTGGCAAGAAACACTTTTGAGAACAGGTAAACTAGATCATTTCAAAGGGAACTTCTACCTTGAATGTTTTTGAGTGTCTGTAGGATTGGCTGGCCAGCATCTTTTCTTGTCTCCAGGCATTTTTTTTTTTTTTTTTTTTGCAGACGCTGTACAGATATAGATGCAGATATTGACACACATACAAATGTAATTATAGATTGTGTTATCGGGCGATGTCTGAGGAGCAGATGGAGATCCATCTGTTGGGGAAGGCTCAGGAGAAGTCCGGCTAGGGCCCAGGGCTGGGGCAAACCGAGAGGGCTCAGCCCTGTGAGAGCAGGTGAAACTCAGGGATTCAGGGCTAGCTCCCTATCCCCGACTTAGAAGTGGTTGATCCTGGCCCCAGTTCAGGGATCCTGGCTCCTGTAGTGGACTTGGGACTTGAAGCGGCCAAATTTATCTTACAGTTGGATTATAGTTGACAAATGATCTTTACAAAAACCAAAGCTGTGATGGAACAGTTGGCAGGGGCCCCCTTATGCGCACATCTCTGCATTCTGGAGCTAAAGGTGGCCTTCTTGTATACGCAGGTGTTCTCCACTTGTGGGAGGAGGGATCCTAGCAGCTTTGCTGGAAGACTCAGGACCATGGAGCTTAATGATTGATGCCTTTTCCTGGGTCACCGGGCCTGGGGAACAGAAGGTGAGGGGCCAGTGTGATGTTGTGTAGCTTCTCCCGTAGGGCACGAGTGACACGTAATGTCAGGCCATCCCACTACTGTCAGTGCCAAGCCTGACACCTTGGTTAGAGTGGTGCCGTCCAGATTTCTCCACGCAAAGCACATTTCCCCCTTTGTAATTAATACAGGCCAGGGAGGGAAGGAAACTACATCAGGTTCTAGGGCTGCAGGAGAGGATGGTCCCACAGTGCGCCTTCCTCAGAGCAAGCACATGCCCTCCCACTCCCGGAACCCAGAGAATGTCCAGATAACAATAAGCACTTATAATATTGACTCCCAAGGCCACAGCTTTCTCCCCTCATGCAAATTCAGTTAGGTCATGGTCAGTGAGGAATGGGTGCTGATGCATTATTCCTGGGAGAGGGATTATAGCATCAGAGCTACTGGGGATCCCAGGACCCAGCCAGGGCCGCTCCCCTGGAAAAGCTCCCAGAAGCAGCATGTGGGTGCCCCATAGTAGAAATGAACATACCCTCAGGAGAGTCTGGGTGAGCCAGTGTAACCACATGTGTCCTTAAAAGCAGGAGGGGAGGCAGAAGGTGAGTCCATGAGATACAACAATGGAAGGAGAGGCGGATGAGATTCAGCGTGAAAGAGAGTTTTCACCCACCCTTGCTGTCTTTGAAGATAGAGGAAGGAGGTAGAGCCCAGAAATGCAGATGGCCCCTGGCAGCTGGGAATGACCCTCAGCTGACAGCTGGCAAGGAAACAGAGATCTCGGTGCTACAGCTACAAGGACTGTATTCTGCCAACAGCCCAAATGAGCAAGGGAGTGGATCCTCCTTTAGGGCCCCCAGAAAGGAGCATGGCCCTGCCAACACCTTGCTTTTAACCTGGTGAGCCCTGTTAGACTTCTGACCTATAGAACTTTAAGTTCATACATTTGTGTTGTTTTAGCTGCTAAGTTGGAGGTGACTTGTTATAGCAGCAATAGAAAACTAATACAGATGTGCTGGTGGCCAACCCCTCCCTGTTTCAGAATACCCTGGTGCATAGCAACTGATGTCATAGAAAAGATTCTAGAAGAGCAGGTCACGAAGAAGGACTTATGGTTTGGAAGTTCTTGGGTGAAGGCAAACGGGTTATCAAGGAAGTGACATCTGAAAACTCCAGGGAGCGGAGTGTAGATAGAGCGACTTTCCTGCAATAAACGTTGAGCCTGTCGCAGTGGCTGCTCTTCCCTTCCCCCGAGGAGGCACCAAGAGCCTGCAGAAGGACGGTAAGTGGGTGTACGGTGGGCACGAACTGGGACAGGCATGACTATTCCCAGCTGCAGGACATGCTCATCAGCACATTCACTTATTGCTCATCCGATGACACTTCTGTTGGGAAGAGTAGGTTTTTGTTCAATCATTCATTCATTCATTCATTCATCAAAGGTTCACTGAGCACCTACTGTGCCCCAGGTTCTGTTCTAAGTTCTGAGGCTAAAGCAGAGGACAAGACAGGCCAGTTTTCTGCGTGCCTGGTGCTTACACTCTGATATGGGAGGTAGACAAATGAATGAATAAATGAACAAGGAACTTTCTGAAATTGACTTATATTGTGAAGAAAATGAAAACTATTTTCTGGGATGGGGCAGTCGTCAGACAATCCTATTTAAAGTGGTGAGCTTGTCTGAGCTGAGACCATGACAGGAAATAGCAAGCTCTGCGGTGGTTGGGAGAATCACGTTCCGGGCAGAAGGAATAGCAGGTGCAAAGGACCTGGGTGGGAATGAGATGGGCAGGTACAAAGAAATGCGCAAGGTGAATGTGACGGTGTGAAGGTGAACAAGAGGAAGACAGGTGTGAAAGCAGAGGCGCTGTGAGGCTAAGAGACTTCTCTGCTCTTTCCAATGACGACCCAGCTAATCACTGGCAGGTCCGGGCTGGACCGGGTCTCCTCGTGAGGACAGCAAGAGAAAAGGTCACTGGAGTTTGGTTTGTAGAAAATCTGGAGTCAAGACTGTGTAAAGGTTAAGACCACAGCTCAGAATATATTCCAGGATAAAAGGCAACGGCGGAAGTAATTCAACATGACAGTGTCTGTTGTGCCTATCATGGTGGGACCATGATGAATTATTTTTTTCTTTTCTCATTTTCTATTTTCCGAAATGTGTTTCATGAACAAGTTCTGCTTTCACAGTAAAGAGGAAGAAAGCATTTTTGAGCATCTGTATCTACTGTCAAGGAGAAATGAGTGCGAAAAAACCCAAGAAGCATCCATCGGGTTTTGCTGGAGGGAAAGAATGGGGGTTGGGGGGTGGGAAGGAGACCTTGGAGAGAGCAGTTTCCTGAGAAAACAGGAGGTGAAGGGGAGGAGGAGAGGCAGGGCCTCGGGTACCATGGGTTTGCAGTGACACGAAACACGGAATTAGGATGGGAAGAAGTATTGTGATTAAGCCAGGAGGGCATCCCCTTTTTCTGAACGCACTGAATTGCACACCCCCAGTCCCACAGCGCCCTTCTCTTTGGCCAGAGTCCCAGTGATCTCGGTGGGAATTACCTGTGACTCCGTCCACTCACCTGGCGGCCGTCACCCTGAGCTGGAGAGGATGAAGGCGTCCATGGTGCTCTCCCTCATCGGGTACCTGGTGGTTCCAAGTGGCGCTGCAGTCTTGGGGCGCTGTGTGGTGGCTAAGAAGCTCCACGAAGGAGGCCTGAGTGATTTTGAGGGCTACAGCCTCGAAAACTGTGAGTAGCCCCTCTCAGCCCCACTCCTCACGTCTTTTCCCACTGCCGCCTGCCCAGGCTTCCCCAGCTCTCCTCTGAGCCGCACCCCTCCCGTTCCATCTTAGGGGTGTGCCTGGCTTATTTTGAGAGCAAGTTCAACCCCACTGCTGCCTACGACAGCTTGCGCGGTGGCTACACCGGCTACGGCCTCTTTCAGATCCGCAACAGTGACTGGTGTGACCACGGCAAGAACCGCTGCCACGTGTCCTGCTCTGGTAGGTCCCTCCCTCCTTCCACCCTGGGGCCCGGGGGCGGCCGCGTTGAGCTCAGAGGGCTGGCCAGCGTTTACAAGTTTGGAGCCGGGAGGAGGAGGGCCTGGCAAAGACGGGGCTGAGCCAAATCCAGGGTGGACCCCAGGGAGGCCGAGCAGAGCGCAGCATGGCCAAAGGTCCGCGAGGGGAAGGGGCTGCGGCAGCCTGGGACGCAGCGATGGAGACCCACGTCCAGGTGGGCAGAGGGGCAGGCAGGGAGGAGCCTGACGGGTGAGGGCAGAGGGCTCTGGCTGGGCCTAATGTAGAAGACACTCTTCTTCAAGGGGAGCGGAGGCTGCCACTTTGACAGGCAGAGTGATCACCGGGAGAAGACGGGCTGTCATTTATGTCTCATAGGAAGGTTACGTATGTTTATCTCCAGAGTCCAATACAATTATCTGTAATAGAGGTGGTATTGAGTGCTGTGATGAAAATACGGTGGACTAGATATCCTGAAAAACCCTCCCACTAGAGAAAATGTAAAAGAAGTAAAAAAACAAAACCAAAAAAACCCCATCTTTTAAAGGACCTATAGCTGAGCTGGCAAGAAGGTAAGACATCCCTAGAGGCTAAAAAGAGGAGCAAAAATACAGATAGATAAGTGAAGGCTGAAGCCGATGATGACCCTGGGGGTTTGAGGTCACTGTGTAGACAGGGTCTGAGCAAGGTACGGAGGTGCACTGGCGACCTCCGAAGAGACCTGAGACCCCTGAGAGCTACCCTGTCAGCTGAAAGGGATGAGCTAGAAAACCCCAAAGGGAAGACACTCTAAAGACAGGGGAAAGACAGTCTTCCCTGGGAATTTGTAACCACAAGCCAACAGGACTCACAAGGCACCATCTAGAGGGGCTAGACCTTGTGCTAAGTACTGGGGGCAATTCAGAGGGATCGCATAGTTTTCCTGTCAGGCAGGGTGGGAAACAGAAAAAGCATAGGCTTTGAAGCCAGACAGAATATTGGCTCTACCTCCTACTAGTTATGTGATTTGAGCCTCAGTTTTCTTATCTAGAAAATGGAGTTATGGGACTTCCTTGGTGGTGCAGTGGTTAAGAATCCGCCTGCCAATGCCGGGGACACGGGTTTGATCCCTGGTCCGGGAAGATCCCACATGCCATGGGGCAACTAAGCCCGTGGGCTACAACCACTGAGCCTGTGCTCTGGAGCCCACGTGCCATAACTACTGAAGCCCGCGTGCCTATAGTCCATGCTCCGCAACACGAGAAGCCACCGCATCTAGAGAAAGCCTGCGTGAAACAACGAAGACCCAACGCAGCCAAAAATAAATAAATAAATAATAAAATTTTAAAAAAGAAAATGGAGTTAATAATAGTACCTACCTGAAAAGGCTTTTATTTTATTTTATTTTATTTGATCTTAGCAGCTTTTTTTTTTTTTTTAAATAAAACCCAAAACCTGGAGCAAATGTCCATCAACAATTGAATGGATAAATAGATCATGGTATATTCTTATTTGCAGACTCTTTTTAAAAACCAAAGTGCATGAAGGAATGTTTTCCTAAATATGTTCTTTTTTTTTCTAATCACACATTAATGGAAATGAATAAGTTACAGCTATAAGCAACAACATGGATAAATTTCACATAATGTTGAATAAAATAAGGTAGTCACACAGTGTACGTACTATATGAACCCACTTATGTAAAGTTTAGAAACGGGCAAAACTAATCCATGAGCTACAGAGCAGAATAGGGATGAGGCTTTTTTTGGGGGGAGTGAGCGGTGCTCCAAGGCTTTTACAAGTTTTAAGTCCTGAGCACGGTGTCTCGTGCTTGATGAACACAATTTTCCTTTATCTGAATAATTTACAAGATAGTTGGGCATTAGGACTGATACATGTGTGTATGCCTGCATACTATGCAGGTAAGTATGTTTGTATGCATGTACATAACAGATAAGTGCTGAATCAAAGTGACGTTTTATTCAGAAAAGGGGAGAGGGCACAGTGGGCTAGGTGGTCAGGGACAGACTTTTAAGGACTGTACTTTTGGATGAGCAGGTGCAAGTCGGGAGATGAGTGTGAACAAAGTCTGGGAAGAGGATCTGTGTATGACCCCCAAGCTGTGGGTATCGGTACCATCAGGGTTGGCACTGTCTTTGCCTCCTGCCCCTTGACATGTCTTGAATGGTGGGGTCGTGGAGGAAAGCAGTGGAAGTGGAAAGCCACGTTGGGCAAAGTTGGACTAAGCCAAGGATTTGAGGTTCTGTTTTCCGGGCAACGAGGGGGCAATGAAGTAATGTTTTAAGGAGAAGCAATCAGACTAGGTTATGGAAGCGGGGAGACTGTAGTGCGGGCAAGAAGGAGGGGGTCCCAGGTGGGAGGTCTTGGTTTCATGGTCCAAGGAAGGAATGGAAGGATGGATGCATAGACATGTTGGTTCTTCAGGGGCACCTCTGGGCCCTCTCACATGCTGTTCCTTCTGCCTGGAACAGTTTTCCTTCTGTGATGTCCTCAACCCCTTTTCCTTACCTACTCCACTAGATGTCACTTGGCCCAATAACCCTTCCCTGACCCTAATTCAACTCTGAATTAGGTGTCCCCACTCAATGCTGCATTCCCCCATGGTTCCAGGTATCCTTTGTATTATAATTGTCTATAATCTTTATCTACCCCCTTCCAGACTGTAGGCTTTATGAAGGCAGGGATGGATTTATTGTGTTTCTCATTCTATCTCCACTGCTTCTTCTATAGCCTAGCACAGGATATTCACTATACATAAACATTTTTTTTGGCTGCATTGGATCTTAGTTGTGGCACGTGGGCTCTTTCTTGTGGCGCGCAGTCTTCTCTCTAGTTGTGGCGTGCAGGTTTTCTCTTCTCTAGTTGTGGCGCGTGGGCTTAGTTGCCCCGCAGCATGTGGGATCTTAGTTCCCCGACCAGGGATCAAACCCATGTCCCCTGCATTGGAAGGCAGATTCTTTACCATTGAACCACCAGGGAAGTCCCCATCATATACATTTTTAATGAAAATATCATTATAAGAATTATAAGGAAAAATCAATAGATTTAGTAAAAGATGACCACATCCTGCTACTTCCCAGTGTTGTCTGAGAAAAATACAGGGATAGATTTATTCTTGGAATCACATGGAAGCCTCTCTAACGTGAGCCCCTGGTAGCTTGACATCACTCTGACTTAGCTGCCGAGTGGTGACATGGTATCATTCCACTTCATTTCCTTCACAGCTTTACTGAATCCAAATTTAAAAGAGACAATTGAATGTGCCAAGAAAATTGTAAAAGGAAAAAGAGGAATGGGAGCGTGGTAAGTAGCCTGTATTAATGACTTTCACCCACTCATCAAGTCCCACTGGTTTGGGACTGTAAGTGTATAGCAACCAAGATTAAGATGAAAGATTCTAAAGAAATCAAGCCATGTTTTCCTCTATATTAGAACAGTCCCTGGCACAAAATACCTTGTGTTAAGTTTTTGTTAAATAAATTATAAAATAGAATTGTCATGGTTTTATACTTAAATGTTGGTCCTTCTTGGAATTTATTCCGGTATTAAAAAGTCAGACAGGGCATTCGCCTTCATATTTTTCAAACGGCTGGTCGGTGGTCTCAACACCACTTATTCGTTAACCTATTTTTCTCACTAATTTAATAGATTGCATTTTAAAGTGGGAATCCTCTTGTTAATGTTAGCTGTCTTCTGAGTGTTGGAAATATCTTTCGTGCATAGTCTTGACCTTCCAATTAATTTGGAAGCTTGGCTGGCCCCCTAGGGTAAGCACTAATGAGCTAAAACCATCTTCATTGTATGGCACTAAATAGAGATGTGCTGGGCCAGTCTGATCAAGGCCTCTTACTTGCTCAGGATTCCCAGTGAAGTGAGCTCTTATTAAGCTAATAAGCTGCCACAGCTTTTCCAAAGCTCAGATCAGGCTGCTTTGTGGAACTTGGGGCGGACAGGAAGGGAGAAGACCCAGGCCCCCCTCACCCGCCTCCCCAAGGAGTCCCTTCTGCAGTGCCTGCCAGGGGCTATGGAGGGCGCTGCAATTTCTGAAAATACGTCTGTGTGTGTTTTCCCTGCTGCTTTGTAACTATGAGGGCCAGGGGGTCACCGCCCCTTCTCCAACTGTGTGACCCCCTACCCTGGAAGACTCATGGAGCTTCATGCCCAGTCGAGGGATGGGACGAACTAATGTCTAATGGTCTGCAGTGGCCTGGTGACTCCCGCCACTTCTAGGATGGGAGAGGAGGACTTGGGGTCTGGATTCTGGCCAAGGGGCTGGGAATAGGAGGGTCATGTTTGGAGGACCAGGAGAAAAGGTTAGAGAAACTCAGTCCAGCTGACCTAGGTTGAGGAGCTGGAAGGAATTTTGGAAGGTGAGGGGCGAAGCAGGTGCATGGAAAGGTAACAAGAGGCCGTGGCCCTGGGACAAGTGTTCCCGTTTCAGAACTAGGATCTGCCAAGTACTCACCATACATGTCACAGAGCTTCTCTGATGCTCACTTCAGAGAAGTTACAAATGCTTTGCAGGGTTGGAGAAGGATTTCGCAGTTCACAGCTCAGCCTCCCCATCTTGCAGTGTGGGGTTTATGGGAAGGGGAGACGTTGTGAGCAGGATGCAGGGAGCACCAGTCCTCATGCCAGCGGGTGGTGGAGCCAGCCAGTGAGAGAGACGTACTTGGGATGCAAGAAAGCTTTCAGAACTGCGCCCACTCAAATGCTCCAGGGGCCAGGCAGCGGGTGTAAATGGGCCAGCGGGGGCTGAGCTCCCTGGAGATGCCGAGCTGTGACTATGGGAAGCCCCCTCCGGTTCACTCTCCCTGGCCTTCCTCCCCGCAGGACCTCCTGGACCCTCAACTGCCAGCACTCCGACACTCTGGAGCGGTGGTTGGACGGATGCAAGCTGTAGCTACTGGGAAGCCCTGGCTGCACTTGCCGCTGGCATCTTCCTGGTGAAGATGCTCTCCTGTTCACTGCCTTCACTCATCCCGTTGATTATCTCACCGCTTGATGGCTCCAGATGGAAAAGGGCAAAATTTGCTTCATCCAGGGATGCAGAATAAACCACTAGTTATTCAACCTGGGTCAAAGGGCTCCACTTGTCCTATTATACTGTGATTGTTACGATGAAAATCATTATTTACCATTATCGTGCTTCCTTATTATTTAATCTCAGGGGAGGATTCGAAGGAAGGAAAACATCTGGAAAATAAGATGTGCCCATGAATGTCAATATTAATAGAGAAAGGAAGAAAAGATGCAGAGGACGGGAAGGGGAGTCAAAGAAGAGACGAAGAGACGCCAGTGCCAGCAGGACCCCCAGCTCCAGCTACGGTGTCCACACTGGGAAACAGGTGGCAGTGAGGAGACCACAAAAATCCTCTCTGGGGCTTCCCTGGTGGCGCAGTGGTTGAGAATCTGCCTGCCAATGCAGGGGACACGGGTTTGAGCCCTGGTCTGGGAAGATCCCACATGCCGCGGAGCAACTAGGCCCGTGAGCCACAACTACTGAGCCTGCGCGTCTGGAGCTTGTGCTCCGCAACAAGAGAGGCTGCGACAGTGAGAGGCCCGTGCACCGCGGTGAAGAGTGGCCCCTGCTCACCACAACTAGAGAAAGCCCTCGCACAGAAACGAAGACCCAACACAGCCAAAAATAAAAAAATAAATAAAAAAAATTTAAAAAAAAAAAGTTAAAAAAAAAAATCCTCTCTGCACTTTTGTGGAGAGACTCTGGTGACAGTTGATCTTTCTTATAAAATGTTAAGTTTTAAAAACTTGTCAACACGTACTTGTACTAGAGAAATTGTGCAAAAGACAGAAACGTAAACAAGAAGGGTCCTCCCGTGATCTTGGAAGCCAAAGACCATCAGTCACTGTCATGCTTTGGTTGCATTCCCTTTCGGTCTTTTTTTCTGATTGGGGTTTTTCTGCTTTTCCAACAAGGCTGTGATAATGCTCTAGAGAGAGTTTTGTACCTCACTTTTTAGAAAGGAAGAACATGGTAATGAACCTTTCCCTACGTGTATTTCCATTGTAAGAAGAAAGGAGTTTATTTCCAAAGCTTCGTGGCTCACAGAATCCTTGCACGGAGTGGAGCCGCAGGTGGCAGTCTGGGTTCCCAGGACGCACATGCCTGAGACACGGGAGCAATAGTAGAAGCAGAAGCCCTGCTCCTCAGAAGCCAGTTCATCTGCGGGAACCCAAGCTATGACGGGGGACCCTTGTACAGGAGGGGAAGAATGGAAGTGGCCCCGAGAGAGCCTGTCTGCAACATCTTCACCAAGGTGCTAGAGCCTTCAGAATGAAATCTTAAGGCCAGTTAACATGCCGTTGGATGAACACACCAGATTTTACTTAACTTTTCCCCCTACTGTCAGATTGTTAGATACTGCCCTTTTTAAACCATTACAAAGAATGCTGTAGTGCCTGTTTGCGGCTGCCCCCTTTTCGTTTTCTGCACTTTTAAAGCTAAACGACATACATTTCATAAGGAGAACTTGGAGAGTACAGAGAGTCATAAGGAAGGAAATTTAAAATGCTCGTCATCCCCCCACTGGAAACAGAAGTTTTCATTATTGTTACGTAGACACAGTTGAGGGCACCCTGCCGCGGGGGTGGTTGGTGTCAATCTCTTCATGTGTGCTCTTCCCGACTTCATTGTGGGTGTGGGCACATTTTTTTCCTTATAAACGTGAACTACCACTGTGTATACAGTTCTGTATCTTGCTTTTTTCACTTAATATTTTGTGGTCTAATATTTCCATGCCTATGACAGGGATCCCAGAACCATTTTTAACAACTGCACCGTATCCACTTAGTGGACAAACTATAATGTATATAAGCCGCTCTTGTTTCTCCGTTCAATCCAGACAGAAAGTAAACAATATGAGTGAATCATGGCCACCTGAAAGGCAGGCAACACTGAGAGCAAGTCAGCCCTTCCTTTGGTTTGCATCCTGGTCATTTTCAGAAAGGAGAAGAAAGAGCTGCAAGTTAGAAGTTCAGGGGCAGAACTTTTCATCATTCTCAGTACTGACTGATTAGCTTAATCAGTTGGTTTTGTGTGGCTTCTCCTACCTCTAGAGAAAAAAGGTATTTGATAGTTCCTGCCCGCACAGCATGAATCGTACAGTAAAATTCCTGCTGGCGGCCTCCCTTGCTGTTGAGGTCATTGAGAAGCTTCTGAGACCTTGAGAGCCCCCTCCTTATTGAGCTGGGAACCCACATTGTTTCCGAGGTTGGGTCTGCGTGCGATAACACACCTGACCTCAAGCCAACCTTACCCCAGACATTAATGACCACCTACAATTGATTAAAACACTATCTCCTCAAGTGCCGCATCCAGCGTGCTGCCGCCTCCTTCCAGCCCATTACTTCTGCCACGGCTCGTCATCGTCCTCTAATGGCCACTTGTGTCAACATGGGCATGAGGCTTGAGGACAAAGCAAATGTTAGTGTATTGATTGGACCGGCCTCTCTAGGGTTTCCCAACACCAGCTCCTGGCGTGATGCTTCAAAGCCACTGATAATGGGCGTTACGATGAGCATTCACCCCAGGGCCAGATCTCCCCGTCTGCTTTACAGAATGATCAAAGCTAGGTTTAAAAAAATCACTAATAATGACTCCTGTTACTATTACTTCTATCACCAGCAGCTACCATATTAACGCCAGTTTTACAAATAGTACACATAGACCCTTACATGCAGTATTTTCAGACCTTGCAAAATCTTACAGGGTAGGTATGAAGGTATGAATCATAACTATATCATAGGTGGAGAAATGGAGGTTGGAGGAGCTAAATAACTTGGCTTTACTCCAGCCTGGTAAGTGATGGAGATGGAATGGGTATCTCCCCAAAACCTATAGCTTCCCCACACAGCCCCTCCAAACTCTGGTACAGTACTGGTGTTAATTTTCCATCCCATTCATTAGCTGGAAAATCGGGTCTCCAGCTTTTTAATTAAAGACTTTGCATTGAAGAAGTTTTAGGCAACTGGCACATAATAATGGGTCACTATCCTAGTGCCCAAGTCAAAGGCTGGAAATTGAGGCCCTAGGAGATGAAGTGACTTTCTCAGCTACAGAAAATCAATAGAGGGGCTTCCCTGGTGGCGCAGTGGTTGAGAATCTGCCTGCTAATGCAGGGGACACGGGTTCGAGCCCTGGTCTGGGAAGATCCCACATGCCGTGGAGCAACTAGGCCCGTGAGCCACAACTACTGAGCCTGCGCGTCTGGAGCCTGTGCTCCGCAACAAGAGAGGCCGCGATTGTGAGAGGCCCGCGCACCGCAATGAAGAGTGGCCCCCGCTTGCCGCAACTAGAGAAAGCCCTCGCACAGAAACGAAGACCCAACACAGCCAAAAATAAATAAATAAAAAAGAAAAGAAAATCAGTAGAGAAGGCAGCGTGGTGACTTGCAATGTTTCCACACTTGTGTCATGATAAAAATCACCTGGAGTGGCTGTTAAAAATGCTGATTCCCAGGCCATGCCCTTTATCTACTGAGTCATAGCTGCTGCAAAGAACTCTGACCTGTGGAGTCTCAATGTGCACCAGTTTCTGTGAGATGGAGAATGTCTATTACCTCCTTTCTGCCTTCTAAATTTCTGCAAATGTAGCTCAGTGGGGAAACCAAAACTGCATCTGGAACCCTGTTGGTGCAGGTACCTCCCAGGCCCCCAGCTCCTCCAACCCCAGGGAAAACAAAGAAGCAGGGGTATTGCTCACGACACCATCTTTTCCTCAGTGGGAAAAATTCATTTACTTGAAAAGAGACAAAAAGGATTGTACAAATCCTCAGAGAGGTCTGATTTAATTAGGTTAATTTGTTAAGTACTTACTGCAGCGAAAAACTTTAAGTTAGTGCGGTTTGTTTCTTTTAATTATTAATGTTTACATCGCTATATAAGCTCATAATATAAAGAGCAAAATAGGTTTTGTGGTGAAAGGGATGAGCGGCCGTTGTAACGCACTCATGGTGCTTTGAGAACATCACACCAGGAGCTGGTGTTGGGAAACCTGGGGACCTTGCCACTACGGCATCTCTGAGAACAACAGCTCACAAATCCAGCATGGATGAGCCCTCAGAGGTTTTGTCTACACTGCATGTCTCCACCCTCTTGGCCATCCCTGGCTGATAGAGGGGAGAACCCAATTTTGGCTATGACCATCACGTTCTCTGCCCTTGAACTGAGGGGCTGGACCTTGGGTTGCTGAGTCACGGACAAGTCTTCACCAAAGAGGTCAGCAGCAAAGCTACTGCTGAGTCCACAGACCTGTCCCTGGCTCCTGCCCTTCTCCAGCCTTGGGTTGGCTGTTCCTTTTTACTCTGCGGGATCCAGCAGTATTTACACAGTAAGTACTGCTTTTTGTTTAAGCTAGCCAGAATTGGCTTCTCTCATTTGCCACCCTAAGAAACTTAATATGATGGATATTTTTTAGAAAACAAACAACAAATGATTTACACAGTGAGGGTTCAAAGAGATGCTATTATATAGTCAAGGTTACCAGCCCTGTGTCTGCACAAAGTAGGTCATCAGGACACCCAACGCGTACCTCATCTCCCTTCCCCCTTTCCTTCTTTTGGGTGCCCTACTCGGGAGAGACACACTCATTACCACAAGAATGCTCTAGAGTGTTGTCCTATTGCTTCAGGAGCCCGAATCCCTCTGCCCGTCTCATCTACATACTAATGCAACTTCTCAGTATGATATATCGTAAGCGTGGCTAAAAATCCTGGAAGATTTATTAAGTTCCCTAGTTCTTATAGATCAGGGACAATTTTTTATAAATTCTTGCTTTTGCTAAACACTTTAATCTGCCATCGTCTAGGCAACAAAATTTTCCTCGATTAGATTTTAAGGCTAATCTGGGGAAGAACTTTCCCCCTTCCTCTCCAACACTATTAGGAAAGGCCATAAGTCCTGATCAAGAACATTTGCTGGTGCCTCACAGGGAACTTCAAACCTGATTCTGTTTTGCAGCAGTACTGGGTCCTACTTTCTGCCCCAGACCTGATGTCTTGTTGAGGTGCTTGAGGCTGCTAGGGGAAAGAGCCCTCAATCACACTGGGGGTCCTGGTACTGGCCATACAGAGAGGCCCCCACCAGGGAACACTGACCCTGGAGAATGAGTCACTCATCTGGTTCTGACCTTCAGCCATGTAAGCTCAGAGATTGAATCTTTTCAGTCCCAGAAGTTATTGATGCTTGAATAAACATAACCCATGCGGGACCTGAGAACAAACCAGAAAGAAAATTACTAATTTCAAGCAGCCTGGAGGTTGACAGCAGTGGGGTGAGAACATTCTCTCCTTGGAGGCATTGCTCCTCAGGAAGCCAGGTTATCCGATGGTGCCTTGGTGAACGTGAACTCAGAAAGCGAAATTTTAATGGCTCCAGCCTCTCTCTCGGGCAGTGGGTGGGCAGACCCCACCAATGTGCAACTTCTGCCTCTCCTTCAGGCTTCCCTGGTTCATCAGCCTTCACCAAGGGACCCATTCTCCCTGCAAAGGGGTGATTCCATCGTGGGCCTAGGGCCTCTGCACTCCTGTTCACTTGATCACTAGCTGATTTTCTGGTGTAAGTCTCAAGACATCCTTAATTCCTTCCTTCCCATGCTCCCTGGGGTCTCTCTCTCTCTCTGTTTTTTTTTTTTTTTTGGCTGCACCACGTGGCACATGGGATCTTAGTTCCCAGACCAGGGATCGAACCTGTGCCCCCTGCAGTGGAAGCCTGGAGTCTTAACCACTGGACCACCAGGGAAGTCCCTCGGGGGTCTCTTTTAGTCACCATGCAGATAGAATCTTGGTTTGGACTGGACTTGAGGGTGGGCAGGAGGGAGGAGTCAAGGCTGACTCAGGTCGTAGATTTGGGTGGCAGGCTGGGCGGTGGCACCGTTCTGAGCAGTGTGACAATAGTCCCTGTGTATGGAGTGCTAGGCTGTGGACCTCAGAATCATCATCTCGTTTAATCTTCCCAGTGTTCCAATGAGGAAAGTACCAGTATATTTCCCACTAGGCTGAATGGCAACTTTGATAAATTCACTTGTTTTGTTTAATCATTTCATTTTAATTGAAGTTTTCATTTTGTCTTTATAACAGCATTTAAAAGGAACATTCAGGGTGTCCTTGCTCCCGTTTCCTGCTGCTGCTGTTGGAGCCTAAGAGTGGAGAGGGGGAGATGGAGGGAAAGGAGAGTAATATATTCTTTAATAAGGAGAATTCTTATGAGCATATTCTTCATTCATGTTTCTTATTCATATGGATAATATATTTATGAGAGTCTTCATAATAAAGAACACAGGCTCATGAATGTATTCTCTTCATGCATCGCCCCCAGCCCCCGCCCCAGCCTGCCTCTCTTTAATCCCCTTTCTCCCCTGTAATCTCCCCCACTTGGTGCTTCAGTCTCCAGCTGCAGCAGTGGAGAGCTGGGGAAGACAAGAGCTAAATATCCCGTAAAATCCTGATATGGGGACAAGACAAGAGCTGATCAACGGAAACAGGATACTTCAAAGAATCAAATGATTTGGTGACTCGCTCATTTGGCAGACTGGCTCTCAGTGTTTTGGGCGAACTGAGCATTTGGCTTGCCTTTTGCCTAACTGCCCACGTTAAGTGACCTGGAGTCCTCTTCCAGATGAGGAAGCAGAGGCTGGGGAAGTTAAGGAAGTTGCCTGAGGTCACAGTAACTAGTGTGAGATCCACAATTTTAAAAAGGCTGATTCGCGGGTGAGTTGGTGTCTTTGTGCCATTCAGCAGGATAAGAGCACAGGAGAGAGGACAGTAAACCTAGGATGGTTTCCTGGTGTCTCTAAAGAACCGAACTGGGGAAGTTGATTTTCTTTTTTAAACAGTTAAAGAGGAATTTGTTTATTAATTTTTAAATGGATAATAGAGAGTACCAAATAACCATTGCATTGAATTCATCTAAAGAAGTTAATTTTTAAGTGTCAAACCCTCAAATGCCTACAGAGGCCAGGAAGGTGAGAAAACAATTGAGGGGGTAAAGGAATTAGAAAAATCTAATTTACTCTAAGAAAAAACACAGTGCAAAGTGTGATGCTACCTGGCTCCTGTCACTTGGCACCAATGACAGGGAGGCATTAGAGATGGGTGGCGACTGCGGTGAACAGAAGAGGGAGCCGCCATCAGTGTTATAGATCCTCTGATTATTCACAAAGAGCTGGAAATCTTGATTTTGATATCAAATCTCCCAAGCTGTAAGTGTAACTTCAAATTACTTTTAAATACCGTGTAGGCCAATGTAAGCAAATCTGCATGCTGGATCTGGTCTATAAATTTGCAGCCTTGTCAGCTGGTTGGCATGGAATCATCACCAAGTCTGGAAGTCAAATCAAAACCGTGGGTTCCATGTGGCTGTGGGAATTCTGCAAATTCTGATTATGATAAAGACCGCTTTATCTAAAGCGGTCAAGAAATGACCTCAATACTTACAAGAATACCATTTTACCACTAAAAGGAAATCAGTTTCAAATATATCACCTTGTACATGGAGTGAAGAATTTAAAGATCAGGCTTTGGAACTTGAGAAGTCTGGTGCTGAATCCCAGCCCTGCCACTTAACCACGGTGCAGCCTTGAGCAAATCAATTAACCTCTCGGTGCCTTTGTTTCCTCATATCTGGATTCTTGTGAGGCTTCAATGTAATAAGATACGAAAATCAAGATAACTGGCACATGGGAGATTCTCGAGAAATGGTGCTTGCTAAAATAGCAATAGTGATTGCTATCATTGATAATAATGATTATTATCAGTACCTGTATTTATAAACTCTGAGGAAAACTCTAAAGAAACTTGTGTTCTAAAAGCTCCTTTTTTTGTTTTTCGGCCTCAGCACACGGCATGCGGGATCTTATTTCCCCGGCGAGGGATCGAACCTGTGCCCCCTGCAGTGGAAGTGCAGAGTCTTAACCACTGGAGGGAAGTCCCCTAAAAGCTCTTTTCCTGGGTGATTTTTCCATGAGAATGACGAGGCGTTTTGATGTTACTTTCTCATTTCATTATACTTGCATTTGGAAGTCACAAAGTCTCTGTAATTCTGTCTGCAAAGCATTCAGGGGACCCAACTAATCCGTTCAAATCCAAACCGGGTGGGAATTTCTGACACTTGACTTAGACAGCATAAGGCATCTCCAAATACTGTTATCCAGTGGCCTTTGAGGGAGGCTGCACCTTGAGAGGATTCACGCAGGATTCAGCCCGTTTCTCCTGCACAGGGCTCCTTAATTCTGTTCTCTGCCCCTTCCATGTTGCCCATCTCTTACTGTGCTATTCATCTCAGCCCAGTCTGCAATCACTGTATTCGACGCGAGAAGTGGTCGTCCTCCAGGCAGTCCTCCCAGGACCTGCACACACACACACACACACAACACACACACATGCACGCTCTCTCCCGTTCTCATGCTTGGGGTGAACCTAAAGAGCTGGTACTGAGTGCTGAGTGAGGGTATGTGTGGGAAACAGGGACCCTTATGTTTTGCAAAGACTGAGAAAATCTCTCAACATAGTCCCAGGTCATCCCGGCAGAGAGAAAGCTGACTTGCCTCACACTGTGGCTAGTGCCCAGGAACACAAGACTTGGGGCTCCAGGACAGTTGATGACAAACGTCCAGGACCCCTCACCTCATTCCTGGCTCACTCCCCACCTCCCAGGGCCACCTGCACCAGCTCCTGACTTTTAGGTTTCGTATCCTAATTCTAGCCCAAGCTCAGACCTGATAGGACAGATCTGACTTCTCCTCATGAGCTGTGTTGCCTCGTAGCAGATACTGTGGGTGGCTTGCCCTGACCGTTCCCATCCACGTGGACCCCATGATGTCCCCAGCAGCTGCAACCTGCTGCCCAAAGAAGGCTTTCTCTGGCTACTTACACCCACTGAGCTGGCACAAGGAGCAAGCTGTGCTGGGAAATTAAGCCCAGCCCCCCGGCAGCCCTCAACCAATGGTAGATGGTCACTGGGGTGGATAAATATTCCAACTTCCTCACCCTTTCCTGGAGGGAAAACCTGAGGTGTGTTCCACCTGCCTTCCAGAGGTCCCAAAGGGGTTGAACTCCAATTGCTCACAGGGGTAGGCTGCACATCAAAACATTCCCTTTCCTGATTCACTTCCCCACTCTTATCCTGGTGTTTCCTAAGATCACCTCCCAAATAAACTCCTTGGCTCAGGGTCTGCTTCTGGGGGAGCCCAGCCTGAGACTGCCTTCTTTCTTATTCTACAGAGGAAGATAATACTCACTGACCACCTTTATTCACCTCACGTCAGCTCCCCGGGGTGGATGTTGTTAATACTCCCACTTTTCAAGTGAGAAAATGAGGCCACAGGGCCAGCAAGTGGCAGAGCCAGGATTTGAACTCAGATCTTTCTGGCTCCAAAAGTCCTGCCTGTCCCATCACAAGACACTCACCTGGTTCCTTCCATCTTGGATGTCTCTCCTGCCTGTTCAAGCCTCAGCTACCAGGAGACAAGTGGGCATGGTTGACCAGTTACTGTGACACCAATTATCACCACAAGTGAAGAGCAGGAAATTGTAATTCAGGAACCGAGTGTACCAAGACAGCTGGCTCCAGCCCACAGAGGCAGGCAGCACTATTATTTTGAGAATCCTCCTGGGCACAGAATAGCAGCCTTTGTGTCTGTGGAGGTTGGCACAGGGATGCTGGTGCCCTCCCCAGAGACAGGCTGTGTAGGAAGACCCAGTGGAAAAACCCAGCTTGGACCCTCTCTTGTCTGTCACTCTTTGTAAGAAATAGAGGACAAACAATCTGGAGTCTGTGCTTCTACTTTCCACGCTTCCCTTTATTGTCTGTGTGAATTTTGGTTTCTTGCTTCCCCACTCTGGACCTTGGTTTCATGGGTTCCATGTGCTGAAGTTATGAGCACAGGCCACCATGGTCCCCTCAACTGCAGCAGGAAGGTTTGAGTGAATTTTAAGTGTTGGGGGCTTCATTCGGATGTTTTCCCATAAGGTTTGGCCCGTGGCTGACCCCAGACCCAACTTCATCCTTGGACAGGGTAAATAAGATGATAGCCATGTCCCATCTCAGGACAGAAGGAAGCACATCACTGGCCCCAAATTTATTTTTATTATGTGCTTATTCTGACCTGAGATTCTAGAAAAGATGGACATTTGTTCATGCCTGCATTCAAATAACCAACAGCTCTTTAGAGTATACCTTTGTTCTTGGCTCTGAGCTGGACACCATGGATACAAAAATAGATACTACAAGACCCTTAACCCCAAGCGTCAGTGGCACCCCAAATGCCGCTGGAAAGTGGCTAACAGGGTTGAATGTGATGGAAAAGGTCTTGGGCTCCCTCTGCTCCCCCTGAGTGTTGGTCTCAATGAGTCCACCCTGGTAAGGGAATAAACCGTACAGCTCGTAAAGGAAGGTAAGCTGCCTCCGGACTAGGGGCAACTGCTTCCAGTATTGCAGAGGGGAGAGGGGATGCCCGGAGAACCTAGACATGGTGTTTGGGTGAAGTCCTGAAAGGTGCACAGGACTTCAGCCTCTGGAGATGGAAGAGGATGATCCAGGCAAAGCAACTGTATACAAAGCCTCCTGACGTTGTCCAGGGCACATACTGTTTCAGTTGGAAGCAGCAGAGGCCATTGAAAAAGAAAAGGATGGTGGGGAAAGGCTGGAATGGAGCATTCAGATCGTATGATAGAGCTTCTGAATTCAGCCCGAGGAGTGGGCAACTCTGCAGAGGAGATTTGGCCCATGAGTTCTACAATCTGAACTGTGTGACAAGCCACAGAAATCAATTCCAACTAACTTTAGCAAAGAGAAGAATTTTTTAGGAGGATATGATGAAGCTTGCAGAACTGAAAGGAAAGCTGACCAACCAGGCCTCAGAAAATGCAGGAACCAGGACATCTAGAAGAAAATTGTGGTAGGAGTAAAGAGCAGTGTATTAGTCAGGTCTTGCTGCAATAAAGCTGCTTGACAAACAGTCCTCGAATCTCAGTGACTCACAACCTTTCATTTTTCTTGTCCTGGGCATGGGGGTTGGCTGGGATGGCTCTGTTTCAGGCTATAGCTAAGTTCAGGTTGTGCAATACATGTCTCCTCATTCTCCTTGGACCTGGGGCTACCTGGGGCTTGTCTTTTCATAACAGAGAACAGAAGAGTAAGCCAAACCACAGAAGGACATTTGAGACCTCTGCTCCTGTCAAGCTCAGTAATATTCCATTGGCCAGAGCAAGTCCCATGGAGAAAGAGAAGGAAAAATAAGAAGGTGGGAATCCATGAGGGGTGTGGGTATGTATGTGGGGGAGGGGAGGGTGGTTTTTCAAGGAAAGATACTATAACTACCAAATAGGGGCAGTTTGTCAGTAGGATTACAACACCAGCCAGAGCCCCCTACTCTCCTCAGAACTCCACTTCCTGGAGAATGCCCTGGAAGCGCTAAAATCCCCCCCTAAGCCTCATGGTATGGGACACCCTCAGGTGGTTTTACACATTACTGCTCAGACCCAGATGATAAGACTGGACCCCCAGGAAGCAGCCTTCGTGTCCACATTCTTTTTTTTTCCACACCTTTTATTTTATTATTTTTTTAAACATCTTTATTGGAGTATAATTGCTTTACATTGTTGTGTTAGTTGCTGCTGTATAACAAAGTGAATCAGCTAAATGTATACATATATCCCCGTATCCCCTCCTTCTTGCATCTCCCTCCCACCCTCCCTATCCCACCCCTCTAGTTGGTCACAAAGCACCGAGCTGATCTCCCTGTGCTATGCAGCTGCTTCCCACCAGCTATCTATTTTACATTTGGTAGTGTATATATGTCCATGCCACTCTCTCACTTTCTCCCATCTTACCCTTCCCCCTCCCCGTGTCCTCAAGTCCACTCTCTACATTTGCATCTTTATTTCTGTCCTGCTCCTAGGTTCTTCAGGACTTTTTTTTTTTTTTTTAGATTCCATATATATGTGTTAGCATACAGTATTTGTTTTTCTCTTTCTGACTTACTTCACTCTGTATGACAGATTCTAGGTCCATCCACCTCACTACAAATAACTCAATTTCGTTTCTTTTTATGGCTGAGTAATATTCCATTGTATATATGTGCCACATCTTCTTTATGCATTCATCTGTCGATGGACACTTAGGTTGCTTCCATGTCCTGGCTAGTGTAAATATAGCTGCAATGAACATTGTGGTACATGACTCTTTTTTTTTTTTTTATGACTCTTTTTGAGTTATGGTTTTCTCAGGGTATATGCCCAGTAGTGGGATTGCTGGGTCGTATGGTAGTTCTATTTTTAGTTTTTTAAGGAACCTCCATACTGTTCTCCATAGTGGCTGTATCAGTTTACATTCTCATCAACAGTGTAGGAGGGTTCCCTTTTCTCCACACCCTCTCCAGCATTTATTGTTTGTAGAGTTTTTGATCATGGCCATTCTGACCGGTGTGAGGTGATACCTCATTGCATGCCCACCTTCTCGAGTGAAGCTTTGAGCCCTGTGGCTCCCAAGTATTGACCACTGGGGAGCACCAAGGGTTCCAAGAGCCTCAGCTACCTGTCTCAGATCACTCAGGGGTTGCGGCACCCAAGCTGAAAATACCGAGCTTCTGGTCACCCCTCAGGGTGGGGATCAAAGCTCCCAGATGTTGTCCCTGAAGCCACGCCCCACCCCAACTCTGCCTCAGGACTCAGTGAGCCTAGGGTTCCCCTGGGAAAACGATCTTGGCTCTTCCTTCTCACTCAGTGCTGTGCCTCTGGCTGCTCTCAAGTTCAAAGCTAAAACTTTTCATTCCAGTGGGTGATTTTCCCCTCTTGGCCAGGCCACAGCTTAGGTTTCTATAAGCAGAGCACTGGTTGCTAGGTGACAGCCTCACTCCCGGTTCCAGAGGCAGCCAAGGCAGATATGAACCTGAGAATCTGAAGCTTCCCTTTTCAAGACAAAATACGAAAACTAAAAGAGGAAATACGATGCTAAATTAATTGGAGGGTTATATAACAGCCAGACACGGTCCTCATGCCCTCCCCACAACCCTGCCAAGACCAGTGGGATATATTTAAATGTATTTTTCAAAATAGAGAAAAAAAGTAGGAAGTTGAACTGATAAATATAGTTGGGTCTTTTGATCGGGAGAGGAAACTTCTAATTACATCGCTTTTCTAAGCTCCCACAATCAGATCTACACCTTCATTAACCACTGAGTCATTAGTGAGACTTATTAAAACAATTAGATCTGCAGAGAACTGCAGCCATAAGCAGTTCTGACAGCTGCATCAGGAATTTAAACTTTTCATGAAAATTGGATGGAGGCTCTTGCAAATCAATATGGAATAGATGAGCATTCTCAGTGAAAAATGAGCAAAGAACGTGAATAGGCGATTCATAAAAGAACCACAAATGGCCAGTAAACAAATGAAAAAAAGTCCCAATTCATTAGCAACTGAGGAAATATATTAAAACAATAACGAGAAAGCATTCTTTAACCTGTTAAATGGCAAGAATTTTTAAAATGATAATATACTGGATGGTCAAATATACAGAATATCTGCTTTTTTGCTACACTGTTGGAATGAGGATAGAGAAGACCTTTCTGGAAAGCAATTTGGCCACATATTGAAAATGGTAAACATATAAGCATCTTTTGACAGAGTAACGTGATGTCCTTATTCACAAAGACGTTTGTTCACGCAGCAGTATTTATAAAAAGGGAGAAATTTGAAAAAAATATCTATCTAACAACGGGATGTTAGTTAAGTAAAAAGAAAGCATTTAAACCTGCAAGCCATCCTTCTCCGGATGTGATAGGAAAGTGTGCAGGGAAGAGGGGCCAGTTCTCATGAGTTGAGTGCACACATGTACCAGGTAAACTCCACGTAGAATCAGGGCGGGACTCCTTGTCGCCTGGGTGATGGCTGCTTTAGCAGTTGCTTTTCTCTTTTGCTAAGAAACCCAGGGGATTGTAGAATGTGAGGTGATAACCCAGGGTGGGGTTCCTACCTTCAGCCTCACCCTTGGACGTGAGGCCCTGAAGATAAGCCTGCCCCTTATCACGGATTCATTTTTACTGTCTTTCAAGCCCTGGACTATAGGGCTACAAGCTGTTTGTAGGTGGTTGTTGAGTTGAGTGTTGATTTTGCTCTGGAGGAGCCGTGTCCCTGCAGTCTGCACATCGACAGCCTTCATCCATAATGCATGAGGCTGGAGACCCAAACAAAGAGTACATTCATGCGATGGCCTGTGGGAGTTGATTATCCATACGGAAAAATGAGGAACATTTTCTCCTGTAAGAGTTAGCATTTATCATCACTCTGTTTCTGTCATCGTCCTAGGCTTTTATTTCTCTGCAATTTTGTACCTTTCCGTGCTTCATGATTAGAAATGAATCAAACTCAACTCACCATATCAACCAGGAACAGAGCACCCCGAGGACTCAGGGGATGGGCATGTAGTGTGGTGGGAAGAGCACTGGTCAGGAAACTGGAAGATCCAGACCTGTCTCCAATTTTCTGTCCCTTACCAGCTTTGGGTCTCAGCTTGTTTTTGTTTTTGTTTTTAATTTATAAAATAATATATTTGAATGATATTATAACAGTCAAGTGTCTGGTATATCATTTGTGTCAAATGTAGCTGCATCAATATTTACCCACCAAAGCTCAGGCATAAAATGTAATTTTCTTTGTGTGTGTGTATGCATGTATCTGTGTGTGTGTGTGTGTGTGTGTGTGGTGTATGATGTATATGAGAAATATATATGACCATATCTTGCTTCAGAGTCATTTCCCTCTGAGGGCAGAAAACATTTACATTTATCAATTAAAGGTAATTAATTCTTTTAATCAAATTCTTCTGATTTGAATGCCTCTTTTGTGTAAATATTCAGTTAATTCTAAGTTCAAACTTCATGTCTGGAATGACGATGCTCGCTTCTCAAGAAGTCTCCTTACCCCTTTTCCTTTCCAAGGAAAATGCAAATCAAAACCACAATGAGCTACCACTTAACACTCAGTAGTGTGACTGTAATCAAAATGACAGCTAACAAGTGTTGGTGAGGATGTGGAGAAACAAACCCTCAAACGATGCCGATGGGAATGTAAAACTGTGCAGCCTTTTAGGAAAAGAGTCTAGCAGTTCCTCAGAAGGTTAAACACAGAATTACCGTATGACCCCCTAATTCCACTGCTGGGTACATACCCAAGAGAAATGAAAACATATGTCCACACAAACACTTGTGCACAAATGTTCATAGCTTCATTGTTTACAATAGCCCCAAATTAGAAACAACTCAAATGTTCATCAACTAATGAATGGACAAATAAAATGTTGTATATCCATCCAGCAGAATATTGTTAGACAATAAAAAGGAATATAATATAATACTGATATATACTACAATATGGATGAACCTTGAAAGTCTTATGCTAAGTGAAAGAAGACGGTCACAAAGGACCACACATTGTTTGATTTCATTTATGTGAACAGTTCAGAATAGGCAAAGCAGTAGAAACAGAGAGTAGATTGGTGGTTGTCTAGGGTTGGAGGTGGGAGTTTGGGGAAAGGGGGAATGACTGCTAAAGTATATAGAGTTTTGTTTTGGGATGATGAAATGCTCCCAATTGATTGTGATGATGGTTGCATAATTCTGTGAATAAATATACCAGAAACCATTGACTTATCAAGTGGGTGAACTTTAAGAGAGTGAGCTGTTTAATATGGGAATTATATCTCAAGAAAGCTCTTACAAAAAATGAAGAGTCGGTCTCTTACCTCTGATGTTAAGCTGGTAGAATAAAAACTTGAAACTGCTAGTGGTCACATTTGTCTATTTCTGAATGAAGCCAACACAAAAGAAAGCAAAGACAAGAAAGGTAGAGAAAGTTTCCTGTAGATATTATCTGAGCCCCTGATTCAGCCATGCCTGAAGCCATATACTCCCGGGACTTTTTTGGTTATGCCAACCAACTAATTCTTTTGTTTAATAAATTTTATTTTGAGTCTCTCTCTCTCTCATAATTGAAAATATCCTGACTTGTATAGCAAGATGGGCAATCTGTTTTGGTAGAGTTTACCTTGGCTACGATTCCAACTCTACTTTTGAACAGGACTTCCAGAATTTCCTCAGCTACATAAACCTCAGTGTGGGTAAGAGGTGGCCGATTCTGCACACAGGTGTGCTGGGCCCTGAGAAGCATCTGTACTGAGTCCACTCCTCACCAGGGATGAGCATGGATGGGACCCCAGTATCTCGGGACTCATAGTCACAGGCTGGCCTGTAACATGAGGCTGATTTTGCTGCAGGGGTAACTATTTCAATCTCCACAGCTTCTTACTTGAAAATGTCTCAGGACTTCCCTGGTGGTGCAGTTAAGAATCCGCCTGCTAATGCAGGGGACACGGGTTTGATCCCTGGTCCGGGAAGATCCCACATGCCACGGAGTAACTAAGCCCATGTGCCACAGCTACTGAGCCTGCCCTCTGGAGCCTGTGAGCCACAACTACTGAGCCTGCGTGCCACAACTACTGAAGCCCTCGCACCTAGAGCCCATGCTCCGCAACAAGAGAAGCCACTGCAATGAGAAGCCCGCGCACCGCAATGAAGAGTAGCCCCCGATCGCTGCAACTAGAGAAAGCCCGCGCAGCAACAAAGACCCAACGCAGCCAAAAATAAAATAAATAAATAAAATAAATAAATTTATTTAAAAAAAAGAAAGAAAATGTCTCAGATGCTCAGACATAAAGTGTAGAGTAAGCGAACTCATTAAAGCCATGGAATACTTGAACTGAGGATAAAAAGTTACACAAAACCCTGTTCGTTTCTGAAAAGCTATGTGAAATTTATCCAACTTATTCAATTTAGCAAAAGCAAGACCATAAAAACAAATGTTTAAGCTGCAAGAAATCTAAGGCATTATCTGGCTCAGGAGCTTCTATTTTACAAACTGAGTTAATGAAAAAAGAAAAAGAAAAATACTTTCCTTCCTGTACACTTGAAATAACAGTACTAAGCTCTGATTTCACTCCAAAGAAGTATAGGGTGGCATGGAAAACCAGATCCACATGGTTGTCTGTCAAAGGTGCCATGGGTTGGCCATGCAGGGACCACTCAATAAGCCCATTTTCTTATTTAGACCAAACACCATCATCTTATTAAAATTCACTTTAGAGCAGATTTCATGTTACAATTTAATGACACAGTTTGAGTTTGTCAGGAAGTGAGGATGAAGTAGATGTAGGGCTGCAGACCGAGGGGCAGTGGTCAGGCTCAGAAAGAAGGGCAAAAATGGAGAGAAAAGGCAAGGTGTCTGAAGCTCAGGAGGCAAGAGGAGGAGTCCAAGGTCAGTCAAAGGTGGAGAAGAGAAAAAAAAAAAAAGATGGAGGAGAGAGAGGCACTAAAGCAATCAGGTCTCCATCCAGGGCTCCAGTGAGAGCAGGGACTAGGGGTGCTGGGTGGGAGACTGGAGAGCAAGAACCTAGGAGTTTGGACAAAGGAGGAGTTTGACCCCTCTCTGGGTCAGCAGAGGTCAGGGAGGGGACAGAGCCTGGGAACCCAGTGGAGCTCAAGGCCAGCAGGAAGGGCTCACGAAGCTCCGCCCTTGGGCTGAGGGCTGCCAGTCAGGGCAGGCGTTCCTGGCTGGGTGGGGAGTCAGGGGCCCGTTCTTCCTGCACCCCAACCTGGCTCTCCCAAGGTCTCTTTTCCCGCCTTGACCCGGCCCACTGTCCTCCAATGCTGGGCTCTGTTTGCTCTGGCTTTGGACCTGGCTCCTGTACTCAGAAGTTAGCTTCTGACCTCCGGACTGTCACCCTGCCTGCCAGAGCGCTGGTCTCTACCATAACTCGCCCCACAGCTTGGAGCCTGAAACCCACCACTTATTCCCAGTGTCACTGTCACTGGCCTGTGGTGTCCATTGTCCCTTCCCCCTCCCCCCGTGCCACCTCTGCTCCCACCAGACTGTCCCAGCCTTCCGGGCACAATTCCCTCCTCCCCAGGAACCTGCCCAGTCCACTGCAGCTTGAGGGAACAACGCTCAGACCATGATCTGAGCTGCTCCTTTAGCCCTTAGATTGCCCGTAAGTGTTAGTCATCTGTTTTGTGCAAACGTCTTACCTCTCAACTAAAGTGGAAAGTCCCTGAAAGCAGGGACTTCCTCGCAGCCGTTATGCAATGCCAGATATACATGTCGTTGATGCCCAATGTAAGTTTCAGTTGAGTGAATGAGGTCTTTGGGTAGAGTTTTCTTTTCCAGCCAGCTTCTCAGCCTGATCGCAGGAGGCTTTTGCTAACAATCTGTTCTAAATAACGTTGGTTTTGTACTTCAGAGTTTGGAACTGCTTATTGGGCTGTTGGTAAAAACCAAACCCAAGGGTGCCTTTTAAGTAAAGGACCCAATGTTTAAAGCTCACGGTGAAAATAAAATAATGAATACCCTGGAGGGATCTTGAAGTCAGGGCTGGAATTTCAAATTCGTTATAATTATTTTCTGTCCAGCTTGAGAGTTCTGAAAGCAACTCAGAATTTCCCTTAAATATAATAAACAACCTCAAGTAAGGGAATAAAAGACTGTCCCTGGACCAGAGTCACACGGGGAGGGATGTAAATGGGGACACCTGTATAGCTGGGCCAGGCGATTTACCTGAGCAACAGGGGGCTGCTTCCAGGCCAGGAGAAGGAAGAGAAAGATGGAAATGCAATGCTTGTTTTTGTAGAAAAGTGCCAATGAGTAAAATAAACATAAGTGTGATGATATTAGATCATTATTGAGAATTTTTGATGTTGATAATGGTATTGTGGTTATGCTTCTAATAAAAGAATCTTTGTATTTTAGACATATCTACTGCATGATTTACTAATGAAGTGATAAGCACCCTCCCTGGGATTTGCATAAAAATAAAAATAGATGCAAGTAATGGGTAAATGAGAATTTGTTTATACTGTTTTCTCTACTTTTATATGTGTCTGAAATTTTCCATAATTAAGAAGTGAAAATGAACAATAAAATAATCCTGAGCCATCCCAAATTGCTTACTGCTGTGGCTTCAGAATTTCTCCATGAGCTGACTGGGGGAGGTAGGTGGAGTGAGGGTAGGCTAAGAATAATTGTTTGCATAACAAGGGCACTCCTTTTACTTAGATGGTTTATTTGGAATGGCCTGGTGAGGGGCTTTTGGCAGTTATGCGAGAGGGGATGGTAAAGTCCCCCAAAGACTGGCTAATCCTAGGGACCTCCCGGTGAGTTTTTTCTTGAGGTCAGAAACATTCTGGAACATGTGACCTGTTCCTGCAGGTTTGGGGACTTAGAGGAGAAACAGAAGCAGCCAAACCACAACCGCTGTGTTCTCTGGCTGTAGAGGGACTGGGTCTACTCCTGTGATCTAGGCTGGTCTTGCTCTGTATGGCCAAGCCCTGGACTCAGAGTTCAAAGAGTATTTGAGGATTGATAAATGGATTGATTGACTGATCAATTGATGATCCCTGTAAAGCCAAGTTATTGGGAGGATTGCTCGAGAGCACACACCTGGCCCAAGGCTAGGCACACTCAATAAATGGTCACCCCTCCCTCTGATCCCACATATTATTTATGCATACATCAAAACTGCACAGAACAGGGCCTGGAAACAGAATTTTTCTCATTTCCATTTCCTTGCTTTGCTCTATTCAGGTTCCGAACTTAGTAATTCTTTACCAGCTTAAATTTTAAAAGAGTGGTTTTTGGAGAAAACCTCCTACCTAGATGCTGCCTAAACTCAGCAACCATGTATTCTTTCCCTAAAAAAATATTATACACAGTTAAGCAGTCAGCTCAGGGTCCTGAAGATGCAAAGTGAGCACTATTCACTTATAATGAATACGGGAAAGGCACACGGAAAAGCCCACCAGGTCATTTACTTACCTGTGAGGACCTGCAATTTTAACTTGCACGTGCTTAAGATTCTCGAATCCACTTCCAAAGGCCAAATAACTTTCCCAAATTCTAGGTCTGTATTTCACTGGTCTACTAGGTATCTCCACTCTGGGATTTTCTTCACAAAACCCAATTCAGCATTTCCAGTGCTGAATTCATTATTTTCCTCCAGACTTGTTCCTCGTCCTGTATTACCTGACTTGGGAACTGGCCAGACCAGAAACCCTAGTGTCATCACTCTGACCGTCACTTCTTTGTCCCCATGCTCAGTTGATTCTGTCTCCTGAACACCTCTGGAATCTATTCACTCTCTTCAATCTGAGGACCATTTTTTTTTTTTTAATACATATATTTATTTATTTATTTATGGCTGCATTTGGTCTTCGTTGCTGCGCGCGGGCTTTCTCTAGCTGCAGCAAGCGGGGGCTACTCTTCGTTGCAGTGCGCGGGCTTCTCATTGCGGTGGCTTCTCTTGTTGCGGAGCATGGGCTCTAGGCACACGGGCTTCAGTAGTTGTGGCACACAGGTTCAGTAGTTGCGGCTCACAGGCTCTAGAGTGCAGGCTCAGTAGCTGTGGTGCGTGGGCTTAGTTGCTCCGCAGCATGAGGGATCTTCCCGGACCAGGGCTTGAACCCGTGTCCCCTGCCTTGGCAGACAGATTCTCAACCACTGCGCCACCAGGGAAGCCCAATCTGGGGACCACTGATGGTTAAGAAGTTCATCACCTTTTTCCTGGATCCTGACAGCAGACTACAGCCTCGATACTTCCAAGTGAATGGATTTAGGGTATTTCCTTGAAAAATGAGTGAATAGACAATCTCAGGAAGATAAGTAGGGGCCAGTCCATACTGAGAACTGGGTCTTTATCTATGCTCTTTACACTGTCTTTGCAGGGAGGGGTGGGGGGGGAAGATAAGGTTCTTAGCCAAGAGAAGGGCACCATGGCACTGTTTTAGACACCACAGACAAATCACCTTTGTCCTTGATTTCAGGTAGTCTCAAATGGGTACATTAGCTCGGCACAACTTAGGAAACCTTACTTACAAAGAAGTCTGGAAAATGTAGTTTTTAGTTTTCCAGAGGCTGCAGGACCAGAAGGCAAGCAGAAGAGGAAAGTGTGTGGTGGGTATTGAGTGAGTCCGTCTACAGTATCTGCCCCAGTGGCTCCCCAAACTCCTCCAGTGAAACTTTCAAGAAAAAAGGTAAGAGGAGAATCAAATAAATACTATGAAAGCTGTGAAGACAAATAGCCTAAAGCCACCCTCCATAATTCTAACATTTCTTGGACATCTCATATTTTATCTTAAAAATTAATGGTGAGATTGCCTTCTACTCCATAATATGTCTATGGTTGTTTGTTTACATAAAATTGTGATGTTTTCCCCTGAAGCTTTCTGGAAAAATTATACTTTAGATAAAAGCAGCACTTTTATGTAACAGCTGCTCATATTCCTGGGATGCTGAGAAGCTCCACTGGGGTAGATCCACCTGCCCTGGCCTGAGAAGCTTTGGATGAAGCCAATATGACAAAGTTTGGAGACATGCCTGGAGCTCACCCAGGAGCTCACCCAGGTCCCTGGAGCTCACCCAGGTTCCAGCACCACCAGCAAATGAAGTTGAGAATTTCTCAGCGCTGAGGTTTCCACTCTTACCTTCTGTAGGGTCAGGAACCAGGCAAGAGGAGCCCACGGGTGGTGAGGGATACTGTTTAGTTCTCCTTCTCAGAGGAGCTGGGGAAGGTAGAATAGTGTGGGTATTCTTATTACCTCTACTGCTTTCATGGGCAATTTCTCCTGTACCACACAGATCCCTATCAGTTTGCAGATAAATTCAACCTCTTTCTGCCATGATGACTGCTTCCCATTTGTAATTCTCAAGCTCTTACCTGCAAAACATTTAACATTCTTATTAAAGCTTGTTTAAAGATGTCTTCCTTGGATAAAGTGACAATTACCAGGTATATGGGTTGTGGCTTGGGATCATCTATCATCTTATGATCAATGGGATTGATTTAGATTCTGAGCACTGTGGATCTGAATGTTTTCCAGCCAACTGTAGCCTCACAGAATGGCAACAAAGTCAGTGTTATTACAATGGATGATAGAGGAATCCCTGACAGGAATGGGATTCGAGAACACCATGATTCCCTAGGGTCCTTCCTTTGCAGTCTTAGGATCATTAATGGGAAATAGTCCAGATCCTAATTTTGCAGTTTCCATTCCTACTCTGGGAACCCAAGGACAATTTTGTCAATGCGGCCTAACTACCTGCTTGTACTTTTTACAAAGTATAACCTTGGATCAAGAGACTTATATGTATCCACTGCAGAATCCTCATTTAAATCCCTAGAAATTCAAGAAAATGTATCTTTTTAAAATTCATAACTATTTCGGAAAACAAGAGATGGTGCCACTAGTGGAAATTGTGAGGGACACCTGAAAGTCAAAAGGCAAATGGGATCGATTTGAAGGAGGAAACTAAATTCCAAAATATGGGAAGGAAAGGACTCAAAAAGGAGGAAGGGATTCTAGGGGGAGCTCCGATTTGGGGAGAGGTGGGTACAGATATCTGAAGGGGTTCTGGCTGGGATATGACAGGAGAAGCAGACAGGTGGTTCAAAACATCTCCCACCTTCCACTACTTATGCTACTAGTAGGTGACAGAAGTGTCAGCGTTCAGGTGGGAGCAGTGAGTGTAGACGCTTAGGTCACCAGGCAGGCAGTATCCTTCCTGGCCAATGACTCAGAAAGAAACCAGTGGTCCCCACATCCAGAAATCTGGACTCTCCCCAGGCAGCTGTATGTCACCCATTGCCTGCGTCAGTGATGATAAACTGTGGTAATAGCACACACACAGACAGGCTTTCAGGACAACTCAATTGCAAAAATGAACACACAACCAAATTTACAAAACCCCTGAAAAAAATCAAGATCACATAAGAGAGGCACTAATGAACAAGAGAGAAGAATGAACACCCGAGGAAGCACAGTTAATCAAGAGAATAAAACTTCAGAAGGATGAGAGAGAATTTCACATTAAGCAAGAATAGGTTAGCTTGAAAACCAGCTTCAGGGGGACTTCCCTGGTGGTGCAGTGGTTAAGAATCCGCCTGCCAATGCAGGGGACACGGGTTCGAGCCCTTGTCCGGGAAGATCCCACATGCCATGCGTGGAGCAACTAAGCTCATGGGCCACAGCTACTGAGACTGCACTCTAGAGCCTGCGAGCCACAACTACTGAGCCCGCATGCCTCAGCTACTGAAGCCCGTGCGCCTAGAGCCTGTGCTCCGCAACAAAAGCCACAATGAGATGCCCACGCACTGCAACAAAGAGTACCCCATGCTCACCGCACCTTGTGAAAGCTTGCGCGCAACAACGAAGACCCAATGCAGCCATAAATAAATAAATAAATTTATTAAAAAAATAAAAATAAAAAACCAGCTTCAAGTGTTTAAAGGAATCCATCCATATTTTCTTTTAGTACTTATGATTTCATTTTTTACATGTAGATCTCTGATCTATTTGAAGTTTATCTTACTATACATATGAAGTATAGGTCCAGTGTGATCTTTTCCCAAATGGCTGGCCAGTTGTCTCAAACCAGTTATTACACATCCCATTTTCCCCACTGATTTGAGACACCACCTTTATCCTGTACTGGATTGATATATGTACTTGGGTCCTACTCCAGGTCTTTCTATGGTGCTCCATTGGTCTGTCTCTTCAGGCACCAATTAGTTTAAATATTGAGGATTTCTAGTATGTTTTAATATATGATAAGGCTATACCATATTCTCCAGTATTTTTCTTTTTTTCATGGTTTTCCTGGCCAATTTTGCCTTTTTGGTTCTCCATAGGAACTTCATATTTATCTTAGCAAGTTCCTGGGGGGTGGGGGTGGGGGGAGGAGGAAAGCTTTGTATTTTTGTAGAGATCACATTAAATTCTTTAAATAATTTGAGCAGGATTTAAATCTTTATGATGTTATCTTCCTATCCAAGAATACGTTATATCTTTCATTGGTTTAGGCCTGCCTTTTTGACTTTCAGGAGTGTTTCAGAGTTTTGCACATAAAGGTTTACACATTTCCTGTTCAATTTATTTCTAGATATTTTATCTTTCTGATGCTAAAGTGTAGTGGCAACAGTTTCTTTCTTGCCTTGTTCTTATCTTTAGCAAGAATGTCTTCAGTATTTCCCCATTAAATAAGAAGCTGGCTTTGGGTTGAAACATATCTATTTTAGCAGAACGTGACCTAACTTTTGACATATTCTTTAGCCAGCTGGAGAATTAGCAGAAATTGTGTTCCAGGATTGTGTAAAAGAAAGGCACATTTAGAGAACAGTAAGTAATTTAAAATAATTGTAAGTGGCAGGAGAGTAGGTTGCCTGTTACAGGAGAGGCAGGAAATGGGGATGGAGACGGTTAGAAGCAGATCATGAAGACCTCACAGGCTGTGCTGGGGAGCTTGAACTTTCTTCCATAGTATAAAAAACCACCAAAAGGTGTTAAGCAGGAGAATGGCATGATTAGATTTATATTTTAGTAAGATTCTTCTGGAGGCAGTGGCTGTTGATTTCCATTAACAAAACATTTCCAATACGACTGCAAATGAGACCAGATACGACCCCACTGAATAAGCCAGGAGGATGAACAAGATCGGTCCAGAAAAAAAAATTGCAGCCATGTCACTTTTTTTCCTTTAATGTCTTAAAAATTATGGAGTAAGTAAATCTATTCAGGACTAAACGTGAAGGATATTTTCTTTTTTTTTTTCTATATTTTCAGGACATTTTCAGGTTTTTTTCAAAACCTGAAAGTCTTGCTGGGGAGATGCAGCTCCAGGAGGCTGCTGAGTCCTCATCTGACCTCAGCGTGAGCTCAAGTGGGCAGACCTAGTCAGGAAGTGGTCCCAGTGGCATGGCAGGGCCTGAGGGACACTTACAGCAAGCCCCAGAATCACTTCGTTTTGCTGAGAACATGACTCTCATCTCTCCCTTTCTGTTTTCCTGAGTGGAGTGCTGGAAATAGTCAAGCACAAAGCACAGTATAGTGGACAAAGAATATGACGTTTGCGTTCATGAAAAATTCAACCCTAATTATACCTCTGGGAGCCAGTGGGAGTTATTGAAACAGTGTGCCCAGAATGTTCATCTTGTTAATAGATGCTGGCCATGGGGTACTTATTTTCCATGCCATTTATAAAGCCTGTGATGGACAGAAAGAAGCTACTTGCGTCAGTCCATAAAATAATAAGATATGAAGGATATTATGATAATTCTTTGGGGTGATTTTCATTTAGTAACTGGTCTAGGAGAATGCCGTTCCTCCCTTTAGTGCAATATTCCAACAAATGCAATAGTCAGCTTAGCAGGAGCTCTCAAAATATACACACTAACTTTGGTTCAGACACCAGGGATGCATTTTGCTGCCATTTAAAAGTAATTATTTTCAATATGTTTGTGAAAGAAATAGTCTTTAAATTTTATTTCTGACTCTCAATGTAGGAGTGATAGCTCCTAGATTGCAATCACATGGACTGACATAGAGAAACCTTTCAATCACATGGTTTTTGACCCAACTGAAATGGGGAAAGCTCAAAGAAAGTTTTCTAAGGACCAAGGCAGACAAGATCCACTTATTCCAGCATGACAGCCAGTTTTCTGAAAACAAATGAGCAGTCAGATAAGGTAAACACAAAAGAGTGAAAAGGGAAAACTAGCTGGTCCTTTTGTTAGAAGGACAGAGAATATACAAACAAGGGTCTTCAGCCTGAAACCAAGTTCAAAAACTCTACTTTAGCGACTTCCATCAATGCTTCTGTATGTTGAACCATATGTAACTCCTGATATTCTACTGCTTTTGACCTACAAAATCAGTCATTTTATACAGTTCAACCTAATGCTTTAGGAATAACATCATGTCCACACCCTAGAACTTGGCATAACCTGCCATTGCTTTAACTCTAAAGCCTTAAACTACCTGACTGCAGCTTCCTGTCTTTCTAGACCCCTTAGGTCCTCCCTTCCATCACAAATCCATGTCTACAGCCCAGACCAATTTGCTAGTCTTCAGGCCCATGGAGCCAAAAGTCCCCTGAGTGTCTCTACAAGGAACTCCTGCAGATACTTCAGTGTGATGGTTTAAGAAATATGTCTACAAATTCTTTGAAACTCTCCCCTTTAAGAGGTGGAGTCTAATTCTTCTCCTCTTGAGTGTGGACTGAAGTTAGTGACTTGCTGTTAATGAATAGAATGAAAGAGAAGTGTGTAGCTTACAAAATTGGGTCATGAAAAGCCTGTGGCTTCTGTCTTGGTCTCTCTCTCATCTCATCAACTCAACTCGTCTGTTGAGTTATTTTGAAAGTGGAAAGTGGTTCTTTCAGTTCCAGTCAAGCTTTCAAAACCCTGCATCTTTGGCTAACATCTTGACCACAGTGTCGTGACAGACTATAGACAGACTTACCCAACTAAGAATGTCCTAAATTCCTGACCCACAGAAAATGTGAGATAATAAATGTTTGTTACTGTAAGCCAGTAAGTTCACGGTAATTTGTTATGCAGCAATAGATAACTAATACAACCAAGAACAAGAAGCCCAACTCTTGATTCACCATTTTATTGGTTTCCCAGGATTACTGTAGGAAATTACCACAAATTACCTTTCAACCCAGTCAGTCATTCCGGGAACCCAGGAATGTTTTAGACTCTTCTGTTTTACTCACTCTGACCACCAGTTAGTTACTGAGTTTTGTAGACTGTACTTGCTAGACACCTCAGATCTGCCCCATTCTGTCCATCTCCACTGTCACTGTCTCAGTTGGGGTCCTCATTTCCTTGTAGCCAGATGGCTGGAATTGCTTCCCAAGTGGGCTCCTTCACTTCCATCTCACTTCCCATTTCTTTGCAACCAGAATGAGTTTCCTAAAGCTCACCATGTCACTGTTTTGCCTGCAAAACTTTGATGACTGCTTGTTTCCTCAGGAACTCTTTGGTTAACCCTAAAACAAATCCATGATCTAGACTCCCCTACCTCACTTCCTGCCATTTTTTACAAGCATCCTTGGCTTTAGCAATACCAAATTTGCCTTCAGACATCAGAAAAGCCAAGCTGTTTCATGCAGGTGCTGTTCTTTCCATCTAAAATGCCCATGACTTTCTCCTTTGCCACCTTTATCTAGCTACATCCAAGTGTGTTTAAAATTCAGGTTATATTTCATCTCCTCCTAGAAGACTTCTCCAAGTCCCCAGAGGGATTCTGATGCTTCCCCCTACAGCCTTCCTGGGCAGAGGGTGTAATTCTAAATCCATCTTCCCCTTTAAAAGTGTGCTTCCATGAAATTCCAGGATAATGTCCATGTTCATCTACCTTTTTATCCCTAATGCCTGGCACAGTTGTTGCATGTGGTAGGTAACCAGTAAGAGTTTGCTACCTAATAAGTGAGTGAATGAGAGAGTCAGGGAAGGCAACATTTATGGCATGATTATAGAGCCCCGATTGAAAAAAAGTCTTCTTCTTTGATAACATAACTTCACCCCTTTATTTAGATTAACATGGTGGTGCCTTTTAAAAATTCACCTTGTGTATTAACTGGGGCCCTGCTCACACCTCTGACCACGGAGGAAAGGGACAAAGCAACAGGGAAACGTCACAGTCATCATTACCTCCATGCTTGTCATCCAGGAAGGATGGGGTTAAGTTTCCTCATTCCTGAAACAGCCAAGGGTAAAACAGACTGAGCTTGAGGGAATCCAAAAATCGTCCACTGTTTCCAGAAGACATGCTAGTCAAATTAAATGGAGGCCTGAAGAGTGTTGCCAGATCTCTGTTTTGGAAAAGGAGGTGGTGTCTCCTCTTCCAGCAGATGGAAGGCCTCTGTGTCCTGAGGGGGAGGGAGCATTTCTAAGGTCCATACCAGGGCTTCCCACAGGTGCATCTCCATGGCTACCTTTTCATTATCACCAGAAACAAGGGCCAGGCTGCTGTAGACATCCGCCAGAGGGCAACTGGGATTTTCCAGATGGAACTGCCACACCCTTGATGGAGAATACCCAGGAAAAGAGGAAAGGAGGGCAGGGCTGGTAGAAGGGGTGACCTGAGGGCTTGATGGGCCAGCAGAGGGAACCACCAACTAGCCTGAGAGAGCGGCCCAGGACACCAGCCTTGGGGAGCACGCTGGAGAAATGGGCAGATGGCTGGGGTCACAGGAGAGGATGGTGACGCTCACGCAGCAGGATGGGCAGGCTAAGCAGTGTCCTTACACATCAGGAAGAGAGGCCAGGAAGGTGACAAGAGGCTGACAGGGAAAGGCTGAGCTAGGCAGGGCTGCAGGGTCTCAGGATCTTTATACCTGTCCCTGGGCCTTACAGAGGTGAGCATTGTCTTTTGATCCCGATAAAGATGGTCACAAAGCATGCCCCTAGGTCTGAGCAGAGGGACAGAGATGTTTCCTGAGCAGATGGGGGGAGAAGTTAGAGCCTAGAGGAAGCTCTGCAGTGATCACCTTCAAGAATGGGGGGTAGGAGAACACTGCAGGTGAGGGGCGTTTGCCAGTTTCCTAAGTGTTCTTGCCTGCATGCTCTCATTTGTGGTGCAATCTGTGATTCTTGAGTATAAGAACTAAAACCTGCATGAGAGGGACCCCTCCAATTTCCTCCTTGCCTTCTAACCTCGTCCCTTTTTCGTATTTCTTCGCTATATAGCTCCCTCATGCTGGAAACCTTGACTAGAGGATAAGCCATGGCTTACAAAAATGCTTCTTGGGATATACTATACTGAGGATGGTATTGGGATTGCACTGATGACATGAGCAAGAGGCAGAAAACCAGGAGTGACTTTTAAACCATGAGTTTCTATCAAAGGTGAAAACTGTTGCCTAAACCCAAACCACACGTCCACGTGTTCAGCTTTCCCGTCCTATAAAAACCCTGACCGTGGTTTAATCCAGGGTCACCTGTCCTTTAGGTACTCTTTGATGTGCCTTAGTTGAATAAAGTCTTTAATTTCTATTTGAGTCACTTAAATAATTTTCTGATAGTCAGAAAAATGGTCCTAGAACGTTATTTGGGTTGTCTGTCCCAAAAGCCACATTTTGGCAAGTGTGCAGTGGCATTCAGGGAGGGGATTAGCCTCTCTCTGCCATGGTTTTGGGCTTCATCTGACCTCGCTTTGCCAGGCACACAGCTGTACAGGACGGGGAGAGTTTGAGGGCAAGCATGTAGGAGTTAGTGCAAACCAGATGGAGCGTAGCGTTCAGCTCACCCTGTCTCAGTCCATGTGCAAGGAAAGGAGGTGGGGTGGAGTAGGGGCAGGAGAGGGGAAGTTTAATGTCCTTGGGTGTGTGATAAGCATAAGTTTCATCTTATGAAATAAAGAATTCAAGAATTAGAACTTGCTTTATATCCCATGACTCTACTTAATTTCTCACTCAAGTCTCCATTCTGCTGGGCTACAGGAAAAACAACCTCAGTCCTTCCTGGGAAACCCCACTCTCTAGGTGGTCCCACAATCCCCGGTCTTGCACAGCGCCAAGGCATGGGGGTAGGGGAACCCTATTTGTTCCTTAGTCATCGGTGCTCACAGGGAGTCATGACAACACCCGTCATCCTGAATTCCCAACTCCTTCAGGCTGGGCAGCTCTTGAAGAGAATTAGTATGTCTTTGTGAAGCACCAATTCAAGTGAGGTCAACATGATCTCCAGGCTGGGGGAGACCATCTCCTCTGGCAGAGGGAGGAGGTTGCTTTTGCCAGCCAGGAAAGTTCATGGGAATCTGGGGATTCAACACTGTTGGGTTCAGCCACCAAAATGTTTCCCGCCCAGGTGTCAAGCTCTCACTCTTTCCCTATTAGCTACTCATATAGTAAGTGGGATTGTTTTCTTAATTTCTCTTTCTGATAGTTCATTATTAGTGTATAGAAACGCAACAGATTTCTGTATATTAGTTTTGTATCCTGCAATTTTCCTGAATTCATTGATGAGTTCTAATAGTTTTTTGGACCACCAAAAAACTTAGGATTTTCTCTAGGGTTTTCTATTTACAGTACCATGTCATCTGCGAACAGTGACAGTTTTACTTCTTCCTTTTCACTTTTAAAAATATATAAAATATATAAGAAAGATAAGAAGATATTGACATTCTTTAATCTAATAATCTAATTCATGGAATTATGTTTTAAGGGAATAATGAACTTAAAGGAAAAAGATCTATTCACGAAGAAATTAGACCCTTACCTCCTTAAAAAAAAACACTGGAAATAATATGAATGTTCCAGAGTAGGAACTCTGGGGACTTCCCTGGTGGTGCAGTGGTTAAGACTCTCACTTCCAAAAAAGGGGGCCCGGGTTAAATTCCTGGTCAGGGAACCAGATCCCACATGCGTGCCTCAACTAAGAGTTCGCATGCCACAACTAAGGAGCCCGCTTGCTGCGACCAAGACCCAGTGCAACCAAATAAATAAATTAAAAAAAATTTTTTTTTTAAAAAGTAGTAACTCTGGTTCATTCATTCCTTCATTCAGTAGACATTTATTTAGCTTTTACTATGTGCTAGACATTAGGTTAGGAACTAAGAACCTAAAAACAAATGTGGCATTTGCCTAGGGATCTGCTGGGCGGAACATGCAAACACATTTAGTTCACAATGTGAGAAAACCACAATGAGGATGATTTCCCATCTTTAGTGATTTCAGCGTACTTCCCCCCGTGCCCCACAACCTCCCCAGATGAATTGATTTCCAATTCATTTGACATCAATTTCTAATGTAATTGCAATGTAGTTTTATAAAAGATAAACAAAATGATTTTTCAGGTAGCACATATTGATAAACCTGTAGCTCTGAAATACTGAAGAGTCCCAAGATATGGGAGATGATATTTGTTCAACAATAGAATTGGATCCATCAAGTTTTAACGGCCTGAGAGAAAATGTATGGGGGGAAATGAGCATGATTTATTTGTAGATGTAAATCTTATCGGTTTTTTTTTTAATAAATTTATTTATTTGGCTGCATTGGGTCTTTGTTACTGCGTGTGGGCTTTCTCTAGTTGCGGCGAGCGAGGGCTACTTTTCATTGCAGTATGCGGGATTCTCATTGCGGTGGCTTCTCTTGTTGCGGAACACAGGCTCTAGGCATGAGCGCTTCAGTGGTTGTGGCCCATGGGATCAGTAGTTGTGGCACGCAGGCTCAGTAGTTGTGGTGCACGGGCTTAGTTGCTCGTGGCATGTGGGATCTTCCCGGACCAGGGCTCGAACCCGTGACCTCTGCATTGGCAGGCAGATTCTTAACCACTGCACCACCAGGGAAGTCCAAATCTTACCAGTTTTTAATGATGCCTTTTTACTCTCTCTGAGACTAAAATTATGTCCCAAAGGTAGCTTACTTCATGGCAGTGGGGGGTCAAGTTTACACCATCACCAGGCCCAGGTTAGCAGCAGGGCAAGCACATGGGAGCAGGTGTGTGAATAGACTCATGTCTACATCAGAGGATCTGCTCATTGCTGACATTTCTCCACACAAAGGCTTGCTGTTCATAATCTCAAAATGGAGCTTATCAAGTCAGGCTCAGACACTTTTAAATGTTCACTTGATAAGCTATTCTTCAAAGTATGTTTATGTAAAACACTGTAAAACTTTTTATGATTGAATCAGACCTGGATGAAGATTTAGGATGTCTGTAGTCCATTCCTCTGCCTTTAGACTGGATGGACCATGGCTACTTCAACTTAGAAAGATGAGAATTTATCTTTTTTCCTGGTAGCATTATGGGTAGTAGCCAAAAGCTGGAAACCTCAAATGACAATTAGCAGAATAAACTGTAAGATATAGTCATTCAATGAAATACAATAAATCGAGCAAGGAAAATGAGTAAACAACAGCTACAATTAATTCCCCCTTCTATCCTATCCCTGCTACATCCCAGCCCTTCAGGAAAAAAAAAAAAAAATCAGTGATAATGATAATTGCCCCAAGAGCTAGTTAGCCATTTCTGCTAATTTGCTCCATTGTTTAGAGACATTAACATTTAAAGACTTCCTCCTACACTCCTTGTGCTTCAGAATAAACTTAGTCCTTTTGGTTCTAATCTTGGCAAAATGAAGGGCCTTGGATCAGTCCCTTGGCCATCTCGTCCCCCTCATCTTCCTCTCCATCCACCTAATAGCCTTGGCTCTACTTGGATAACTCTTATTGAAAAGTTTCCAAACACATGCCACCCTCTGGGCTAGCCTATGGCTCATTTCTCAAGGGACAGTGAGAGGAAAACATCTAGGAATTTATTGTTGGGCAGAGAGGGTATCTGCTCCCAACTCGACCAGTTCAGGGGAGCTTTCCCCATTTGTTTTGAGGAGGCAGCACTGTCTTATCTAAACACTGTTTTCAACTCACTTTAAAATTATTATTAGCGAGTCTAAAAAATGGAAACAAATCTATACTGACAAGAACAGATCAACGGTTTCCTGGGGCTTGGGAGGGAAGGTGGGAAGAGATACTTGGAAACTTTGCAGGAGATGGAAATGTCTGCTGTCTTGATTGTGGTGATGGCTTCAAGGGTGTACACATATGTCAAAAATGATCAAACTGTATACTCTATGGGCTGTTTATTGTACTTTATACCTCAATAAAGTTATTTAATAAATTCTTAGCTGTTAGTTCAACATCTTTCAGACCTCGCCTAATTTCAAAAGCCTTGGTTTACTGATTTGGAAAGCCAAATCCCTCAGTCAATAGCTTGTCTCCCCAGTCCCCAGAGCTGGAAACCACAGCTGTAACATCCTAAGCAAGCCCTGCTTTGTAAGACAGCTAAGGCCTGTAATCATGTAACCACTTCACTGTCAGTGAAGCTCAGAGAAATTAAGTCAATTGCAATTTGTTCTTGCCAGAGAACATCACCCTTGCAGTTCAGCTGGGCGTGGGCCACTCTGTGACATTGGAGAGGCAGTACAGTGGACATTTCATAGGTGAATATTCTGAAGAGGACGTTCAACTTCAGGTATATGGACCACCACCCCGACCAAGACCTCCTCAAGGCCATGACTAAGGCTTTTCCTTTCTGAATGTGTTTGTTGAGGGGCCTTGGGGTTCACCCAGTGTCTCCTTCCCGGCAGCATCCCAGCTGTGTTAAAGGGAAGGGAATCTAAGGCTTTCTCTTCCAAATCAGTCCCCATCAGTCCCTTTCCTCCATCCCCTTCAAGGGGGAGCAGTGAAGAGAGAACATGAGAACACTGAGCATCTTAGAACACCTCCAGAGCCTTCCACAGCAAAGGCTCCAATTGCATTTCGCTCTAAGGCAAGGTAGAAAGGAGGAGAAGATGGTGATGAACACGTGTATCCACGCCTGAGCTGCCTTTTCCAAGGAGTGGCGCAAGTCGTTGATTGTAATCACAAATACCCTTCCTATCCCAAGAAAAAATGCTTCCTCCTCCATTCACCTGGATAAACAAGGCGGGACAGACTTGATAGAAGTCAAGGTTCAGATTGAATTGAATGTGACAAAAGCCTGGCTCAAACAAACTGGCACAGAATTGGAATTTACTGACTACCATTACTAGGAAATCCAGATGTAGGTCTTCTCAGGCACAGATGGATACAGGAGTTAAAAGGCATTGTCCGTCTCTTTCTCTCTTTCCTGTCTCTCTCTGTCTCAGTCCTCCGTACTGGCTGAATTCTCAGGCAGACTCTTGCATTTTTGCAACCACCTACAGCTCTTGATTACAAAGGCCCCTACTGATCCTACTGTATCCTAGATAAAGACAGGCCAGCTCCCTCAGCGGTAATATATCAAGTCTTATAGAGGAAGTCTGATTGGCTCTGCTTGGGTTAAGTGCTGATTTGGGAACCAATCACTGCAGCCAGGAGAATGGCCATACGTACTGCCATGGCCCACCCATGAGGGAGTAGGTGAGGAGGGGAATTATAGACCCATCCAAACCACATGGGTTGGTTTCCCCACAGTAAAGAGGAGCTCTGCTAGCAGAATGGGAGAGGAGATGGCATCCTGGGAAGCTGTCATGGTCCACTAGAAAGAGGAAGAGAAATCGCTAGCATCACACCAGAAGGCTGTTGCCTGAGGATAAAACTCTCTCCACTTGCTACCTCCTGGAGGGTCACAGAACTCGTCTTCTCTCTTGTGAACCTCCACAGTTCTCATTCATCTGGGGGAAAAGGAGATACTTCAGCTCTGCTAGGAAGGCTACTGTCCTGCCTCTGCCTGTGCTATCTTGCTTCTGCAGCAGGAGGAAAGGCTATTGGACTGCCCTCCCCATTCACAGTAAAATAACGATGTCCGCTTGTGATTCACTCAGAGCAGAGAGAAACTTGACCTTCACAGAGAAGAAAATAGCTCAGAGGGGCAGAAGTGATGATGAATGAAATGTCATTTTTCTTGGCCTTGACCTGGAAGACTTAGACATATAGTGATGACATTCATGGAGGAAAGGGGCACCTGTAATCATCTATTATGTGCCTGAGGTTTATGTTCTCAGAAAGTCCATAATTTGAGATTCTTTCTCCCCCTCCCTTATTCAGTGCTATTCCACTTAAGAGAAAGGAAATTTTAGCTGATATTTCTGTGATTTGAAAGCAAGTCTAGCTTGTGCTAAAGCTTCTACTTTTACCATTGACCCCCCCCCCAATTTCCCTGGTCCCTGCTTTGCCATTTGTTGGCTATGTGGCCTCGGACAAGTACTGTAATCTCTCCAAGCCTATTTCCTAAAGGGCAGGTAGAAATAATCAGACCATTTTGGTAGGAAGACACACCAGAAAATGTTCCTCAAATTTCTTTCTTTCCCCAAAACCTAGGACAGCTTTTTAGAACTGCATTTTTAAACAGACTACACTAATAAAATGACACTTGTGCTATATACAAATGAAGGTTATCCAAACCTCCTAAAATGTGAATTTATACACATTTTATATCACTCTGTGCTATGCTAAGAATTGTGTTTTTATCAAATGCTTTTCTTAAATCCATGCACAATTGCATCCCCTTTCTCCTGACTCTGATGTATGAGCTACTTCCTCATCAACACAACTAGGACAACAACAGGGGAAGGGAAAGAGAAAGAAGTGTGTGTGTGTGTGGGTCCCTGCACGTGCACACACAAATATGTGGTGAGGTGGGTACCATGATTATTTGACCTGTGCATTCCTACCTAGCAAGGAAGTATTCTGATTATCACATATGGGCTCCATTCCCATGAGGGTCCTCTGTGGGAACCCAGTGCCTCCATGATGTGAGTGGGCATTCAACCAGTCCTAACTTCATACCTAAGGGAAGGGACTTGTCCTCCTGCAAAGTTATTCCACTCAGAAAAAGCAGAAAAGAAAAAACCCTGCATGCCTGTGTCCTTTCCTCTGCCCTGTTCTGTATCCTGATTGCCAAGTAGAGAAAAAAAATAATAGCTTAGGCTTGGTTGGAGCAGTGTATGAGGACAGAGATTTCAGGATGACTTTAAGCCCTTGACTATCGTTTGCTGAGAAAATATGGAATTGCAATCATTTCTCCAACAATGAATATTTGCTTCGCTGACAATATCTCTAGGTCTTACTGCTGTTTCTGTGTAGAAGAAACAAAGAAAAACCTTTTATTTTGATGCCAAATTGTAGTGTAACCTCATGAAAGACATGAAAATAGTGTTTAAACTCAACACGCAACAATGCCATTACTTAGGTGAAGCGATATCAATATGAACAACCACAGCCATCTGGTCTCCAGCAATTGTGAGATGCCTGATTTCAAATGTTAAAATGTGGAAAAAATAAAAAATAAAAATTAAAAAAAATGTGAAAAAATATCTGTATCTTAGAATTGATAAAATATGGTAAACAGGGACTTACCTGGCAGTCCAGTGGATAAGACTCTGCGCTTCCACTGCAGGGGGTGCAGGTTCGATACCTGGTGGGGGAACTAAGATCCCCCTTCTGATTATAACCTGCCAACTCAATGAAAAATCGTGCTCCATCCAAGGGACTGTCTGAGAAGGTGAGGAATTAATGCTAAACTCACAACACTGATTGCACAGCGAGCCCACTATTGGCAGTAGGTGTCCTATCCCAGAGGATGGGGAAAAGCCCAGCTGGTACCCCATTTTCCAAACACAACAGGCTTGGTCCATACCTGGTTTGCCACCATCCCCAAAGTGAAGATTCCCAGCTCTCCAGTGCTTATTCAGTCCCTTAAGCTAATGTTAGCCTTAAGAGGGGGTAGGAGAACATGCCCCCAGGTGTTCATGGGCCACATTTTGGCTCCAAGTGGGAAAGGTAATTGTAAATTTCAGCTAACCAAGAAGAAGGAGAGAATCCAGGCTTAAAATGAGGGACACCTGGTCAGAGAAATATTTTTCTTTAGATGCCCTTATTCTGGTTTGGCCCCAGATCTCACACAGACAGAGGACAGATGCAGGTGGGGAAACTGTGGAGTCAGGGGGATGTGGAGGTCACTGCCAGAAAAAGCTAGTTTTGGGGTGATTTGTTATGCAGCAATTGATATTGGAAGGAAGGGAAGGAGGGGGGAGTGTTAGACTCAGGGGCTACGATAACAGCCCCAGTATGAGCCCATGAGAACCTGAACTATAGACTTGAGAGAGAGAAAAAAATCACCTTTGATTTGACCCAGAAAACTCAGAGCTTCTAAGCCCTGACAGACATGCAAATAATCCAGCAGCCAGAATTTCCACTGTCAAAACCTTCCAGATTGGACAACAAACCATCAGACAATTTTGGTCACTGCCCCATATAAAGGTCTACTCTGCAAATTTTCCCTGAAAGGAAGAGTGTTTTTGTTCGCAGTGGTGATCAGGTTCTAGCTACAGAGAGGCTCCACTGACCTCAATGTCAAGCCCTTCTGAGGAGTGTTCTTGAGAGGTGGCTGCTCTGAGCGACAAACAGAAATGTGTGTGAGGGTGGGAACAAGGTCCAGAAGCTCCTGGCATCCTCCCTGCCTCCTTTCCTAAATTTATCTGCTCTCACTTTTTTCTTTTCTTTTTTTTTATTAGTTACCTATTTTATACCTATTACTGTATATATGTCAATCCCAATCTCCCAATTCATCCCACCACCACCACCCCCCCCCCCGCTTTCCCCCCTTGGTGTCCATACCCTTGCTCTCTACATCTGTGTCTCTATTTCTGCCCTGCAAACCGGTTCATCTGTACCATTTTTCTAGATTCCACATATATGCGTTAATATACAATATTTGTTTTTCTCTTTCTGACTTACTTCACTCTGTGTGACAGTCTCTAGGTCCATCCACATCTCTACAAATGACCCAATTTCGTTCCTTTTTATGGCTGAGTAATATTCCATTGCATATATGTACCACATCTTCTTTATCCATTCCTCTGTTGATGGGCATTTAGGGTGCTTCCATGACCTGGCTACTGTAAATAGTGCTGCAATGAACGTTGGGGTGCATGTGTCTTTTTGAATTATGGTTTTCTCAGGGTATATGCCCAGGAGTGGGATTGCTGGGTCATATGGTAATTCTATTTTTAGTTTTTTAAGGGACCTCCATACTGTTCTCCATAGTGGCTGTATCAATTTACATTCCCACCAACAGTGCAAGAGGGTTCCCTTTTCTCCACACCCTCTCCAGCATTTGTTGTTTGTAGATTTTCTGATGATGCCCATTCTGACTGGTGTCATCTTTGATTTCTTTCATCGGTGTCTTATAGTTTTCTGAGTACAGATCTTTTACCTCCTCATGTACGTTTATCCCTAGGTATTTTATTCTTTTTGTTGCAATGGTGAATGGGATTGTTTCCTTAATTTCTCTTTCTGATCTTTCGTTGTTAGTGTATAGGAATGCAAGGGATTTCTGTGCATTAATTTTGTATCCTGCAACTTTACCAAATTCACTGATTAGCTCTACTAGTTTTCTGGTGGCATCTTTAGGATTCTCTATGTATAGTAGCATGTCATCTGCAAACAGTGACAGTTCTTCTTCTTTTCCAATTTGTATTCCTTTTTCTTCTCTGATTGCCGTGGCTAGGACTTCCAAAACTATGCCGAATAATAGTGATGAGAGTGGACATCCTTGTCTTGTTCCCGATCTTAGAGGAAATGCTTTCAGTTTTTCACCATTGAAAATGATGTTTGCTGTGGATTTGTCGTATATGGCCTTTATTATGTTGAGGTAGGTTCCCTCTATGCCCACTTTCTAGAGAGTTTTTATCATAAATGGGTGTTGAATTTTGTCAAAAGCTTTTTCTTCACTTTCTTTTCATAATGATTCAAAAATACATTTATTTTATGTGGACATAATCCCTCCCCCACCCAAAAGAAATAATAATAAGCCTGGTTTTCCCAGGACAGTCTTAGTGCTGACACCAAGGCAGCTGCTTAAAAATACAGCCATTGAAGTGACTCTCTCCCATCGTTCAAGTAATTACACCCACCTCTCCACTGGGAAAACCCGTAAGGCATTGGGATGTCCTTTGTAGTATCTGTGGGGAGGGACGGAACTTGGCAAAAGAGCCCTGGGGCTCCTCTTTCCCTTCCAGCAGACAGAAGGGTGAAAAACCTTTGAAGGTTTCATCCTATTATGTTTACTCTAATGGCATGTGCGCATGCTCGTGCATTAAAAGTTACCCATCAGACAACCAGGAAGAGTGATCAGGCACGTTTGCCCATCTCAGGGGTGGGGAGATCTCGAAAGGAGCTGGCTTGGAGAGCCAAGCCCATCTGGAATTGTCTGACCCAACCACACTCCCCAAAGCACCCCCCACCCCCCGCCCGACTCCTATCACCATCTCCACTCCATGGAGTTAATTCCAGTCCAGGAGCCCGATTTCAAATAAGAATCACCAGCTACATGGACACGGTCTGTGTTCTGCCAAGGCGGATCAGTTTTGTTGCTTCTAATGGCTTCCACTTGTGATTTTATCTAGAGGGCTGTGCTCGGGCTAGTGGGGTTTCTGCCTCCACCTACAGAAAACCGGAGGTGCCCACACAGCCCTCAGCCAATGATTGACGGGTGCAGCTACGAAAGCTCAGCCCCCTTGCCTCAACTAGGGACATCACTGAGCTATAACTTAAATGCCAGAGCTTCCCTGACGATCAGGTGGAGGCCATCCTGTGTGGGATTTCTCTGGGATCACACGCTGCCTTGGCTTCCCCATCCCTGTCTTGCTTCCCTCACTCTTCGACCAGTCTTCCCCGGGAACACTGCCTGCTGCATCACTCAGATCGGCTTCTGGGAAGCCCAGCCAAGACATTTCAGGAACTTGTTAAAAAGCAGACCTCTGACTCATCTCCAGAGGTCCTGATGCAGTAGCTCTGAGAGGAGACCCCTACTCTGCCTTTTTAATAGGCATCCCTGATGATTGTGAAGTAGGGGATGGATCCATGGACTCCACGTGGAGAATGATTAGTCCAAAACATGGCATTCAGACTCAAGGAAATATATACCTGGGGGTTACCCTGTGGTTTGATGGTCCTAAGAAAGCGTGAAAGTCTGGATGCTGGATTGAGGCCACCTCTGTGGATTAGGGGCCATGAAACATTCAGCAAATGCTTTGCCAACTTGTGCAAAAGGAAGCTTCCGCAACCTGCCAAGATAAACCCTCGTGTTCACATCTACACGTCAGCCCCTGACGCCTGGGAGAAGTAGACTCTTTGAAGCCAACGCTACACCCTACTAACCACAGCATCCCAGGACTGTGCAGGTCTCTTAGCCACGTAGCCAGCAGGAGTCTATAGCCCATGGACAGGGGTAAAAAAGCAGGAGGAATACATTTAACCCTGGAATATGACTCAGGTTGATGGAAGCTGAAAATTCAACCATTGTAGTTTGGGTTTTTGCAGAAGTAGACCCTAAGCAAAGGCTTTGAGGGCAAGAGGTTAATGTGGGAGGTGATCCCAGGAAGCACAGGGATGGAAATAAGGAAGTGAGATAGGGCAGGGAAGGCAGCCAATAAAGGCTGCATTACTGAGCATGATACCACCAAGGGCCATTAGGGCTGAACTGTGCTAGGGACCTATGAAGCCAGCATGGAACATGGTTCAGCATGAGAGAGCTGAAGGATGTGGTCACCACTTCCCACTAGTTGCTGGCTGAGGGCTGCTCCTCGGGGCATTCATTCCTTAGCCCTTGAAGCAGGCTTCCCTCTACGAGAGACAGCACTCTGGCGAAGAGTCATGGGGGCTGGGAGCTGGAAGTCAGAACAACCCACACAGGAAAGTGAGTGCTAAAGAGACATGGGCAGGGCACCCCTGGCATCTGATGAAGCACCTACACTAATATGTGAGAGCCTGGTCTGTGAAGGCACGTTCTTTCCAATCACAGTGCCTATTGCATGGGCCTTTTTAAAGCAAGAAAGCAAATTGTTATGGGCGGAAGAAAAAGAAACACAACCACCGCCAAGAAACCAGTAGCATTTCTCCAGACAGATCCTTGAGACCCATCTGTACCTTCTCAAGGAGAGCAGATTGCCTTGTGAGTTCCAGGGCTTTGGCTGGTAACAAACCCAGCTCCTCGCTTCTGATTTCCCAGCTGTGTGTACAGCACAGGCGAATGCCTTTAGCAGCCTGGCAGCTCTTGCGGCAATTAGGGTTGCCAAGAAATAGCTACACGTTCACTCCTGCTCCCTGCATCCATGATTTCCCGTTAAAATTAGCATCTTGTTATACAAGGGGTCGTCCCCAGGGAGCCCAGAATAAACCTCCTAAACTTGACGGTTTCAGTGGACGTGAGTGCTGTTCTCTGTCACTTTGACATCAGTGGAGCTGCTGTTCTCTGAGTAACTGATAGAACTCAGGAGCCCTGGATCTGTAAAACTGAAAAAATGCCAAGATTCCTCTCACCTCTGCTCTTCCCTTCCAGGGGCTGTGTCCTACTCAGTATCTCACTCTGAGATCAATATTTTTGTTCCCAGAATTGCTGAATGTGGAAAAGGGCCGGAGGTGCGAGTTTTTTTGTCCCCGAGCCCTCACCTCACATGGCTAAGGTTTATCCCACTGACGGTTTACACCCTTCTAGGAAGTGATTTCTCCCCCACCTTGGATGGTTGTGCAAACGCAGGGTCGTGAAACCAAAGTGGCTTGCTCTGCGTGACACGGACAGTGGGTGTGAGACCTGAGACTCAGAACTAATATCATTTCCACTATGAAGTTCCCAGGGTCAGAGAAGAAAGAGAACAGTGCCCACCGTGAAAGAGGACATATTTCTTGAACATTTCTCCAGGTCAAAATATTTGTACACATTTGTGCACGTGTTCCCCCCAAAACAAGAACCAAATAGGGAGATTTGTGTGTTTTCACAGTTCAAGAATGTAACGGGGTCTTTCCTGAGATTTGCACTTAGGGGCTGCAGAAGCTGCTGTTGATGTTTCGCCTGATATCCCCTCTGCCTCCCTGAATTCACCTGCAGCTGTGGGGGACACTTCCGGTACCAGCTGATGGCTTCCCATGCCGAATACCTGCATCTCTCTTCTCTGCCTGTTAGGTCCCCCTCTTTCACACCTGCTACAGAAACCCTCAAACAATAGGACATAGGAGTCATGGATAAACGCTCTAGTGGGAAAATTTTGAAGTGATTTCTATACAGCTTCTTTGAACCCCAGTGGGCCCCAGCAGTAGCCTGTTCTTTTTTTTTTTTTTTAAGACATTTTTTGCTTTATTTTATTTTTTTAAATTTTATTTATTTTTGGCTGCGTTGGGTCTTCGTTGCTGCGTGTGGGCTTTCTCTAGTTGTGGCGAGCAGGGGCTACTCTTTGTTGTGGTGCGCAGGCTTCTCATTGTGGTGGCGTCTCTTGTTGTGGAGCACGGGCTTCAGTAGTTGTGGCACGTGGGCTCAGTAGTTGTGGCTCACGGGCTCTAGAGCGCATGCTCAGTAGTTGTGGCGCATGGGCTTAGTTGCTCCGCAGCATGTGGGATCTTCCCAGACTAAGGATCGAACCAGTGTCCCCTGCATTGGCAGGCGGATTCTTAACCACTGCACCACCAGGGAAGTCCCAGGAACCTGTTCTTTAACCCATGTTGTATCAACTTTTCTCTCTTCCCCACCTTCTCAGTTCAGCTTCCTGGGATGCCCTCCCAAACACACCACCTGCATCTGGACTTTGTCTCAGGGTCTGTTTACAGGGAGCCCCAAACTAAGGGACTCAAAATATAAGCCAACATTCTTGCTTGAAGACCGAGTCTCTTTTTCCTCCCCACTCCAAGCTCTAGAAACTTACATAAGAAACCCAATCTGGCAGCCACCATCATATTCTCCCTCCTCTGCACGTCCTCGGCGACCCTGGGCCCAGCACCCTGACGCTCCCCGCTCAGCTGGAGGCCTGTCTGTTGCCAGCGTCTCCAGGGAAGTCTCAGAATGGGGTAAACAAACTCCTTCCTTCACTCATCATCATGCGTGCTAGGAAAATCTATGCACAGATCCCTCATTTCCGGGCTGCCAATTTCCGCACATGCTGCAGGTTCGTGCCATTCCTTAAGGAATGGATGTCGTGAAAATCTAAATAGAACTTTTACTTTCATGGTAAAATTCCCTCTGCTTTTTAGCACTGAATGATTTTCTCTTTTCCTTTTGCTCCCTTTCCCATCGACACGCCCTTTGCACATGGCTCAACAGCATCCCTAGGCAAAGGAGCCCCAAACTTGCTTTTCCTAAAACCCTGCACCTCTGGAGCACCTCAGCTGGCTCTGCCCATCTCTGCGCTGAAATCTGACATCTCTTTTTCCACCCTCAGGTCTCAGGCTTGTCCAGGAGAAGCTAGTGCAGATGGGATGCCGTGGTCAGGCCCAGTGGTCAGTAGCTTGGTGAGAAGGAAGAAGAACTTTGTATTCAGTGCTGTTTGTGCACCATCTCTCGTTTTCGGTGACCACGTCCTGACTCCCTGCCCTCCACACACTGCACCCCGTCTTTCTGGAGTCCCTGCCTTTAATCCTTGCTCCCAGTGTTTGCCCTCCTATATTCCCCAGATTGAGTTAGGATAGCAAGAAACAGGTGGAGCAAGATTAGGCCTTAAACATCCATGTTCTGAAGGCCTGGATTCCCAAACCCATCCGACTCTACATCTACTCTGGATAATAGATATTTCACATTCTCCCTTTATTGGCCTAAAATACCATTTATAATACTCCAATAAAGATGTTAAAAAAAAAACGTACTAAAGGTAACTACATAAGTAAATACAAAAGACAGTATAAATGTATTTTTGTTTGTAATTCAGTTTTTCTCCTATATGACTTAAAAGACAAATGCAGTATAAGCAAGTCCCAAATACATAAAGAAAAACTAACAGAATTAAAATGAAAAAACCTGACACTATTTTTTTTTAATAAATAAATTTATTTATTTAAAAAAAAATAAAAAATAAAATACCATTTATAACTCATAATATACCTATACAAACAATATTTTTAAAAAATCAATATAATGCCCCCAATATAAACATAATATAAAGTATATTCTGTAATATAAAAGGAAAGCAATTTAGAATACAATGATATGTATCTCAATGTGTAAATGGTCAGGCACAGTTAACTAGAAGACAGTTGTCAGATGTTTGTACCTACTTAGAGTGAGTAAGTTTGGATTTAAAACAAGCAACTCAGCTTGCAGCTGAATTTTATAGACATTTTTCCTTTACATTTGATAACTTGAAATAAAGGTTAAACAATATAAACAGAGGATTTTGTGAGTGGGACAACTAGCTACATGGGCCAATAGAGGTGTGTCACAGAGGGAACTCAAACACCACAAGCAACATTGGGGCTGGTGACCTGAGTTTTCAAAATGGTGGCCATCTCCTGTTAAAATCCCAAACAAAACAAAGTCCAATCTTCAGTAGATTTAACATTGTTGGAAAGTTCAGTTATATTAAAACTGTGCCAAAATGCTTTGGTTTTTTTTACGTTACATGAAGTTAGCTTCTAGGCTTGAATAATTATAGACAAGATTTTCACCCACATGAATCACCGGGGGTCATCCAACATCATGCGCTTGTCCGTCCAGCAGGTCGCCAGACACCCTGCCTCCTGGCCCCCTCCCACCAAACGCCAGTAGGCACTGCCCACTATTGTGCTCACCCAAAAATTCCTCATAAATTTCTAAAATGTCACCTAGAGAGCAGTATCAACCACATTGAGAAGTATCACCCACCCTTTGCCCCCTACATGCACAGGCCACAGGAATTCAAACAGAACGGTGACCCAAAGATAAAACCCAGTGGGTTCAGTGGGGTCAGCTCTCCACCACCTCAGAGCCAATGTTCTCAGGCAGTGAGGATGTGGCCAAGCAGCTGGAGCTGAAGCATTAATAAGCAAGAAAAGATAAATATGCTGCCCTACTGACAGGTGGGGACAATTGCCCCAAGGGTAACTTGGCAATATTTACCAAAAGTTTAAGTGTACATACTCTGTAATTCAGCAACTCCACCTCTAAGAATTCATCCCAAAGGTAAAAGTGTGCATGAGCAGTATGATATATATTCAAGGAGCCTCAGTTATAATTGGAACATATTGGAAGCTATTTAAATTTTTATCAGTAGGGCACTGGCTAGATGAATTAAGGCACATCCATCCAGTGGAATGTTCTATAGAAACTGAGGTAGAATTATGCCAACAATGCAAAGTGACCTCCAATATATATTTTAAGTGAAAAAAGTAAAGCAGAGAACATTACATATTATGTGCTTCCAAGTAGGAATTATTTTGTGTGTGTGTGTGTGTGTGTGTGTTTGACACTAAATTGGTTTGCTTGTATGTCTGTGGAAGAATTCACTAGAAACTAGAAGCACTCCTTGCTTCTAGGGAGGGACAGGGGCGAGGGGGAGACTTAGTTTTAACTATATACCCTTTTCTACCTTTAAATTTTTGAATTATGTGCATTTAATACCTATTCAAACCACTTTAATTTGTAAAATTAAGAGCCTTCCCTGATAAGGCTGTCTAGGAACAGCTGTGTCCTCAAGCATTAATTTGGAGTAGGGGAAACAGGCGCCATTGACCAGTAGGCGGGGTGGTAGGTGGGACGTGTCTCTGCTGGAGGCTGGGACATTGCAGGGACACTTGCTCGTCCTCTGCTGCGAGGGACCCGCTTCAGAGGGAATCTGGATCAGCAGGACCTCAAAGACTTCAGACTGCCCCTCAAAGAATTTAAGTCTCCCTGTTCATTAACTTTTCCCAATTATGGCAACAGAGGCTGCTCTTAAAACTTCTACAAAGGAAAGTGACCCAAAAGACGGGCCTGGAGACACTGGTGGATGGTTTCCCAGGCAACTACAATTCCTGTTGGCTTTTCAGTATTAGTTTGAAAAGCAAAGGCTCATTCTGCATGCGGGGATCAATGGGCTGGGAGATGACCTCTCCTCTTTCCTGTCATCTATTCAGGAGGCGACCTCCCATTTCTGGTGGCTCTTACATCCATGGCTAAAAGAAATGGTGTTACAAACAATTCCTGTGGCTATTTGGGAGTCCATGACCCAGCCAAGGGCCAACCAATGGCTTTTCATTCACCGCTATATGTCTTGTAAATCCAGTCAACTGAACTAAGAGTTGTTTCCTCAGTGAACATGTATTGATCACTTAGCATGTGTCCGGGTTCATTCTTGCATTGGGAGAATAAATCATGGTTCCTGTCCTCTGGCGTACTGGCAGATGAGATGTTCGTATAGATGAAGAGTTCAGTCAAATATCTACTGAACAACTGCTCTCCTCCCAGGCTCGGGGGTGCTGGTTATGATGTGTGTGCCTTGGGTTATCTCACAGAGACTTCAGTGGGATTGAGTCCACAGCAGTAACCCCCTCATTAACATGCACTTGATTTTCTTCTCTCTCTTCCCTGCTCCTTCACTCCTGCTTCCTTGAGATCACTCCCAAGTAATCTCCCTGCACCCAGGTGCTTGTCTCAGCCTTGCTTTTGTGAACACCTGAACTAAGACAAGAGATTCTGAGGGAACTCATCATTAGGAAAAGGAAACTGTTCACCATGACCACAGCTACGTCTTTCTTTTCTGTCAAATTGCTTCATGTAATGGCAGATGACATTGGCTATGTGGGCCTTTGGAAAATTCCAGGACAAATAATGGCATTTCTAATACAAGTTCAAGAGAAAACAATTCAAGATCCCAAATAGAAGCCTTCAAACACATTTCTAATCACAGCAAACATTTTCCTGACCTCCTTTAAATGGGGATCACTGTAACAAGTTTAAATTCCATGAATAATAAAGTAGGAGTCTCTAGTAGGTCCCTGGAAATTCCATTAAGTTTTGTACAAAAGCAAAATTGACATATGTCTTTGAGATACTTCCCATGTCTTTGAGATACTACATGGAAACGATCACATTCCTGTTTCAGGGACTGCTTTTGGGGATGCCTCCCCAACTCTGAATGGGACCTCACTAAAACTGTTTTCGCCACAATCAGACGGAAATTTCTAGATTCCAAACCAATAAACAGTCGCAGGTTTTCTCTCACCTCTACTCTCTCTCCAATGACACATCTGGATATGGTTCCCACCCTTTCAGTTCCCTGCATGAAGCTAGGGACCTTCCACATCATGGGGCATCTGAGTCCCAGCTGTGAGTCTCACTCAGTGATAAGAGGTTGGCTGGGGTCGGGGGCGGGGGGGGGAGGCAACAGAGAGGGCACTGCCCTTTTCTATTCCTTTCCTGAGACAAGGGTAAAATTGGGGTAAAATTTAATTGCCATCTCACACTTGGTAAAATAGAACAAGAACCTCCAAACAAGGTAAAATTCCATTACAACTTCCCTTGTCTTTGTTCGTACTGAGAAGGAAAACCATTTCTCCTTAACATGAGCAGTGAGGTCTACATGTCAAAGACCCTCACAGAGGGACCTCAAGCAGGGGTTTGCACATGTTCATGCAGATACCCTGCCCAACCCCCCTCATACCCTCTCCCGGCTCTACTTTTCTCCTAAGCATTTGTGACCATCCATCACCTACTGCACCTGCTAATATTTTTCTTGTTTATTATCTGTCTCCCCAACTAGAATGGAAGCACCATGAGTGCAGGGATTTTGCCTGTTTTTCTCTCTGTTGTAATCCAACAGTGCCTGATAGACAGTTGGTATCTTCAGTAGTATTATCCTGAAATTAGACAAAAGCTTGGGGGCAGGTGGTTTATTCGGGAGATGATCCCAGATACCAGAAGTGAGGAAATGAGGAGAGGACAGACAGGACACAAGGAAAATTGTTCAATAAATGTTAACTAAATGGATGGAGGGAAGGGAGTTCAGTAACTGGCTTACCCTAGGGAAATTCTACAGCAGTGGGTCTCTAAGTGTGGTCAGGGAAGCACCACCACCAGCAGCGTTAAGGAACTTGTTAGAAATGCAGATTCCTGGGCTCCACCTCAGACCCACTTGAATCAGAAACTCTGGGAGGTGTTTGAACAAGCCCCTTAGGTCAGCGGTCCCCAACCTTTTTGGCACCAGGTACCGGTTTCCCGGAAGACAATTTTTTCCACAGACGGGGGTAGGGGTGGGCGGATGTTTCACGCGGTAATGCGAGCGATGGTTCAGGCGATAATGCCAGCGATGGGGAGCGATGGGGAGAGGCAGATAAAGCTTCACCAGCTAGCCCGCCACCCGCCACTCACCTCCTGCTCTGCGGCGGGCCCCTAACAGGCCGCGGACCGTTAGCGGTCCGCAGCCCGGGGGTTGGGGACCCCTGCCTTAGGTGATTATGCTCTATAACAACTTTGTGTTCTCAGACACCTCTTGGCCACAGTCACAAATCAAACGAGTTTCCCCAACTGAACTACACAGCAGCCTCGTGGGAAAACCACTGGAAAACATCTAATCTGCAGCTCTGTTTCAAAACTGTTGCCTTTTAGATTGCAGAAATGCAGCAGCTTCTAGAGTTCAGAAAGGGGGACGGCAACCAGAGGCGGCTCCCCGCCCAGCTCCCCGCCCCTCGCCGGCTCCCCACCCACCTCGACCCCTACAGTCCCACCATCCCGGGAGCTGAGTACAGATTCCGATCTTGAAAGAATCACTTCCAAATCTTTCTCCGGGAGGGAAAAAAGGGGAAGGAGTGGAGGACCCCGGGAGGGGACGAGGGATGGGTGGCGACCCCCAGGTCCCAGGCTGGAAGGCCTCGGTGCGCTGAGGCTCCAGGGGTCTGTGGAGGAGCCTTGGCCAGGCGCTGCTCCTGTTGGCGCCTAGGTTGCCGACGGTGAAGTGGGCTGTCAGTGACTTTTGCAGGACGCGGCGAACCGGAGTACCAACTAGCGGACTCGAACACAAACGGCTTCAAGGCGGAGGTGGATGTAGACCCCTACGGCGCGCTAGCTGGGGGTCGCCTAGCTCCGGAGCCAGGGACGCGACCGCGCAGGGAAGGGCGCACGGCGGCCGCGGCGCCACCCGTGTCCCTACCAGGTGGTTGAGTGACGAGGGGCGAGGTCCTTATTTCAAAGCCGTTGGGGACCGGGCCAGGTGTGAGAGCTCGGGTGCTCAGGGAAGGTGGGAGTGGCGGACGCCGATGCCAGAGGGGAATGGGGACTGGGAAGCTTTGGGGGATACTCGCTGGCGCCACTTGGCCACAAGGAGCCGCGGCCACCGCGGGCAGGAGGTAGCTCCGCTGGGAAGAAAACACAGCCCTTTCCCAAACTCCGGGCGAAGCCCAATGGTGTCATCCTCATTTTACAGCTATGTGAATCGGGGCCCAGGACGCCAGCAGCCAGCCGTGGCCGAGCCCTTTCACTGACCCGGGAACCCTTGCCCTCGGAATCCTGGAGAGCTTCGAGGGCTTTTCATGCGGCTGAGAACAAAGTGAAGACCCCTCTTGCCTCCCCCCGGAGGAAGCCCACTCGCGGGTCAAAAGAGCAGAGCTGCTTGGGATGCTCCAAGAGGGGCCGACACTTCCTCCATCTCAGGATTACACTTTGCTGACCCCCAGCCTGGTCTAGCGTCCCCTCCACCCCACCCCCAGTTTCCCTTCTGGCCCCTCTGGTCCCCCGAGCGGACTATAGGCGCGCGGGCAGCTTCTCCATCCCGGAGGAGGGTCCCCATTCCTAGATCTCCCGCCCTGAGAGGGGGAGCTTCGAGCTGGAACGGGCAAGGGAGAGGGGGTGGGCCCGGCTTGGGGAGGAAGCTCTCCCGACAGAGACGGGGCTGACGCCGGACACCCCGCCTGGGACAGGTTCACCCCGGCTCCGCTGGGCCATTGGCCCCTCTCTCCCGGCAGCCACCTCAATCTTTTGTCGCCCCGGTTGCCGCCCTCTGAGCACGTGTCGCTACCCGGCTGCGTCAGCGCTGGGTAAATAGATGACTGGCCAACGGCTCAGGCGGGGCTATTTAAGAGGCAGCCTCCTGCCCGCCTACCGTGAACTTGGCTCGGCTCCCCCGCTGCTCTGGCAGGAACGCGAAGCCCGTCGCGTCCTATTCCGAAGGTAGGTTCCCCGCTTTGGGGGATCCAGGTGCCAAGTGTCCTTCATCCAAGTGAAGAAGGGTGTCTTCACTTTTGTGCCCCTTCCGTTTCATTTTTCTGTTTTCTGTGTCTTCTTTCCAACAGCTCGAAAGACATTTCTTGAAGTCAGAAAGGACAGAGCGGGTGGGTAGAGCTGCTTTAGAGACTTCTACCCGCAGGCTTTGTTCTTCTCTCGCGCAGGCAACGCTGGAGTATCTATCTGTTTGCTCGGATTAGCATGCAAATTGCGATTTGCTAGATGTTACACATCGGGGCAGTCTACTTTGCAATCTTTTCAAATAAACTACCCAGAGGTTTTAAGATTTAAATTCATTTTCTGAATACTGAAGGAAAATTCAAGTCTTTGGGGGATAGAAACGTGTGTGTTTTATCTGCCGGCGGATCTAAAATGCAGCGGTGCTTGGCTGAAGCCCGATGACTGAACGCAGATTTCTGATTTTCTTTTTAAAAAAACCTGCCTGTGCTTTGCGTAGGGGTTTATTGCCAATTCCCATGTGCACCTTGAAGAAACTTGAAAGATATGGCTTTTATTTATTGCTCCCACATTTTAAACCGTGCTTCTTGGTTTTTCACCATTTATTTCCCTATTGGAAGCGTCTTAGCTCTCTGGAAAGGTGCTACTATTCCTCAAGGGTCTCATTTCTCCCCCAGAGTCTTCTCTTTAGGATAATTTTCACCTATCTTTAATCTCTTGCTTTTCCAGTTAGGAGAAGAGAGACGACACTCTGTAACACTTCCTCAAACTAAAGGAAAACAGAAGACATCCCTTCTGCTAAACAGGGCAGAGGACAGGGTCTCCCTCCGTCCCCCGCACCATTGCCCGGCCCCGGCTGTGGTTCCCCCAAAAGACGAGCGCGGTGAGCCCGGACGCGCGTGCTGGGGTCACGGCTCCCTCGTGCTTGCACCTGCCTGGCGGGTCCGGAGCCCCGCGCGTTTGGACTGAGCCCCCTTCTCCGTACCTCGGGGTGCCCGACCCTCCGCGAGAGCCTGCGGAGGCCCCACCTTTCCGTTCACGTCCCCTTCCCTCTGCTCCCCGCAGCCATGAACGGTGGCTTGTGCCTCTGCGTGCTGATGGCTGTCCTGGCGGCGGGCGCCCTGGCGCAGCCCGTGCCTCCCGCGGACCCCGCGGGCCCCTGGGCGCAGCAGGAGGACGAGGCCCCGCAGAGGCAGCTGAGGGCCGTGCGGAGAGTGGACGACGAGTCCCGAGCGCACCTGGGCGCGCTGCTGGCCAGGTACATCCAGCAGTCTCGGAAAGGTACGCAGGCCGCCTCCCTGTCTCTCCCTTCTTGCCTCCAGTCCTGACCCTCTTCTCTACCGTGGGGCTGGTGGAGGAGGGTAACTCCTCCGCAGGAAACACGGGTAACACGCTAAGATGAAAGGTTTTTTCACTTTCTTTTCCCGAGTTGTGCTGCACTGGACAGTGCAGTTTTTCTGCACGTCCTCTGTAGCACCCTGAGAGCGAGGGTGGAGAACTTAGTTTATTCAGGGAAACCTTTTTAAAAAGCTTTCTTTAAACTTATGTTTGGCACGGGTGTCACTGTTTAAGTTCAACACCATATGAAGACATGAAAAGATAATTACTGAGCAAATTACAGACTCAGAAAGGGTTTGCAGATCCACTAAACGCTCTCTACTGTAAATGAGAAGGACCCAGGAGCCACCCAGATACTGCACTTGGAAACCCTCTAGCAGGCAGTAATCAAATGCTGAGAAGGCTTGAGATCTGACAGCAACAGTTTAAAAAGTGACAATGTGTCGATTTTCACCAAAGTATGTAACAGGAGGAAAGAATCAGGAGCAGGTTTGAGCTCTCCTCGGCAGTGATTTAAGATGATTACCCAGCAAGAGACGTGTTTGTTTTTATTTTGCTGTTGGAGAGATGGACCCAACTGTAGCAGGAGCTAAACAAGCCACACTTTTCTCAGCCTCAAAGTCTTTCTCCAGGAATAAGGTGATTCAGCAGCTCAGTAGCTGAGTGGCATACGGACAGCCCTGTCCCTTTCCTGGGCCTGGCTATCTCATCTATAAAGAGGGCATGAGGGTGGGGTTCCCCTCGGCCCCTTCCAGGTCTTTTTGAGATTCAGAGGGAGGCTCATTCATCTCTAGAATTCCTGGAAATCATGATTTGGACTGGGGCAGATTTTTTCCAACCAACTTTATCCACAGTGATACTGATGGTGTACACACTGACTGGGGAGTGGTATTTCAAACTGGACCAACACAGCTGGATAATAAACCACAGCTGCTGGGAGGGGTAGGGGGTGGGCTCCATTCCCATGAGGCTCTCTTAACCTGCTGGTGTGCCACGGCCTGGATTTGAAATTTAACTCATGGCTTGACGAGATGGGGAGAAAATAAAGGGCTTGGCTCTCCAGAATCTCCTATAATTCCATATGAAGGTGAGAAGGGACCTTTTTACCAGGGGATTTCAGAAGGAAAGAATAGAAGATGATTTGTTATATTTCATCCTCTCATTGGGAAATTGTCCCAACTACCATCGCCTATTTTGCTTTCCTGCTAATTAAACTGAAAGATGTGGAAATACTAGTCAGATGACAGAGAACATCTGAAAATTTGGGGGGGGGGTTTCCTGCTGATTGTCTGCCTGAAAGTAGTTTAATATCTGTCCTTGGATATGGGTTGAATTTCAGCCAGACCAGTCTGAAATATCCTAGGCTTTTCATTGACCATAATCTGGAAGCCCCTTCATACCTTCAAGAAAGATCCACCAGAAACAGTTGTGGGTAAAAAAACCAATTACCAGATGATTTCCCCAGAACTGACACTCGACAGTGGCTTTAAACCACAAATCTTAGCTGGAAGGTCCTTCCTGGTGCCTCTTCTCAGCCCTTTGCCTTCAGCCTGCCGTGACAAACAAACTCATGTGGGAATAGCCGTCACTTGGAACTTTAGCTGCCAACACCAGGATCAGCACTAGCTAGAAAATAATCATGCTCTTCTATTTGACAAATATGAACTAGAAATAAGTATCTACATCTATAGAGTTTCTTTGACTGTTTTACACATCTTGAGATCACAGTGAATATTTACTCAACTATAGTATATATTACGCTTAAAGATTCCAAGCAAGATAACGCACCCTTTGGGGAGTGCTCAAGAGTTTATCATTAGAAACTGTCTGTAGAGCTTTCAATGATCTGAGGAGAAGCAATTCTGTTAGTGTACACCTGCCCCAAGCCCAGCAAAACCCAGTGCTACATCTGTATTGTTTCTCTTCATCCTCACAACAGCCCTGCGCAGTAAAGTCTATTATCCTCATTGTGTCGCTGTGGAAGCTGGGATTCTGGAAGACCGAGTGACCTACATGAGGTAGCACATCTAGGCAGCATCAGGGCTGAGAGTCTATTCAAGTCCTACCCTCCCTGGAAGGTCTGGAAGCCATTCAGCTTCCCAGCTGTACTGCCCATTACGAGTTTTAAAATTTCAAGGAGCCCGGCCCTTCAATTGTGTAAGTCGGGTGTAAGTGCCTACTCTGTCCACTAAGTGAGTGAGGACTCTGGTAAATGCACAGAACCATGTGTGGATTGGGGAAATTGTGTCACAGGCGCAGCTTCCGTGCTGTACGCGGTGGCCCCACCAACCACTGAGGCTGCTGCTCACATCAGAGCTGCCCCCTTGCTTCCATTAGGTGGAATTCCCAGCTGTGCCCAGCCCTCAGAGGGGGCATTCAGCAGCAACAGGCAGGAGGATGGGGCATATCGCCGTGTGACTGTGCACAGATAACTGGGTCTGAGAGTTTTGCTGAATGCAAGGACTAATATTTCACCTGAAAGGTGTTGAACAATTAAACAGCAGGGGCTGTTTTTCCTCTGCATAGACTGGGGATACCTGCAAAGGGGCTGGAGTGTGCTGGGGTGACACTTAGTTCCAAAGCTGGGAATTAATGGGGGCGGGGGAGAGAGAGGGGAGAGGAAGAAAGGGTGGGGATGTAACCTGCTCTGTAGGGTAATTTAGCTAGCCTTATTTGATTATCCAACAAGACAGAATACCTGCTTCTGCACTGTCATCAATGAATAAGCCGTGGTCTGACTCGATGCAGCCTGTGGGCAGGAGTTGGCAAGGGCAGCCTTGTGCAGAAGAGCTCAATGCCAGCAGTGGGACCACGGTGGCTCCCAGTACAATGGGAACCATCGAGTGATCGTCCACCCCTCTGCCCTTGAAGCCACCTGGGCTTTGCCTATCGAGGTCCCTGAGGGACCTTAGGTTGTATAAGAGAAGGTATGATACTGATTTTCTACCCAGGAGGCCACTGTGTGTGATCTGTAGGCCAGGACTGTCACATGCCTCGTCATGGCCCTGTCCACTCAACGTTAATCATTCCTGGACTCATCCTGTTCCTAAGGACTTAACTCCCATCCCTAAGGACCCATTTCAGGTTCAGTTATTGCATTTTGGTCAAAATGGCTGAATTAAATTACCTCTTTGTTCTGCCCACCCTTCTTTGAGTGTTACCGAGGTGCTGAGATTTTAATCTGATGGTGTGCCTTTTTCTCAATACCATTTTTTTTTTAAAAGAAGGTAGCTTTCAAACTAATAATTTTAAAACAGTATTTATCTAGCATTGGGACTGGATTCCATTTTTAAAAACACATCCTAACATCAAAATATCGTAATTGCATTACCTTAAAAAGAGTCAGGCAGGCTCAGGGATATTAAGGGGTAAACTTTAGAAGTGGGTAGTACTGGGGAAATCCTGGGTTAGCACCTGCTGAGAGCCAGCTACATAAGGGAAAACACCCCTAGGAGTAGAAAAACCTAGGCAGGTCCCAGCTGTGAAAGGTGAGACTGAATGAATTCACCTAAATTCATACAGATCGCAAACCACACCCACGACTAGAAAAGACTATACCCTCTCTCCAGTTAAACAGACATGGGTCCTTCTCCTCGCTTAGATTTTGGCCCAGCAATCCCACTATCTTTATACTTCTTTGATACCTTTAAGAAGGTGCATGTTATGTATTGTCTGACCTTTTCTATTGTTTTCCTTTACAAACTGAACATGTGATGCTCTTAGATATAATGGTCCTGTTTCCTTCCTCTCTGCCCCTTGTAGCTCCTGCTGGCCGAATGTCTGTAATCAAGAACCTGCAGAGCCTGGACCCCAGCCACAGGATAAGTGACCGGGACTACATGGGCTGGATGGATTTCGGCCGGCGCAGTGCCGAGGAGTATGAATACACCTCCTAGAAGACCCAGCCTTCGTCGGCACAACAGGAAGCAAACTCCTGACTCAGAGGAGGCAGAATAAGAAAACAATCACACTCATAACTCGTTGTCTCTGACGTCTGACATTTAAAGTATCTATTTGTTAAGTGTTCAACGTGAAAAATCTGTCTGTAACGTTGTCCAACGCAACCATGCACCTTAGCAGAAATGTACAAGTGGAAGACAAAATGTTTCCCTCATCTGTGACCCCCACCCCCCATTCCTAAAGTGTTGCTATGCTATTAAAGTGATTTCATTCGGCCCCTTATTCCCTGTTTCTACCGAGGGCAAAGGGTCCTTTAGTCCTCAGAACATTCAAGGAGGGATTCCTGATGTATGGGGCCCAAGGAGGCATCCCTGTGGTAGATGGTCCCAGAAAGGGCTTGAGAAATGAGGGTCAGGCAGAGAGCTGGCTTCTCTACTTCAGGCCGGGTAGCCAGTGAAAGGGCCTTCTGTGTCAGCTCCACGGCCCAGCCCTGGCCGCCCTGGGCCCTGGGCCCCAGTGGGGCACCATTGCAAAAAAACACCTGCCCAGCTTATAGTGCTACTTGTTTGTCTGGGTGAATCCCAGAGAGGCAGCTGGGGATGGAGCTTTCCATCAGCCCATCCCCACAGGGTGTTCTCATCTGCCAACTCCATCCCACACCAGGGTTTCTCTGGGGGTGCTCTTGGCCTTTAAACAAATAATGGGGCAGCACTGGTCAGCACTTTTGTATGCATTGGACCTCTCCATGGCTCTGTGGCACAGAGGCTATTGTCCTTTTACAAATGAGGAAACAGACTCTGAGAGATGAAAGTGACTAGCCCGTGGTTCCCCAGCTAAAGAAATTCACAGACTTGAGGGCATATGGCTCCTAGGTTAGCGTGACCTCCATCGCTCTAGCACTTCTCAGACTCTGGAGTGGGTATGAATCACCCGGAAATCTTGATGAACAGCACATTCTGACTAATCAGTTCTGGGCTGTGGTCTAAGCAAGCCCGCAGGTAATATCTGGTCCTGGACCACACTTGGAGTCACGACAGTATAGAAAAGAGTCTGTGATTACAACCCCTTGGGTCTCACCATATTCCAGAGATGTATTGCCGGGCATGTTCTGGGGGATCTGGTAGTTACCCAGAGCAGAAGCTCTCTTTTCGTGGGCCACTCCCTCTATTGGGTCTCTGCCGGGGTCAGCAGAGAGAACTAGTCCAAAGGGATGTCCAGGGATCATCTAACGCCAGCCATCACACAGCAGCCTTTCTGTACCTCCTGGCTGAGGCCCCCAGGAACCTAGGGTTTTATCCAGCAAAGGCCGCAGGTGGCCCAACGCAACAGGACATGCAGCTCCAAAGGGGACAGACATTGGAAAGAATGGTGGTCAGTTCAGTTTTCAAGGAAGGCATACTGCTGTTTGGTTCCATATCATTTGGGCACCACCCAGTGACCAGTCTAGGAAGTAGATGGTGGTCTATGTGTTACTTTAGCTCTCAAAGTCTTTGATATGCTAATTAGGACCAGATTCAAGCATGCATCTCTTGGGGTGAGCCCTGGAGTTCATGAAGGACTATATGGGGTTGCTTTCCTGAGCTACTCCCTTTCTACGATCTCTCCCCAGTACTTTCCAGTTCCCTGGGGCTCCCCTTTTTGGTCCTCCACCCAAAAACTTGGGGCTCTGATTACCCTATTCTGCCACACACTGCCACGTTTGGGCCCATGTTCAGGTCCAAGTAGCAGAAGAATAGAGAGAGAAAAAAATAATGGGGATTGACTCCACCTTCTTGGGATCACAACTCCTCTGACCCAGGAGCAAGTTTCCCCTTCCTTAGAGTTTTGGCCCTGGCCACGCTCATGACTGACTGCTACCACAGCAGCTGTGCGTTTGCCTGGGGGCTGTGGCATGAAAGAAAGAGAAGAAAGAAAAAAACAGGGAATGTTCACGCTCTCTGGCCATTAGGAATTCCCTTTTTCCCTCCTCGAGCCAGAACTAAGGGGCATCTCCTGGAGGTGTCTGTGGCCCAGACCCCACTTCTGGTCCTCAGCTGTGTTAGGTTCAAGAAAGGCCCCACCCATAGCCTTCAGGGACTGTCTCTGCCTCCTCTCTGCCCACCAGGGCCTGGTAGTTTCTGCTGAAAATTCTAGGATCTTGATGAAATATTATCTCAAGATGTGCTGAAATTTAAAAACCCAATCATTCACAGCATCAGGCTATTCTCTAAGATTGGGTGCTTATTTTATTATCTTAATTTTGAATCCTTTACTATGACTCCCAAGAGGCTTCTGGTTTGGAAAATCTCAAGACAGCACAAGTGGGATTAGTGACAAGTGGGATGTTACATCTAATCAAGTTCCAAGACTAACAACTTTTCTACCTTTCCTTTCCCTGGCTCACATGCTGGTCTGGACACATGGAAGCAGGCAGAATCGGCAAGAGTTCAAGCCTTATCTGCCCTAACACCTCTGGACTGCAGCCAGAGTGACTCAAAGTGTTTGATCTTTTTCCAAGTTCCATTCTGGAAAGGATTCAACTGCTCTCTGGTATCACCTCGTGTGGACTGTTACAAGCTCTTCACTAGCCCGACAACACGCGTGGAAGTGCACCTGTGTGTCAGGCACTATGCTGACGTGGCAGGTACAGCAACCAAGAACTCCAGTGGGAGAGTCACAGAAGCACAGTATAATGTTCCAAGAATGATGGCAGGTAATATTCAGAGGCTGGGAGAGAGCAGCAGAGCTGGCTGAATTAAGGGGCTAGACAGCTGGGCAGCTGCCCCAGGAGCCAGTCTCAAAGAGACATCTAATCACCACTGCAGCATTGGAATCTGGGTATCAGTGAAATTCTTCATACTTAGTAACTTAGCTAACTGATGAAATGGGCATCGATTCCTTCTCTACAGAAGATGACAACGCCCTCAAGTGGACAGTTTTTTAAAAAACCACTCCTGTGGGTGCCAGCTTCTCTCCGTAGAGAAACACGTTGAAATCTGCAGGATTCAGGCCTGCTTCTCTTTGCCAAGCTGCTGGTTAACCCAGCTAGTCAGCTGAAATTGTAAAACCAGATAATTCAGGCCCTCAGACTGTTATTCTAAGAATGGGTGATTTATTTTATCTTAATGTTGGAACTTGAATATGACTGCCAAAAGGCTCCAGGGCTTGGAAAATCACTCAATGAAACTGAAAAGAGAACAAGAACCACCGACAAATGAAATGCTTTTTGTAGAATTAAAACCAAGAACAAAAAAAGGAACTCTTAGATGTATTTTGAAGATAACTTGGTAACTATGGTTACCTCTAATTAGTGAGCGCCTCATGCTTTCCAGATTTGAGTGGAGGAATACTGAAGTGAAAAACAATTCCAAATTATTAAAAATGTTAAGTTCCATTGAGTGCATGTAATGTACTTTTGAAATGTAATTTAATGTCTGTTGAATCTAGTAATTAAAAAGTTGGTCTTGCATTTTTTAATTTTATTTTTTTCTGTAACTTATCATTATTACATGTTACAAAAAATATTGGCCCCTGATAGATCAATTTAAAAAACAAAACCAGGGGGGACCTTCAAGATAGCAGAGGAGTAAGACGTGGAGATCACCTTCCTCCTCACAAATACATTAAAAATACATCTACATGTGGAACAACTCCTACAGAACACCTACTGAACGCTGGCAGAAGACCTCAGACTTCCCAAAAGGCAAGGAAGTCCCCACGTACCTGGGTAGGGCAAAAGAAAAGAGAAAAAACAGACAAAAGAATAGGGATGGGACCTGCACCAGTGGGAGGGAGCTGTGAAGGAGGAAAGGTTTCCACACACTAGGAAGCCCCTTCATTGGCAGGTACGGGGGGTTGCCAGGCGGAAGCTTTGGAGCCGCGGAGGAGAGCGCAGCCACAGGGGTGCAGAGGGCAAAGCCGAGAGATTCCCACACAGAGGATCGGTGCCGACCAGCACTCACCAGCCCAAGAGGCCTGTCTGCTCACCCACCGGGGCGGGTGGGGCTGGGAGCTGAGGCTCTGGCTTCGGAGGTCAGATCCCAGGGAGAGGACTGAGGTTGGCTCTGTGAACACAGCCTGAAGGGGCCTAGTGCGCCACAGCTAGCCGGGAGCGAGTCCGGGAAAAAGCCTGGACCTGCTTAAGAGGCAAGAGACCATTGTTTCAGGGTGCACGAGGAGAGGGGATTCCTTCCCTGTCTGCCCACAGAAGGCAGAGCACTGCCTAAACGAGCTGCAGAGATGGGCGTGAGCCGCAGCTATCAGCTCGGACACCAGAGACGGGCATGAAACTCTAAGGAGCATTTCACCTCCTGCAGCCACCAAGAAGCCTGTGTGCAAGCACAGGTCGCTATCCACACACCCCTGGGAGCCTGTGTAGCATGCCACTGCCAGGGTCCTGTGATCCAGGGACAAGTTCCCTGGGAGAATACACGGTGCACCTCAGGCTGTTGCAACGTCACGCGGGCCTCTGCCGCCGCAGGCTCGCCCCTCATTCCAATTATAACTACCGCACCCCACACCCCCCAGCATGAGTGAGCAAGAGAGCCCTAATCAGCCGCTGCTTTAACCCCGTTCTGTCTTGGAATAGACCTTGGGGCCAAAACCAAAGCTGAGCCCCAGGATCTGTGTGAACAAAAAAGAGAAAGGGTAATTTCTCTGTGCAGCCTCAGGAGCAGCAGATTAAATCCCCACAATCAACTTGATGTACCCTGCATCTGTGGAATAGACAACTAATCATCCCAAAATTGAGGTGGTAGACTTTGGGAGCAACTGTAGGCTTGGGGTCTGCTGTCCATGACTGATTTGTTTCTGATTTTTATGTTTATCTTTGTATAGTTTTTAGCACTTGTTATCATTGGTGGATTTGTTTATTGGTTTGGTCGCTCTCTTCTTTTTTTAAAATTATTATTATTATTTTAAATAATTTTTTTCTATCTTTTTTTCTCCCTTTCCTTCTGAGCAATGTGGCTGACAGGGTCTTGGTGCTCCGGCCTGATGTCAGGCTTGAGCCTCTGTGGTGGGAGAGCCGAGTTCAGGACATTGGACCACCAGAGACCTCCTGGCCCCACGTAATATCAATCAGTGAGAGCTCTCCCAGAGATCTCTGTCTCAACGCTAAGACCCAGCTCCACCCAACGACCAGCAAGCTCCAGTGCTGGACGCCCCACGCCAATCAACTAGCAAGACAGGAACACAGCCCCATCCATTAGCACAGAGGCTGCCTAAAATCATACTAAGTTCACAGACACCCAAAAACACACCACCAGACGTGGCCCTGCCCACCAGAAAGACAAGATCCAGCCCCACCCACCAGAACACAGGCACCAGTCCCCTCCACCAGGAAGCCTACACAGGCCACTGAACCAGCCTCAACCAGGAGAGTCAGGGGTCACATGCTGTCGCTGCTACTCTGGGCCTTAGTGTCACAGGTGACAGATAGAAGCCCCTGGGAGGACCAAGGGTTTGTACACTGGGGGGCTTGGGAGAACGACACATCTGTGGCTCTTCTCTTCTGAATAATGTCCGTAAACTTTAGCCTGCAGTTGTGAGTCTCTGCTACCGACGGCCCCCCGGTGCTGCAGCTGCCTGGCCCTAGAAAACCCTGCTGAATTCTGCCCTGCCCTCTGGCTCCCCTCAGGCTGGGGCTCTTCGAGAGCAGACCTGTTTTTCCTCATAGTGAGGCACCCTGAGGCAGGGTTGTGTCTCCCCTCAGAATGTGGCCCCTCAGTAGCAGTGCTGTGTTTTCTGAGAGTGGCTCCCTGAGGCAGGGCTGTCTCTGTCATCAGACTGGGGCTCCCTGAACTCATGGCTGTGCTTCCCCTCAGAGTATGGCTCCCTGAGGCAGGGCTGGAGCTCCTCTTTTTTCTTTCTGGCCATGCCCCTCGTGGCTTGAGGGATCTTAGTTCCCCGACTCGGGATTGACCCCGGCCAGGGCCAGGGAAACAGTGAAAGCGCCTTACCTCCTGGTCGCTGTGTCTCCTCAAGGGCGGAGCTGTGTCTCCTCAGACTGAGGCTCCCTGAGGCGGGGCTGTGTCTCCCCTCAGACTCAGGGTTTCTGAAGCAGGGCTCTCTCTCTCCCTCTTTGACGGCAGGGCTGTGTTTCCTCAGATTGGGGCTCCCTGAGGGTAGGGCGGTGTTTCTTTCAGTTTCTGGCTCTCTGAGGAAGGGCTGCATCTCCCCTCAGAATGGGGCTCCCAGAAGGCAAAGCTGTTTTAATCCTCAGATTTGTTTGCGCCCCCTGAGGCAGCTCTGTGTCTCCCCTCAGCTTCCGGATCCCTGAAGGATCGCTGTACCGCCCCCTCCTCACTGTGGCTTCTCGAGGACAGGGCCGTCTCCCCCTTAGACCGGAGCTCCGTGAGGCCAGGGCTGTGTTTCCCTCAGATTCAGGCTAAGGAAGGGCTGTATCTCCCCTCAGAATGGGGCTCTCTCAGGCAGGTCGGTGTCACCTCTCAGACGGGAGCTCCTTGAGGACAGGGCTGTGTCTCCCCTCAGATCTGGGTTCCCTGATGGAGCTCTCACTGTGATCCTCAAGGATTGCAGGGCTGTGTTTCCTCATGGTGGGGTCTCCTGGCGTAGGGAGGTGTTTCCCCTCAGAATGGGGCTCCCTGATTGCAAGCCTCTTCTTCCCCCTCAGCTTCCCGCTCCCTGAGCCAGGGCTGTATCTCCAACTCAGACTGTGGTTCTTGGACAGCAGGGCTGTGTTTCCTCAGCCTGGGGCTCCCTGAGGGTAGGGCTGTGCTTCCATCAGATTTTCCAGCTCCCTGAGGAAGGACTGTATCTCCCCTCAGAATGGGCCTCTCTGAAGGCAAGGCTGTTTTTCCCCTCAGATTGGGGCTCCCTGAAGTCAGGGCTGTGTCTCCCCTCTGACGGGAGCTCTGCGAGGACAGGGCTGTTCTTCCCTCTGATTCTGGTTCCCTGAGGGGGCTCTGTATCTCCCCTTCACTGTGGATCCTCACGGGCAGGGCTGTGTTCCCTGAATGGGCTCCCTGAGGCGGGGCTGTGTCTCCCCTCAGACTGTGCTTCTTGGAGAGCAGGGCTGTGTTTCCTCACAGCGGGGCTCCCTGAGGTAGGGAGGTGTCTCCCCTCAGACTTGGGCTCCTTGCAGTCAGGGCTGTGTTTCCCCTCAGAGGGGGGCTTCCTGAGGGAGAGCTGTGTCTCCCCTCATCTCGGGCTTTCTGAAGCAGGGCTGTCTCTCCCCCTCAGACTGTGGCTCTTCGAGAGCAGCAGCTGTGTGTCCTCATAGCGGGGCTCTCTGAGGAAGGGCTGTATCTCTTCTCAGAAGGCAGCTCCCTGAAGGCAAGGCTGTTTTTCCCCTTAGATTCGCACTCCCTGAGGCAGGGCTGTGTCTCGCCTCAGATTCCGGGTCCCTGAGGGAGCGCTGTGTCTGCCCCTCACTGTGGGTCCTCAAGGACAGGGCTGGGTTTCCTCAGCGTGGGGCTCTCTGAAGCAGGGCACTTTCTCCTCTCAGTATCGGGCTCCTTGAGGACAGGGCTGTGTCTCCCCTCGTTTTCGGGTTCCCCGAAGGAGCGCTGTATCTCCCCCTCACTGTGGCTCTTCAAGGGCAGGGCTCTCGAAGCCCTGTTTCCTCGGCTTGGGGTTCCTAATGCCGGGCTGTGTCCCCTATCAGACTGGGGCCACCCGAAGGCAGGGCGTTATCGGCCCTCAGGCGCGGCCTCCCTGGAGTCAGGGCTGTGTTTCCCCTCAGAGTCTGTCTCCCTGAGGCAGGGCCGTGTCTCATCTCAAAGCTGGGCTCCCTAAAGCAGGGCAGTGCCGCCCCCCAGAATGCGGCTTCCCCAGGTTCCCGTCTTGCTTGCTTTCCCTGGATCTCTCACATCTACTCAAGGCGCTGCTGAGCCTCCGTTCTGCTGGTCTAAGATGAGGGCCCCGCTTTCCCTCTCTGGTTCTCAGTTCTTTGGGACTTCAGAGCATGATTAGCCTGAACCTTGGGATCTGGTGTGGTGAGATCCCAAGTACCGCTGAACAAATACTTCCTCCAACTCTGGATTCAATCATAAAGAATAAAGATTATTTTTAAAAGGAAGATGTATTAAAAGTGGGGTGGGTTAATTTCAAAAGATGGAAATACCGTAACATAGAATGCTTTTTTGTAAACTATTTTAAAAAGGTGCTTTCCTCTGTCTCCTGGGTGTGGCAAGAGGATATTCGAGGTGGTTTCCTCCCCATTCTATGCTCAGTTTTTTCCCTCATGCCCCAAACCTGCGTGTATGCCATGCCCTTCGCGGTGAATGCCTGCCTTGGGTTCACCTGGTGAACTTAGACAGGTGTCTCTACTAGGACAGCTGCCTGCCTTGAATTACTTTCCAGGGAAAAGCACACCCACCTGATTTTAGGATTGGATCATCAGGGCAGGTTCCTTCAGGTCTTCTGCTGTCTCCAAGCGCCCTCTACAGGCCAAAGAAAATAAATCCTCCCAGGATATGGGGTCTTCCAGCCAGGAGCCCAAATGTGCAAAAAATTAAATTTATTTTTTTCTAAATTTGACTTAATCCCTATTATGACCTCCCAATCAATTCAGGTAATTCAGAATAACTTTCTACCTCCACCAACTTCTCCCCAGGAAGCATCTAAGTTCTGTGCACCGGCTCTCATTGGAGCTTGGGGTAGGCACTTGCCCCACTTTCTTTATCCTGTTGGAAAGCCCCCAGGCCATACCTGCCTCTGCTCCCAGGCAATGTTTGGAGGTGAGTCCCACATTTGCCTGGCGTTAGACACTTCGGGACCTCCTGCGGATCTTTCCATTGAGACCCGCTTGCTGCCACTTCTACTCTCCCTGTGGTCACTGCCCTGTGATGGGGGTGAGGAGCTGGGCAGGGGTTCTGGAACATCTCCACTTTCTCAGTCCCCCCCAGGAAATGAGCTCGCCTGTCCTTGGATCCCCAGACTCATCCGGGGCTTCTCCCAGACCCTGGACTTGGTTCAGGGACAGGGGAAGGCAAAGGCTGCTGTAGCAGCTCCCTCCTTCCTGCACCAGTTGGTGAACCTGTTGGGGCCCTGGGAGGTGTGGAGTGGGGCATGGGGGAGGGGGAGTGAGCAGTAGAAAGAAAAACTGGCTAGGTTTTCAATCCAGATCTTTTTGTCCTATACCAAAACAGATAGCCTTTTCTTTCTTCATAACTAAAAACCAAGACTTTGACATCTTTGTTTCCTGGTCCCATCAGCTGCCTCTTTGACAGCTTCCCTTTGGGCCATGGTGCCCTCTGGTCAAGCTCCCTGGGCAGGGGGCAGGGCTCAGATATACAGAAGGAAATTCGTCATAAAACAGGGAGGGGAAAACCAGACCACCTCGAGCAACCCTCTGCCACAGTCACAAGACAGAAGGATGCATTCATTTTTATATTTACAAAACATATAGTACGAGGGTGCTTCCCACCTTTTGGGGGTTCCTTTTCTTGCACCTTCCTTTTAAAAAAATTCTTATTTGTTTTTTCAAGAAATATCTGAAGGTGACTTGCAGAAAGACAGCAAGCCCCTTTATTTTAATCCTTTGGCTAGTCTCTCCTAGGAAATAGGACATGCTTTCACGTAGCAGAGTACAAGGACTGAATTCAGGAAATTTAATATTAATACAATATTTTAAAATATACTCCCAATATTCAAATTTCTCCGATCATCCCAATCTTTTCTTTTACAGCATCTTTTCCAATTTGGGATCATGAATTGCATTCGTTGTC